>NC_142393.1:15159059-16359059 GCF_059441095.1 Idiotropiscis lumnitzeri
CGGTCGGGATTAGTCCTTCGCAGGGTTCTCCTCACATCTCCGGAATGTCATCAGGTAGTGGTGTCAGTCAGACGTAGTTTGTGATACACTAAATGCCTTATCACGTTCTCCAAGGGTTGATGGAGGTGAAGTGGCCCTGCTTTTCCGGCGCATACGAATATTTCGCCCTGCCTGTAGCAGGTTCGCTTCTGATGAGGGCTGATGCTTCGTAAGCCCCGAAGGTGGCAGCCCTCGCCTTCACCTCTTCATTCATCCAGGGTAGATAGGAATGGTTTTGGTGGTGGAGACATCATCGGCACATTTTGAGTTGAAGCCCAGGATGAATGAACCGTTTTCCTCCATGTACTCTTCCCCTTCCTGAGTAGCCGCTTCCCTCAAGGTTTGCTTGTTTGTGATCTGAAAAGAGTTTTAAAGCGCAGACAAAAGCAGCATCATTGGGCCGCACCAAGACACTCCTGACTGTGAGCTTGGATCATTTCCTGATTGCTTTCGAGGCTGGGGGCAATGGCATTGAGATGTGGTCAGAGTAGCTGAGGTGGGGGGTGCAGGAGGTCTCTGTATCCACCGCATGTGTTGGTGTGTTCTCCCTCACCGTTGGTATGGCAACATGGTGGTAAAAACTTGGGCAGTGTTCAGCAGATGTCTGCGGTTAAAATCACCAATCAACAATTTCTGCCTTTGATGACAATCATCATTATTGATACTAATACATTTTAGGATCCAGTTGTGAGTAGTTGGTACACAGCTTCATGCTGAAAAAGGTTAACACACAACCCTGCTTTTTATTGCGCTACGTTAGCGTGAGCATCCTCTGAGAATAATCGTAACAGCTGCAGTGCGGTTGTACACCACTGCAAACTACAACTACAAAAATGTACATAATGTTGAATAAATATTTGACCTCATTTCTTTCCATATAACTTGAGGCACAATCTTTTGTATGAGATCTCATGAGGGTGTGTGGGAATAGGAATGAAGGAGAGCATTTTTATACGAAGTGTATGGTTGGTGGCAATCCATCCATTTTCTATAAGGCTTGTCCACATTCACGTTGTTGGTGAGCTGGAGGCTGCCCCGGCTTTGATGCACGATCCTCTCTTGACTGGTTTCCACCCAGTCACTGAGCACACACAAATATGACAAAAAACAATTCACACTCACATCCTTGCCTATTGATATGTGAGGAGAAAGTCTTCCGTGGAGAGTCTTTTTTGTTTTTGGTCATCGTCATAGTGCTCGACCTAGGCTTTGCACGCCACTGATTGTGTACAATACAACTTTATTGATATAGCGCATTTAAGAACATTTGGAGCTGTGACAACACACTTTCCATATGGTGTAATATAAATTAACGGGAAATTAGAACACACATTAAAGTACATAAACGATAGATACCAGAAAAACAGCAGAGCAGCGACAGTCTCATGTTGAGTCGAAAGCTGAAGAATAAAAATGTGTCTTCAAATGAGTTTTAAAAATGGACAGAGAGGGGCGTTGGCTAATATTTAATAGGAGCTCATTCCATGGGGAAGAACCGGCAACAGAAAAGGCGTGATTCCCCACTGAGGCTGCGCTTTGTCCTAGGCATCTCCTGCAGCATTTTGTTCGCAAACCTGAGGCAGCGGGCAGGTGCGTAGGAGTGGAGGAGCTCGGAGAGGTACGCTGGGGCGAGACCATCTAAACTTTAGATGGTCTCGCCCCAGCTTTAGATTCTAAAGCTTTGAAGAGGGACAGAAGTATCTTAAAGTGAACTCTGAAGTGCATTTGGAGCCAGTGAAGAGAGGACAAGATTGCATTTGTGATATTATAAAGCAGGGAGTGTCAAATTGACTTTTGTCATAGTTTGGTTTTCCCTCAAAAGGTTGTAATGACAGTAAAACAAATACATGAATGTACGTATGTATCTATGTATAATTGATTGTAATATTTTAATTGAATATATATTTAATTTGAAATCAGAAGTCAAAGAAACTTCATATGAAGAAAGAATTTGGTAAAAAAAAATGTTTGTACTGTGTAAATTCTCCCAATAGTCAAAATTTTGCTCCAGATTTTAAGCAACCTGAAAAGAACATCTATTGAGCAAGAATCCTGAAGTAAATTCAATGTAGTATTTGCTCTAGAGCGGCACATAAAATGATGTGGGGGTGGGTGGGGGGGGGGCGGTAGATCTGGTCACCTCGCCCTGACTTTGAACACCTAAGGAGAGCACAACATGCCCATCACGCTAGTTGAAGAATGCCAACTGTGAATGACTGTTTGTCCTTTAAGTGCCCTGCCATTCACTGACTGGCAAGCAGTCTGGAGTGGACCTCTCTAAGAGTCCAAACTGAGCTGTGAAAGTCTCCACTCCAATCCTAATAAGGACATTGTTAATAACTGGATGGGTGAATTACTCTAAAATTATACAGTTTAATGTGCAATATACTGTGTGCCTAAACTATAGTGATGGTTAACTAACTGTAATGGGTCCAATGCTGCCACTTTGAGGCAATATGGAGAAGCGAGTTTGACCATGAACTGTTACACAATTGTGCAGCCAGGGGGCGCCCTTCACACTCTGTCTCGCTCGCTCTCACATTCTCTCTCGCGTTTCTCTCTCACTGGATTATTGAATGTCTGAGCCGAACAAGCTCACTCTCATTCATGTTGGCTGCTGCTCTCCTGTGCGCAGGAAGCCGCCGAGCTGAGCTTTCGGACCTGTGCTGATTCTGCTGCCGCCTGACATCTCGGCCAGGAATTTAAAGGACTGCACCTCTGTCGCCACCCGTGACGCATTTTAAAGAGTTTTGGTTAAGGCAGAAATTACAGTTAAGGACTGTTCGGACCCGTAAGTACTAAAGTTTTCATTCTCCCACGCTTGTTTCATCCATGTATTTAAAGCGTACACGATGGTCATTCAGAATTCTCCGCACCTTTTCTCACTCATGTCCGGTTTATACAAATGGTCTGTGTGGATGAGCCATAATTCCTCTTTTCTTTCTACGCATCAAATTCTGTTTGTTTGTGCGCACACGAGGACGCAAACGCTTTTCCAAATGGGCCGATTGACACTCCTTTTTTTTTTACGCGAGTGGTTCTGCTCAAGTTCTTTTTAAGGCGGGAGTTGGCTGCAAGACCAATGCAAAGATTGCGTGGTTCCGTCTCGTACGTCCGCGTTTTATGCGGTCCATTTTACACCGTTGCAGTATTATCCATATAAGAAGGTGACAATTCAAGTATCAGTCCTCCAACGTTTTCCACAAAGGTTTGACTCCGCACTGCAAAGTCTCATCTCTCCACGCATCCACCCACTGGCCACAGCATTAGGTACACCTGCACTGTCTCGTCATACAATACAAGCGCTGCATTAAAAAAAAACGTATACTTAAATTTTAATGCTCACTTTTGATTGACACTGTGAGGAGGTAAATGATTATTATAATAACCGAGGTGTTTCTAATATGGTACTGTCTCACAAGATAGCCAAAATATTCCACCTCTGATTCTGAGTGTGATGCAGTGCAGCAACTTTAACTGGGAAATATGGTTAATAGGGTTCTTTAGTTCACAGGTGTCAAACTTGAGGCCTGTGGGCCAGATCTGTCCTGGCACATCATTTTACATGGTCCATGAAAGCTTGCCACAATTTTACCTTTACTTTAAAATGTGTCACTCACCATGAAAATAATAATAATAATAATAATCATCATAATTAGAATAATAATGATTATAATGATAATCATTATTATTATTATTATTATTATCATCATAATTATTATTATGTCATATGATGGAGTGACTAGTATGGTTTTTGACTCAGAGTTCATGTCAGCAAACAAACATCACAGCTTAGCTTCTGGATAGCGGATGTCACCGCTGTTTCATTTGAAATATGATTTAAATCTGTGCCCTGTGCCTTTTCTAGGTGGGCTTTTTGTTTCCTGACTGGAACAAATTTGAAGCGAACATCCATACGCAACTGTAATTGTTGGTGCTCTTTTATATTGCACCTGGAAGAAAATTGTTACCAAGAAATGACTCGTGATGAAAAGAAGTTTGACACTGATAGTGCTGGGGTACCTAATGTTATGGCCGCTGCGCAGATGCAAAGGTTGTGCACATGAGAAAGGACTAAATAGAAATGTGGCCGTCACACTGTCACTTTTTTTAAAATTATTTTTCTTGGAAAGAGAAGGCGAGTCAAGTTGTTTGATCAGTTTGCAGGTACCAAGCTTGCCCAAAGGTTTGAATATTTGTGTAGGTGTGCGTGCTTCGGAAGCTCATGGCATTCTGTGTCATCTTGTCTCTCCGGAGTAAACTTGTGAAGATGTGTGATATCCGACTGCGGCTTCAGTGTATGAGTATGAGTGCAAGCGCTTGCAAATGTACACTGAACATCACTTTGACATGCAAAGTTAAGTGTTGCATGGTGACATGGTGATGCTGATACTCCGCTGTTATACTTGCAGTAGTGAGCTCGAAGTGAGTCAGGATCAGACTCTGACATTGCGTCTGCTTCTGGCTGCCTGTAACCTAATTACCTAATTTAGTCCCGCAGTCTTTATTATTAATTTGATCCCACTCCTTTCTAGTCGTCTGTGTGGTTGGTGTCTTCACAGTTCAGTCTTTAGTTCAAAAAGGGGGCTTTGAGGACACAGTCTGTGGTCTCTAAATGACAAAATCAAAGTACTGTGCTTTGGGGAAGCCTAATTAATGCGTTTTTACAGCCATTTCTCGTGAGAATTTTGTAAGATTTTGTTCCAATGCACAGCATGGTAATTAGTTAAAAAAAATATATTGTTCCTTTTCATATTTGGCTTACTCGAAAAAAAAACAACTTTATTATGCGCTGCCTATATCGAGTGGGCGGTGTTTTCAGTAGTTTAATTTTGTTTGCAGGATTCACCAAAAAAGAAAATATTTTTCCCAAATTTTACACAAAGGTTTATAGATCTTCTGTTCTTTTGTTAGAATTGCAAAATGCACTTCCGTTTCTTGCTAATTACTTTTGAAATTGGAATTCCCTGCATTCTTTAATTCTATATTTTTAGTAATTCATTGCACATGAAAAACAAAACAACCCCCCCCACTTACTCACATTAAGTAATGTGTCTGACGCCTCCTACAGGTCTCCAATGGAAGTGTTTGGAGCCTAACCCTCAAAAGTCACAGATGACCATTTGTGAATAGAGCATGTGACAAACGTTCAAGCTTTGGTGCTCTTATCAAACACGTTTGGATGAACACTATTACCTCTTTGAATACTCAAAAACATAACATCAGTTACAGCATAGGCTACAGTTTTGGAATTGCTTCAGTGTGGCATGTTTGGTGTCAGTGGGGAAATAGACACTGAATCATCACATACTATCAGCAAATATTAATCAAAGATGCCTTTATGTGTAAATGTATTTTTGACGCTGATTTAAAAAAAAAAATGTCATAGCTTTTTTAGCGTATCAAGTTTTTGTGATATTTTCATTTTTGAGTTTATCTATAAAAGCTTGTGCAATCCCGTTTTGATCCATGGATTGTAATTTATCGCTATGTTGTTTCAGAAAAAGATTCCCCCTGTTGCTCAAAGCAACTTTTTATTCAAAAAATTAATAAATAGAATATTACATGTGATTGTTATATTCTTATTTTGAATTTTGATGATATAAATCTGACATGCTTGCAAAAAATAAGGGCGGATTCGTAATCAGCACCAAAAAAAAAACATTAAAAAAAACAAACGTTTACTTGCCTTGCCGTTACAAACCAATTGTTGACCAGTTAATTTTAAGGGGCTAAAAAAAACACTCATTATATTCAACGTCTGCATCTCTGCCAGTGTCATTGGAGCAGTTCAATTTGGTATGGATGCAGTGAGATTTTGCCTTCTGATATTATTGTTCATTTGCGTGATGTGTGTATTTTGGAAAACCGTCAACATACAGTTTTCCTTGACTGTCTTGACAACGACTGAACAACCACACGTTTCAATCTTGGCTCCTCACCGCCTCGCCACGCAGGAACCTGCCTTGTTATGACCAAAGCGCCAACTGCTTCAGCTTTGGTGTGTCTGTTCGAGGAGGGAGGGGGGTCGCTCTCCGCTGACAGTCGACCACGCGCCCTGCGGTCTGTGTGCAGAGCAGCTTCCTACTTGAAGTGCCTGCAATGTTGCCGCTCTGGCGTGTCCTCTTTGCAATACGTCGCAGGATGTCATAGATGGGCAGGGGATGTTTTCAGATTTGACGTTTCAATATGGTTTGGGCCGCCGTGGTGGCAGCTTGCTCGCTGCGCTCTTGTACTTGTGAGCTGAGATGTAAGAACACAGAGAACCGCTGAACACTCTTTACTGTTTTTATGAAAAAGTAAGATTATATCAATGTTTAATCGACAAAACCCGATTGAACACTAACTAAACTAACGATTATTGTTATGGTTTGGTCTGTCAATTATTGTACACAGTACCACTGTATATAGTAGAATACAAAAAAAAATCCTTTCTTTTGTGAATCTTATTTGGTTTAAAATACCGTATATGGTGGATGACAACCATGTGCAGTTGTTCATTTCCATCCAATGGTGTGGGTCAACAACGTGGTCACCTGGTAGAGTCCCGTGGATCATATGAGTATCCAGCGAGACTGTTCTAGAAGTAGCTCGCTCGTGATGGGAAGGTGTGGATTCCGAGGAATGTTGTAGAAGCGATCATTTGAAAACGTAAACTTTGGCTGAGAGGTGTAAATTAGTGTTTTTTTTATTGATAATTATCTGTTACCTAATTATTGTGAGAAATCACTAACATGATCACTGTCTTTCCTAAATGATGATTAATTGTTAATAAAAACGTTTAATAATTCAAAACGGGTTTAAAAAAAATCTATATTTCGATTTGAATTGATTTCCCGTTTCATAGGCCAATATTGATTAATAAAACCATATTTTGATCATTTTAATAACGTCTTTTCCCCCATTAATTTATGACTTCGCACGTCACGTGAGGTCTTGTCACCATGCGAAAGTAAAACAAAATGGCGGAAACAGTGAAGTCGGCGCCAACACGCATGAACGCAGATCTATTCATTTTTTTAATCAGGTCATGTTACATGAAACATAAACTTGTTTTTCTTTTTGTTGTCATATTTCTTTTTCATTCTTTTTTTTGTTTCCGTTGGTGACAGGTAACTACAAATCTCTACTTTAATGTCAAATAAACAGGAAGCAAGCGTGAGGCTAAAACCAAGTAGAGAAAGAGCATGAAGAAGCTTTTTAAAGTTCTCGCCATCATTTTGCTGAAAGGTCAAGCACATCAAACCAAGGGGCCAGATTGAAATAGTTCCACTTGTGAGAGTCGACGGTGTGCTCTGATGTGACAACTGAATGCAGGACCCGTTTACTCGCTTCAAAAACTACAAACACTTCCCGAGATGAAACCGTCAACTTGTAGGAGAAACTTCGGAGGTTAACACCTGCTCTGTAGTCGAACGAACGGTGCATAAACCGGGTGCTGCGTCTCCTGTCCTTGCGTTTGAGCGTGTTTGGATCATTTCGCTGTTGTTTAGTCAGCGATTAAAATGATTTTAGCATTTTTTTTTTCATCTGCAGAGCATACAGTTTGTGCTGTGTCGTCCCAAAGGACCAATTTAGGCCTTCTGCTCTGTGCAGTCTGAACAGTTGAGGCAGCAGAATAATCAGTGCAGTGCCTGTGTCGATGCATGTGTGTGGAAATGCTTGCTTAGGCACCAGTACAGTATACCAGTGGTCCCCAACGTTTTTCCCGCCAGGGACCGTTTCATGGTAATACAGATTTTTGCGCAGACTGGCAACAGCGGGGTTGGGGGCTGATGCATATTCCCGAGCAGAAATTCATTAATCGGCAGCGGTGATGACGTACTTTCCCAATGGGAAATCCATCCATTCGTTATCTGAAAGGCTTCTCCTCACTCGGGTTGCAAGGGTGCAGGAGCCTATCCCAGCTCTCTTCGGGCAGTCTTTTATTTATTCCCCCCTCTCCAATATATCTGTGTGGCTCTGTACCAAATGATCTGTAGACCAGAACCGAGCCGCAGACCGGTGGTTGCGGACCACTGCAGTGTCCAATACAAGTTTTCATTATGTTTAGAGCACCACTGCAATATTAGTCCTTTACAGTTCTAGGTAACATGCACATGCACACGCACATGCTTGACATCCCATTCTGCCTTTCCAGCGGTGGTTCTCCTAAATTCTTTTGTCATGCAATGAGAAGCACCTCACTCGTGCATATTGATGATATTTTCCAAAGTCAAAATGTAACACGACAGATTATTAAATGAAAATCATTTTATTTCATTTCCTTAATTTGAACATTTAATACTTTCAGGCATTGTCTTCTTTTCAACTCAAATAAAACAAAAACAAATATGTTGCCTTCAAAATAAATAATGTAATTTAAAAAAAAAGAACAGGAAACACAAATTACAAAAAGAATACATTTGCCTTAAAAATTATTTTCCACAAAAACCTGAACTTCATTTAAACTTTAAAAATCAGAACCGCTATCGCAGTTTTACTTCTTGCGAGCCTTACTGAGATAAATGCGTTGACATGTGGCTGTTGTGATTTTTGTGACACGGACTTATTAACAGAATGTTCATCATTGCGGTAATAGTTTGTAGGACTCGACTGAGTGATGAGTCTTGTTCGTTGCAGCCATAATGTTGCGATTGTTCCAATTTTCCTTTTGCTTGTCTCCGTCTCGGCAGCATTCCGACTCATATTAACTTGAGGTTAAGTCGAGATTTTATTGATCCCGAAGGAAATTCTGTAATGTTTAATGACATCCGATCCAAGATAAGGTCACTAGAGCTTATTTAGCCTTGTCAGAGCAAGAACGCTACTTCTTTTAAAGGATAACTGATCCGGGATATTTGCGGTAGCTGAGGTCATACGGTAAACGTTTTTTTGGGGGGCTCTCGAGGTGTCCATTTTCAACACATACTTTGTCTTTGTTTCACTGCTTGTTTTTTCCTCGTATGAATAGAACAAAGTAATACTCTTTTAAGATGCATCAATGCATATTCACTTTTACAAAAAATATTGGGACATCACTGCATTTCCCTTCGCATGACTTTTAGAATGCAAACTAAAATGAGGCGGAATGTTTTAAACACCGTCCACACTTCCAACTCAAGAATTTTTGGCATCATGTTCAGCAGTAACACACGCATCTAATTTCACAAACGCATGACTTGTGGAAATTGTGCATGTCACGTATTGCGTGCTTCTCTCTGTCTTCTTTTCCATCAAGCACAGACGTTGAAATAAGTGAGTGGAGTAAGCGTCAGTTCGTCAAAGGAGCAACGTCCTTGAGGAAAACAAATGAGGCGAGAGATGAGGAAAAATGGGAGAAATGAGATTGTAGAGGGGAGAAAAAGCATTCGTAAGCAGTGAGGCAAAGATGAGTGGCTGGGTGCACGGTGACGGTGAGTTTTGTTGAGTTAGTCCAACACGAACCTGTACTTGTTCCTGTTGTTGTTGTGATGGGGAGCTCTCGGATGTGAGGGCAAGAAAGTGATGTGGGATGGAACGTTGGATGTGCATGCGTGATGACATCAAGTCAACTAGTGCTGACATGAACGTTCATGATTGGAAAGCCAGCTTCTTATGTAGTCTGCACTAAACCTCTTCAATATTAACATACTAAAATTGTTTAGCATTAGCATCGCAGTTTCATTGACTTTAAGTTGTTTCCCGAGCACCAAAATGGTCACACCGGCACTTGTTGGTGTGCAATAGCATAATTTTCTTTACATTTTTATTTACTTTATTATCATCATTGCATTTCTGCTATGTTTATAAAAAACACATTTTTTTCTACATTTTTCTAATCAAATACGCAAGTAGACTTCTTCTAGATTTACTTTTTTTTACACTGATTCAGTATCCTCATTTATATATCAAGCACATCATATAATAACAATAATATTTATTTATTTTATTTTATTTATTTATTTTATTTATTTGCCGGTCAGTTCCCCCGCCATCCAGCTGCTGTCTTTGTACAGTTCCGGCCTCGACACTCCGGCCATATTCATTAAAATCTTCGGCCCTTGACCAAAAAATAAAAACTAAATAAATAAATTGTCCGTGCATGACGCCACCGCAGGAGAGATGTTAATGACGGAGGTTTATTTAAACGTCATAAGCTGGCTAATTTACTATTCAAATCTGCTTGCCTTATTATGGTCTTATTTGTCTCCTTCTTCTTCTTAGTCTCATTCTTCTTCTTTCTTCTTCTCCACGAACGTGCCCATTGCAAGTATGCACTGTTGGTGAAAAAAAAACAACGGAAAAAAAAACAGCATAACATCAGCGGCCGGGCAATATTCCATTTCTACCCAAAACAGCCTTGATCAGCACGAACAGAGCAAGCGTGAGTTCTGTTCCTTATGTTGCGAGTCGACAGAAGCTCACTTTGCAGTCCATGTTGTGTTTTGAACATCTGCGAAAAGCCTTCTGGCACAGGCCCACTTGGCTCAGTGTTGAGGATGAAATAAATGAAGGTATCATAACTGCTGAGTCAGAGAGAACAGTGACCCTCCCTCTGATCATCTCACACACAAATTGAGGCTCACCTCATTTTGTTGAGTGCTCAGTCAAACGTGTGTGTGAGAGAGAGTGAGAGAGGTGACTATAAGGTTGTGTCTGACTTTGAGGAACAGGATTAACGAACCGTGGGTTGCATCCTCTCATCGCTCATGAAAAGTGGAGCGTGTGGGTTCAGTGTATTGCACAAGGACACACGAGAAGGTATGCTCTCATAGACCCTGAAGCAGCTGTCTTCACTACACAGGTTAGGTGCTTCTTGCATATTTTTTGGACTTTTGTTCTATGGTCAGAGATTGCGATGACTCAGGAACTGATTTATTCACTGGAACATCTTAAACTGGTTAAAATGCGCATCAATGTAAAAAAAAGAAATAATAATAAAAGAATCGATTTGCAACGCCATGTTAATCATAGCCGCTCTCTCATGTCTCTGTTGTAAACAAACTTTGTCATTTCACACAAATGCAGCTGGCCATCTTTGTCAGCCTACTTCAATAAATAAAAACGTACCTACGGTCCAATTTGAAAGTGAGGTGCAAAGGGCATGAATGACTATTAATTGAAAATATATTAAAAATGGATTTAAACTGCTTAAATTCTGCAATATTCTTGCAAAGAAATAAGAGTCAATATGGAAATTTCAATGAAAAAAAGGATTTGTGATGATAACGGTCAAATCTATTTTTCATTTTTTTCATCTTCAGTTCTGGCAACAAAACATTGATAAGACAAAAATGTGGTGGAACAGTCAAAATGGTTCGTTCATTTTCAAGATTTTTTTAGTTACAAAAAGTTACTCTTTATGGCTCGGACAAAATGCAGATGTTAAAACATATTGTAGTTCAAAAAAATGTTATTCATTTTGAAAAAGAATAAATATAACTGAATGAAAATTTGGAACGGAAAATCGAAAATCTAATCGGAACTTGAGTGAATCGTTACATCCCAACCTGTCAGCTAAAACGAGTCTGAGCCATCCCAGATGATATTAATTAACTGGATCACTTCATAACGAGCAGCCACCTATGTACGGCCGAGCAGCACTTGTGGATGACTTGTTGCCTGTTGCATGGCTGCCTCACAGTTCTGACGTTCAGGGTTCGAATCTCGGCTCCATATATACACATATGTCTATGTTTTTTTTTTCTGTATATGTGGCCCTATCCCCAAAGTTCCTTTCCTTGTTCCTCTATTGGTATTGTGTGCAATTCTGTCACCTTCAAATTCCCCAACATGCCATTTGAAAGCAAGGATAAAGTGAAGGATATGGATGATGGAGCACATAAGCGGTGTGCTGTTGATAGTAAATGCTTCCACCCCCCCCCACCCTGAAGCAAAGTGGAACAGTGCCGGGTCAGAAAAATGATGAAACGTATCCAATGCACCTTGAGGTTTTCGGCTTGAAAGTATTGCGACTTGGACGTTGAAATTGGCCCATGTATCACTAACTTTACAAGCCGGTGACGCATGGGGAACCATTGTGAGGCGACACGGACATGGCGCTTGCAAATGGATCAGAAATTGGAGTGAATGTGTTGAGTTCTGTGGAAGTGGCGACAAAAGCTTTTTTTTTTTTTTTTTTTGCTTAGTGCGACGAATGCATTCAATAAAGTCTGCCTAATGGGGCTTTCTGTGATTTCCTTTTTTGTTCTGTCCCTATTTGTCTTTCTTCCTCCATTCTTCACACTTATGGAATTGAGTGCTACTATTTGGGAAAGGCTTTCCTCTGGTGTCGGTTTATTCTCTGTCTTGCTCTCTGAGTTGCATTTGTCCTTTACTCACTACAAGAGACTGCAAGAAATAAGGCTTTAAATGTTTCTTTTCATTTTCTTGCTCTTGCTTTGCTTCTTTCTTAAGCCTGTAATGGAGGGTTGTTCAACCCCGCTCCTCGAGGGCCCCTTCCAGCGTGTTTTAGATGTCGTCCTCCTCCGCCAGGGTTGGACACCCCTGGCCTAAGGACTCAATACGAGGGATTTGGTTCAACTTGTTTTTCTTGGTAAAACATGTTAAGTGTTTGGGCTTAACGGGATTTGGGTCAGGGTTGCCATGTCAGATTATTCTTACAGATCAAAAGCAAGAATGCGATAAAGTTTGATTACTTAAGTTCCATTAGTATTGCCCAACTAATCATTTAGAACAGCCTGAACACATTTTTTAAAATGGATGAGAGATCTTTAATAACAAAAAAAAGGAAAATAGAATCCGTATACTGCTAAAATTTTTGCCACCTTTGTTGACAGTCCAGACATATTTAAAATGTTTTTAGTGTCTTTGCAATCCATCCATTTTCTTTTCCGATTATCTGGTTCAGAGTCGTCGGGAGCGGGATCTTGTCCCATGTGACTTTGGGCAAAAGACAGACTAAACCCTGGCGTGGTCGCCACGTAAGTCACGGGGCATATTTCGAAGCAGATAAACAATCACATTCTCACCGTCACTGAGTGGGAACTGGAGCTACGCTATGCTGCCGATTCCAAAGACTGATGAGTGAACTATGACACCAAAGTTAACCACTGTTAACATTAAATGATAAAAATCAAACACTAAAGGCATAGTGAAACTGCCGTCTAATTTAGCAAACATTCTTCATTGTCTATGTGGGATAATAAGTTAACGACTTAATAACAAAAGTGCATGTGAAGTCTGGTGTATAATCGTCTCTTTTTTTTGCTTTCAGAACAAGTGTCAGAAAAATACAAGAATTTGCAAAATTCTGATAGCATATATTTGACCCCTGTATCCTTGGTTACGGTTTTCAATCAATTTCCATAGGTTGTTGTCTGATCATTCTTAAATGGAATCTGACCTGACACTATTTGGATAAGGTAACAACACTGTCAATCTCTCACTACTTTGGCTATTTCTTTACGTCAAACCAGCAAGTTTCTAATTTTGAATATTTGACGGACACATTTCATCCTGCTTTTAACATTCTGTGTTTATTTTGTAAATGGCGGATGTTTGTGTGTGCGCAGGGCAGCATTCCGATGTGTGTTTTGAACTTAGTGAAATTGTTGATGTGACTCGTAACGTGTTGGAGTCCGTGTGTTTATGTGTCGAGCCATCGGGGCCACGGGTTTGCTTTTAAGCACATTCTTTCTTCTGGTGAAATAGCGGTAAGGGAATTATTTCAATGCATTTCATTTTTCCTCGTGGACTTGAGCGGCTCCTGCAGGAGTTCAAATCGTGCTTTTCTTCAGTAGTGTGGATATGCTGTGGAATAGCTAAAATTCCATTCATTTCAGGATTTAAAAAGTGTCACTTTTTATTGCCATGTGAGCCGTCTGGTTTCAGTTCTGGTGTGAATGTAAGTGGGAAATAAGATATTTCCTTAGTGTGGACCTCCAAAAAGAACAAACTGCCCTAAGATTTATAGAAGGCCAGTAGTTGACACATTCCTCTCGAGTTGGACATATTAGTACAGTGATAACTGTTCTGCCCACAGTAAAAGGCGATTCAGAAAGGTAAAAAAATAATTCATTATTCATGTGTATCATTTCATGCTAAAATGTTATTGTTTAAAAATTCTATCGAGTCAGCATTTATTTACCTGTATTAAATCATTAAATCATAATCAGTAGTCGTGATGCATTATGGGTAGCAGACGCCATTAATTAATACTAATTGCTGTTGTGAAATGCGTTATATAAATAAAATTGTACTGCCTTTTATTGTACTCAGTGTTTTAGGTGTGGCGGTCACTGATGACTTATTGTCCTCCACAGTTGTTTTGGTTGTGACATAAAAAAAAAAAGTGTTGATATTAACACATTGAAAAGAAAGGGGGAAAGTAAAATCATAAGAGAATGGTTTTAGTATTATTAGAATTAGAATTAGAAATCCCTTTATTGTCATTGTACTCAAGTGTGCAACGAGATTAGAGAGAGAGAGAAAGAATTCGTTTTATTTTGTTAAGAAAAAAAATCAATCATTATCAAGAATGAATTTGTCAAAATTAATCAAATTAATTAATCAAAAATCATCATGATCAATAATTCAGCTCAAAACCAAACCAGTGAGTGACCTGCCATGTAGTAATCTGGTAATGTCATTAATTATTGAAGTAAACCCTTCCTGTTAAGCGATTAAATGACCCCAACCAGAGCAATTTCAGTCTGTAATGTCGTTCTTTCTCGGCGATATGCAGACATTTTGACACCCAATGTGATGTTATTGAGAGTGTCGATTATTTTTGTCTGACTTCTGTTAATGTCTAATTTGAGTATAGCATGCTCAGCAGTCGTCATTTTAAAACAGATATACATTCATCCTCGTAAAATTGCGACTCCAGCAATGCAAATGACATCTTTTGTTGCCGTGACGTGATTTTAGCCACATTTTGACTTTAATACTTTACCTGCATGGTAGGATAGCGCACGGTGCACATTTGCCATGACCTATACATCAAACACATTGTCATGCGTGTTGACGTGTACCGTTAAACCAGGGGGATGCAAACTCTGCATGTAATTGTGTATGTGAGTGACCTATAACTACCATGAGGCAGGCGAACAGGCAGTTGCAGGGGCTTACTGATGGGATTCTGTCTGCATGCTGATGCTCACAAGTGTGACAGGAAACGTTGCATTGGAGAAAGTGGCCGAGTTGAGGAAATGGCTGTGGAGATAGGATGGCAATGCGGGCATGGAAAAGTGATGAGGTGCCACTCATTTTGCCATTTAAGTGATTTATTGGGTGGGGTGGCTGTAACTTTGTGCATGAAACATCATCTGAGATGTTGTGACGTTGATATTTTATGTTCTACGTATAAAGAAAAATATACCAAATGTACTTTGTTTTTATCAAGCTTTGGGTATTGCATTTAGAGTGAACATTTGTATTCTCATCTTCCTGCCAAAAACACTGTAAGTAGTCACCTCAACATCTTGCGAATCAAAGAAGTTGCTTTTTTTTCCATTTTCTCTTTTTTTTTTTAACACAGCCTTGTGTCTAAGTGTCTAAATCAGTGCTTCTCCGCTGTTGTCACCCTGGGATCAGAAACTTCTGATTGCTGCAAAGTCGTGACCCATTTTACAGAAGTTAAGAACGGTTTTTTGGGGTTTAAAAATAGCCTCTGAAAATACATGTTGCATTTTTAAACAGTTTCAACTGAGTTTGAAATGCTGCCAAACGTCATGAAGCTGAGCTAGGGCTGTGCAATTAATCAAATTTAAATGATACATTTACACCTTATTATGATTATTTGAAGATAAAAAAAAAAACAAAAACAAGTTGATTAGTCTGAAAATTGTTTCCATTTTTTATTTATTTATTTTTTTGTTACGTACCAAAAAAATAATCGTTTGAATATTCGTGATTAGGTAATATTTTTTTTCATAATTGAGCTGCCCAAAGTTGATTTTGTGAGTACAGCACAACTGACTAACATTTCCTGCCATGTACCCAATACGGCATGGGAACTTGGTACGCTTCAGTACTTTAAAAAAAAAACAAAATCCCACTTTTGGGTATCAGGGGGGTATCACTTGTCTCTCTCAAACTGCAGACAAGCTATCTTGGCCAACATGTTCATCCTCACTCATTCACTCTTCACCAATCTCTATTGTAGCAATGTTGGGTATTGCAATTTATAAAAATGTTCTTTCATGCATGTGTTTTGTTTTTTCAAAATGATTCTGTACTCTTCTTCGGTCCTTTAGTGTTAAATTTCTGCTTCAATTTCTCCAGCCAACTAGTCGGGCCTGAATTCATTTAGCAAGCATCAACATGGTGACTCCATGTTGTTTGTGTGAGCGGAATTTTCAAGACAGACAGCCTGCAGAACTTTCAAACAATCTTGTTTTTTGGACTCCATTTGTACCCCGCCATTCATTCTCAGTGTTCTGGAAATGATTACTGCGCCAGACGGACCAATCAGATAAGGCAGCGACGACTGCAATGGGTCATGGGCAAGGGTGAGGGGTCGAATTCTTTGCTCCGTGATTAAAACCACTCTTCGCAGTGTTACATGGTAAACTGTCACAGCTGTGTGGGATCGCACAAAACCGAAGTGTTGCATTCTAAGGATGATGTCACAGCGACTCATTGCTGTAACACTTCAAATTTCCCCATTGTGGGACTAATAAAGGACATCTTTATCTTTATCTTTACTGTCTGGTGTCCGTCACAATTGTTCAACAGACACATTACCAAGGGGTGTTTTGGGCAATCCTTTTTTCATAAAACCTTCATTTACAGAACCAGAGAAAATTAGATGGTTTTTGGATCAGGGATGAGGGATTCTTAAGACTGTATGTCTGCACATACAGCACCCTGTCCGCATCAGTTATTTAAAAAAAAAGTTTGTATATGTCGGCTGTAAGTGTTTGCCAAAGCAACAGGTGCTGCTGAAACTCACAAACTAAAAGGCTATTTGAGCCAATCAGGTGACTGAAGAAAGTCATTTTGGGGAGAAGCGTAATTGTTACGATGATAATCGGAGGGAAGTCGGACTCATACAGAGCAGGATGTAGTCTTCATTCTGTCACTTGAATACCAACTTCATAAAATCATAAACACATTTAAACAAAGGTTAAAAAAAATGATGAATTAAGCATGCTCTTGTTTTATGCATACAAGTGTTTTTTTGTTTTTTGGTGGACTTGCTCCTGACTTTGCCTGATCTGCAGCTGTTGTGCTCTCAATGTCAAAAGTGACCTTGGGTAATTTCAGGCCAATTCTGAACATTGCTGATGCATGTTTATGTCATTCCTGCTTCAATGTTTCTGGCACTTTGCTTCACACCACGACCCACAGCTCATTTTTTCCACATTTTATAGCCAGGAACGAGCGCTTCTACAGAGCCAGAAGAAGGCTGGAGCAAGTCTGGGCCTCAGGTTGACATCTTACCCCGTGATACCTTACATTGTATCAATTTCAGTGCTTATTAGACACGCAGGAACATTTGTATGGACTTTAAAGCTCTGTTTAAAAGAAACGTGACGTGGCCATGGTGAAAAGCTACATTGAAGGGGATTACTTCTTAAATGCAATGAGTCTATCAACCCTACTCAAACATCTGGCTGCGTGTGTGTGGGAGTGTGTGTAAACGCGCGTGTGTGTGTGTGTGTGTCGGTGCATAGGGGGGTGTGTGTGTGTGTGTGTATAATTGTGAAAGATTGTCGCTACCCCACTCCAGAAGTCCTTTTGGGAAATGAATTGGGCTGATGCTGAGAGGGGCCAGATTAACAGATTTTTATCACCACAAATGGGACTTGTTTTCAGAATCTGAGGAGATTTCCTTCTCATTTCACTCCCTCGCTCGCGCTTTTGCTCTCAAAAACACACACACACACACACCATTAGCATGCATGTGTGTGATTCTTCCTGTTTACACTCTGTCACCGTTTAAGGATGCATGTTTTCAGACAGATGTTGCTAAATCGGCGTGTAAGATCTGTCATAGGCAATGGAAGTCTCTTGGCTATTTTCCCGTCAGGCATGAGTCTTTTTCAGGTGGCAGGCGATCCATGAGTAGTGACATTGACTATCCTTTTTCTTAGGTCCCTAAAAGAAAGGATAGTCAGTGAGGCGATAGACCATATTGCCTGTTGACTTGAATGAACTTGAAATCGAAAACATTACGCATCATCCAAAATGAGATCTTTTAAGTTTGTGAGGTGAGAAGTATGCACTTTTGCAAACCCATTTGCTTATTTGGGATTGCTGCAATTGCAACCCTTTATAGGGACTCTATTACTTGTATAGAAGCAATTTAGTTTGAACTTTTATTCATTAAAAATAGAAAATAAATAGATCTGAAGTTAATGGTAAGAGATGATATTAGGGGTGGTACATGTTTCATCTGCAGTGTGTGTGTATATGAGTCTGCTTAAATATTGAATATCATAATAATAATAGTAATAATAATAATCATAAAAATAGTGCATCCGATTTGTATGCAGTTTTTCTGTAACCCACTCAAAGCGCTCAGAATGGTTTGATACTCGCACATTCACACTCCAGTGGCGGTAACCTACTGTGCGTATGTAGCTATAATGTCACATGACTGGGATTCAGACAGCGGACCCTTTGGTTACTGGACGACCTGCTGTACCTCATTAGCCACCTCATATTTTGACGTTTCTTGTATTTTACTTGAATTGTGTACCCTCTTGTGCTACTACTGATGGGGAAACGGAGCAATATATTAAACTTTGAGAAATATCTGGTGTTTCCATCTTTGTGTGGAGTGTTGTATTCGCCAAATCAGCCTGCCTGTAATCCCCCGTTGTCAAATTTAATGCAAGGCGATAAATAAAGAAATTATGTTATTTTCTGTCAAGTGGTGGAATGTGGTGCCTATCTCCACCGTTTGACAGCAAATACCATTTTCTACTGTTGTTTTCTATTCTTAAACAAACAATGATTGCAATAACTATATATGTGGGGATGACTATTTAATGATATTTTACAATATATATGAATGTATATTTTTTTTAAATGCAGCATACTGTGCTTGTTAACCGACTAATTTAACTGTATTTTACAATTATTATAAAAACAATAAGATACTGTGAGTGTATGAAATGCTTGAAACCTTAATAACTGGTTCTTGAGCGCTGTCAATCTTCCCATGTGAAGTGAAGATCTCAACATCCCGTGGGGTTTTGTCTCCCGGGTTGAAGTCGACAACATGTTTACAGTATTAGATTGTTGCCTCGGAGCAGACATGCTGAGAGACATTCTCAGTCTTTCTCTTGGCGTGAGGCCTTTGGATGATCTCACGGCCCTTCTGACCTTCAAGCCCAGGGGTGCTCTCTCCACATGCTTGAAGGAAAAGCGTTTAATGGCAGAACTCAGATTTAAACCTTGTGTGACTAAATATTTCTTCAGCAGCAGCAGATTTTCAACCGTGGATGGATGATATGACATATGATGATGGCCGGCATTTATTTGTTTTCTCGCTTGCCCTTGGCATGAACCACAGAAGCCAGGAAACATCAGCAGCACCTCAGTGTGTTGCTTTTCCCCATCTGTTCATCATCAATACTTTCCAAAATACTGATTCATGCTCAATTCCTACTGCTCACCTCATTGGTCTTGTTATTGTTTTTCTGGACGAGGATAGGATGACACGGAAGGGGCCAAAGTATTGAGACATGCCTGGCAATTCTTCATCTTCCTCGTAGTGTGCTTCCGGTTTTGTGGGAGAGGTTTAATGAAGGCAGTGTTCTATTCCAGTATGACTAAGGTCGAATGCAAAAAGCAAGGTCCGTTGAGGTGTGTTTGCATGAGTTTTGTGTGGAAGCCCTGACCTAAACCCTATCAAGCCAGTCTAAACTGTATCAAAAGTATATTCCGAATACTTTGCCAAAATGTGCGGAGACACACTCTAAAATGTTGGCTAAGTGAAAAGTGAACGCTGTAAAGGTGAGGTTTGACTTCTTTTTCACTTCCCAAAGCTGCATTGACCAGATGTTCGAATGCTTTGGCGTCCAACGTGATTAACATTTTCTGGGAGATCTCCTGTATTTAACAGGACAGCCAACTCACTGGGGTCATAATTTTTGAAATCCTGAAAGCCTGCCAAATTCTGGAGCTCGTTCCTGCCCCCGCCCAGCTGAATTATTGCTTTTAACCCTTTGTCTTAAGGTTTACAAGAGCAGTGTATGAATATGCGTGACGAAAAAGAAAAAGATGAAATGAAGGACTTTTTCTGTCCTGTTCTTATTATTCAGCTTCGATTGGCTTCAGAAATTAAATGCACTGTTTTTTAGTTTATCTATATCTTAGTTTACCTATCAATGTATGTTTTGGGAAGAGTGACCCAGAATATGAACGGCGCCAAAAGAAAAGTTTTACAAGTTTGACGGTTTGGGGAGAAGAATGGGCTGCGTTTGTTGATTGCAGTGGACCAAAGTTGAAGATTCGTTGCCTCTACCCTTCCCGATATCTTCTTTAATTCTAACCTTACCTTGGCATTTATCAAGGAGTTTAGAAACCACATCACAGTGTTGGATGAATGTCTTTAATGAATGTTGCCCAACTTTATGAGATTTCAACATCTACTGTTATAATAAAGAAATAAGTAATTATGAGTTTAATTACTATGCAAAACATTGTGTGCTTAGGTAATAGCCAATCACATTGCACCCGTTTTCTAAGTATTGTCATGTGACAGTCTCAAGCTGAGCTCTTCGGGCTAAGGATAGGGTTATCACTGTGATTTCATTTTCTATCAACAGCAAGTGGCAAAATGGCCGTCGCCTAAGAGGGATACAAAATGTGTGGATTTTGGTCCTTAAGGACTGGTCCACAAACAAAATATTAGTCAGAATGATAAACATTTTGACTCGACTTAAACCTAAAATTCAAATTTGAAATAGAAAAAAACAAACAAGCAAATTAGTGGGAGGTTCTATCTGGATAAATTGGGGAAAAATGATGTTTGCAGAAAGTAATGGAAAAATATTTCGGAAATTTTAAAAATTACAAAAAAAAACTAAGAATATAAAATTCTGATCCATTCAAGGGGCCACATAGTAAATGCTGTATTTTCCACACTACAAGTCGCACGAGCCCCAAAAATGTATAATGAGGTAGAAAAAAAAAAAACATCCATATGTCGCACTGGAGTCATGGTCACATTTTTTCTTTGTTAATTTATTTGACAAAATACTCAAACAAAAACAGACTTTTCATCTTGGAAATTTTTTTTTAACATCAATAAAAGAATTAAGAACACTGATTAGGTGTAAGATATGCTAACACAACGAAGGTCATTTAGCAACACGGAAAATTAACATTAACTGGTTTCCAGTGTTCATGTTAATGTTTTTGGGACACATCTGTCCGAGTGGCAGTTGTGTTGCATGAAGTGGAGACACCAAGTCGGTCCTTTACATCCATTGCCTTGGCAACAACCTGAGTGTGGAGACTCACCATAACTGCACCGATGGCAAGCCTCTCCTGCAGTGTGTTGGTCCAGCAGCCACTAGCGAACTCGTTCCGTTAGCAGTGGCTTTCTAGCTTTCATTTTTTTTTTTTGGTGTTGTTTTCTTCAGCGAAGTTAGAATAGACTCCGCTTTTTTCCAGTCCCTAAAACGTTTCTCATTCATTCCAAACTTTCTCTCTGCTTGTGATTTGTGTTCTACGTCAGGAGTAGGAAATATCCGTGCATAAGTCTAGAGTGCCCTCTTGTGGCTGTCTATGAAATTACATTTTTTATTCCATGTACAAGTCTCTCCAGCGTATAAGTCGCAGGACCAGCCAACGTACGAAAGAAAACTGCGACTTATCGTCCGGAAAATACGGTAGATATTTTAACTGCCTTTATAAACTACTTGGTCAAAAATCGAGCGTGATTGAAACCAAGAAAATCTTCCGTTAGTTCAGTATTTTCGACCACTAATTGCATAATTCATTCATATAATGATTTGGCTTGGTGCCAAAATGTCACCTCAACAAGTGGAGATAAAATAGATGTCTAGATGGGTATTTGGTTTAATTTTGTCCAAAGAAAAAATTCAAATTTTAAATTCAAAATACGTCCACCCCTGGTCGGCATTGTAACGAAAGCTGTACATGTTAGCACAGCCTCCAGGAGATGAGGTAAGAAATTTCTCATTTGCAAGATCCCAAACCTGGCTGCTTTCAAAAGGATTTGAAATACAGAAAGAATATTCAAATTATGTCATGGACACACGTACAGACATATGGGAACTGTTTTCATTCATGAAATACAAATGAATTACAGTTTCTCTTTTGATCCTTCTCTAAATGTACAAATGCAATTGGAGCATTTAATAAAAAAAGTGAATTTAATGTTCGCAGTCAACAAAAGGAATATTTCAAGGTCAGAGTTACATAATTGTGATATTTTTCTTTCTCAATTATATTCTATTGCTCAGGCGTGACACTGTTGTCATAGTTTTTCAATCCTCGTAGGGAAATGATCTTTGCGTTTTTTGCTGGCCCATAGGGAGGTCAGAGGTCAGGTTCAACTTGAGGGCGCCTGCACACACAAGAGGCGGGTTCAACCTTCTCTCCCCTCAAGGCAATGGCCTTGTATGCTGTCAGTGCTAACACTTGTTAATCAAAACCAGAGTCAGCAAGCCGCATCATCCCATCCAATTGCAAATGTTGGAGCCATAACACTCCGCCCTCTGCCTCTGTGACTCCAGCCTTGTTTTCACATTCCAAGTATGAGAGTCCAGCTTTTATTCTCAGTGGAACGACAGCACAGGACCGAGGCATGTTGTTCATTTAGTGTTATCTAACAATTTGATTGTGTGTCTGTAGTGTAGATGAGAGGTTGTTTGTTGTCTGACACATGGTGAGAAACAACCGCATCAAAAACATTGCGACCAAGTCATCCAAATGTCATTTATTTTGCACCACAAAAGCCCACATATTTATTAAATTAATAACACGCTACATGATTGTGATTTACATACCATACAAAACAGTCATTGTTAGTGAAGCATATCACTTTTTCCCCATAAGGATTTTGTGGAATTGAACTGATAGTCACTGAGGTGAGATCAACAGCTCAGCTTTTATTTCCAGGTATTTAGATTGAGTCAAAAAATAGAAGATATTAATTTTAATGATTTGCATCTGTCATGATTGCAAGCAGACCATTTGACGTCAAAATATTCAATTATAAGACTTCCTCAACGGCACATCGTTAGACTCGGATAACATTAAAAAGATTTAGTAGGCATCCTTATGCACAGATCCG
Organism: Idiotropiscis lumnitzeri; assembly: GCF_059441095.1. Lineage (NCBI taxonomy): Eukaryota > Metazoa > Chordata > Actinopteri > Syngnathiformes > Syngnathidae > Idiotropiscis > Idiotropiscis lumnitzeri. Next base: position 15,182,305 of record NC_142393.1, read on the forward strand.
GGAAAAGCAAAGCTGGTTGGATTTAAGAGCAGCAAGCAAGAGGAGGAGGTGTGATAGGTTAAACACTTTGGATTTAGTCAATCTGATCTTAACATCTGCATGAACTTTAATAAGCACTTTCATTTTTATTAAAGATGCAAATGTAGCCTTTGCAAGTGGATTGATATGCATGAAGGAAGGGGTGTGCGTGTGTGTGTGTGTGTGTGTGTGTGTGCGTGAGTGCATGCATGCATGTGTACGCGCGTTTGTCAGGGTCCTCTGTTCATTAGCCCAGTGTAATTGTGTTAGCAGTGTTGCTTGCAGGCCGGGAAGAAAATATCTGTGTTTAAAGGTCACATCAGAGTAGCTATGACATACGAATAGATGACACATATGCATTCAAACCCGGAGACATTGCGGCACATGCGCCTGCGCGTGCACTGACACTGTGATGCACATAAAGACCGATTTGACCGAATTTGTGAGTGTTGCATATGCCTCATCTTGCCTGAAGGTATGCGTATTTATTTGTGTGCATATGTAGGTGTGCGAGGGCCCGATTGTAGCGACACTCTTTAATCAAGTGTAATATGGCTTGGCATCTGTGTTAAGGCGGTTGAAAGAGCAGTTACATTATCTCCTGTGCGCAGCGTGTGTGTGTGTGCGTGTGTGTTTTGACATCATTGCCATGCATGTGCTCAGCCGCATTTGATCGTATAATCAGATGAATGCAGAATAAGCTGAAGAAAGCTCTCAGTTGACATATAGGCTTTGAAGAGAGATTAGAAATAAATAGCAACATAAGGCACTGCAAAGGTACATTAAATAGCTAACCTGCAGTTAAACGCCTTCCTCACCGGAGGCGTGCGAGCACTGAGCCACTTGCTTGTCATTGACATCGAAATTAAAGAACATTTTGCTTTGTAAAACTGTTGACTTGATGCGCTAATACGTGTTAACCTGTACTTGTTGTTTTGGGTTAATGTCGGGTACTCGTGATGAGGGCGGCTGACGATAGCGCCCATTATTTTATTGTTACAAATGATTATGTCAATACTGTGGTCGTTTATTCGTTTCCTCGCAGGGAAATTAACTTTTCCGGTCAGAGTTGGTGGTCAGCTACAGAGTAGGTGCTGGAGGAAGTTCAATTTCCTGCTTCACTAGAGTACTTTGCGGCTGTAGTTTTGTGGCTGATAATTCCTAATCCAAACAATATACGGGGCCAGGAAACATCAAGCCATCCGTTTTCTAGAGGGTTGTCTTGATTTTTAGCCTATATCCCAGATGAATTTGGGCGAGAGTTGGGGAATACTCTCGACTGGTCGCATCCACGCAAACAACCACTTACATACAAATTTACACTTCTGGAAAATTTTCGAGTAATTAATTAACCTAACCTGAATGTTTTGGGAACATATCAGATCATAACAGACATGCTGACCACTTGTCTGCCGTGCTGCCGAGCGGCCAGAAAAGATCGCCACATAATTGAAATTATAATGTTAAAAGGGAACATAAGGAAATTTCCCAATTTTTACTTAAAGTGAAAGTCACACACTGTAGTATTTGCGTGTATTAAAAGCGTGCGGTGTAGCGAGTGATCCAGGTTTGCCATTTGCCACACAGCACGTTCAGTGATAGTCTCGTTCCATGCTCCTTGAGAGTGGTTTCCTTTTGTGTTCTTTTGTTTGTCCCATTCTAAACTAAAAGTGCATTTGTTGACGTTAACTCTGCCTTTTTTTTAGTTCTTTATTTTTGCGTCACATGAGGGACAGCATATTTGGAGTTTGTTCAGAATGCCAATTTTAGCGCTCAACAAAAAGCAAAAAGATCCCTAAGGGCGTTTGTAAGTTAAGCAAGCACTGTACTACTTCGCCCTACTTGTGTTGGCCAATGGAAATTGAGCTGTAGTCAACTATGAAATAAACATTTTCTTTACAATAACAAAGTATATTTTATTTAACCTCCACTAGTCTAAAGATTCAGTATTCTGATTAATTTTGCGGTTGTGGATTATTAATTCAGCAGAAAAATTCACCTCTGCAGGAGTCATATTGTTGCTTCTGTTATAAAGCTTTTAAAAAAATGTTAATTATAAAAATATTAATAATAAAACATTTTGACCTCACCTACCTCAGAAGTCTTGGTTGGGTGGTATTAAAAACAGAAAAACAGTCATTGAGATAACCTAATATCGCCAACATGGGGATGTAAAGTAAAAAAAAAAAATCTCTACAATAATGTGTTCTTTGCTCTCCCACTAGTCTAAATGTGGTGTTCATATTAATATTGTTTTTGGGGAATATGAATTTAAAAAAAAATCCATTTGTTTTTAACCTGCTCAGGTGGCGCCCATTTTTCCTTGGTCCGACACATGCTGGACTGTAAGTCATTTTCAGTCGACAGCAAATAACTGTACAAGACAAAATGGACGCTCCTAAGATGGATAAAGAAGGCTGCATTTTTCTTTAATTCATATTCTACAATCAGAATACGAACAGGAAAGGACATTTTTCACGGAACACTAGATTTTCGCCTTTTTTGGAAAAGAATTACCGTTCTTGAGATAAATACAAATCCGTTGAGACATTTTGGAGTGGGCATTGTGGTTGAGCGAGAAGGGGAGAGAAAGTGACTTGCACAACAAAGCACGTTGTTAAGCAATTAAAGGGTGAGGTTTTAAAGAAATTTACAACCCAACACAGGTGTTTGTGTTTGAAGGGAGTTTTTTTTTTTTTTTATCTGCATTCGCCAGTGTGAGTGACTTGTCTTTTTAATGTGTAGTGTTAATTTCTTGTTTAGAGCCGCTGCTACCGATGGAATTGAGCTCATGTTAGCATTAGCTGGCACTAAATTGGCTTAGCACATAATTTCATTTGCGCCTGTGTAGCTCATTTAATGTACATTAAATCTGTCTGGTGTATTTGATAATTACATTAGCATCCCAAGATTTAGTCTCCCATCCCCCTCGTCAGCTAGTACGTTTTGACTCACGGCGGTCGCCGTCCTTACCAACACCCCAATTGACAATTACGTTTTTCCGACTTTTTTCTCAATTGTCATTCTCATCCCTGTATTAATCAAAATAGTGGTGAATAGAAAACATTATTGTAGATATATTTGTTTTTACTTTAATTCTCCTTTAACTCATTCAATACCATTGACGGATAAATACGTCAAAATCCATTTTTTTTTACTAGGCTGGTCGTGAATGAGTTAATCTTTTGGAGGTATTGGGTTCTTTCAACGACTGTTTTTCTATTTTTCAATGCCATCCAACCAAGGACCACCTTTTTTACCCTTAATAGCTTCATAACAGAAGCGACAATAAGTCTCATGCAGAAGTAATCACTAAATAGCTCTGCTACTTGTATCGTCTTATACAGTACATATCAGTACATCATCCGTTTCATATCTGCAGGATTTTTATTGCTATTTATATCACAATATAACTTCTCCTCATCCTGCTCACGTGATTTAATCTGATGTCGTAAAATGAGAAAGATATTGGTCGTTAAAAGCGGCTCGGCTCCAATGTCTCGCCGACCAGCCGTTGTCAAATTAGTGTGTTTACGTCTTGGCCCTCCTAATGGTGGCTGAACATTTGTACTGACAGCTCACTTTACAGCCAGCGCCGCCGCCACAATAAAACAGGCTTCTAATGCAACTCCAATATAAAGATGGATGGGATACATTGCTTAAGCCTCCACTTAGGAGACACTTGATTTTCGCACCACAAAAATCGTACAAATCCAAAACAGGGGTTTTCTTAATGCTGACCTGGACTCATAAGTGTGCCATTTCTTTCCCAACCCACATGATCATCCCCCACCTACCACCAAGACCCTCTCTCCCCTCCTACCCCATCCTTCATTGTTCACACCCTCTCATTTTCTTAAACTGCGAAATTGCTGTTCAGTGGTTGGGAGCCAGCTTCGATTATCTACGCCAAATTCCCTGATAAAGAAGTGTGGTTTTGGCCTATTCAAGCACTTAAAGCCCCGCTAAATGGCTTTAGCTCCAGGGTCCCTGCTTTGGAGACGCCACACACACGAACACACCCCTATGAGTATGGTTAAGCACACACAGACGCAGGCAAACTCCTTTCCACACTCCTCGTGGGAGCTATCCCTGTTTTTATGGTTTGTCAGCACATATTTAATATATAAAACGATCAGTTTTCCGTATGCAATGTGTATAAAAACGCAGCAGTTACAACAAAACATATTTAGTTTTGCCCCAGGAGTTCCTCTACAGCTGTGATGTGTAATGTACCTTCAGACCACCGTCTAAAGGCATACATAGACAGTTGTAAGGCATCAGGATTTTAAACCCACTTGAAATAAGAGCGCAATTCCAAATATCAAGCCCATCTCTTGTTCTTTGGAAAACACATTTTTATAAAAGCAAGTGGATGGGAAGTACTCTCCAGTACCAGTTGGTGGATACAAATGTTTGTTACAACAAAGAGGCCGAAGCACTACTGTGGACAAAAGTTGCTATTGACATTCAGATTAAGGATGCAAACAACACCGTCAGACACTCAACACCACGCACAACTGGTGAATTTGAAGTCGCTCGATTTGTTGCTTTAGCGCTGATGTAATGACTGAATGCAGTTTTTTTCAAGAATGATTAATAATATACTGGCTCTATTTTTTGGAATAAGAACTGGACATCACATGAGAAAGTGGCAAAGGACCTGATTGTGTCCAAATAATTTATCCTCTTTCTCAAACCAGACATATAAAGCCTGTTATAAATATATGTCATAACGTCACGCATCAGCATGTTGGATGTTGCAGCGTTATTTTGTTCCAGTGATTATCAAGAGGGGCATTTCACATGTTTGAGATTAAGAACTTTATTGCTTAAACAAGAAAACATAGTTAACGCTTTGTCGTCCTACAAACAAATTCAATCTTAGATGGCTTAGTGTTCTTAACGTGTCCCTTGGACATTGAAAGACTCCAAAACACTAAAAACTATGCTCAGTCTACCTCACTTGCACATATAATTATGACCCATGTGAGGCAGCCTTTACGGCGCGTGAACATGTGCGCAATATATCTGTCAGGATTCAACTGTATCTGTAAACTCTTTAAATCCCTGCGCTGATGGAGGTCTTGGAGACGGAACGAGCATATTGTTGAGGAGACTCGCTCAGATTACAAATGATTAGGGCTCAACTACACAGCTCTTAACGATGAGAGCACCTGTCGTCATGGGCGTAAGCGAACATTTTGATGGGTCTGGGAGGGTTATGACTACTTAATTGGTGTTATCTAACTACAGTATACAGTATGCAACGTAAGCCTCTAAAGCACAGGTGTCAAAATCAATTCCACGCTGGCTCTATCCGGTCCTCCGCGTAATTTCACATGGCCAGAAAAACCTTGCACATTTTGTCCCTTGTTCCCTTATTTGGTGTGCTGTTACACTCCTAGTAATTATATATTTTTGCTTTTATAACAGGTCCCCCAAAAGGCCAACATAACTAGTTTGACCATGATGAAAGCAAGTTTCCTCTGACGTCATCACTTTTTCTGTTTTTGCCAACTCACTGAGTTGCAACATAAGTGTAGGCGTGTTTACAGTAAATGTAAAAATCTGCGTTTTTGTGGGTCATGATGTTAAAGCACTGGTGCATTTGTTTGCTTGTAGGCCCCTGCAGCTGTCCAGAGGGCCAGTGCGTCACTGGTTGGAATGTGACCGTAAATGCACCGCTGTGTTGCGGCCATGTAGTGCAGCAGCCCACGCCAACTCACGCAGTCTATACCGCATTCCCTTTATTACATCACACAATGGAGGAGGTTGTTTTGACCACTTTTATGTGGATGTAATGCTTTGTAGCTTCACTATCATCACAGGGTTAATTCACATCTATTGGGTGTTAGTACAGATACTTCATCTGAATTATGAATTATTATTATTCTTCCTAAATGGTTAAATTATGAGTCAACATAATTTAATCAGTCTCTGAGGTTTTTGCATTAAGGAAAATCCCCCCAAAAAACCCAGAAAGGACTTTTGCAAAGTAGAAGCATAACATAAAGTCAAATGAACATTTAGTTTACATTAATTTGTTCCCTTTGACCACTATACTGCCTGCTCTCAGCAATCTATTGTGGTCCGTGTAGCCAAACACATAGGGTTCTATTTTCAAGACAGCGCACATGCTCTTGGCGTTAAAAAAATTATGCATGGCAATATTTGTGCAGGTGTTAACCTCCTTTTGCATGTTTGGTAATTTGGCGGGCCGAACTGCCCCGGGCATTTTCTTTTACACATCACAGGCGCACCGACAATTTGGTGAATGAATGCAGATTCATCTTTTTACTAGCTAAAAGCACGTCTAAGTTGTGGTGCAGATTGTTCACGTTGCAGACAGACAGATTCTGACAGAGATTCTCCCGACAAATGTGGTGCAGCGTGCCTCGAACTCTCTGAATCATGAAAGAAATCGATTCATTGAACACATTATTGTCATGATCAAAGCTGAATATATTTTTAAAAAGCTCCGCCATGGCCGTAGCACAGCTGAGCGTGAGAGGCGGGGGTTGTTGTCTCACATACACACACACACACGCACGATTGGGGATGGAAGGCGATTTCCAAGTGCCTACTCCACAGCAGCTTGCAACCTTACATCATCTGCTTGTGGAAATCTTCTTGCAGTTCCTTATAAAAAAAAAAAACATTGCACACTCCTGCATAGACTCCAGCCTATCCGTTTGTGATTCTGCCAAGTAGACCATGTGTGTGTGTGTGTGTGTCTCCTGTGCTGAATTTAAAGAGAACACCAGAGCCACTTTTCTTGGCTATTGGCCAGAAGGCAAGTTGGGTGTGTTCACTCCCACACTGGCGCAAACATCCGTTTCTATCTGTGTGTATCGACGAAAACAATAAAAGAAAGAATTCTCCATTCATGCACACAGTTAGGCCGTGCTTTACGCTAGACTTGCGCTGAGCACGAAAATAGAGGCCATTGTGTTTGTTTATAGAGTATTGCTGCATTATTTATCTAATAACATTTCATTACCGATATTAAGTATATTGAAATGGCAAATTTTGCTTCTTTTTTTTCTGTAAAATAGTGGTTTGGGAGATGCAAGGATTCTGCCCGACAGACATCATTATTATTGACCCCAAAGCTAATTTTGATGTTTGCTGTCGAATTTTATATTTAATGTAGCTGGTGCACATTGTTCCTGGTCAAGTCCCCAATGCTCTTGTGACTGACTGCCTAAAAGTCCCGGGTTTAGTGTGCATTTCCACTTTGGTGAGCTGGGACTAGATCCAGCTCCCTCCATGACTCTTAGCAGGATAAACGCTCGAGAAAACGGATGGCTGTATAGACAAGTGCATTATTTTTGTGCAATGCCTAAATTCTCCTGAGTGCAGACTTGTTCATCTAAAGATCTTTATGTAGAGAACATAAACAGAACAACATAACATATCAAGGTAAAGCGTGCATCGGAACCGAGGCAATCCTTTATGTAGCATGCATTCATAACTGGCAATTCAAGACTATTTCATTCCCGTAGTTTGTTGCATTGGTTTACAGCGGTTAGATTTGTAAAACATTTTTGCTTGTTCTGTGACCATAAAAATAGCAGCTTGACTGTTAAGAGCAGTATATGGTCACCAGCGGTGTGGCGGTTCACTTATCTGACTTCCATTCAAGTCGCATGACTCGGTTTTCACTCAGTGATGGTGTGAATGTCAGTGTTAAAGGTTGTCTGTCTCTACATGTTCCTTGTGATTGGCTGGCCACCTGTCTAATGCGTAGGCCGCAATTTGCCCCACACTCAGCGAGGTAATTCTTCTCTCCCATGTGACCCTGAACAGAATAAGTGGCACCGAAAAAGGATGGATGCATCAGAAGTATATTTAGTCCCGTTGGACAAATGTTCAAATTATGTTCCTTGTTTTTGCTGGCAGCTTGTGTGACGGTGCAGCCATTCAACAAATTTACCGTGCATTCCCTCTCTCATCCAGAGAGCCACAAGTGGAGGCTGTGAGTCGACTCCATCCTGCCGTATTAGCAGCTAGTCAAAATGCCTTTTCAAAAATGGATTCCAAATAAAAATCTCCTCACGTTCAAGTGTCTGTACGCTTCCTGTGCCTGCTCATGTATCCTCTTTGTTATCCTCATCTGACCTGTGCCGTGACTTTAACTTTGATACCATCTGTTGCAAGTTGCCTGCTGTTAAATAAGATAGATCAGACTCATATTGAGTGCATATGCCACTGTTTTTTTTTTCACTGCGTTAAAGTGAGAAGCTGCGAATGTACCACATGGTGGATAAAATGGACAAAGAAGAATCAAACAAGCAGAGTCCCACATCTGTCTCATGCTGTTGATCACGTGTTGTAAGCTTAAGTGTACCTTCACGTGATTCACATTCCCAATGACCCAAAACAGAGCAGTTACTAAGAGGCAAATACAGTTCAATCCGTGTAGGAATGTCACATTTAAGCTACGAAAAAACACCAATCCATAGTCACTCATGCAGCTCATTTAAACCTCGTACAGTGATTGAGCTCCAAGTCTTCTTTCCGTGTTTTAAGACTGCGCTGTCGTGTGAACTTCAGCAATGATGTTAAAATCCGTGTCCATCCACAGATTGATATTTATAAATGTGTGGTTGCATAGTAAACAATAGCGGTGCAACAAAAAATTATTTGAATCGGAAAATCTCTTTTATTTTTAAATCAAATCGGTATATTTTAAAAACATTGCATCCTTGAACTGTACCACACTCCATTTATTGAGACACATATCGAATTACCCTTTGAGTGATGCGCACCAGATACAAATCGTATTGATCTTGCTGATTTGTTTCTTTGAATTAAAATAACTAGAATAGTTTTAACTTTGGAGAGCTTATTAATATTAATTAATGTGGCAAAAATTACCATATCGAATTGAATCGTAGTTCCATTGAATCAAACCGAATCGACTCGTTACGTTTTAAATTGTACCGTACTCCCTGTATTGACGATTGTCTTATGCAGAGAGATGCAGGCCCCAAGTAAACAATATTATTTGGAGGCAGGTTGTGCACGAGCATGTTCACAGTGATTGTTGTAAGCAAGGGATGAGAGCTTCATGCTTTCGTCTGTTTGGCTAAGGTCAGAGACTCGCTGGCAGCTATTAATCAACAATGAACAGACTTCAAGTGTTCCGCAGTTTTATTGAATTTGTCAGGTGAGCTGCAGCACGTCCTCACATGCTCAGGAAGAATATTTTAACGTTCAAGATCAGATAAATCACTCAAATTTGATTGATTTTAAGAAACTCATTCTATAATAACTTCAGCTCTGAGGGAAAATCTAAAAGCATTCACACACACACACACACACTATAAAAAAGATGCTTCTTTATTATTCAGGTAAATGAATATATGCACTTGTTATGCGTTGTCTGGATCTTGTTCATTTTTCTTGGCTACAATCTCCTTTTATTGAAAGTACGTCTGCAACTTTCCCATCCGGTTTAATTTAGTCTTTTAAATGTAAAACTTGTTTTGTTCCACTTCATAGACATTTCAGTTTTCTCTTCATCTTCTTGTCCCAGTTTTGTCAAATCATTCCTCACATCATCTCCTTCTACACGTGTGCTCCGTTTTCACTTATTTATAGATTTTTTTTTTTTCAAGTACAAGATGATGAAAATAGCTGTCCTTTCGAATAATTTGTTAAACTAGCCCTTCCTTCGTGTTTAGTTTTTGTGAATGTGCAGGGACGTGAGGGCAATTGTCACGCATGAGTGAGTGCGTGTGTGCGTGCATGCATGTGTGTGTAATGCCCATGTGCATATGATTGAGTTGGTCCGTGTCAGAGGACTGTGAAGTCAGTGGGATCAGTGCGTGATTGTCAAAAGATGCCCCCGACCACATACTGTAAGCATGTGTAGTCTGCTCACATTTTGTCTGGGTGTGTGTCAGGGACTCTAAACAGGGTCTGTATTGTCCTGATGGGGTTGGCAACAGCGTGGTGATCTGGACCGCTGTAATCATGACTGGGCCGTGGATGAAAGACACTATTGAAAGAGTGAAGTGTCTGAAGGGAAGAGAGAGAGAAGAATGTGTTGAATTAGAGAATGGGAAGCAACGAGTGAGAAAAGAGATGTTGGACTTAGGAAGCGTTTGCCTTCTGTACTTTATGAAATTAACTTTGGGTAGCAGTTTTGAAATGATTTTCAGCCAAGTTTCTATCAATACATCGATGCAGGTCTCCAGCTCGGCATGGTATAGTGCGGAATGGTAAAATCTGATCTAGTAGCATTAGCTACTTAAATAATTTGGCATCATCGCAACCTGACAGTGTAATCAGTGAATTTAACAACAAACGGAATATTAAATTACTACATTCGTCTTCTCCCTGACATAATGGAAATAATAATAATTTTTACTTCAATGGTGCAATCGCTATGCCTCAGCACACATCGAGTCTTCTTATGTCCACACAACCCATCGCACGATCCAAAACAGTGTGAACAGTGAGACACCCTGTAAATATGCAGATTTCAAGATAATTAAACTGAAGGAGGTGAAGAGTTTATTGTTGCATTGCAGTGGAGGGAAAAGCTGTTCTTAAAGTACGTTATTGTAGTGTATGGAGCTCTGTCCAGGCAGCAGTTGAAACATATGGTGGGCGGAGACCAAAATCATTTCTTTTGTCTTGTTAGATTTGTTTTTGTGTGTGTGTAGTTCATTGATGCAATGGTTTGTAAGGATCAGGTGTTGATTAGACTTTTTTGTGCTTGGTGGTCAGAATCGTTACCAGATGGTTATAGAGGGTGTCATAGTGCTAGCGGTGATGTAAAAAGGCGGAGATGTAGTTTTAAATAGAAGAGTTTGTGTTTAGTTTGATTTTTTTCTTTTTTTTTTTGTGAGGCTGATTCGCAGGACAAAAAATGGAATATCCATTCTGATTGAGATATGACATCCTATCAATTCCCTCACTTAACTGCCCCGTACTTTGATTGGTCCTGAAATGGAAGAATGTTATTTTCTTCAACGGGGAAAAAAAAAAAAGTTTTTTTTTAAGTGAAGTGTATCTCATGATATTCTTTGACAACAGCTGTGTTTGTTTCTTTTTCTCAGAGCTGGAGGCAGTCAAAGTGGAAGAACAGACCATGAAGTTGTAAAAGCAAGAGCCACAAAAGGCGAAGAGCAGGCTAACCCCAGTTCTAAAACGCCTGGAAGTCGATTAAACACCTGAAAGAGGCACGTCAAGACGACAAGGCCACCTTTCCCATTACAGTCATGCCCTCACCTCTCATCTTCCCCATTCTCCTCCTGCTCCTCCCTCTTTCCATGACCTCCTCCTCTTCACCCTTAGCCCATCACCAGTCATTCTCGCCACCAGAAGGGGGGCTTACACATTTGGTGGTCCATAACAAATCAGGCGAGATTTACCTGGGCGCTGTCAACTGGATCTACAAGCTGTCGAGCAACCTCACCAAGTTACGGAGCCACGTGACCGGTCCTGTGACAGACAATCCTCGTTGTTACCCTCCGCCAGGCGTCCAGTCGTGCCCCCATGAGCTCGTGCAGACTCCCAATATCAATAAACTTCTTCTGCTTGATGATGCCCACAACCGCTTAATTGCATGTGGGAGTACTTCCCAGGGAATTTGCCAGTTCCTTCGCCTGGATGATTTGTTCAAACTCGGCGAGCCCCACCACCGTAAGGAGCATTATCTATCCAGTGTTGCTGAGGCAAGCACCATGTCAGGCGTGGTGATCTCCCCAGATGCTTTTGGCGGGGGTGGGAAACTTTTCGTCGGCACTCCCATTGATGGAAAGTCGGAGTACTTTCCGACGCTGTCCAGCCGCAAATTAACGTCCAACGAAGAGAACGCGGACATGTTCAGCTTTGTCTATCAGGATGAGTTTGTATCGTCGCAGCTGAAGATTCCATCAGACACGCTCTCCAAATTCCCGGCCTTTGACATCTACTACGTCTACGGCTTCAACAGTGAGCAGTTTGTGTATTATCTCACTTTACAGCTCGACACCAAACTCACGTCACCCGACGCCGGCAGCGAGCAGTTTTTCACCTCCAAAATTGTACGGCTTTGCGTGGACGATCCCAAGTTCTACTCCTACATTGAGTTCCCTATCGGCTGCACCAAGGATGGAGTGGAGTATCGCTTGATCCAGGATGCTTATTTGGCTCGACCGGGGTCCCGTTTGGCTCAATCGCTTGGTATTCAAGAGCACGAGGAGGTTCTTTTTGCTGTATTTGCCCAGGGCCAAAAGAACAGAGCCAAGCCACCCAAGGAGACGGCTTTGTGTCTGTTCACAATGAGACAGATAAAGGAGAAGATTAAAATAAGGATTCAGTCGTGCTACAGTGGAGTGGGGATACTCTCCCTGCCCTGGTTGCTCAACAAGGAGCTGTCCTGCATCAACTCGGTAAGTCTGCGATCCCGACTGTTTCGGCAGCTCGTGTTTGCAGCTGTGTCCACATTTGTCTGATTGATCACGCTGTTTCTTAGTTCCTGTGTCAGATCAGTAGAGGTCGTACAACACCACTGAAGTGGACACGCCTCCAAGCGTCGTGTTTGAAATGCTGTTTTGATGTAATCATGCACTTCAAGTGAATCGAAGTCTCATTATTTTAATTTCACAAAACACTCACATTGAACGAGTGTGTAGACTTTTTATATCCACTCTACATGCACTTTTTAGTCTGTGCTATAATAGTGCATTAAATTATTTTCTTTAATATTGTCACATCCCCATGTTAATGTATTCAAAGAAAAATAATACCTTACTTTCTGGATTCAACAAAAATACAAAATCCTATTTAAAAATGGAATTTGGCTCGTGATTGCAGACGTTGATTTATCAGTCTCTGGTTTTGTGTTTGTGTGGAGTATAAGGTCCTAGACCCCATCCGCTTTCACCAAATCTTTGGAATATCTTTCCAAGTAATAGCGTGGTCATCATTGTTCTTCTCATGTCAACAATTTCAGTGCGGTTTTGCTTGTAATTCATCGTTTCAAAGTCAACAAAGATAAGTTGATCTTTTCCTTGAGTTGAACTATCAAAACGGAATTCTGGCGATGATTTTTAAATGTGACCGATGTTCCATTCCTGTGGTCGCATTCAACAATGATAGCTATAATTCAGTTTAATATTTCAACTACAAGCCAACAGATGTTTTACATTCCTTATAATGTACTTCAAATAGAAGTAAACATGCATTGTGTCATATAAAACAAATGTGGTTGCAAGGATATTTTAGGAATGTTTCCCATGAGACTGTCCAGAATCTTCTAGTCGGAGTCCAATGTTCACCCAGTAATTTGCAAAGGACCTGCACAAGGTCAACGCCTAAAAGCTGCCATGGAAAAAAACAACAAAAACATTTTTAATAGGTATGCGCAATAACTATGAAACTTGATAACTATGCTGCATGAGGTAGCACGTAAAAATGGCGCATGACTGTAATTCAGGTTCCTCGATTTAAAAATCAATAATAAAAAAAAAAAAAGAAAGACAATTGGGTGCCTTGGCTGACCGTTTTCTATTGTCAGTCAGTCTTTTGGTCATCATTATTTTCAATATACTTCCTTCATTGTTTAATTACATTTCTTCACCAAGATTTAAAATAAAATATATATTTTTTTAAACATATTTTCCCTTCTATGAGCCTCGACTTTTTCCTTGCTTTCATCCCGGCGTCTTTTAATGTGTGCTTGAAGCCGTTAATAGATTTACCGATAGCCAGCACACATCCAACCAACCAATGAAATTGCCTAGATTTAGTTTAAACCCTAACTATGATCCTAAAACATTTTCATATAATTTCAAAGTTATTTTACAACATTCTCCTAAAAAAAATTAATTTGAAGATTATTTAATTGCAAAGATGCTGACCTGGATGTCACCACGTCACAATCCATAAAAATACCAATTACTTTTTTACTCGCAGTCATTTAATTTCATGTTTGACTGAAACTATCATTTAAAAAAAACAAATTGCAAATGACTGTTTCTATGTTCATTTTCTTTCGTTGGGCACTTACTGTGTACCTTCTACTGTAGTGAGCAACTAACCATTACTAGCTGATCACCTGTTAAATTCAAACTAGAGCGATCCAGACACTTCTTTGTATTATCTTGAGAGGTTTACCATTCTGCTTTTTCATAATTCTACACCAGATATTTCGCGAGAAGTTGAGTTTACAAATTGTGAATCGCATGAGTTTGCTGTTCGTAAAGTATCTCGTTCCTACATGTTGTTGGATAAATGCCCAAACTGAAAAGAATTTAACCAAAAATCCCGACCACAAACAACTTCATTACTTCTTGCGTACATATAGCAATAATGTATAACAGACTACCATTATTCGAAATCCAGCCATCTTGAACAGATCGTTTCAATTCCCAGGGTGTAGTGTCGGTCGACTATTGAACATTATGTAAAATAAAAAAAATATTCCTCTGTAATCAGTGCTAGGAATATTTCACACAATCTACAATTTGGCGGTGGCTTGTCTTCCCCTTTCCTCATAGATGAGCATTATGAGTGCCCCGCATCCTCATGAATTATTCAACTGGTCTCGCCTCCTGTTATTCAGTCGATTCTCTGTAACAGCCGGCTATAAATCTCCGAACTACTCTCCACCTCTCTGTCCCCATCCTATCTTTCCTCCTCTGCTCTTCCTGCCCTCACATTCTCTTTAGTGTCTTTCAATCCAGCCTCATTATTTGCACGTAGATTTCTTTCATTTCACCAGTCCCATTCAACACTTGCCTGTTTCTGCCCCCCCCATTCATCCTTTGACCTCCACTATCTTGAATATTGTAAACTTAAACATCCTTCATATCGCCTTTTTGCTCCTTTTGTACACTTCTTCCGCGTGCCACTACCATGGCATCCCCCTCGCTTTTTCACCGACTGGCTCTGACCTCGTCTTGACTTTCCACTGAGTGATGAGGTAAAGAGTGACTTAGTGTGTGAGCGAGCGCGCGAATGTGATCTGAAAACACAATGCAGGGAGAACAGCTGATGCAATGAAAGAGCAGAGTGGATTGATAGAGACTGATGGAGACTGAAAAGAAGTTGATAGAGAGGGATATCGAAGGGGAAGAGGGTACAACTGCTGAATTATTGTTGAGATGGTGCGTAGAGAACAGCTTGAAGGATTGAATGCAAAAGAGGTGCATGAGCATGTAAAGACTTCACAAGAAGACAAGACAGAAAGGACTCTTATTATGCCATATTTCCACGAATTAGAAGCGTTCCCAGGTGTCTTTGCTTGGGCTTTCCTGTCTCATGCAAATGAGCTTCTGCTCACCCTGCCCTCCTCTACTGCGGGTTTGCCAATGTATAGCTTTGCAAAAAATCACAAATATAAAAGCATCGTACTAAATGCTTATTATGAACTCTGCCGCTTTGTGATTCCTTTTTTGTTGTTGTTGCCGTGTACATAAAGTAGTAATGCTGTTCTGGAAAAATTTAATCGCAGCCATCATATTTTTATACTGTTGCGCCTGCAAGCTTTAGTGTATTCAAATCATATATCGCCGGCGTCAGCGCAATCCTCATAACCGCCAAAATCACTATTCAGGAGACCTCAGCCATTGACGTGACGTGAAAGAGCGCAAGCAATTTTCATCACTTTAGAATGAGCAATGATTTGTAAAAATAACACTCGCCTGTGTGAACTGGCCAATAGATCTGTGAAAAAATATCAAATTTAGCAAATTGTGACATAGTAGGTTCCGGCCCGACACTAGCAACATGGACGTCTAGCAGTCAAATGTTTCTGTTGTTCAGTGCCTTCCTACTTAAATTAAAAAGGTATATTAAATTGAAAATGCTTTTTTCACTTGCTCAGAAATCCCCCATTATGCTTAAGATGGCACATTTGCTTTACGTGTTCAGAATATTCTCTCTGATTTCATTTACATTTGAAGAGTGTCATGGCTGACATAGGGCAATAAACGCTTTACATCTCTGTCACAAGCCCAATGGTAATGCGCCAACACCATGCGGCCTTGTAGTCTGAAGAGTACTCGTGTGCTTGCGACTATGCAAATGAGCTTACAGTTACATGATTGTCCTTTATGGCCATCTGTCGTTTTGCCTGCAATCGATCAAGGTCGTGTCAGACACACTCGCTCTGACAAATTTATCATCTTAAAGGCATGTTCAATGTTTCCTGAAAAGAGCGCTAGCCTGACAGCTCGTTGTGTCAGGTGGAAACTTTCAAGCGGGCCTGTTTTGAGAGACAAGGTCGTGCTCAGTCAGACAAAACTCCTCCCTCTTCTCAACCTGGCTGCCATCAAAAGCAATCAAGAACTGCTGTACTTTAACTCGTTTAATACCATTGACGGATAAATACGTCAAATACGTCTATTTTTTTTTTCCCGGCTGGTAGTGAATGTTAAGAAATCTACTGTAAAGTGGCTTTTATTAGTACCGTTTTTCAGTTGGTCGATTCCAGTTCAGGTATGAGATATCATGAGGGCTGGACGATATGTTCTACATTTCAGATGACAGTATACAGTTTATTAAATCCCTTTAATGTAACGGTATATATTGCGATATAAACTTGAGGTTGAAACTTATACCGTATTTTTATGACAATAAGGCGCACTTAAATGTCTTGTATTTTTTCCAAAGTAGACTTGGCGCCTTATAATGGAGCACGCCTTGTGTGTGTACAGAGTTCCAAAATCTGTAAATAATAATAATATTCCCTTTATTAGTCCCACAATGGGGAAATTCGAGATTCGAACCCAGGCCTCCTGGAGAGACTGGGTCTTCAACGCGGCGCCTTAGACCACTCGGCCATCCTGGCCATCCTGTTGTGTGACTTTGATGAGTGCTCTGACTGACTCACTCAGAACATTTCCTGGTGATATGCTGCTTTATAGATGAAAGGTGGATGTAATTGAGGACAGCATGCGGATGTTAAAGGGGGGAGGGTGCTTGTGAAAAGAGGATGCTGAAGGCACGCCCCTGGTAGGTACTGTATAGTGCAGCAAAAAAAACTTGGAGCTTGCCATTATTGTTGAACTTTGGTGTTAACAGGGCGTTCAAAGTGAAGTTGCGAGTTATGTGCGAGCGATGGACGACAGATGGCACACATGGCTTTTCAAAGACTGGAATGCAGCATCATGTGATTTACGCCGTAATTTGTGAATGGATTGTGGACGCTTGGACTGCTGTTTGAGCTTTCGCAAAAGCCGGCATTATTTCTGAGTAGCCGCACGGCAACGGGACTGATTCTGACGATGACAAGAGGGAATCTGGTGTGTTAAAATACTTCAGTACGTCAATAAAATACAATTCATATGGTGCACCTTATGGTCATGAAAATACAGTCAATTATAGTTTCTCAATAGATTATATATCCCCCATGCAAAGCTATGATAAGTATTATCAACCAAAAAAATATATATTTACACAGTATCGATATATTATGTAATTTTTCTACTATCCATTTTGCTGATCTCAGCAGTGAAAATTAAAACTCAGCACTCTATGGTGCCAAATAGCGCAAATGAATAGCAAACACAAATGACATTGTGCATATGTTAAATAAAAACAGTCGAACGAAGGTTCTTGGAGCGACTGGACAAGTTCATAGTGGTTGCAAAATATTTCACTTCACAGTTACCCTTAGGTTAGTCTCGGCGGAAACTTTTTTTTTTTAAAAAGCTATTTCAAAAAGCTAAAAGGCTGTGTCTTTCAATTTTCAAGGACAAATAAAGCCCTCCGCATCAAAACGCTGTGAGAAGTAATGAGGCTTGTGATGCATTCATATTATGCTTCTGAGATTGAAACGTCTCAGTGTCGCATTGTCTCCACTTTGAAGGGCGGCCTGCTCTTGGACTCCTCGCTGACTCTCCACTGAACATGTATTTGAAAAGTCATTCATAAAGAAATTTTTTTTTGCTTTGTTTTACCATAAGATGGCAATGATTATTTCCCCTGACATGTCCTCTAGTGAATTGTAACACTTTGATTATACACAGGGGACCTCCATTTAATTAATTGCGTCCATTCCATGTTTGGGACCTGTCAAGTTTAATTAGTGTTACTAGTAATGAATTATGTCTGTATCTCTTAAAGTAACCTGACTAAATTTCTTTGCATTTTTATATAGGATGATGTCATGCTGTACTTAAACTTTATTAATCGTTAGTCTGTTATGTTCCAAAGTAGTAACATAAGTGTAATAACGGCTCTGCAAGCGCAGTAAAGAAATTATGGACAACATAACTGATTTTACCTTCACACATTTGTTGGAAAAGCTCAAGTTATCTTTCAAAATCATGGCATATACGATATTACGAAATACACTTCCAAACTCCCTTGATTAAAATGGGCTTTGTATTTATACATTACAAAAATAATTTGCAAGAGCTTTACCACAGTCGATATAAATAGTCATCAAAATTCAAAAGTGTTCTACAAATTTGACAAGAAGCTTACTTTCTAAAGGGCGTGTTCTTATTTATGTTGAGCTGTATAAAAGCCGCCACAGCAATGGACACACAAAAAACAACATACTGCAACAACGCATACAAGCATGCTCCCCTCAAAAAATATTCCAACTTTGATGCAGATCAGATCTAAAACATGTATGACAAAAATGGGTATTTATTTTTTTTTTAAACCAAACCAACTATTATCCAGAGCTGGGCACTTGACCCTTTTTGCCAGTCAGTCCCCCGCCCTCCGACCGCTATCTCGGTGCTGGTCCGACCTCGACCCACCAACCTTTTTCATAAAAATTGTCGGCCCCCAGGCTCATCACACGCACAAAGGTCGATTCGTGGGCCGGACTAAAATCAACCTCCTACCTTTGTTAATCAAACCCATTTTTAAAATTTGTCCCCATCCAACCCCACCCCAAAAAAGGGCATCAGGCCAGGCCGGAGAGCCGGACCGTTCCGCTCCTGGTACTGACTGCCCATCTCTGCTCTTATCCATTCCCTACTAATTACAATGCATATTTTTTTCCCAAATTCGACTAAATTATAACTTTCAATTCGGACTGCTACCGAGAGCAAGTATGTTTCTCCACAAGTAGGATCAGCACTAACCTGAAAAGTACAGTGTTAAAGCCGCCTCGTAGTTCAGACAGACTTTTCCAAAGAGTTGAATTGCGGATTGTCTCACATGGGGGCATTTGACTTCACAGGTTCCGTGAAGTCCGTGCCCTAATAGGTGTGGCTCAAATGGCAGGTCTGTCCCTTTTCCCCTCCTCGTGTTGCCTCGTTATTGCAAAGAGGCCAGTGTTGCTCTGCGGGGAGTTAAAGTGGCGGCTGACCTTCGCCGGCTGTGGGCTGCCATCCAGCTCTACAGCTCTTTAAGCGGGCAGACGCGGCTGCAGCGTTACCCACTCAGAATGTCAAATGAGACTTATTCACAAATGGCAATACTACCCTTTGTGTCAGTGTGTATTTGCTAACGGTTCTCTTTATCACTCTCTTTTCTGTCTTCAAAAAAGGCCACGTGGGTGTCAGAGAGACAAGCATGGAAACTATTATTGGCCACTTTCTTATTTGCTCTGGATTATGTTCCTTCTCTTCCTCACATGCTATTAATATTTATCACTTTTAATCACTGTTGGTTGGGATTACAATCTATTTTTTTGTGGCATTTTTGTACAAATACTTCCTGGCAACCGACTCGTGTTTATGTGCACATGGGTGTTTGTTTCCATCTGTTTATTGCTTCCCTGTAGTTCTTATTTTATCTTCAGTCTCATTAGAGTCGTCTTGTGTTGCAAAGGATGGATCACCGACATTGCGTCATGCTTTGGGCCTCCTGGGTGGGGAATATCATGATTCCAATGGCTGAGTTTACATCATGCGGGCTAATTTTACATTTGATATTACCCACAGCGATATTGTGTTTACATCATAATGACAATCCAGCTAGTAAAAATGTAACTTTAACAGTGGAACACCAACAGCTGAAAGCCGGGCGACTTTGAACCACGATGAATTTTAAACCAATTTTTTCCATAGGAAATAATGCTGCCATTGTAAAATATTTATCTGTACAGACATTATTTAAAGCAAGATTTTGGATTCCTTGAAAGGCGCTACAGAAATTGAATTTAACTTCAATTTAACTTTAACTCACTGCTAAAAGGTTGTGACTCAGCCAGTCATTTTCAATAGTAAAGACATAGTTTTGACTTTCCTGACGAATGGAAAGATTGTGATGTGCACATGTCATAAATAGTGCACTTTTTTTTTTTTTTAACATTCAAAATGTAAAAGGAATTTAAAAGTTACACAACCAAATGTTAAAATGAAATGCTTGGATTGGTTGTACATAATGTCACCCAATTTTCAATGTGAAATACACAATCCATTTTTTTAATATCGCATTATTGTTGGAACGACACACAACTAGAAGAAAGTAAAACATTTGGCTATGTGGCCATCAATATCATTATCATTATATATTCTTTAAATGACATTTTCCTCCTCGTGCTGCAAAGAAGTTTCACCAGCTGCATTTAGAGAGAATTATTGCTATTAATTTCGGTCCGATATAATCCCATTTCATATTTTTCTTTTATCTTAGTCAGTGTAAGGTGAAATTGTTTTTTGTTGGATAAAAAACATACTTTGGGGGAAATACTTTTTAATGATGTTTCCTCCTCATTGTCTGAAGGGATAGCACACCATAACAGAGCAAAATGCTACCCACCTCTACGCATTCTAATGGTTTCCACGATGACATACGTATGTTTGTCTTGTGATATTCCTGGCCCGAAGCTGGATTTGCTTGCCTGTGAAATCTTCCCACTTTGTAGGTAATTCTCAGTAGGAGGATTTATGAATAGCGCCTGTGAAGCAATTGTATTGCACAGTGCTGTTCATTGTTAACTTGAGCACATGACAGGATGGATTAATGGCCACTATTGGCTTCCAAAAGCATCAGCTTGTTATGCATTTTGAGTATTTTAGACCTCAGGGCCACAGAGACTCAAATGTTTTTTGTTTGGGAACGCACTAAAAATTTAATATATCTCCCTCTGTAGTTAACTTGTTAAACAAAAAAAGTAATAACATTTAAACTGTATTATCTGCTAATGTGTGGTGACTAATAAAGTATGAAGCAACTTTATTTACACAGTGCACATAGTTACTAAACATTTAAAGGCAAAATACAATATCAAGGAAAATGATTTAAGATGTTTAAAAAAAAGCATAATTTAAAAAAATTAAAAGTGAAATGAAATCTTCTGAGACCATACAGTGCAAGAACATGATTTTAGAAAGTATATATTAGAGAAAAACATTGGTTTTAACCTGGATTTAAAAGTATTTACACTTGAGGATGACTTTACTTCTGTTGGAATCAGCATAACAGCCAAATCCTTATCTATTTATATATCAGCTTTTTTTTTTTTTTAATTTGCTTTGAACTCTGGCCTCCACTAATTGACTCGAGTCTGCTGACCTCAGAAAACGACGTGGTTTATTTTCCATGAACATTTCTTGAATGCATTGATGACCAAAGACAATCAGTGATTTATAGACCAGTAGCATAATTTTAAAATGTACTCTACAGCTGACCTGAAGCCAGCGTACGTCTGATGCTCTTTTGAGAGAGTCCTGTCTCAAGACCATGACAATAATTAAGTCTACTAAAGATATCATCATGGAATAAGCTTGCGACACTTAAATCTGTATTTGTTTTTTAGATGTTAAAAAGCTGTTTTAGTGATTGAGTGACTGCTGAAAGTCAGACCGAATCAAACAGCACATCCAAGTTTCCGACATGATCTTTTGTCTTTTCACTTAAAGATACCCTCTTTTCGTTATTACCTAGGTTTTATTTAGCTTTCCGTTAAATTTTGCTCCATTCAGATATTCAGGTTTTTGTTTGAATCTGCACACTGACCTTCATTCAGAATTGAAATTTAATGTACGGCTAGTACAGGAGAAAATTGTTCACTGTTCCATTAGGATTGTAACAAATAATTACTTGGATTGGGAAATCCATTTTCATTTAAAAAAAATACGAGTGCATCAAATGTAACCAATTCAAACTATTCCACTTTAAAATACATTGAGATATTTGTCAAATTGTCTTTAATTGTAGATGCATATATTTGAAGGAAATGCCATATTTTTAGTACTGCGAAGTTCATTCATGTGTTTGTAAACTGACAAAACGAAACTCATCGCATCATACCCTCTCAAACTGAGCCATACCTAATCGAATCTTAATCCCACTGAAAGGAACCAAAACGAATCGTCTCACTTTAAGATCCAACCGTCCTTGAATCTTATCGCACCTCATGGATAGAGATATGTATCAAATGCACACAGCTGTATGTTAGGGGTTATATTTATTGGTAAGTAAAAAAAAAAGGAAGAAATTGGCATTTATCATTTTATTGTTTTCCCGGTGACATTTTTTTCCAAGTTTATTAACTTGTAGTCCCAATGTGGGAATAAATAGACTTTTGTGTGCGGACAATGTTTCAATGCTGCACCTGTGTTAAAAAATTCTGTGGAAACTCCTTTGTGATGGCAGATTCGAGGTTCACACTTTTGGGTGAGCTCCCGTAGTGGTCCGTTGTAATTGGATTACGGCTGTCAGGAATGGCTTTAGTTGCGATTACACAGATTACGCTCTGCTGTGCTTGGATGGGCAGCACAACTTTAAGAGCATCATCTGGTTTGTGTTACAGTGCATGGAAAGAGCAATTTGGCTTAAGTGAAGCTGCAATGCAAGATGGTATGAACTGTCATTTCTGTTTCTACTTTTTGCATGAGAGAGTCTGACTCTTTTTTTTTTTTTTTTTGGAGTTCATCCCAAAGGTGTTTCATGGGTTGGAATTATTTGATTTGCTTGTGGGGTCAAAGTCTTGCTGGAACTGGAAAAGACAGTTCATAACTTTTTAGTCACAAATTTGGAAGCTTACGATTGCCACATTTATTTTCCAATGATTTAATCATATTCTTGATAGTGTAATCGATACACATATGATTATTTTTTTAAACAAAAGGAATTCAAATAAAAGCCAGAATCTGAAGAAAATGAACGGATGTGAAACAATGAAACAAGTTAAATATGTAAACACTTGCAGCGTAATAGCAAGAAAAACGTTGAATACGTCAAGCCCCAAAATAAATAATGAAATGCGTTCTCTTACTTTTTTGCCCGCAGCTTTTTATTTTCCACCCTTTCCACAAATCTCTTTGCTGCCAGACTCGCCCTCCTTTTGCGACTAAACTCTCTAGTTCACTCCAACCAAACCAACCAAAACAGCCTGCTGAAATGTCAACGTGCCTTCCTTTTAGTCTTGAGCTAATATGAATAAATGAATATGTTCTTTCCCAAATTGGATGGTGTCACAGAAGAACCTACATGTTTTACATATTGATGAAGATCTAAAAAAAGGTTGAAAGTACAGGAATTCATAATTACCTTTTGAGTCAGTTTGAAATTAATGGACATGTTCATCCGCCATATCGTAATGCCTCATCCCATCTGTTCGTCATCCTCCATGAACCAGGAAGTAGCCTCCAACTGACAAAACTAGTGGACCAAAAAGCACACATTTTACAATTGCTTTCCCAATTGTCGTAACTGTTTGACTAGCACGCTACTCGGTGACATTCACATTATGCAAGTTTTTTTTTTTTTTTTTAATAAAGCAAATCTAGTGGTGGCCTAAGGCTCTGTTGCTTACTTA
Source organism: Idiotropiscis lumnitzeri (assembly GCF_059441095.1). Lineage (NCBI taxonomy): Eukaryota > Metazoa > Chordata > Actinopteri > Syngnathiformes > Syngnathidae > Idiotropiscis > Idiotropiscis lumnitzeri. The sequence continues at coordinate 15,206,000 of NC_142393.1, forward strand.
GCAAATGAAGTGCTTGCTATGCATGTCCTGTTAGCATTCAAAAGTCAAGCAATTCACATTTTCAGTTTAGAACATACAGTCTGTATTCCACATTGACACACATCAGCTAAGAAGGATAAAAGTGCACAGGAAATTTCCGAATTCCCCTGTATACATTATTGCTGCAAACTAATAGGATTGGCTTCAATATATTTGTCGAAGAACTCATCCACTCAGTATATCAGAGATAGGAAATTATCTGATGCTTGTACATGGCAGCATATGCATATATTGCGTAATTGCCTTAGTTGTCGTAAAGTGTACACAACCTCTTGAAGACGTTGCCAGATGCACATCCGCTCTGTGCTTATGTGGACTTCACTTTTGTCTGTTTGACTCAACAAACTTCTCTTGGACTCGCATACGCACGCATAAATGTAAAAAAGTGTGTCTATGTGTGACTGCGTGTGACTGCGTGTGCGTGCCTGTGTGTGTGTTGAAGCAGCTCAAAGCCTCAAGTGCCCCCCATCTGTTAGACAGATGTTTAACATCCCTGCTGCACCCCCTGCCCTGTCACACATGTGCAAACATAGACTTCCTTTACACGCACACACACGTACACGCACCCCCACGCGCACCCACACACACGGTGCCCTCATTAGCAACCAATTAAAGAGCAGATATTGGCTCATTGGGGAGAACCAAAGACCAACCAGTTTTGTTCTCCGCCTGCAAGTCCCAGGTCACAGGAAATAGCTGGACACGAGCCAGACTATTATGTGTGTGTGTGTGTGCGTGGGGGTGTGTGTGCGTGTTTTGCGTTCATGTTTGTGTCCGTTGTTGACTTATTCATCCAAGGTTTGGCAGTCCATCCTCTTCTCCAGTCTATACAAGAAAGGACACACAAACACATCATCGACTGGAGTACTGTTGCGTCAGCTAGCCGGCGTCACTGCAGCTCCCTCGTTCACATAAGACCAATGTGTTTTTTGTCAATTTTAGATGAGGCGAGTGGTAAGAAGGTGGACTAAAATAATTAACTGGAATTGATACACATTTTGTAGTCTTGTTTAAAAAGAATATTGACTGAAACTTAACTTATGTGTTGTGTTTTTATTAGGTGACATGTTGGCACATGTGCCTCTGAGTTCTGGTAGGGGGTTCAAATCTGGGCTCTGGCTGGAGTTTGCAAGTTCTCCATATGCTTGTGTGGGTTTTCTGGGTTTTTCTTTTACATTCCCAAAACATGCATGTTGGGTTAATTGAAGACTAAATTGTCCATAGGTGTGAATGTTAATCTTTTTTTTTATTTTCTGGTGAGCAGTTTATGGTGAACCCCGCTTCTTGCCTAAAGTTAAGTTCGGATAGGCTCCCAAACACGTGTGACCCGTGTGAGGAGAAGTGGCACGGAGAATGGATGGATGAATATTTTGTATAACAAATTAATTTTCCTGCTCCCATTAATACTGTCTATGCAGCCATCTGGCTAAGATAGCATTTTTAAATTTCAATTTGTTTCTGTCTGTTAATTCTTATCTACTACAAGCTGTGCAGAGAGATACAATATTAGAAGCAGAAAAATGTGTTTAATTACACAATTGTGGTATTAATTATTTTAAAAAAATTGAACCACATGACAGCACGAGAGATGCGTGTCTCAATTTGTACTTTTTTGAATTCTTTGCTCACCATCACAATTGTCTATTTTTTTTCTCTGACATCAGAAGCACACTTTCTCTCTCAAAATATTAGTGTTGCTCAGGTGCATTTGATTTTATAGGGTCTTCTATACTTAACACTGTGTACTTCACAATAATTTATTTGTTTACTGACACCTTACTTTGCGAAGTGCACCAGTTCCAAATGCTTTATGTTCGATCATGTAAATGTAATGTTACACATTAAAGGCCATAATAGATTCGATGTGTGTTGCCCAGAAAATGAGAGCAAGGTCAACGCTGCAGGCAACTCTTAGGAGTAAATCGAAACTCTCTTTCTATGTTGAATCGAATTAGGGACGACAAGCGCACTGTTGACCCTTCGTCTTATTCCAGGTTTATCCTCCTTGTTTCCTGTCGTCACCCACTCTCAGTCTGTATCTCAACACACATTCATCATTCAAGACCTTGGCAAAGGTTTTGCGTGTGTTTCTTTGCGTACATGCTTCATGTGTGTGCGACGGATGCCAGCGGCTACGCTGTGACACTGTAAAGCAGAGATCTTAGGCAAGGACAACACATGCACGTCTGTCCTTGTATCACCTTTCCTACCAAGGTGTAAACGGTTGTAATGGTGTGTATGGCTTGAGGTAGAAATAATAAGAGCACCGTCAGCCCATGGGGAAAAGTGACGTAATATTGTGGGACACGACAGTTTGAATGGGAAATGTTCTTCCACTCTGAACGAAGTTGGTGCCCAACTCAGTAAATATCCATCCATACATTATCTGAGCCGCTTCGCCTCACGAGGGTGGCGGGGGGTGCTGGAGCCAATCCCAGTTGTCTTCAGTCAGTAGGCGGGGACACCCTGAACTGGTTGCCAGCCAATTGCAGAGCACACAGAGACGAACAACCATCCGCGCTCAATTTAGAGTCTTCACTCAACGTAACATGTATGCTTTTGGAACGTGGTTTGGAATTAATGGTGAACATCCATTTAGTCTTTCCTAGTCATCTCCGGATGTTTTTGTTTTTCTGGTTCCAATCCAGTCTCATGACCAAGCCCGCTTGATTGCCATGAAACTCTGACAATGGCCTGCTGTATTCACACATGGGCTCAGTGGGACGTCACATAGATGTTGAACTATGAAGCCGTCAGGGTAAAGTCTGTTTTCTGCCTGGTTCTCGTAATTCTCTTGACTGCTTCGAAGTCCAGGCTGATTCTTATCCGTCATCTCATCTCACAACATCAGGGAGGCGTTTTACCATTCCAAATTCATTCTGGAGCATGACAATGACCCCAACAAAGCTGCCAGAGTCCTACAGTACGATAATCGGTGAGAAAAAGAACAAGCGGTCCTGGAGCAGATGGTGCGAACCCCCCCTGGGCCTTGATCTCAACATTGTCCTGCCTGCCAGATTATAGGAGGACTTTTGGCAAATGGATGTTTTTTTTGTGCGCTTTTGCACTCTGTGGGACAAGCATTGATGAACTAGATTGAAGGATTCTCACACTGCAGTCATACTTTATTCGACTGATTCAAAAGGTTTATGCAGATGATCAAAATGTTTTGGTCAAGTTGTTTCCGGTTAAGGACATTGATGCAAACAATTTACTTTTTTTTTGTTATTGGTATTCTGAAAGTGTGCTCCAGTCGAATCTGTCAGCAAGTGTGGATCACAGGCTTGTGCGTTCGTTAAATCTATAGACTGTTTCCAACTGTGTCTTTGCTGGCACTGATGCAGCTCATGAAATGAAAAATAAACAAACACACAGGAACAGTTTACATTTCATGCCGCTGTTTGCCACTCACTTGAACAAGCACTTTGACGTTCAAGGTTTATAGTCTCCCTTAGGAGGCATTTGTCTTGGAACAAGGGACAGCTGCATACATGAATATAAAAAAAAAAAAATCATACATCAACAACATTTCAGCACCTCGGCCACATTACATTTGTGCAAGCACGCCTCTCTGTGAAATCTATTGGTTGTTTATGTTAATTAATTTGATAATTAAGTTTTTTTTTTTTTTTATGCCATCGCTTCCCTAAAATAATGGCCCAAATAATTCATTCGGAAAAGAAGAACTGGACTAGATACTGATTATATTTAGTAATAATTTCATTTCAGGGGTGCAATTGAATGCTGTTTATTTAAAGATGTAGTCAAATTTAGCAGAGGTGAACTGCATTCTGGGAAGATGAAGGGGGGTTCTTTCACTGTCTGTTCAAATAATACTTGAGGAGTGTTCAGAGGTGTGGACTCACCCATAACCTTCCTGTTTTTTATTAATAATGTAAATATTTGATTTTTAACATTTGAACATTTTGATTTCATTACAGATTACACTTGCTCTGATGGCTTGCAAAAAAATGAATATATATATTTATTTTATCATCTTAAACATAATGTTACTCATGACCAAACATAAACTGAATGGAAGACAATAAAAAAAATAAAAAAAAACGTAAAAGGAAATGAACAGATTTTGTTTCAGCTCAAGTAATTCAAGTTGAACACATTTTGAGACGTCCATTTCATTTTTTCCCATGCAAATGTTTTTTTAAATGTTCGCCTGAAGACTCGCGTGACTTTCACTCTGGACTTCATATCTGGCTTTTTTCACAACTTCTTCCTTTTTTGTTTGCATGTGTGTACGGTATTGGTTCGGGTTGAAGTTGTCCCATAAATTTTTCTGGTTGTGGCGTGGCATCAAAAGCAGATAGCGGGGAAACTGTGACCGTCTTGTGAAGTTAACACCTTAGACTAACTCGCTTTGTGATGAAAGGAATTGTTAGTTTCACAGAGGCTGACGTCGCCTCGCATATGATTATCTGAATGCATGAAACGCAACAGATGTTTGAATGTGCACTCTGAACACACCAATGTCCCAGTTCACTAAGTTAAGCCTGATGTGAACATGGACATAATTGCTTCACCGAAGCTTGTCGCCATAAGGTTAGTTAGTTCATAATTTGCAGTCTCGTGATATCATGCAAAAATGCCGTCAAGTGACTCAGAGCAGTATAGGGAAGCTGCAGAGGCGGCGCTTTGAGATGACGCCACACCTGCATTGCTTTTCGGTCCATGATCTCACAAGTCAGAATCAAACATTTAGTTTTTGGGATCATGAATTCATTTAAAGTCACTCATTTGTTCGAACTTGAGTGTACATTTTAAGTCTAACTCTATTCCAAGACAGTATAATAAAAGAAATGTGACTTGTGAAGGCACATCATAATAACACACAATAACTGGCAAAGTGAAAATGGTCTTATGAAAGTTTGTGTCTCATGACATGCATCACATGTAGAATTAGATAAGATCATGAAATCTGCCTTAGTGGCTGAAAGTGATGCAGCATGTCCTCTGTGAGTTAGTGAAGGGCTAATGATGGAGCGGGCTGGCTGCAGGAATTACATGTCTACACGGCCCACAACTGTGAGCAGATGTCAAGTCTGTGTGAGGCCACATTTGTCTGCAGACACGATGCCTGAATGCTCCGCTGTGCCTCAGTCTGAGCTGTTGACTCTATGGTAATGATGCAAGTCAGTCTAAACATAACAAACCATTAGCATCCTCAGCATGCCGGCCAAAGTGCCGGGAAGATGGCGATCGCACTCCTGTGTATGTGTGCGCGCTTGTGTGAGTGAGCACGACGGACACTGGGAATACAGATTAGTGTGTCTGGTTCGCTGCATAAATAAGTGCCGGCTAAAGTGATTTTATATACTGTATGAACATGCATAATAGTTAATCTTCTTCAGTTGTGAGGTTTGGAAAGGAAGGCCAAAGTTTAGAGCTGCAGACTCAATACGTATTAGTGTGCATGTAGAGACGCTTTCACAAAATTCAGCTCTGACTGTTTTTTTTTTATTGTCGCTGGCAGGGTGGTGTACACTGCCTCATACTGACCAATATTTGGTTTAGGGATTCACTGGTATTTTTATCGGTATCAGTATCAGTGCCAATACTGTATGTCTTCGCAATTCGAGGGGGAATAGCGTGAAATTCACTTCTAACTGATAGCCTCTGAAATGCAAAGGAGGAATAAAAAGCTTTTTCTCCAAACCCCCAAATGCAGATAGACACTCAAAATTCCCACAAAAAAAAAATAGGCGGAAAATTAGAATTGAAAACCCTGAATACCCATCAAAAAATACATTAACAAATATCTTCAATTTTCATCCAGCATGTTTTGTATTGTCTCCTTTCTCGATTCAAATGAGGCTTCTCAAAGATTGCTGCACAGTGAATTTCGTCTAGTGCATTTTACTCGGAAAAAAAATATATATATTTGGTCTCAGTAAAATATTAAACGTTAACTTCTTGGAGTAAATTTCACACTGAATATTTTATTCTCAAATTTTACTCTCTTTACTAGAACCAAATTTTGCCTTTTTAGAGTAAAATGTGCTCCATGAAATATACTGTGTGATAAGCTGATCATTCAAATCAGGGGGGTTGGAGGAGGGCGATATTAAAAAAAAATAAAATAAAATGCTGGATAGTGGCCCTCAGAATTTGTAAAATAAAACTGATAGCAACAGCATTGCGTACTTCTCTTCACTCATTGTGCTTCGTGACGGCAGCGTAGTTGACTCAGGCGAAGAAGAACAGTTCGGAGAAAATCCAGCTATGGGGCTCAAGAAACTTGGTGCTTACCGGATGGCCCTCAACTGCAACTTGCAAGGCTGCAGCCTCGCTAGTATAATTGGCAAAGTATTCAGGCTGTCTGGCAGTGCTATAAAGGCATGAGGGTTTTTTTCTATCAATAATCTCAGAATTAAAAATAAAAATATTTTGGCACCAATTAGTGGATGGAAGAAAAAAAAAAAAAAAAGAAAGGCGGTGGTTCTGCCATACCAAAACTTTTTTGACACACATCAGCATTAATAAGAATGCCTGTCTTAATATTCCAGTTTAAACTCAGCATGAAATATTAAATTCGGCTTACTGCTTGTCCTTGTTTATAAGGTCAAGAGCTGACAGCTTGTTAATCAATTACAGGGCACATATTGACAAATACAAATTCACTCTCAGATTCACATGTATAGGCAATTTGACCTCTTGAATAAAGCTAACGCATGTTTTTGGAATGTGGGAAGAAGACTCAGTACTTGGACAAAACCAGCAGAACGATGGGGGAGGACATACAAAGGCTGGAAATGAGATTTGTACGATACTCCTCTCAACTGTTCGACAACTGTGCTCACCATTTCCTTAAAGCACTGCTCAGTCCAAATAGCAGCATCGTTTATGTTTGTGTTACTTATTTGCGTTTTGCTACTTTGACTGGGTTGATATGTGTGTGTTTACATTTGTGTATCCACTGTAAGCACAGAGTAAATCTCCAAGTAATTACCATAATATCACTGTTGCATTTTTGTCTTCATGAAAAATACTTATACCGTTGATTGTCAGTTACTCGTGTCGAAGTCAAGCGAACATCAAGCTATCACCTGCTTTAAATGATGTGCCTATTTTACACATGCCGAGATACACACACACATACACACTCTTTCAACTAAATCAACTGTGACATTCCATTGCACCTCCCTGTCAATGCACATATACATGTCACACTGTGATTATAATATGCTAATTTGACCTACAATTTACTTCCTGTCATTTGCTCATGTCTTGATTGCGTGTTCACAGTTGCCCTTTTGTTCCGTGTGCTGCCGAACTGGCTTGTTTCTTATTAGAAACTACATTGCCAATCCAGTATGCGACAAAATCAATACAATTTCAAGTAATATTTTGCTAATGGGTCATTTGTTGTTCTGACATTTATACATCACTGACTGATAAAATACTCAGAAGAAAGCTGGCTGCACTTTTATTTTTTCCTTTCTTGATTATCACTTCCTTAACATCGCTGTCAAGACTTGAGAAAAATGAAGTTAATTTTACAGATGACGCCTATTAATTTCAGATCACTCCTCACTAAATCTGCTATGCGTTGCCTTTGCTCCAGTTCCATAAATGCCTACTAAGTGCCAGCGAGACTGAAAGGCTCCTGCATCTTTAACAATTAATGTCATTTTAACGAGACAAGGGAGTTAAAAACGTTAATGGAGTCATTCATGGTTCTCTGTCTTTCTTTCCCACCTAGCCATTGCAGATTGACGATAATTTCTGCGGCCATGACTTCAACCAGCCACTTGGGGGCACCACCACCATCGAGGGCGTCCCTCTGTACGTGGATAAGGACGATGGAATGACCTCAGTAGCGTTCTACGACTACCGCGGACACACTGTTGCATTTATGGGCACTCGTGGCGGGCATATGAAAAAGGTAAGACCAGCACTCTGAACATTTAATCATCGTTTCAAAAAATAAAACTTGGGCTCCCTACTCAAAATGTTTCCCAAGGCAGTTTTTAGTGCATCCTCGATTTTTGTATGCTTTAATCCGTTTTATTGCTCATCAAGCAAACTCACATTTTGATATATGGCTGCTGGATTAAATTGTTTTGTATTATGTCAATGTTATGGCAATGCAATTAAGTACATGTTTAATAATAACTTCCTGGAGATGCACCAAACATGTTGTTGCCGTTTTGACACGGCTTTGAAAGATGATTTTAAAAAAATAGCAGCGGGTGGAACAAGTGATAATAAGGATGTGTAGTGTGGTTATGTTGTGGAATTGTGGCGCTTTGGATGTGTGAAAATGTAAGTACTGTTTGGTAGCGTTGCAAGATTGTTATTTTTCGAGCACCGCAGGTAAGTAGGCCTATTTATGTGTTTGTGCATGTGTGTGATTTGGGCGTCTGAAGCTCTCCTCAATCCCAGGCAAGCAATGACTTTCCATTATATTCGGCATGCACACAGCGTGGTGCCTTGACGTTTGTGTGTGTGTGTGTGTTGCTCAAATAGCTGTGTTGAGCAGACATCATGTTGTGAGTGCCAATCAGCTGTTTTTTTTTCATCTTACATCCAGCTGAGCTGCCGCTGTAATATCACATTCCTTGGCTGCACTCATCTATTTTTTGCTGTCACATTACCTTGGAAAATATGTTGAATCAAATAGTCACCTGAGAGTTAAAATAATTGGAGAGATTAGACAAGTTTATTTTTTACATCATGTAGTTGCTGCTATCTGTTCTCACAAGAATTAAGAAGGAAGAATATTAAAAGTTGAATGATTTGTGTACAGATGAGATGTTTTTGAGAGATCATGCACACCGGCTTTTCTGCTGCGATACATTAGAAAAATGATTGCTCGTCATGCCTCAACAAAGATGGGTGGTGCGTTTTACTGAAAATGCTATGCCCTTTAACGTCGCCGTGGGCATGCAACATCTACTTATTGTTCACATCTATGGCAATGATGGTATTATAAAATGTGCTTTAGAAAACCATTGCATTGTATTGTTTTGTAAAACCACAATGCCTTGCTTGGTGCAATACTGTTAATTAATGCGAATGCTTAATGTATTTTATTTTTTCCTTTTTATTTTTTGAACAAACCTTGACTTTAATCGTGACATCCAGGTAAATTCCTACTAAGTATGAACATTATTCTTATATCGCAATATATACTAACAGAAATTGTATGTTAATGAAAAATTAGCATATGAGAGAATTGACATCCATACAGTTCACTAAAAAATATATCTGTCAGCCATCAGTTCCTGATACCTTTGTATTGGTTATCGTTGCGGGCACCCGATACCTTGAAATAAGGCTGTATATTGATACTGATACGGATATTGATACCTGCTATTGGTACTTGTCCATATATCACACACACTCAAGACACACGTATCGAACCTTAATAATTTCTGAAAATTGAACTACCAAAACAAATTGGATATAAATAATCAGATCCGATTCAAACATCACGCCGTAAAATAACTTGCTCTTTTCAAATGGAGTCAACAAATACAGCATTTTCTGTGACTCGTAAATTAATATATCTAATTGGCGGTGCGTCAATAGCCACGAACCTCACCAACACTTCACTGAACATCCATTGTCCGAACCACCAGGGTCTTGCTGGAGCCAATCCCAGCTTTCTCCGGGTGGTAGGCGGGGTACACCCAGAGTATATAAAAAATAAAAAAAAATAAGTAAACGTGCCAATTTACCACTTGTTCCATCCTATGGTTTGTATTCAATATTCTGAGACACGTGACAATTTAGCCCACTGTGAACCACAGCCTAGCACCGAGGTCTATAAAGTCACAGCTGGATGAGTCAGCTTTGCACAACACACACTAAATCGCTCACACACACTGCAGCACAAACATGTCTCCTTACAGTGTTTCCTGTCTCTCTGGGTTCTGCTAAGTCGACTGAAACCTTGCCCACTAGTCCTTGTGCTTGACCCCTTGGTATGCATCTGTGTCGTTCTCTATATATACTGTATAAGTGTGTGTTTGTGTGCAGACAGATGATTTGTGTGTCTATGAAGAGTGAGAAGGGCCTATAGATCTTGGTTGATATCCCATTCTTTGGGATCCTGTTTCCTCTCGTATGGTGCATTTCTCTGCTTGGTGATAGAGAGATGCAGGATGTGGTTGCTGCCAATGTCTTCATGCACATCAATGCTGCTGGATGCACTGGCATGCCGTCATCTATAAGAGCACAGAGCTGGCGAGACAGCACACCAATTACAATAGATAGCAGGGATTCAACCAATACAGGCTCACAAAGCTTAACAATAAATAAAGAAAATACCCCTTAGGCAGAAGAAATGAATAGCCTTGGTTTCAGTCTAAATAAATAGGAGTATCGCCATCGATGGTCAAACTAGGAAGTAAAAAAAGAGGCAATACGTGGGAGACTCGATGGGATCACAAAGAAAGCGAGATGTACTGAGTTGGCGGCAGATGGAGTGCAATAGCTGAGTCGCATTGGCTTTAATTGCCATTCCTCGTGTAATGCAGAGCCGAGTGTATCGATGTCTGCGCATACGCTAGAATTCCTCTTGCGAATTACAGTGTGTTTGACTCCATTTATTGATCAATCTGTGAATATATAATCACTTGAGTTAATCTTAAAGCAGCCACTCCCTTGGAGGCAGTAATTGTGTTTTTCTGAGTGAGGTTGTCTGTGCGTGAGGAAAGGAAAAAAAAATGAACTGATGCCATCGGATATTCTTGCTACATTACACTCTACAACTGGTCAATAAGAAGACTAAAGATACTATACGGATAGTCATTATTCGCCTTTTTGTTTCATTTGCTGTTTAACGTGATGCAAATTTCCATCAACATCACTTAGCATGGAGACACGATTTTGGTAGTGATCCAATAACTTTGCCAGAAACATCTTTGGGGAAGAAAAAGCCCTCAGATCTTAGTAAAACCCTGGAAATCCCATCATTCGCTTCATTTCATCGACTCTTTTGGTCTACCTGGGAGAACAGGACACTCATGGCACATCAAGCAAGATGAAACGGAACACTCAACAACCTGATTTATTTCCCAGATTCGAGAAAAAAACACAAAGAGGGAAGTAAGAGAGTAAAATAGATGAGTGCAATTTAGGTGTGTAATGGGTGCGATGTGAATGGTTTCACACCATTTCATCATCTGCCTGCGAGCAGTTACTTGTTTCTTTTTTTCTTTCTACCTTAGAAGATAGTCTGAGTGACAGGACAAGCTGGATTACATTGATGGTGAGGTAACCATAGAAATCGAGATGATTGACTCCATGCCGGCACTCCACCATGGACACTATTTAGACATCAGGGGCATTAGAGGTGGATTTTCTCCCGTTTGGACTGTGACATATATACCGTTGTTTGACTGCGGCTAAATCAGGTTGAAACTTGATCAAAGTTGCTCTCCTCCTTTAATCGTCCCGTTCCTTTTTGAAAGTGCCTTGATGTCAATCCTTTTGCAATATACCTCTCAACCTCTCAAAGTGTCAGTTTCCCCATTTCGAATCGCTCTCTTACTAATCTCTTCTGATAGACTCTGAGCTAGTGGGCAATCTTCGCTATAAAACTGGCTGTCAGAATGATTAAGCCTAATCAGGGAACACGGGATGAGAGGTAATTTAGCATGGGAATGCTAATTAGCACTAGCATTTAGACTGGCAGATGATGATTGAAGCAGTGTAACGGCAGCTCAGTCTGCTTAAATGGCAAAACCGCCAGCCGGGCAAAGATGATTGATCATTCTGAGTTGAAACTTTGCCGTTTTCCATGTTGGTGTCTTGAGTGGAAGCGACCCATAGTGTCTCTTCCCAGTTAAAGACTTGTAATGAGCAAATGTGTGCAACACCTGAGCACACTTAATTCTACCTCGATTGGACAATGTCCTATTACTTTCACGTATCCTCATACCCGTCATTTTTTGAAAGCAGCATGATGCTGTAACACCTCAAATTTCCCCATTGCGGGACTAATAAAGGACATCTTTATCTTTATCAGTAGATATTTTCTCAAGGAGATTCCCAGTAAATGTTGTTCCCATCATGCCATTAAAATAGAAGAGCTAATTCAAAGGGAAATGAAGTCACATTTTTCTGGGCGTAAATATTCATTTACCTTATACATTGATTCCAATTTCAAAAGCAGGAAACCTTTACAACCTCAGGGACAGAGGCTAATTGAACGCAGCCACTGTGCCATTGCAGTTGTGGGTTTAATTCCCAAGTGGGCTATCACTTCTTTATGTATTACCCCCTGTGTCCTTGAACGAAGCATTATCTCAGATGTCCCAGTGGAAGAATATGGAGCAGTGTTAATGGGGGGTACTGATGTGGATGGAGAGCTGGATGGATGTGTTAGGGAACTAATGAATCTTTGATAAGTTGGAAGACATCCTGGTGTGTTGGGAGACAAAAGGAATCGTCACTGTTTAACCTATCCACTGTGAGATGGTGGGAATTCATGCTGCAAACATGACGTTTTTCACACCCTGCTTCACCTTCACTATTGGTTGGACGTTTAATCAGTGAGTCCCGAATCAACTCTTAAGGGGTTTATAATTGAACTTTCAAAACAAAAAATCCAATTTGAACATAATGTTAAATGGAGTGCACTGGCATAGCGTTTCAAGTACACCGCGTGTTGTCCAAAGCGCTTTACAAAGCCTCATTCACTTTTTTGAAAACATGGGAGTGTACTAAAGCAACCACATCAATTCACGTAAAGATTGTCCTTATTTTAAAATAATTTACTTTAATCTATCCCTCGCTGTACACTGGCCAACACAAACCCTCGGGTCTTCTTTTGGAACAAATTTAAATCCATATACTTGCGTCGTGACAGCTGCTAGCTAGGGCTGCCAGAAACGATTATTTTCCTAGTCGACTCCACCAGCAGTTATCGCATTAGTCGACTAATCTGATCAGATGTACATCTTATATGTTGAATTCTTTAAGGTATGTACAGATTAATAATGAAGACAATTAAGATGATAGTTCATTCAACTTTAACAATAAACTTCACAGCTTGTTCCAGCACACCTGACATGTTTAAAAATGATGGGGTAACTTAAATTGTAGGTGATACTGAGGACTTAACATTTTTAACTGTAAAAGCGTTGTGCATTTTAAAATGGAACCACAACTATACACTTGTTGCACTAATACTATTATATTATTAAAGACAAAAAGAAACCTACTAGAAAACAATATTTCACTCTTCGTGGGCACAAAATGTAGACGGTAGCAAAATGAGAAGACTAAAATCAGGAAAATACACCCTGTGAACAAAGAAATATTTTATTTAATTAATTTTGTTTTAAGTTTTATGCTAAATGTTTTGTTTTGCTTCACTGGTATGCATAATTCAATCGCAATGTGCTACACAACTGTAAAAAATATGTATAAGGAACATTTTTTTAACACTGAAAAATAGAATGATAGCGTTATTTAAAGACATTATGTGAAGTAAAAATGTCCAAACATCCTTTGAGTAATAAAACTATTCTAAGCGTACTTTTGTTAGTTTTTTTTTTAAACGCAACCCACCCTGATTCATAATTAGACCCATGGCAGTCTTAACAAGGAAAATGCATATATCCGTCAATCTCCGGCGAGTGGTCATTTAAAAATTTCAAGAAAGCAGCATCGCCAGTCAGCCATTGTGGTGCATTGTTGATTGTCTCGTTAAGTGCTCTTTGCCATTGTTAGCGCTTTTTTTGGCAAAGTGCCCCGGCGCTGTGTGGCATTGCATTGTTCACATTCAGGCCAACAGTTGTTTGAGTGGCCAAAAAAATCACAATAGGACACATAAACTGACTGTTTTGTAGCTTTGTAGCATTCATCTTGTCTTCTTCGTTAAAATAGTTATGCAGATTCTTTCTTTCATACAAATTTTATTTTTCCTGTGAAAACAGAAATCTCTTACCTTCCTGACAATTTTAGTTGACACTTCAGCCTTTGTCAGAGCTTTCACACTTGCTTGTGACGTGTCTGGAAAACCTTCAAAGTAAGGCTCCTCAACCTGATCAAAACTGACCAGCATGGGCCATCAACAAAGGAAAACAACAATCCAGGCAACGTGAACGGAAGACAAAAGAAAGGAAACCCAAAAATCCACAAGAGACCAATTCCGATAATAAGAAAATAATAACAGTTCAATATGTCAGAGGATTAACAGAGCGCATACAACATATCATGAGGAAGCATCAAATACACCAAGTAGTAAAACTCAACCAAAAACAGTTGTGCACTTGAAAACACCATATAACACCGGACAGCAAATGCAACATCGTTCCATGCAAATTGTGTCATAAAACATACATTGAGGAAATTGGACTTACATTTACAATGCGTAAAAAATACCACTATGCAGAATGTGAAAAAGAAACAACAGGACTTTCCACTACTAAACAAAAACAAAAAGCTGAACTAGAAAAAAAGCGATCAGTCATAACAGACCACTGCAGAAGAAATAATCACGTTATTGACTGGGACTGGGTGAAAATCATCACATCAGAAACCAATATATTCAATAGATGGCTAAAGGAGGCCATTGAAATATGAAGCCATGGAGACAGGACCATCGACATGGACGAGGGGGCTTTCATGCTCCCACACACCTGGGACACCATCGTTCCGTGTGACAGCTCTGACCAAAGCTCAAGTGACAGCTGAAACTGTCAGGATGGGGAGAGATTTCTCTCGCCACTGGAAAAAAGGTTTTTTTGTCTGGGAAAAAATCTAAACTCCAAACCTATGACCAGTTTGGTTATCGCAAAGTGAAAACTTCAGCGGGACATTGTCATGGTGAAAAGTTTTGTTTTCCTGTAAATCTTAACCCGTTCCATCACAGCTTCTTTGTTTGCGGTCCCATCTCTCTTAATATATTATACATCTTTAAATGTATCGGTTAAAAGTGTGTTTAAAGACCGGGTTTTTTTTTTTAAGTGCTGTAAATGTTCTAAATGTAACCCCTGCAATGGTATTTCTTTTTCTTTGCAGTTTATTGTTAGTTAATTGGATTTAATATGCAATCTGCACTTTTCAATTGTTTTTCCACTCCAGGGAAATGTAATATGAAGACATCCAGCTTATTGTATTAATGTTAGAAGACATAAAATGCTTGTGTGCAAGCATGTTAAATTATTAAAAAAAAAATACAAATCAACCCAGATTTCTAATTCTGCTGATGCTCTCACTGTTATAACTCACAAAATTAACCGGGCACATTGGGAGAAAAGGTGCAAAAATATATCTTATAATTCTTCACCATTTAAGGTATATAGAATTACTGTATTAGTTTCTGAGGTACAGTCCATCCATTTTCTATAACGCTTGTCCTCACTGGTGTGGCAACCAAGATGGCGGCGCGCATGGACGCAGCGGCTAACAGCTCCCCCTCACAGTGCTCCTTTTTACTTTTTATTAGTGTTTGCTTGCTCTTATTGGCATCAACTGAGGCACAACATCGATATACCCGCCAAGACATCGTGAACATTGGATATCGATGCGAAATAACCATCACAGAGGAATTTTGCTATGATCGCAAAATTCCGAACGAACTGGCGAGGCTGCCCGGCTCACCATGGCTGGTCATCGGGGCCGGGAGGCGGCGCAGGCGACGCAGAGAGAGGAAGCAGAAGCGAGGCTGCAGGTCCGGTGTCTTGCAACGGCTGCGACGGCAGCCCCATA
This sequence comes from Idiotropiscis lumnitzeri, assembly GCF_059441095.1. Taxonomy (NCBI): domain Eukaryota; kingdom Metazoa; phylum Chordata; class Actinopteri; order Syngnathiformes; family Syngnathidae; genus Idiotropiscis; species Idiotropiscis lumnitzeri. The sequence continues at coordinate 15,221,723 of NC_142393.1, forward strand.
GGCAACCACTACCGAGTCTGCACCTCACCAACGCCAGATCCGTGGTCCACAAAATCGACGACCTGGGATTACAAATCCTGGGAAACCGCTATGTGCGCGATAGCAGTGTGATCGTCGTCACGGAAACCTGGCTGCACGCAGACGTCCCCGACGCTAGCATCCAGCTGGCCGGGCGCTCGCTACATCGCGCGGATCGGACGAGGGACACCGGTAAGAGGAGGGGCGGGGGGCTCTGTGTTTACGTGCATGAGAACTGGTGCGGCGATAGCACGATCGTCGAGAAGCACTCTTCCCCCGACATCGAGTTCATGTCCGTTAAATGCCGGCCTTATTTTCTCCCGAGGGAGCTAACGGTAGTGATTGTCACAGCTGTTTACATCCCTCCCGACGCTAGCACTAGCACGGCGCTCTCGCGACTCGCGTGCGTCATCAATAAACATCAGCGGGCCCACCCTGATGGCGTTCACGTAGTAGCGGGAGACTTTAATAAGGCCAATTTAAAGACTGTACTCCCAGAGTTTCACCAGCATGTCAAGTGCCCAACGAGGGGAGACAACACTCTCGACCATGTGTACTCGAACATCAAGCACGCATACAGAGCCCTCCCACTCGCCCCTCTCGGCCAGTCAGACCACCTGTCCTTGCAGCTCGCACCTGCGTACACCCCTCTCAGGCGCAGATTCAGGCCTACCACAAAGACTGTGAAAACCTGGCGTGACGACGCCATGAGTGAATTACAGGACTGCTTTCATGACACAAACTGGGACCTCTTTGATCATCAGGACCTTGATGTCTACACGCACTGTGTACTGGACTACATCAAGTTCTGCATGGAAACTGTGTCCCAACATAAGACTATACGGACCTTTCCAAATGCGAAGCCCTGGATGTCCAGCAGGGTTCGCTCTCTCCTCAAGGCCCGTGACGCTGCCTTCAGGTCAGGCGACAAAGCCCAGTACAGGGTGGCTCGTGCTGACCTGAGCAAAGGCATCAAGCTAGCCAAGGCAACCTACAAGGGGAGGCTGGAGGCCCACCTTGCCAGTAACAGGCCACGGGAGGTGTGGCAGGGTCTACGGAGCATCACCAACTTCCGTGGCAGCAGCACGACCTCTGTAGACCCGAGTGCATCGCTGGCAGAGGAGCTTAACTGCTTCTTCGCTCGCTTTGACTCGCCCCAACCGTCACACCCCCGCACTTCAAGCTCCAACTCCCCCCCACTCATCGTAGAGGAACACGATGTGAGGCGCGCGCTCCTGGCGGTCAACCCCAGGAAAGCTACTGGACCCGACGGAATACCAGGCAAGGTCCTCAGAGCATGTGCCCACCAACTGTCACATGTTTTCTGCAGGATCTTCAACCGCTCCCTGGCTCAGGCAGTCATCCCCTCCTGCTTGAAAACTTCCACCATTATTCCTGTCCCCAAAAAGTCACCAGCCGTCCACCTGAATGACTACCGTCCTGTTGCTCTCACACCAGTCATTATGAAGTGCTTCGAGAGGCTGGTTCTCCAGCACATCAGGGACTGCCTTCCTCCCACTCTGGACCCCTACCAGTTTGCATACCGGGCTAACAGATCCACTGAGGACGCCATCGACACTGCTCTGCATGTTGTGCTGGGCCACCTGGAACGACAGCAGAGCTATGCAAGGATGCTCTTTGTGGACTACAGCTCGGCATTCAACACGATCATCCCAGACATCCTCGTCGCCAAACTGGACACTCTCGGCCTCCCTGCCCTCACACGCATCTGGATTAAGGACTTTCTGACCAACAGACCCCAGACTGTGTTGCTCGGCCCCTACACGTCCTCCACCCTCATGCTGAGCACCGGTTCCCCCCAAGGATGCGTGCTGAGCCCTCTCCTGTACGCCCTCTACACCTACGACTGCAGCCCGGCCCACGGCAACAACACCATCGTCAAGTTTGCTGACGACACGACAGTGGTCGGTCTGATCTCGGAAGGTGACGAGACAGCCTACAGAGAGGAGGTAAAGAGACTGACAACTTGGTGCAAGGACAACAGACTGCACCTTAACTCTGCTAAAACAAAGGAGATTGTCGTCGACTTCAGGAGGAACAAGACGCTGCCGCCCCCCCTCTGCATCGAAGGCGTGTGTGTGGAGAGGGTCCACACGTTCAAGTTCCTGGGAGTACAGATCTCCGATGACCTTTCTTGGAGTCACAACACCACAGCAGTGGTAAAGAAGGTCCGCCAACGTCTGCACTTCCTGAGAGTCCTCAGGAAATTCAACCTGGACAGGAAGCTACTGCTGGCCTTCTACCACTCGTCCATCGAGAGCCTGCTGACGTACTGTGTCTCCACCTGGTACAGCGGCTGCACTGAGGCGGACAGAGTGAGGCTCCAGAGGACAGTCAAAACAGCGCAAAGGATTATTGGCTGCCCTCTCCCCCCACTGTCGGACATCTACACCGCCCGGTGCCTCAGAAGGGCTCTCAACATCGTCAATGACAATACCCACCCAAACTCACACCTGTTCGACCTGTTGCCCTCTGGCAGGCGCTGCAGATGCATCAAATCAAGGACCAATAGACTGAGAAACAGTTTCTTTCCGAGAGCCATCTCCATACTGAACTCTCACACACACACGAGACCACCCTAACCTCGCAAAACAGCATTGTGATGTGTTTCTATATGCCCTATTCAGTACTGAATTCCATTGCACTGTCTTCTTTATTTATCTAATTTATATATTTGTCTGTATTATTGTTGTATTGCACTGGAGAGGGGAGCCCTCTAATCTCGTTGCACACTTGAGTACAATGACAATAAAGGGATTTCTATTCTTTCTATTCTATTCTAGTCACGGGTGAGTTGGAGCCTGTTGTCCGGTCCCAACTAATGTCAGTTGAGAGGCGAGCAGGGCACATATTTGACATTACAACAATCCTCGCTCACACCCACAACTAACAACTTTGTCAGTGGGACTGAACAACCCAAAAAACACCCCAAAAAGGTGGATTGAACACAAAGAAACATAATAAAGAACGCCTTCAACAAGATTAGGTTTGACACGAATAAGAGAACGATATCACAGTGACATGACTACATCAATAAAAAAGACTAAAGAAAGTCCAAGAGCGTCTTGTTGCTGGGTCTTATGGGGACACACAGCGGACACGCACATCTGCAGATGTTCAACAACAACCAGCAGATTAGTCAGCCAACTGTTGAGCTGATGACCAGTGTCAGGTGTGATGGGCTAGTTCAAACGTGACCCAAAAAGATGAATGCATAAAATGTATGTACATGTATCAGTGACAATAATCATTTTCTGAGTTGCAATGTTTGCATTTGAATTATACCATGATGTGTGGTGCAAATCAAATTTCCTTGGGGGGACAATAATAAAGACTTTGTACAAAGCGCCGTTGTCACAGTCGATCCATCCATCCATCTATCAATCTATTATCTGAACTTCCCACAGATCTCCTGAAACTTGGTGACCATGACAGAAATAATATATATACCCGTATCATCTTCTGTATGTTGCTAAAAAGAAAGGCTTCCGACTCAATAGTGTGAAAGCATTTGTAATTCAAGGGGTTACAGTAGGGGCCAGTCCAGGAATCATTCAGGAATAGTGCTGATTTCAGTGCGTTATATTTGCATGAAATCTCATTGAACCATTGCGAGCAGATGTGTGCGGCAATGCCGTGTTTGTTTTTAAAATCCAAACAGCTGTGGTCTCCTCATGTAGAGTTGGAGCTGTCCACCTGATGCTAAGGCTGCACACGCCCGCCCGCACGCACACACGTACATTGACGGATGCACATTTTCAAATAAACATGGTGCCAATGTAGGTTTTGGTGTGCCGTAGTGTGATTGCTGCAGAGGGAAAAAGAAAGGGGCAGCTGCGGTGTAAAGCCTCCCTCAACTGTTCCTCTAGACTGCCCCATCTGTCTCCCCATTTCTTCCTGCTCATACAGTACACAGGGTCCGTCTGTTAACTTTCAGACACACATGGAGTGCTTCACAGTCGTTTTATGACAAGTGCCTGGTGTCATTGATTTCTCATCAGAAGTAAACTTTTTGATGATAATAATGAGAATAATGAGGTGTTAAAGGCAAAAAAAACCTGTTTTTACGTTTATCTCAATCTGTTTGTCAGGCGGCTTCAATCAATGGATTCTATGACTCGGCATTTGTGAGGTCTCTTGTTAATAATATAAAGACACCCCGGTATTAAAGAAAGTTCAATAAGTTATAATAAAATATGAACTAAGGCTGAGAGTCAGACAGAGTCAGTGCAATGCCCTTGAGTATGTTTATATTATTGATTGGTTCCTCTTCAGAAAAGCTTTCCTCTGGACACTTGTGAGAACTGTGATTGCGCCAGAGAACATCTAATGTCTTGAGTGGCCACTGCAATCAAAGATAACAACGCTCAGCGCCATGCACTCTACACACTTTCACTTTCACACACATTTACTTTTTTGCCATAAAATTATGGTCTGCAGACATAACTCGTCTTAACCGGCTTCAGTTTGGATGAGGAGAAATGAGAGAAGTATACGGTGAAGAGGTGCGGTCCAGCGGGGCACTGTCCATTTTGACATTCAGCAGCACTTCAAAGGTTTAGGATCTCTTCGGCGACATGCGTAACCTCCCCTTTGTTTGGATTTGGATGCATTGTCCCATTAGAAGAAATTAAAAAAGAAATCTGCTATAGGGTCAAAGAATTACTATCACGCAATCCTCCGTAGGTTTACATGGATTTTTCAAGTTTCAACTTCTAAGCATTTTAAAGGATAAGTCAACCACAAAATATATATGTTGCGTTTGTGGAATGCGATTTTACGCAGCAAAATCCATCTGTTTTTAGCCATCTCCACGGCTGGCCAGTTGCTTAGGTTACAACCAATCCCGGCTCACCTCTTTTCTAAAGCTGAGTTGTGATTGGTTGTTAATGAGCCTGAGAATCTGTGATGTCATTTTCAGTCGACAGCAAATGGCAAAATGGCCGCCCTCTGAGATGTACAAAAACAGCTTCATTTCCGCACTCCACTCATATTCCACAAAGCAACGTTATTTAGAATGAGGTGTTTTGATGAGTGGAGATGCATAAAATATATTCATGTCAAGAAATGTTTTGGGTTGACTTACCCTTTAATATTCTTATCTATGATATGAGCGTAACAAGGGGTTTACCACGGTTTAATAGCAAGGATCGAAATAAACAGTTTTGCATCACAGTTTTTGCGTCAAACTAATATTTTGCTCCCAATTAGTATATATTAAATAGCAAAACAGAGACTCAAACGCCGACCGTCAAAGTAGTGGATGTGTAATTGGAGCAGTTCTCATGTTCACTTGAAAAAGCCCGCGCATGATTGTCAATTTCTAATTGTCAATTAGTCACTAACTGCACAAGCCAAGTCCTCAGTAAGAGCTTACTGAGGAGAGGCAATGCTACTAACGAACAGTGAAGAAAATGAGCGTCAATTTTTTTTTTTTTTTTTTTTTTTTTTTTATAAAACCCATGCTTCGGTTCTCTGGTGCAAAAAGAAAACAAATACCCCACAAATTTAGAAAGTTGCTCCTCAAATGAAGTTATTAACTCGCAAAACTGCTCTAGAAAGAAAACCACTCATTTCGAGCCTAGAATGGTATATTGAAATAACAGCACCAATCCAGTTAAAGACTGACCGTCTTAAGTCATAACACTTTTTTTTCTTGCATTTTAAGGTCACATGAGTGTAAATGTCAATTTCAGCACTATTAATAGAGGATTGGACAACAATAATGCACTACCCATTTAGAAAAAAAAAAAGAAAACTTCTTGCGTCCAAAATAATGCAAGGGGCTATATGTTCGATACGCACTTTGGAAGTAACACATTTGCTCAGATTACTTGTACTATACGTTAATTAATGATTTTCAACAATCATGTTTTATATTATTAGTCAACACTTTTAATCAATTCCTGCAATTGCTTATATTTTCAGATGAACACTTCTACTACTTTCCTAGGAAACCACAATGTCCCAAAAATGTTGACCTATTTTTAGAACAGGTCACAGGATCCTCGTGTGGTCCTTAGGTGCTACTTGGTGCACCATGTTCATGACACCTACTCTACTATGTATGGTGCCCTTACGACATATATTCTTTTCTTGTTCTTCTTTTCTTCGGCGTTCCTCTTATTTCCTTCTCGTCCCCTCTGTTCTCTTCCTTTCTTTTCTCTTCCCCGAAAACCAGTAGATCACTCATAGCCTCTTCAGGCTTTAACTGTCACATCATCCCTGATGTTAGGTGTGCCACAGCTCTTGTCTTGTGTTTACTTACTCCTTTGACGTCTTGTCTCTTTTAAACTATTCAACTCTTTTTATTTTTTTTCCTCCGGGTCCACTCCCCCCCCACCTTTAACTGATTGGGGAGACAAGAAAAATCCTGATTATAGTTTGAGAAATTGCTTGGCTACATGCCTGGCGGGCAGCTATCACAGCAAGTCTGCCTTTTTGAAAGTGACTTTTTCAGCACTGCCTAGGGTGGTTTAAAAAAAAAACAAAATAAAAAAAAAAACAATATACACATAAATAAACATACATTAAGCTAGACGGACAAGTGGAGTCTAGAGACTGGCAAACTGCAGAGAAAATATATTCATATTGATAGTTTTACAGTGACTGGGATGAAGCACTCAGGTGGAGCCGGAGAGTCTGCTGTTTGTGAAAGACTTAAACTCACCGAGCTTTATATCAAAGCTTCACTTCAGGACAGGCGTTCGTTCTCTGGCCTGCAAACGCAAGAGTCGCCTGTCTGTGCAGTGTTTAAAGCATTAAGCTAGTAAACAGGCAAACGTGTGAGGGGCGAGGTCTTTACTGTAATAGAAGCATGCTCCCATGGTCGGTTGCCTGATCTCTAAAATCGCTTAAGGGGGGAAAAGAAGACATTGGAGGGGAATTGGGGGACAAAAGGTTGAATGAGTTGCATCAGGTTATGATGATGATGGAACAGGGCCGAGAAAGGAAAAGTGAACATTTTTTGAAAGTGAATATGCTGGTGGTAGGCAAAATTAGACAAGAAGTGTGCAGTTAAAAATGGCAAGACACTAAAGGGCTAATTGTCCTGCCGAGTACAGTCGGCTTGACTTCCAATGAGGCCAGCAGGGGAGGACTAATGTAAGAGCATTGCAAACAGAACACTAACATTTAATGACCCGAAAGACGACTTCCAATGTAAGGATCCACCAAAAGATGCCTAAATTCCTGTTAACAATTTTCTATAAAAAAAAACAAACAAAAAAACAAAAAACGCAGATTTCAAGCATTGATAAAACAGGATCTGGTGATTACAGTTGTTAATATATTTAATCTTTTACGGCGGCTGACTGGTTAGCACATATGCACATAACAAAGGTCCATGGTTTTCCCAGACTAGGCACAGGTGGTTTGGACTCAAAAGTACAACTCAAAATCGTTAAGGGCAATAACGGTTTATTCCAAACGAAGGTCGGTACATGTGAGAGAAACGATTGAGCAGCGGTACAAGAGGTGCGAGGCAAAAAACGGTCAAAAGCAAACAAGGTCTGGATCACGATGGCTAAGTCTGGGATGAGAAGCAAGGCTGGAACGTGACCAGAAAAGAATTGACCAACTGAAAATGAGACAAGCGACACAAGGCAGGGCTTAATTGGGGATTAGAAACAGGTGACGCCAAAACAATCAGACAATATGGATAATTTCGTAACATGAAGACTTGGGGCTATTCGGCGAAAGTACAAAATCCGTTTCTGCCATCTTCTTCAGTAGTTTTGAAGTCCTCTTCATCTTTCATTTTCATCAGGTAGTAATACTTTCTTCTGCCACTTTCTTAATACTTGTCTAAATAAAAGAAACAAGAATATTGAATATATAAGAAGACAAGATAAACTCATTACCCATGAATGTGGAAGTATGACCACGTGATGAAAATGAAAGAGGTAGAGGACTTGAAACTCCCAAAGCAGATGGCAGTTTAATGTCGAAACAGGTAGAGGTAAATGAAAAAAAAAATTATTAAGAAAAGAAAAACATAATCATGGTTACTTTACTTATTACTTGTTGGTTGCAGTTTGTCACTAAATGATGTGCTCAAGTCATCTCTTTTCTAGGTCAACACACGCTAGCCTTCAACTTTTACTAACATTGAATAAATAATCTAAAATTAATGAATGCCTTTTTTTGCTGAACTGTGACAGATCTTGTAAGTGAATGAGTTTGAGTCGTATGAACAGACTGATTCATGTGACTGTGGGGGTGGGGGATTAGAGATATGAGGACTCTCCACAGCCCCCTATATCAGCCCAAACAGCCTGCGTATGGCCGCCAACAGTCTCGCCTTCTCTCCTTTTCCATCTCCTCCCTTCTCTTTCTTTGTCCGACTCTGCCAGACAGATGACAGAATGTGGAGAGAGGGATTATGGAGGAGAGTGAGAGACAGAAGGACAACAGATTCTTGGACAGCATGCATTCGTGCTTGTGCCTACGAGCTGGTGCACTTTAGAACCGCAACTCCGTGGACACCCAAACATAACCGCCCACATTCAGTGTATACAATTTAATTTTAGACCTGCGGCCATGATTATGCACAAGTGAAAGCTGATGAAGTTTGGACTGCAGTCCACATTTCGTTTTCTCCCAAAAGGTTTTGTTTAGGGCTGTGGTCAGCGTTCTTTGCTGGCCAAGTACTCCAAGAACGTGATGAATCATTTGTTTTTGGGCTTTGTGCTGAGTACTTTTTCCAAGATGTTGATTGCAACTTCAACTTACAATAAGTCTTGATTGTGTCCCAATCGACAGGGATAGTGGTTAAGAAATACCTCAGGAATTCCAGAAATGTGAATTAAGGGGCATTATTCTCCCGTGCGCTTAAGTCAGAAAAGATGTGCCGATCCTCCTATCGACTTAAATGAGTCGCTTAAGCACCTTCATTAAAGCAACCCTGAAATGAGGTTGGCCGCCGTCAAATCTGCTGAAGTGTGCATTCTCCCAGAGACGTAAGCATATTTCTTCCTCCGCACTTTGGAGGATTTAGTAAGTCTAGCGCCCTCTAAAGGTGAAACTTCATATTGCACATTTTGATTTATTCAACTCCTCCGGTGGTGATGTTGGCTTACTGTTTGACAACTGCAGTCATTCTGATGGTGATGTTGGTGAGTTAGATGTTTTGAATTTGATCTATGCTGTTCGTGGAATCCATAGACGTGAAGCTTCCTTGTGTGTAGTGGTCAAACGCAAAAATACAACAACCGCCAAAATAGTGTCCAATTGTTTGAATTGTGTAGTTGCACACAACGCTCACAATTATGCCAGGCGGTAACACTTTAATTTGAGGACTTGATATGACACCTCACAATCAATTGATGCTTTATAATATTTTATAAAATTACCTTTAAAAAAATCTTCCTATTCCTCAGCCTTTATTGTGACTTTAAGACTCCTTCCAACTTGTGTTGAACATTGTTGCAGTGTTTGTTTTATTTTAGCATCACTGCGTTTTTAATAATCAATTTAGAAAAAAATCTACTCAATACGTTAAGCACCATTCCTTATTCCTTGTACTTAATAAGTTCATTCTTGGTGTTTGTATATCAACTTACTATAAGTTGTTACACTGCAGGGCCATTCTAATTCCAGATTGCTTAAGGGGAGCACATTTTACACCAAAGCGCAAATTGGGCGGCAAATCACAGAGTGGAGGAAATGTGACTTCGACTACTTGGCATCAAGCTCTATTAGAGCCCATGGGGGACAGAAGTGTGTTTGTATGTATAGCTAACCCCCCCCCCTCTGATTGTTTATTTGGATTGAACCTGCAATTTGCTGTGTCGCTCCCAGGTCGGTCATCATGAGTTGTTTGCTTCTCCAAAGCGACTGGGGGGAAAAAAGTGTTATATTTTTTATATTGTCAGTCAACCTTGGGGAATAAGATTTTACTCGGGGTTGAAAAGGGAAAACAAAATCAGGTTTCTCTCCTCTGAAGCTCCTGGAGAGCTGGTAACTGTGGGGTCATAGGGCAACAAAGAGGAAGTTTAATAAAGCAAGAAAGGGAGGGAAGAGGGCTCGAGTTTGATTGATTGTTTCCTGTCATTTCCTCCCTTCTCGACTCCCTCCGTTCACTCGTAACTGGCTGCACTGCTCACTTAACTCTGCTTTTTGTCTTATTTATTACAAGCCATGCTGTCACACGGCAAATAAAAAGGCAAATCATCATTTGTCCTCCATCACATGCACAAATGTGGATTTGGGGTTGATTGCCAAAGAAACGAGTCAGACCAAAGCTTTCTTTGTTCCGTCTTATTATTTTTCTTTCGTCAGACTGCATTGTCTGCACTGTTGCAGAGTGAAGTGATGACAGCTTATCGGATTAGAGATCACTGGATAATAAATAACCTTGTTTGATTCCTACACTCATAGTCCTTAAGATGATTACTACTCACTAGTGTCGCCAAAAAGTCACATTACGGCACATTGCATCGCTCTGCAGTTATTTGCATAATGATGACTGCCAAGGGGACAGATACGGAGATGTATTGGCGTGTCGCTGTCTCCTCCAACTCACCACCGCCTTTAATTCAGTTTATGGAGACTCATGAAAACTTTTCTGGAATGATGTGCAAGAAAACACCTGCCAATAATAAGATTACGATTGCATTTCATTCATTCATTCATGCATTCATTCATTATTTATTTGATGCAGATTCTGTGTGTGTGTGTGTGTGTGTGTGTGAAATTGGAAGTGACATTATGCTCCTCAGTTCGGTTTCGTCGTCAGATCTAGTATGTACTGTATGTTGCGACATTCCAGCCAAAGGGGAAGTGGTGACCCACATGAATAAATGACAAAACATCATCCCCAAACAGACATAAAAAAAACACATTCTGTGTGTTTGCTTGACGGCGATAGGTGCTATCATTGTTTCTGTGACCAAAGTGACATTGACCAGATGCTCCAACTATCTGCGTATGCGTGTGTGTGTTTACATGTGTGTGGCATGTCGAGTCTATGTCAGCAAATGTACTGTATACTATCAGTGTGTGATTGCAGTGCGCATATCAGCGCCAAACACTTTGTGAACTCTTGACCTTGTGGTGAACTTAGACCGATTGCCATTCAGCAAGCATCACTGCGAGCCTGCTAGGAGAGCGTTGGCTAATTACAAACGTGATGGTTGTTGCATGCACACACAAACACCCAAGCACACATGTCCCACCCCCAATTTCTTCAGATCCCTTGTGCACATGCATGAGTGTGTGCCTTATGCCTTGAGCACGACTCCAAGGAAAAGAGGTCTAGACTGACACCATCTTATATACTCTCTCACATAAACACTTTCTCAATGGAAAACTCAAACCTCTTCTGGAAAGCACACGTTTCTTGAGCTTTTTACTCTAAAGTTATGCGTGTACTCTTTTCAACCATGTTAGTTCAAATTCAAGGGAGTATGCATGTAATGTTTGTACTTGGTATTATGGTTTTGTATTGTCCATAAAGGAAACACATCTTGGGTGTTACTTATATTTAATGTGTGGACAAAATTATTTTAACCTAGACTGGAAGAAAAGTTGGATTTTATGAACTATATGAAAGTCTCTGGTAAGACTTTCTGCACAATTTTAGAGTCGAAGAGAAGTAGGACACGGACTTCGTTCAGATTTTTTTTTTGTCCATTCATCGTGAAGAATAGTAGTCGGAAACTGACTTACAGACTCTGTTCTTTCAGCTTTCAGATAATTTCGCACTAGTGTCATTCTAACCCCAAAGAACATGTTTTTTTTTGTTTTTTTTTGCCGTACTGGATCAAAGTGTAATTGCAGATCCTGTACAGAAGGTGGCAGTGGCACTCTCATTGCCAGATTGTGCTCGGAGAGAATGAACAATTATTATTTTTTTATTTTCTTAAATGTTAATAAGAATACAGCGCTATGCAGCTTCACACTTATAACAAAATTATAGACAAATGACACTATTTGGATTCAGATGATTTTATGTTGTGCAGCCACTTGATGAAATAAAATTGAGTAAATCCACCACAACATTTTTTCAGTATAGACGGTAAATGGTCCTTAATTTTTATTGCGATTTTCCACTTATTAGCGTATTCAAAGCGATTCACACTGATTCACATTCACTTACTGATAGTGCTGCATCAGGAGCATCTTGAGGTTCAGTATCTTGCTCAAGGACACTTCGACATGGTCACTGGGGCTGGGGATCGAACTCACAACCTCGCGAGACAACTGCTGAGCCACGCCACCCATACGGATAAAATTTTTTTGGGGGCCATTTCACTGGTTTGGTTGATGAATTTTAATTCCTGATGCTGAAAGCATCGGACGTGTTGCAAACAATCTTGTTGGATCAGAGTGTGAAGCACACAATGAAAATGCAAGCTTCTTGTTGCTGTTGAAAAGGCCTCCAGTAAAATAACGACTAGGTTAATTTGATTTACTGTATTTGTTAATCATATTCCCCTATGATAATATTTTGGATGAGGTCATGCTTTTTTTTTAAGTCCCCCTCAAGCTGTGTCCTATAATTGAACTTGATTTTTGTGTTTTTTCATTTTTATTCATGAAGTCTACCTTCCTCTGCCACAACTTTTATTAGGAAGCGACATATACATGTACGGCACAAATTGTCCAAAAATATTTCTAACGATCCTCAAGAATTTTATGCGCATGAGATTTATTTATTTATTTTTTTTTTTGGTATGTTTGTTGAATGTGAACCTATTAACCCGTCTGCTAACATGAATCCCCCTAGCCATGTGGCTTGGGAGGTTGGGCACACACGCACACATGCCTGGCTCCATTGGCTGGGTGTCCCAGTTGGAAGAACCAACAGGAACAGACAACACCAGAACATCACTGCAGGGTTCCCATGTCAACATTAGCAGATGCAACATTAATTCAATCAGCCATGCAAAGTCACTAAGCGGAATGGCTGCGAGATGGCCAACATTGCAGAGCTGCAGTGACACTTTTTAGGACACTTGAGGGTCTGCTGATATTTTTGGCTTTTTTGGGGGGCTGCACCCTAATGATTTTGGTCTTTTTGGTAAAAGCAACAAGTTTTGCTCCCTCCAGGGCGTTACGGGCCACATTGTTGTGACTTTGCAACACTTTATATTTGTTCTGTCTCCCACAGAATGTCAAACTGATATCTTCTTGAATTTGACTAGATATATTATGATTCATGATCTTTGTTCATATTGTACAAGTCATTATATCTTGGGTGGAACACTTGCAAATGTCCCAAAATGGGTCACTCTGGAATTTCATATTGCTGTACAATTTTCTGCATTGACAGTTGTATTCCGTCAAGAAATAATATTCCAACAGTTCAATTCGTAAAGCTCAGTTTCAATTTCAACTTTTAAAAAAGTAAAACTGCTGGAAAAGACGTAACGTGATAAAGCTTGCAGGTGTTGATTTTCTGAGCGAAATTTCACAGGCCGGAGTTTTCCCGACAGTAGCCTGAACATAATTATGAACCTTAATTTAACTAAAGAGGCGTCGCTATATTGCGAAATCCATTCATGCCTATTGTTTCAATATCCTGAATTTTTGCCTTTGAACTGTCGTTCCTTTCAGTCGACATCACGTCCATTCTAACAGATGTGACAATGAGATTTTAGGGCCAGTAGAGTAAAGGGAAGAAAATACTCTATAAAATTGATGACTGAGCTGACACTGGAAACCCCAAAACATGTCTCCTGTTTCTCCACCTATTGTTACTCGTTATCTTGCCTTCTCTCAGTGAGTCAAGGGATTCTAAACCGCGTTTAATATTTGCACAGGGAGTATTTGATGACCTGCGACATGGAAACAGGTTGTTCTGTGTTTGTCCAGCTAATCTGTGAAACGGATACCAACCCAGAAGTAGACGAAACACCATGCACAAGATCTCTACTAATCTTTCTTTTTGATGTTTTGTATGGCAAATGGAAATACAGTATCTATATAACTTCTGCCAGAGAGGACTCGAAAAATTGCTTCACATAGTTCAAATGGAGAAATAAACATTATACATTTAATGCAAGCAAAAACAAATCCAAAACTATGACCTCTTATTGGATCCCTGCCCAAGCGAATGTGTGTTGAGGGCTTTTCAAAAATGCCAATAGAAGAAGTAGTTCTTATTTAAACTGGAAATGCAGTCAAAGGATCTAATCTAACACCATTAGTTTTTGATTTTGTGTGAGATTGTAAATTTCAGCCCCAAAAAACACCTTGCAAAGAGCATGATTTAGAGATGTTTTTTTAAAATGATACTAAATAGGATATTGGTTAAGTAAAAGCATTCATTTGAGAAAAAGTGCCTGCCTGTAACTCTTTCCAAGCATTCAGCATCGAGTGCTCTGTAATCCCCTTTCATCCTTAGTGTCATTTACAACCAGCAGTGCTGGATGCTGCAATTTGGCCGATTTAAGCAGACGTTGCCATCTCGTCTTCCTCTTTACCTCATATGTAGCTCACACCATCGACATGAAGTGAGGCGCTGAAATTAGAGGCGTATTGAAACATTTCTAAGCTAGAGAACACCTGATCTTTATGCTCCGGTGTTTCTCTTGCTTTATTAATTAGATCGGTTAGTAGTCCAATTTTGAGTCACTTTTTTTAGGTTTGTTATAATACCTTTCATGTTTGGCTTTCATTTGGAGCAACATTTTAGAAACAACGGACTGCAGCTGGGGCTTCATTTTCCTCCCAACTATGGTAATAAATTGATTTGGCTGCCATCATCCTGACTTGTCTATATACATGCCAAATAAGAAGACGGAATAGTCCATTGCGTAACAAGATAGGGGGAAGCAGTCTAAATGGTTTTTTTTTCTAAGAAAATTGGGAATATGCACATTCAGCAAGATCATCAATGACATTCCAATTAAAAATGGTTCCTGCTATAGAGGTGATAAGGAAAATACACACATCTGAACTTTTAATGTGATTTACCTCAGCTATTTTGTCTTAAATATCACACAAAGCTAAGAGAGTCCATGCTTTAAAAGTTCGCATTCACAGCATTGGCAAGAAAAAAGTTGTATTTAACTTCTGCTTTAGCCCTCTTGGTTGGATGTCACCTTCACAAATCCTTAGAGCTTGTGCTTTGACATTGAGAAATAATCCTTGAAACTTTATGGCGTTGGAAACCTTATAAAATATCAGTTAAATCTATCGCACCATGAAATGTCCCAACTCCCGAGTAGCCAATTGGTCAGTAGTTAGTTTTCAGGAAAGTGTGACACACTCGGCGAGTACAGTGAACAATGAAACGTTGACGCTCAGTATCATTGAGCTTCACTCCACCCGGGGAGAGGCTTGTAATTCCAAGCTGCTGAAATAAATGCTTACAACGTACAAGGTTGTGATAAGGATAAGTGTAAGAGGATGAGGTCAGAGGGATGAATGGTAAAGTGGAGTGAGAACGAGGAATTGAGTGGCAGTAAAAAGCTCGAGGGAAGTTCGGGGGATAAAGGCACAGATTGAGAGATGAAGGGGGTGAAAGAAGCCGAGGGGAAAGGGGGATGAGGAGGCGGTTGGACCACTGAGCTGCAGTGGGATAAGGAGATGGGGGCTGGGGGGACGAGCGGGATTCCTGAAAAAAAGAAAAACTGGTTATACAAATCCTCTTGGACCCCCCTCGTAGTAGATTTGCGCCGGCACGAAAGGACACACCTTCTGTTGTCCCAACACATGTTGATTTGCCCTGCTCTTTGGCACCCCGTGGCCGTAACCAAATCCCTCACAGATTGGACAAATTCACAGCCAAGACGGGAGGAGGCCGCGAAGTCACCACTTTGTTCCATCACCTCTTATTCAGCAATACAACTTGTCAAAGTCTGCTTTTCTTTTGAAATGATCTTGGCCATCACTGCTTTTGAAATTGGTGTTCTCATTGATGCCATCAAATCACTTCTCTCAATGAATATAGTTGCTTGCCATTTCTATTAGTTACAATCTTCACCAATGATCAGATTTAAACGATCATAACTCAAAATGTGTGTCTGTGAATACCTTTGGATGAAATTTGGTGTGCCGCTTCATTATGAGTTAGCAGTTGATCATGATCTTGATGATGTTTTCAGCTGACATGAGAACAATTTCCAACCTTGACTTTAGATGTGATTCACTGGCGACCAATCCTAGGTGTATTCCGCCTTTCTGGAAATATATTCCATTTTTTGCATGAGGCCCAGAACATGATTAGCAGTGGAAAATGGATTGATGGATATTTCAGCTCAGAATCCAGTATCTGGAACCATTTTTTTCTGCAACCAAAGACGTAAAAGGTTGAGAATGAATATGGACAAAGGTTGCTGTGTTTGATGAATTGAATCCGCTTATGATCATGATGTGGATGCAGCAATAGTTGGATAATCTGGAAATTATAGACAAAATAACAAATATAGTGTGTAACCTTTGTAATTAAAATAGAAGGCACAACAGGTCACGGTCTCAGCATAGGAATTTTAGCGCAAAATAATTCAACCCTATGTTACATTTGAGCTGGTCAATTTTCCATTGCTGTGACACTAAAAATGTTGCCGACACAAATTCACTAATGCGGCAGACATGCTGTGCATAAAATGTTGTAGTTCACCTCCAAAACTTTAGATTGAGATGGATTTGAGCACTCTCAAAAACACTGTTTGTAAAAAAAAAAAGAAATAAAAAAGGGTAACCGTGCGATACAGAAATTGATATGGAGGTGTTTTCATTTAAGGAGGCATTTGTTTAGTTTGGTCGTCTCCTTTGTTCCTATCACACTCTATGCAGTATATCTTCTAAAATGATCCAATATATCCCACCCCCTCATCCATTTCTCTTACTCCCTCTGTCATCCACCTCTTTACTTCAGACCTTGAGACCTGACACTGTAACTCAACTCAAACCTTTTTAAACATAATCACACAGACCAGCCGTTTTGCCGCATTAAAAGCGAGGTCCCTCAGAGGAAGGGCTCTCCACTTATGTAAAAGAAGCGTAAACCATTCACTCATACAAATATCACTGGAAAAAAAATCCATTTTATTTTGTTAAGTGGCTGCTCACAATAAAATCCTCAGGGTTAAGATACATTTTTGAGTAGATGTAAAGTCTGCTTTATTTTGTGTGTCCATGTGACGAAATTAAATTTAGAAAATTCAGGTAAATCTATTTTTCAGTGCAACAAAGGCCCACACGACCTTCAAGCAGACATTTACTCGGACACAACTCACGTGATCAGCGGTTTTCTGTTCTATTCCACATTTGCATGGAAACAGGACCTCCGAGACTTTCTCATTCCTTAATTGGAATGTGTTACACTGACAAGAATTCATAAGGTGAGTTTACCCATGATGGCCATGTCATATATTTGATTTTTGAATTACGAGCACAAAGCAATGTGGAAAAAATAAATTTCCGCAATGTTTTTTACATATGAAATTATGTCAAGCTCACACTCACACTCAGGCAATTTGTACTTAGCAACTTTAAAAAACAAGAAATAAATAGCACCAATCAAGCGAATAATCAATGGCTGTTGTCAACCAAGAAATGTTGTCTGTTGCCCATCCCTACTCACAACACAAACAGCCGATTTTGTTCTTTCTCCCTTTAGAACTAAATGACACAGTGCTGGCATTGTCTTCTACACAGTACACAACCCTCCCAAAACACACACAACACACCCACACATAGCCACACGCACGCACACACAAATAGAGACGAACAATCAGTAATACTTTCCTTGAAAATGTAGGTAAAGTGAGTATATGAAAAGGAGGAGGAATTGATAAAAGGATTGACAGCTCTTCCAGAAATAGAAACAGAATATCTTAAGAGGAACAAAGAGCTGTTTTGGTTTCTTTTTTTGTCCTTACAATTGTGTTTGGGTGTATTTTGAGAAGAAAAGAGTTGAGGGGCATTGAGAGCATCATAAGAGAGACATTTAGTCGTGACGAATAAAGCTGAGTTTGTATTCACAGAAGCGCAAATGGAGGAGAACATTGTTCAACTGTTCCTCTGGGGTGGAAAAAAAAAGGAGTAATAGTTGTATTGTCTTGAAATTGAGTGTTGCGTACTTGCCTATTATTTGTAGTGCTTGTGATACTGATATAAGCGTGTGTGTGCGTGCGGGCGTGTGTGTGTGTGTGTGTGTGTGCCAGTACGAAATTCTGAATTGAATTGAGAATGGCCACAATTCTTTTCGAGAATTTGAAATGAGGAAGTAGACTAGCAATTGAACTTCAAATTGTGTGACGTAGAATTGAAATTACCGCACGTTCAAAGAAAATTAAAGAGTATTTCATAATTACGCTTTACAATACATAACCCTAGTCACAATATTAGTTTCTCTCACATTATTGTAAGGACTTTGTGTGCAGAATACTTAATTATAGTAAAAAGTAAAGTAATTGTAAAAAAGAAAAAATGGGGATTGTTTGATATGGAAGAACAACATTTCCTTTCCCAGGCCATATTTGCTTTATTTAAGACTTTAAAATATATAAAACATTTTGGACACTTTTTTTGGAGCACACTCGTAAAATACTCTGTCTCATTCTTCCTTATAGCATGGTGATGAGAATGCCTTTCTCAGACTCAAATTCTGTTCCACTTCCTGAATTTCAATTTCAACTGATCATCATGAAGGATGGAGTAAAGTCAAAGTCATCCATTGAATTGAATTGAATTCTGAAAGTCAGAATTTTGCTTAGCCTTAGTGTGTGCGTGCGTTTCTAAGTGTGTGTTGGTGTGCATACATGCGTGTGCGTGTGTGCGTGCTTCATTATGAGGGTCGAAGCAGTGAATCACGGTGTGGTGTGTGTGAAGCCCTCGTGTTTTTCACATGCAGATCAGCCCCGTAAGCCTCTTCACACAAGCATTCACGAGGACCTTCTATAGTCTTCAGTCGCACAACACAAGCCATTGGCCCGATACAGCTGGCCGACTGGCCACCAGTTCCTTTCAGTCGATGCGTTGCTAGCGAGTGTGCTTGTTGACTCACCAGATACCATTCATTGTGTGTGTGCAGCCTCAAAGATGTATTCAAACATTCCAAAAAGCCTGTTTTTGAAGCCAAGGTTTTTTTTTTTGTAAGTTCCAAGGTGTTCTGGCTCTTCATTATATCAAATATAATTCAGACATTTTTTTTCTTCTTTGTGAATGAGAAGGACTGTTTTCGCCAAAATGACTACTATGCTTAATTTACAATTAAATCATGTAATTTTGATCTTATGGAGTTTTTGTATACATTGTATGCATTTATGATCATGGTCTATTAATACTGTACGAGGATTGCAAGGGTCTAGCATGTTCTTGAATGCATTGCGTTGGGGAAATGTCTTCATATGATCATCTAATAAAACTGAACACAATTAAGCCTTCTACTTCAAATTTAAGATCTTATTAAATTTCCGACATAAAATGGTGGCATGTACAGGTATATGACTTCATTTCCATGGACTTTAATTGTTTCCCACTGCAGACCAGAGAGTTCTCGCTCATTGTGAATGTGAGTGTGAATGGTTGTTTGTTTGTGATTGACTGGCCCGGGTGTCATGCCTTTTGCCTCTAGCCAGCTGGCAGAGTCTCCAGCTCCCCGTGACACTCATCTGAGCAGTGCAAAAAATAGATAGCTGGATCATTTTGAATTGATATTATCATTCTTTTCACTTCATGTTATTGGAACTTTTTGCGACCATTATTCATATTGGACAGATCGTACTGTATGCCCCCTCTAGCCACATGCTGCAGTCAACCATGTGAGGCTTGTGGCATTCCACTGGTGAGCATGGCCGTTTATTTTGGTTGGAACACATGATTAGGCTTCAGTTGAAATAATAAACTTTTAGACCAGCTTTGGTTTGATAAAATCCAGGGATCCAATTTTGACAAAGTTTAAAGCAGCCCAGAAGCATACGAGCTTATAGTATTTGGCCAAACATTATGGAATGATATATTTTTTTCTCTCTAACATAGTGTAAACATATTGAAAAGCCAATATTTTATTCCCCAGAGTTGTAATGGTGACCAAGCAACACAAGGTTCATCATCATTAGCTCAATGCATAAATGTGCTTTTTGTTATGCTGTCAACTGATGTGAAACTCATTAAATTCTGTCATAGGGACATGCATAGAAGAAAAATAATATACAGTATAAATGATGACTCAAATCTTTTTCAGCTAGAATCAATGGGAAACTACAAAGCTAGACTCCTGTGGTCTCCTTAGATTGAGGTCTCCCTCCTCTTCCTCCTCCTCTCATCTCATTAAGTCGCCATGCCCGAGCTGTCCTTCCAGAACTATAATTGAAAGCAGGGAGAAAGGCAAATGTTGCTTTAATCTCATTTGCAGGGGAACAATGGGCCGGGGACTATGCGAAATTCATAAAAGTGGCTTTAATGCAGTGGAATTTAATGAGGTAATTTGCGACAGAGCGAGGTGGTGTCCTGCTGCTTGCGAAGGCACACACACACACACACACACAAACGCACGCACACACACAGCCGCATGTAAATATCTGCTGCACAGGAATATTATTACGGCAAAATAATATTTAGCGAGTTAATGGTGTAAACTTCAATGACAGACTTGTTTTTGTTATCCTTTTCAGAATGGTGTCACGTCATGTCCGTATTATTCGTTTAATACATTTAATCCCTTTAATTACAGAAACCTAAAACAAACAAAATTTGGATTCAGTATTAAAACCAGTATTTTGCTGCAAACCATCCATCCATTTTCTGGACTGTTCAACTTTATTTCGGGTCTGTGAGAGCGGGAGCCGCCCCAAAGGCAAACTACGACCTGGACTGGTTGACCGGCAATCACGGAAGACATATAGAGACGGGTAATCATTCACACTCGCATTCATACCATGAATTGAAACTGAACCCACTCTACCTGCACTAAACTCTGATTAGTCAACCACTGAACATTACATGGTGGGCACAGTTGGTAAATACATGCGATTTAATTGTGATTGATTTGACTTGACAATGGGTCACTTGTGCGGAGCTTGTGCCCATCTCCATGAGAGGCACGAGGAATGCTGTCCCTACGGGTGTGTATGCAGTCTGACTTGCAGGTGTCACGGTCACATATTCCTCAACCCTTAAAACAAAGGGTTCATTTTAAGGTTATGGATTCCCTTCTGCAAACTTCTGTGGCAAAATCACCAACAGAAAGTGCTTTACAGTGGCGGTGCTGCTTTGCTTCCTGTGCAGAAGCCAATAAGAGTTTAACTGTGCTGTCACTCAGCCTTGGCCAGCTGGAGGGAGGGATAAAAGTGAACACTGACTGGGAGAGAACACAAGGAAAAGAGGGAGAGATTAAAAGCAGACGGATGGATGAGACTGTGGCAGCGAGGAGAGGCATGGGAATGAAGCAGATGAGAACATTCAAAGAGAGGCAGGCAGGTGTGTGTGTCTTTGAGTGAGACCTGGAGCTTTGGAGCAGTGCAGCTTTACATTAACAGGTTTATTTAGACCTTGAAATGTGGCCGCTATCCGTTGATTGCAAGGCACTGCTGGCGAAAAGTAGCTCACATTTGGAAACTCCAACTCCCAAAATCCACTTGGATGGTTAAGAACTCATTTATATAAAGTCATACATGCATCTTTCCAAGCATGACCAATAATTACAAGTATTTAGTGAGGTATTGAATTATGCGTAATGATGGAGCGGGATCTTTATCCTTAAGATTTAATAGCCAATCCTG
Organism: Idiotropiscis lumnitzeri; assembly: GCF_059441095.1. Lineage (NCBI taxonomy): Eukaryota > Metazoa > Chordata > Actinopteri > Syngnathiformes > Syngnathidae > Idiotropiscis > Idiotropiscis lumnitzeri. The sequence continues at coordinate 15,243,439 of NC_142393.1, forward strand.
CATCAAGCAGTGCCTCAAGGTTCCATTAGCCCAATGAGGAGGTGATATCAGCTTGACGAAGGTGACTCACACTTCCGGCCAGATCCATCGGGTTAACCATACTCTCGTTTTTCCAATGGCATAGCGTAGATCATCTCAGTGCACAGATATGATATTTGTGTGTTCCTTCATGATGTGCCATCAGTTGGAGTCACTCTGGGGAGCAGCTGAGCAGTAATTGAAACCCCGTGTGGTAAATTGATACTGCACAGTGGGACGGCATGTCAGTTTAATAAATGAGGATTTGATATTGCGTGATCCATGCAATTCTTCTGTTCATCTTATTGTAAGATTTTCAAATCAATCACTTTTGTAGAAATATAATTGACACAATTACGAGAATATGATTGGGTTGATGCAATGATTCAATAAATCCAAATAGAATCCAGTAAACACACGCCTCTGTTAATAATCAAAAACATATTACACCGTGTTATGATTCCCACGGGTGCTTTGAATCCTTGCAAAGTGTTTGAATTTCAAATGAATGAAGTGTGTGATTACGGAAAGTGTCAGAATTGAAAATGAAGAAAGCTACGATTGTATTGGATCGGTGTAAATTTGGCTTAAGAGGCTCCGTGCCATTTATTGTCGTTAATTGTCATCTCTTGTAAATGTAAGATGTCTTACAAGTGTCTGATTTTACCCAATATTTCATCTTAAAATAAAAAAAAATAAAAAATCTCATCGTAATGGTTACTGACTTGTTTCATCAGTCCTATTTAAATCCTTCAGTAGTTCCTGTCCATTTTCGCTTAGTCTTCATACTTTGCTGACAAAAAGAAATAATAATCTGTTTGAAACGGTGACAAAGAGCCACTATTTTTCTTTAGCTTTTATTTTCACTTTTGGACCATCTAACCATTTGAATTGTGAGAGCCCATTGTACTTACCCATCAACAAACAGTACCAAAATGTGTTTTTACTGGAAATCTGAGGCAACCTAAAGGGCCATTTAAATGCTGGTTGGGGCAATCATTTTCATCAGCATCACAGACCAAGTCGGACCACACCCTTCCCAATAACAAACGTGCTATTTTGGATGTGGACAAATTACTTGCATAGGTTCTCTTAGTGTATTGCATCTTTCATAATGCATTTCTGAATTCTTGTCCAGAAAATCCACGAGCTTAATCTGCAACAAAGGGTTTGAAGCAAAAAATAACCACACATTTTTTTCCCAGTGCAAAGGGTTCTCTTGCATGAAAATTACCATTGAAGGCTGGCACAAAATGACTGAATAGCAGATCAACTGTGGATTTTTTTTTTTTCTTTTCACAAAAATCAACTCACTCAAAATTTTAATATGATTGAGGTGCTATGTTTCTCCTGTGTTTGATTCCAACTAAGACATGTCTGTCATCTAGTGGTAAATGGTGATTTTACAACTTAAAACTATATTCACGCTTTGGCACCCACGGATTCACAGAATTTTCCAGTATTTCCATTTTGGAAAAAAAAATTCAATTTTGTTTGTTTTTTTATAAAAATTTATTATGAAGCTGCTTAGAGTGTGGTCGTGGGCCAGTTGCCCATCACTACTTTAAGTAATAAAAAAAAACCAAACATGTTATGTAAATATGTAACTTATGCCTTTCTCTGTAAATTTCACTTCCAGATGAAATGATGCCTTTGAGAACTGTAATTTTCTTTGCATCGTCTCCCGTCAAAGTCCTTGCAGTCCTAGCCTGCAATCAGCTATGAGTCCCGGGTTGTTCCAAACACCTTTTTCCCATTTAACTGACTCCGCTGCTGATCTCGCTCACCGATATAAAGTGAAGCTAATGGAGCGTTCCATAATCTTCTCCATCCATCTATCTATCAGTAATAAGATGTGCTATCAATCCAAAGCAGTTGAGAGCGAGTGATGAGAGAGAAGAGGGTGGGGCTGATGAGAGCACCTCAAGTCATTTTCCCTGCTCACAATTCCTCATAAGGATTGATAATAACCATTGGCATGAGTGTAATCTTTGCTGTGATGAGACAGCTCACAGCCAGCCTCGACCCCTGTGACCCCGCCGCTGCTGATGATGTCATTTCCTCAAATAGGCCTTTTGTCTTTAAGTGGATGTGTGGGTTTTGTGAGTTGGAGGTCAGAGCTCTGATCTCATCTGTCTCTCAGTACACTGATTGAATCCAATGAACGAAGTGTGATACAGGCAGGTCTTCATTGGTGGGCGAGCGTTGAGCGTGTGCATGCGTGCGAGCGCGTGCGTGTGTGTTAGCAGGAGGTTTCAGCTTCTTCCAGGTTTTTGGTATTAATGAGCATGCTCCTGCGGCGAGTGCCAGCAGTGTTGGCCAGCTAGTTTTCGACTGCAGCATTTTATCATCGCAATAATACAGACGGCCTCCCTTCATCTTTCCGTATACGTTTTGTCTGCTTGCTTCATTGGCAAAAAAATGTGTCTCAGAAGTCTGGGTTAAAACACATTAAAGGTGACATCTTTAATCGTTATTGTCTTCATTCTCTGCATATAAATCACCACAAATTACAACTTCCCAAAGTACATTTGTTCTAGATGTATAATCTTTTGTTGTCTTGAGGTGTTTCTAATGTATTTACCGACATTAGTGGAACAAATATTCAAAGCAAAACTCAGTATGAGATAGTGCAGCCTTGAAGGATGTTGCTGCAGTGTATTAATCTAAACATTGCTCAAGCGCTGTTTATAAAGTGAAAGGACGGCGAATATATTCCAAGAAGTTAAAGCTAAACAACTTTTTTTTTTTTTTTTTAAATATGAGTCACTCTATGAGCTCACAGTTTAACATTCAGGAATGTTAATTCAGTTTTAAAGTTGTTGATTGAAAGATGATCTGTAATGACATTGTTCATTGGCCCACATTTTCCGTGTGCACAGCTTTTAAATGCAAATGCAATGCACAATCCATGATGAACTGTGATTTGCTCAAAATACTGAAAGAACGCCTTTGCTGTTCTAGCTAACTGTTATAAAATAATACAACATACAACTAAAGTAAAACTGCTCACCTTTGGCGAATGTGTGACCTCGTGGTTCCCATTCTGTTCACCTTTTATTATTGGTGTTAAATTATTCCTGTTTTACGACATTGCAATAACGCGTTTCCGATTTATGGAAGCAGCCACAATATTCCTCAATGTAGTCACACGTTTAGTCGAGGAGGGTAGGAAGAAAAAAAATACACAAAAGCAATGGGGGGGGGGGGGGAAACAAGCTACACTTGAGACATCATATGAGATTTGATGAATGATGATGTGTTTTTGTGCAAAATTTGCAGTTTTCAACTTTTGGTCTTCTTCCAAATTGCACAGCCTTGGGGTCATTTGAATGTTTAGGCTGTTAGGAATGTTTACCTCCTGCATATTAGACACACATTCATAGTGGAGGTAACGAGTGAGAACAAACACATTGCTTCCTGCAGCAGCTGTGATTATTTAAAGCAGAAAAGTATTATTATTTTTTTTTTTTCTTTGTTGTTTATGTGTGCGTGCTTACCACTGGCGTCTGCATGGTGCCAGTGAGAGTGCTGGATGGTCCCACCTCACTAATCATGACATCATGGTTTCCACTGGCTCGTTTCCATCTCATCCCCATTCTGGCTTCTGCCCTCTTCGACATGTCTCCTCATTGGACCGCTAAACTTGTCGTGACACTAAGTTTCAGAGGGGGGTGGGGAAAGTAGATTCATAATTTGGTTCTTGTTTATACTTTTTTGTCTCAGTAAAAAGTGGATAATAGGTCGAGTAAAAGAGGTGAAAAAAGAATGATGGGGAGATTACAGTAAAGTCCTACGAGCAGGATTGGTGTCTTCTGCTGCCTGGCACAAAATATTCTCTGGGTTCCACCCACAGCAATACACATCCTCATTCCTTCTAAGCGCACTACACTAATTCAAGCCGTCATGTTCGTGCAGCGTTTACCGTTATGTGTGCACACGTACCGTTTAACAAGCAAATTTGTTCCTGAGAAACTCTTAAACATTCAAAACATTTGCCTCAATTGCCCTGTGACCATGTAATGAGTAAATTGACAGTGGAATAGTGCAACACCATTAAAAAGCCACTTCATTTTTGCATTTGTATGTTCCAAGTGGAATATTTGGGAACTTTATCGAATGTGAGCACGTTGCAAGAAGTCTGGGCATGCTACAGCTTTGCGTGCAGGTAGAGCAGGCTCATTTACCGGAAAAGAATCCAGTTTGAATGTAAAAGAGAGCTTTTGTCTAGTTTCTAACTCAATTGGAGTTTTTGGGTCGAACCGCTCGCTTGTACTGCATTAACAAATGGGTTATCCCGGACTTTGTTTCCTGTTTGCTTCATCCTCTCAACGACTTTGCATTCCACCCACTAAATATCCTTTGCTGTTTTCTGCTCGCTTACGATCTGGCACATTAAATGCTGCAGCTTTAAGGCTCTTAGTACAGCTTGTCTTTAAAAGCAACCAAATGTGTATGTTTCGGAGCTTTCCCCAAAAATGTTACATTGGATTACAAATGTGAAGGAGCGAATGGGATGGTGTTGACAGTGTGAGTTTTAGGAAGTCACACCCATTTGACATTCATTGGATTTCTTTGGAGTTGGATTATTTGACAAGAAATGTTGCTGTGAAGATTTGTTCTTTTAATAGTTTTCTCTTTTCTTTTATTCAGCCTGTCCGCTTTTCTCTGGTAACATTCAGTAACAGTGTCCTATCTGGGACCACATTCTGTTTCGATGTTCCAGTCAAGTATTTTAGGAGCCATAATGTCTAGTTGTATGAAAACATCATGTTGAAGCTAAAACGGTTTTGCTATTATGGAGTTTATGGTGCTTTTATTGTTTTTGAAGCCTATTAACAGTGCTGAGAACACATTTAACTGCAGTGAAAGCGAGTGACCGTGAACATTCTGCAGAGCTGCACATGGAATAGGCAGCGACCAATAAAAAGCTGTCAAAAATGAGCAATGGTGTGTACTCATTTCCGACAACCGCACTGCATCTGGCATTTGGGCACAATTCACAACAGAGTGCGAGAACAGTTTACTGTATCTCATTTAGAGAGCAAATATTCAATCCTTCATTTGGAATGGTTCTTTAATTCCAGCTGTCTGCCTCCGTTATGCATTAATTCTGATGTCATCAGTGCATGACGGGAAATCCAATTTGTGCCACCACTAGCACCTTTAGAAATTCAACCGATTATGGGTCTTGGAGAACGCAAGTGACCTTTTAAGTCCATTCATTGACACAAAAGTCTTAGGGCTTGGTTTAGAAAACATTTGGAGTTCACTGGAGGGTTATTTGGGGGTTGTTGTTGGCTGTCAAGTAAAATGCTCCAACAACAAACACAAATCCACTGTGTATTTTTATGTACCTTAGTGTGATCACTCTTGTGATACAGACGCCACAGAACAACAATAACGTCCATGAGTGAGAAACACAAAAACTGGGGTCTTTTGTAAATATTACAATAGACGTGAAGCCGCATTTTTATTTAACTATATTCGCAGCGTCCACCTGAATTGTGCCAATTTAAGGCACCACGGAACAAGTGTATGAACATTTATAACTCACCTTTACACTTTATCAAGAGCCGTTTGCTGCATATTGTGTGGAGAGAGCTACGTACGTGGTCTGTTTTTTTGGTTTTATTTACTAATTTTGCTCGCTAGTGGGTTTGACATTTGTGTAATGCGACTGAAACAATTAACATCTTAACATGAGTCAAGTGTCTATTGTAGATGGATATAACGTAAGAGAATCCGGTCAATTTTCGGTCTGGTCCAAAGTGGCCCGGTGGTTTGGAACCACTCGTCGACACAACTCATCTCTGTTCATTATGTCATTAACAATACCATGTTATTTCTGCTACGTTACAGCATGTTGGAAAAGAGTATGAGCAGACAGACAAAAGCTTCCTTTGGGAGGAAAAGTAACACAGAATAGCAATCGCTAAAAAGGCGACCGAAATTAGCAACAATCAAAATACTTACGCAGAAGCATTTCACTTGCTGGCTGAAGTTAAACACCTAGATGAATGTTATGACCTCAGCTAAAATCTACCCTTGAAACAATTAAGGACTAAGCTTTATTCCAAATTTAACCAGAATATAAACAATTATATAGTCAATGATATTCAAATAGATCAGGTGGAGTCTACAAAATATATAATATAAGTAGCATGACAGTATTGCAACGTTGGTACACCTTTAATCGCATCCCTTCATGTCCATTCCTGCGGTTTAGAGTTAGCCATTATCTACAACGATGTTGCAGTGAATAAAAAAAAGAGAATAAACTATTGCAGATGGCTGCAGTCTAAACAGAAATCAATTTCCTGGGAAACATAGATTTTATGTTGCCCCTAAACAAATGTGTCCTCTAATAGCTTGCCTCAGCTTCTCCATGAATTTGGTTCATAAAGATGTTTCGGTTGTTAAAGGTTGCTAGCACCCGTGTGCATTAGTAAAATAAAAAAAGAAGTGGGCGCTTTGTCTGTAGGGTTAACGCTGTAGAAAACATTGTTGTGGCTAGAGTCGCTGGGCCCATAAAACTTTACAACAGAGTTGGAAAGTATTCTGGCTGTTAGTGTAGCCACTATAGCTCAAGTGGAAACATTTTAACATGTGGGTGGGAAGTCAGAGGGTTATATTTTTGTGGAAGCTTAGAGACAAGCCTTCATAGCACCGTGGTGTGCCAAAATAATAGTTTTCTTCTACCTATGACTTCTTTGGGACATATTTATAGTAAGTAATTGTGCATTACTATTTTATGTTGACACAGCATAATGTGGATTTCCGTACTTTCTGTTCTCAGTCGTAAGAGTTTTCCAGTCTGCAACCGGTTTTATTCTGGGTATAACCTGGTGTAAGATGGAACTTGTGTCCTGTTATTTCGCTTGTTCCACACTTTACATTGATTGAGTTAAATCTGGCCCACAGCCATGTCTGTCCATGATGGTGATTAATTAACACAAGTTCCGGGTTATGTATACCCAGAGGGAGCCTTTTCGGGGAACAGACTCAAAGTCATGGGGAGACGAAGGTGAAAGAACACACAACACACACACAACACAACACGCGGAGGTAGTTAGGGGAATGGGAGAAAGTGAAACATTGGTATTTTGAAAACATTTACTTTTTAATTAGCTATTTTAAGTAACAATGGTTGTAATTACATGAAACCTCAAAACATTGTCCAAGGACATCAACTGTTGCTGTAATGGAGATGATTTTAACATACTGTATGTACACGTTTGTGACAATGAAACAGTCCATTTTATATCATAACCGTCTCATGGCAAGCCATCTTTGTTTTAGGGGAAAAGAGAGGACAATGAGCCCCCGCGGTGTGTTTAAAGTTTAATTCCTGTGTGTGTTGGCAGCAAACGTTCAGTCAAAGCACATTCCACCACAGGCCACAAAATCGCTTCTTGTCCTTTCTCTAGCCTTTCCTTGGACTTTCTCGCATCATCTTTTTGTCCTCACAAACAGTTCTCTTTCACAACTAACCCGTTTTCGCTTCCCAACGTCAATCGTTTTTAACTCTCTCTCCCATCCAACACTTTGTCTTCTCTTTTAAAAGTGGAAACTTGTATGGCTGATCGGCAATAATTACTTGAATTCAGGTTTTTCTTATTACGTATATCGACTAAACAAACAGCATTCTCAAATACCTTTTGTTGGGTGTTTATTTGCAGTATTTTTCTCTGATTTTTTTTAACCATTAGCTGTTTTTGCAAATCTCTCAGAGATTTTATATCTAACCATTAACACAAATCATCATATTAGTACGGTAAGCTCACAATGCACGAACTGCACTGACAGGAAGAATGAAAAACACATCTGGCTTTTGATTTCTCTGTGCTCAAGGTAGGCTAAGTCAGTTTGAGGTCAGAGTTTTGTAATAGTTCTGTAAACATACAGGGATCCAATTTTCAAGTATGTTTACTCAGTGTTACTCTGTGTTTACTTTAAACAAAAAAGCAAACAGAAAACTGCATCAATGTCAGACTACACAAACACCGATCAACTGGAAATTGAGCGTGTAAAGCAGCAAGTTGTGTGTTACAAAAATACTTTTTTTAAATTATAAAATGTGCAAACTGTGAGCGATTTTGTGCTAGATATTAAGAGTTGTAGAATTTGTGCTACAAAAATCAAAGTTGGAGTTTAAGCGTTCAGGACAAAAACTGTAACATCTGTCATCGTATTTGGCAATTTCCTTACAAATCTAATAACAATGAACTTAATTTGTTACCAAATTGAGTTACACACTGTGCTGGTTTTTTGTACTTTGTAATGTATTTTAAAACAGCACATTTGCACGGGTGCTTAGTTTTATGGTTTCACTGCAACAGCATCCATTCTTAAACAAATTGCTTGTTGTTTTTTTTTTTTTTTTACAGCGCGTCTTAAGTAGTACATTTCAAAAACTTTGAAATTTGTCTAAGAAGTAAATATTTTACTAAAAAAAAAAGGGATGGATGGATGGATAAACTGTAAATAGAGTGTATTTCAGATGTAGACACAAGTGCAAATGTTTGTTCTTATGCCTCTTTCTTGTACTGTGAGATGTCTTTGCGGTCACACTTACTGCACAGCGATGACACCACCAAGGGAGTTTGTTATTGTCTTCCACCGTATGGCTGTTTAAATGGCAATTTGAAGCTCGGCTGACTCTATAATTAGCTGTGAGCTCCCACAGCATAGGAGTATAAAAAAAAAAAGTCTTATCATATCTCCCTTGTAATTACATATCCACAGTAGGATGGCAGACTGCACAGACAAACTGTAGGACGTGTGTAAATTCCTTGGCATCTACATGTACTGCTGTAGTTATTCACCACCTGTGACTCCTGCGAAAAAATATGTAGAAGATAAATGACAGCACAGCAGAAAAGAAAGTCCAAAATATGAGTTCTGTAATTTGTTCTCCCTCTGTGACCCATCCCACACTGCTGACATGACGCTCCAATAAAGCAGCAGACTGATGTTAAGAGGGAAACGGTGTGCGTTAGAGGGTGAGGGAGATCATAAATCTAACTGCCCACTCTTTGCTCTTTTTACACCAAACACAGCAAAATGTTGAGAGTGAGCTGCTGTCCCAGAGAGGCCCTATTGCCCTTATCAATGGGAGGCTTTCTTAAATGGTTTTCTTGATTCAAGTTGTTTTAGTCCTGGCTAGTAAAGTATAACCACGATGACTATTGTGGACACAAAATCTTGTTTTGCCATTTAGCCAAACTACTTTTGGGATTTGATTCAATTTTCCAATTTGGAAAATGATTTTTTAATTCCTGATACATGTTGGAGTAAATTCTTAAATGCACCACAACACCTCTGTAATGTATTCGATATTGATTATTACATTTGAATAATGTATTATTCAATAAAGTTGCATGTGGTTTTTTTGCCATTTTGAATCCTGATTTTATTTGATTTTATTAATTCAAATTTGGCAGGCTAGTCAAATTTCTAACACTTATTTTTCACACATTACCAGGTCTTTAAAGGAAGAGCCATATATGTTAAAGTTGTCTTCATGACCAGTCTGTAGAGTGTTATTATCTTGGAAAAAACAAAAAGTCTCTCTCTGGTCTCAGCCAGTGTCTCAAATTTGATTGTTATTTCTAAACATGTCACAGTGTGACAAACCTCACCTAGAGGAGACTATAGAGACAAAAGTTGTGACCAATAGTGTGTCAATCATTTCCTCAACATGTGTGCACTTGCAGTCATGAACCCTCACACACTTTCAAGCAGTCTCCTGACACGGAGAGGTTTCTTGACTATTGAACACCGGTTTGCAGCATGCGTTTAGAAGAAGTAATTGGACAGCCTGCGAGACATTTTGCGGGGAAAATTAATAAGTGTTTCTTATGTATACAGGATCACATTGTTGTTCTTACTTTGTTGTCAGATAAGATGATCCCCTTTCTTTTAGTTTTAGTTTTGATTGGGCATTCCAAATAATACAACAGACTGGTAACATTTCATGTTCGGCAATGATCCTAGCAGCCAGGCCGGTTTGGCTAACGATGTCTTGTCCATAGTGCACTTTGTGCATGGGCATGTTTTCGAGGTCAGGGTCACAAGTGCAGGAATGACGATTTAAACCTCGCTGTCATGAACCATATGTCCTGCACCTTTTAGTGATCAGGTATTGCAAAGTAGTCACTGCCTTATAATTTCTATGATGATTTTACTGGGAGCTTGCAAAATAGGATAATAGGATCGCTGCTCTCCAAGCATCATTATCATTCATCTTCTCTTTTTTCTTTCTACCTCTTTCGTAAGGCCAGATGAGCAACGTCATTATTTATTGCCTTCACTCATATATTTATTGTTAGATAAATTAATAGAGCGTTGTCGGTGTGTCTTTGTGTGTGTGTGTGTTGCTGCCTAAGCTTGTGGCCTTTGACGCGACGCTGTCCAAAATATGTCCCACTCATCAGTCTTTTGCCCTCTCCTCTGCAGCCGAGAATTAATAAAAGCGGCAAGTCGCCAGAGGAGGAGCGCGAAAGTCAGAGACATTCATCATTCACTCAGTAAACGGTCGAACCGTCGGCTACGCCAAGACATTGTTTTCTTGATCCGGGTCGTTTGGGTCAGGTAGTGATCATTCTGAAGCAGAGCATCTTTATTAATGGCTCGTCGTTCTCTGGAGCGGGGCCCTTGTTTACTGACACACACATTAATTGCTGAGTCAACACTGAGGTCTTGACTTTATCAACACACACACACTGAAGTAGCATCATTACAATCTCATATTTGCTCCAATCAACTGCATCTAACGGGACAGTATTGACTGACTGTGGTGTGTGTGTGTGTGTGTGTGAGCATTTCCTTTCTTTTCCTTTTAAACCTTCTCTTGTCGCCTTGTCGACAGCTGTCCGCTAGCCCTCAAGGGCCGCACCTTTCTGCTCTTGACAAATTGAACTCGTTTAGTTGTACTTTCACTACTCACTGCAGGGCGAAGAATGGAAAACGCACACACACACACACGCGTACAGGAGGAGTACACAAGCTGCTACGCCGCGCTATACACAGCCAGTGCGTTCCGCTTGGCTGCTCATGTGCGTCAGCTGAGGTGGTGCATCAAGGGATGCAAAAGAGCAAGTGACAAGTCGAGGTGGAGGAAGAGAGAAAGGAAGTAGATTACACCAAAAGCATCAGAGAGATGACCATTTTCTCCTAATGGTCCTCCTTCCTCATCTCACCTCTGTCAGGATAAAGCCATTATGGCGACACTTTGAAAACAATAGCTCAGGGCTTTGGCTGTATTTTGGTGCTGGTATGCATCATGTCATTCTCTTTGCGTTATATTTCAAGTTTTCAGCCTGACACGCTTCACTTTATGATTTTCTACATTGTTGAGTGTATGTTGTGCCCTATTATGTTCAACATGATGATCTTTACATAGTTAAGCATATAACGTGTGTGCATCTTTGTTGAAACGTAAATCTACCTCCTGAACACCAGGCTATTATTATTGCTGAAATGATGATTACTCGAGGGGGGGGGGGTGATAGTTATTTGTTTTCTTTAGGCCTTTTGAAACGTCACATCATGACAATTGTAAACAGTACCCTGTAAAGTACTCACATAGAGATGTTTCTCTGAGGTGTTGCCTACATTTTCCCAGAAAGCTTTCTAGCCAGCTTCCACACAATTACATGACATTTTGCAGAAGCGTGTGGATGGCATTAGACACACAGTGGCCTCACACCGCAGGATCTGTCTGGGAGGAATGTAGAGCCGCTGTTTTAGCGCAGTCTGCCCTACTTGAAGCTCAGTGTGGCACTGTCGAGCGGAAGGAAGTGGAGCCTTAATAGAATTGCTTCTTAAACTTCTAACGTGTGACAGTTCCACTTGATTTAGATGTAAATCTACCAATGTCAAGATGTGAGTGAATATTCTGCGTTGTCACTTGATTAAGTGGCACGTTAAGGAATTGTGATCTCTTTGTAGGAGCTCCCAAGGATCCACTACTCAGTTGTAAATGGATAAAACCTGTGAAATGATAATCAACTAATTAACATCCAGCACAATGATGGGGAAGTTTTGTAGTGCAAAACTGGGAACAATGAAGTGGCGGAAATGAAGGAGTCGACGTCGTTTAGTAGTGTCTCACTGGAACAAACATCAAAGCGACTTTTCAGTGTTTTTTTTTTTTTTTTTTTTTTAACCAGTAGCAAACATAACCCAGATTTCTACGGTCAGTACAACGAGAAGACAAAACGAAACATTCTTTTTGTCTTAGGTTCTAAATTTCTATCTCTGTTGTTGCTTTTTTTTCCCCCAGCATGAATGACAGTACAAAAGTTGCCTGTCGTATTGCTCGACTAGAACATCCTAAATGAACCTTCACTCAGGGGACTTTTGTATGATTATCACCGTGGCACTGAGTTGAATAGAAATGTATTCATTCTGTTTGTCTTCTCTCGTTGTAAAGTATCATCACATGCATGATAGTTAAGGGAATATATAAGGGGATAATGACTTAAGCTCCCTTAAGGTTAAGTGACAAACTTTCACATCGTTAAGTCAGAGTAAGGCACACAGCTGTATGAGTAAAACAATAAAGTCAGCGTAATTGCAGCTGCCGTCAAGTTTTGCTTTTGAGAGTTATAAAGCAGTGATGGCCCAAGTTTTTTTTAACGGTCCTAAAGAGTACTTCATTTGAACCCAACATCCCATCAATTTTTATTTGTTCAATGTGTTACAAAAATAAAACTCTTTATTTATTTTTGGGTGCTCTCCAGTGGCCACGTCCCAAACCCCCTGTCTCCCCCCCGAGCAGCCGCTTAGTTGATTTTTGCCTCGGGTCGACTGTGGTTGTAAGTATGTTTCGAATGCTGCACAGCAAGGCTTGGACTGTTAAAACCAAAAAGTGCGACTTCATCACTACACAACTGAAGCTAAAAATGTCTTCTCTTTTACAAATTAATCAGTGAGTAATTACAGAACATTTTGCTGATTACGATGCTTCCATGTTTTCATTATCACCCCTCCTCCAAAATATTCTTGATCAAAAGCTTAAAGGGTTGTTGTTTTCAGCAAAGCCATGTATTAACTAGTAATAAGAATGCATTAATGGCATGTTGTCACGGGCCAGCTGTTTTCCTGTCACTCTTGCGAGCGTGTGCATTTGTGCGTGTGTGTCACCGTTGGCTATCTTCCTGTTGTGAGAGTGGCGGTGCGGCAGAGGAACAATGATTAATTTCACTACAAGTCACCTATGTGGCTAGCGTGTGCGTGTGCGCGTGCGCGTGTGTCCAACCCTGACTGGAGGGCATCCAAAGTATCACAGCACACCTGCTGACGACTTGCCTACACACCCACACCCACCCCCACACCCCCACACACGCTGTGTTCAGTCACAGAGCTCTTTGAATTTCTTGATTCTAGCTTTCTTCATCTTTCCATTTTCAATCGAACTTGATACGGGTGGACTTTCGCCTATCCCAGCTAACTTTAAGAGAGTGGCAGGTTACGCCCCTGACTGCTCTCCATGTGTCAAACCCATTTTTGTTGCAGGCCACATTGTAGTTACGGTTTCCCTCAGAGGGCCGTTATGACGTTTTATTTCTATTATACACAACAAATTGTTGGGGAATTTATTTAAAATTTTGAAGTCAAGCAATAGTTGTTTGAGTTTCTTTTAAAAGGGGTTTGGTAATAAAATTCTGCAATATCTGTCTGAATATTTGTATTTATTTTATTTAATGTATTTTGTTATACATTCAATTTTAGCAAAAATCATGGAAGTGGATGCACAAGATTTTCTTTCACGGGCCAGATAAAATGATGTGGCGGGCCACAGTTCCCAGAATCACAGTTTGACACTTGTTTTTTTGAGTCTTCAATTAATCTAACATGCCTGTTTTTGGAATGCGGCCGAATTCTGAGTACTCGGTTTGAATTAATTTCCGAACCGTGAACCTCAGAACTGTAAGGCAGACTTGCTAACCATTAGCACACCGTGCTGCAATGTTCTTCATTTGCGTTTTAGGTTGTGGTCTCAGTATTCGGATAGGGCACCAGTGTGTTCGTGCATGTACTCAGAAAGGCTTATATATATGAGCATTTACCAAAACCTTCATCAATGGATGTGACCAAAATCAATTTCAACAGAGACCACACACACATGCACATTCACAATTGCCCACACACATTGAGCACATTTCATTAAGCAAATGCCTCCCCGTGTTCGCTCCATCATCAAAGAGCTACTTGAACATTTTGGACTCTGCATCGTTACTCTTCCTCACTGGACAGTTTTAACATTAGTTTCCATGAGAAATGCTAACAAGGTTAACATGTATCGTAACATCTATATTACCACTCCCACCTTTCCCTCCTTGCCGTCACTATGCCTCCATTGCCCTTTTCTAACCTCTACTCGCCAAGCCACATAATTAAGTGCATAGTTAACTGTAACACATTAGCAAGACATAAGTGTATGTGTCTGGGGAAAAAAAAAAAAAGAAACAGACAAGGAGATTTTGAAAATGAGGCGGACACTACACGATGGACAGTGGGCTATAGATGCACAATGTTGAATATGAGAAGGTGAATTCTGAACTATTTTAATTATAATGAGAACATGTAAGGCAGAATGGAAAGATAAATACGGTCAGCATGGGCTAATCAAAAATGTTTGCGACTATTATTTGCTTATATTTATTTTACACGCTAACATGTAGCATATATTACATCGTACTGATTAAATTTCTATCCCCTTCATTCAAATTATCACCATGGACACAGCAATGCCACTCACATCTTGTATGCTTCCTTCCGTTTTTAGCGTCATGAAGGTTTTAGGTGTGCAAGATTTCAGTAGGTCTTTACAATGTGTAGTGTGTATTTTATTTATATATATATATATATATATATATATATATATATACATATATAAAATAGTGTCTATGTGAGTACTTTATCTGTAATTCCCCAAGATTGTGTGAAGTAAACTGTGTTCTTCTGTAGGTTACAGTGTCCTTTGTAATATCCGTGATAAACCTCAGAGCAATTCAGGACGCAGAGCAGTTTAAGCCTGCTAAAGATGAGGAAACCGGGTACAGATATACTTTTTTGCTCCAAAGTCAGAGTTTCTAAACATATTTTTAAAAGTCACCAGTGCCTTTAGTTTTATGTAAAAGCAAAATTAATTTTTCTAAACGGCTATGGTAAGTGTTAATACACAATGCACAGTATTTAGTAGAAAGCCGATACAGTTTGGGCATTTGGGCTTCTTTTCATGAACATATGCCCTCATCTCAAGGACTAGCCACTTTCAAGTGATGATGCAATATAAGTAAAGATAATAATAATAATCTTTTAATGATCCCCAGAGGGGGAAATCCGTCTCCATGAAAGTTGCAAAAACAGCAACACGCAGGAGATTACTTAAAAAAAATAAAGGTAGAACACAAACTACACAGTCAGAAAGTGCCATAGGCCTTGACTCACTCAAATGTTCTTAAACTGGGGGTTTGAATCCTGACTCCGACTTTCCTGTGTGGAGTTTGCATGTCCTCCGTGTCCTTCCACTTACTGCTGTATTCCAAACTGAGGCATACAGGCATGTTAAGTTAATTGGAGATTCTAAAATGCCTCAAGGAATGAATGTGAATGGTTACTTGTCTTGTTGTTTTGTCTCTTTGTGCCTTGCAGCGGTGTCAAATCCAGGTCCAGAAATTAAAACCCTGCCATAGCTTGTTTACCTGCATGCTCAGCACCTGTGGCAGGTTTTTTACTTTCTGGACCTGGATTTGACACTTTTGTCGCCCTGTATATTGCATCTCGCATTTTGCCCCAAATCTGATTGGCTAGGCTCCAGAAAACACTAAAACGAATGGATGAAGTCCTTTTGTAACCAAATTGCAGACACAGTCATATTCATATTGCTGACAATAGTTCAAGTTCAGTAATATAGTGTTTACTTTTCGCCATATTCCGTCCTGAATTCTCAGAGTCGCATTAATCAAACTCCTGCAGGTATTCCTGCCAGATTAAGAAGTATGCTGCACAGCTCATGCCTACCCTGTCAGGCTGGATTTGGTTGCCTTTGATAATGGCCCCGAAAATAGAATGCTCGAAAGATCCACATATCATTTGTAGTCTCTTTTTGACTGCAAGCAGAAAAATAAGCTGCTCTCTTGATGACACGCAGCATGACTCGTATGTGAGTGGAGAGACGCTTCTCACGCAGACGCATGAATGTGTTAACACAAACATGAAAGGAAAAAAATTCCATTGTGCACCGGTACCGCACATGTAGGCGGTGTGCCTCGCGCATTCGAACAAAGGTCGTCAAGACTTCTTACTGTGGTCTCCTGCCACACATCCCTATCCAATATCTTTATTGCTCATGTTATGTACTGTACTCTGCCATCATTGCAGCAGGTTAAGATGATTAAGAATATTGATGGAAATGTGTTAACAGGGGTCAGTACTGTGCTGGATAGATGGAAGTAATACTTTAAGGAGTGCTGGCTGTGGAATTTTTATTACCAGATTTTTTAATAGAATTCTAGAGGGTGAAAAGTAGCCTGTCGGATGGAGGGAAAGTGTTGTGGTGAACAAGAGTGATTTGCAGAATTAGAAATAGAATAGAATAGAAATCCCTTTATTGTCATTGTACTCAAGTGTGCAACGAGATTAGAGGGCTCCCCTCTCCAGTGCAATACAACAATAATACAGACAAATATATAAATTAGATAAATAAAGAAGACAGTGCAATGGAATTCAGTACTGAATAGGGCATATAGAAACACATCACAATGCTGTTTTGCGAGGTTAGGGTGGTCTCGTGTGTGTGTGAGAGTTCAGTATGGAGATGGCTCTCGGAAAGAAACTGTTTCTCAGTCTATTGGTCCTTGATTTGATGCATCTGTAGCGCCTGCCAGAGGGCAACAGGTCGAACAGGTGTGAGTTTGGGTGGGTATTGTCATTGACGATGTTGAGAGCCCTTCTGAGGCACCGGGCGGTGTAGATGTCCGACAGTGGGGGGAGAGGGCAGCCAATAATCCTTTGCGCTGTTTTGACTGTCCTCTGGAGCCTCACTCTGTCCGCCTCAGTGCAGCCGCTGTACCAGGTGGAGACACAGTACGTCAGCAGGCTCTCGATGGACGAGTGGTAGAAGGCCAGCAGCAGCTTCCTGTCCAGGTTGAATTTCCTGAGGACTCTCAGGAAGTGCAGACGTTGGCGGACCTTCTTTACCACTGCTGTGGTGTTGTGACTCCAAGAAAGGTCATCGGAGATCTGTACTCCCAGGAACTTGAACGTGTGGACCCTCTCCACACACACGCCTTCGATGCAGAGGGGGGGCGGCAGCGTCTTGTTCCTCCTGAAGTCGACGACAATCTCCTTTGTTTTAGCAGAGTTAAGGTGCAGTCTGTTGTCCTTGCACCAAGTTGTCAGTCTCTTTACCTCCTCTCTGTAGGCTGTCTCGTCACCTTCCGAGATCAGACCGACCACTGTCGTGTCGTCAGCAAACTTGACGATGGTGTTGTTGCCGTGGGCCGGGCTGCAGTCGTAGGTGTAGAGGGCGTACAGGAGAGGGCTCAGCACGCATCCTTGGGGGGAACCGGTGCTCAGCATGAGGGTGGAGGACGTGTAGGGGCCGAGCAACACAGTCTGGGGTCTGTTGGTCAGAAAGTCCTTAATCCAGATGCGTGTGAGGGCAGGGAGGCCGAGAGTGTCCAGTTTGGCGACGAGGATGTCTGGGATGATCGTGTTGAATGCCGAGCTGTAGTCCACAAAGAGCATCCTTGCATAGCTCTGCTGTCGTTCCAGGTGGCCCAGCACAACATGCAGAGCAGTGTCGATGGCGTCCTCAGTGGATCTGTTAGCCCGGTATGCAAACTGGTAGGGGTCCAGAGTGGGAGGAAGGCAGTCCCTGATGTGCTGGAGAACCAGCCTCTCGAAGCACTTCATAATGACTGGTGTGAGAGCAACAGGACGGTAGTCATTCAGGTGGACGGCTGGTGACTTTTTGGGGACAGGAATAATGGTGGAAGTTTTCAAGCAGGAGGGGATGACTGCCTGAGCCAGGGAGCGGTTGAAGATCCTGCAGAAAACATGTGACAGTTGGTGGGCACATGCTCTGAGGACCTTGCCTGGTATTCCGTCGGGTCCAGTAGCTTTCCTGGGGTTGACCGCCAGGAGCGCGCGCCTCACATCGTGTTCCTCTACGATGAGTGGGGGGGAGTTGGAGCTTGAAGTGCGGGGGTGTGACGGTTGGGGCGAGTCAAAGCGAGCGAAGAAGCAGTTAAGCTCCTCTGCCAGCGATGCACTCGGGTCTACAGAGGTCGTGCTGCTGCCACGGAAGTTGGTGATGCTCCGTAGACCCTGCCACACCTCCCGTGGCCTGTTACTGGCAAGGTGGGCCTCCAGCCTCCCCTTGTAGGTTGCCTTGGCTAGCTTGATGCCTTTGCTCAGTTCAGCACGAGCCACCCTGTACTGGGCTTTGTCGCCTGACCTGAAGGCAGCGTCACGGGCCTTGAGGAGAGAGCGAACCCTGCTGGACATCCAGGGCTTCGCGTTTGGAAAGGTCCGTATAGTCTTATGTTGGGACACAGTTTCCATGCAGAACTTGATGTAGTCCAGTACACAATGCGTGTAGACATCAAGGTCCTGATGATCAAAGAGGTCCCAGTTTGTGTCATGAAAGCAGTCCTGTAATTCACTCATGGCGTCGTCACGCCAGGTTTTCACAGTCTTTGTGGTAGGCCTGAATCTGCGCCTGAGAGGGGTGTACGCAGGTGCGAGCTGCAAGGACAGGTGGTCTGACTGGCCGAGAGGGGCGAGTGGGAGGGCTCTGTATGCGTGCTTGATGTTCGAGTACACATGGTCGAGAGTGTTGTCTCCCCTCGTTGGGCACTTGACATGCTGGTGAAACTCTGGGAGTACAGTCTTTAAATTGGCCTTATTAAAGTCTCCCGCTACTACGTGAACGCCAATTACAGGAAATATTGAGGATATGAATTGATGATCCACACAATGAAATCATGGCAAGGACTAGTAGAATTCCACTCAGGGCAGACGAGAGTATTTGTGAAAAACAGTATAGTTTTATGCCTAGGAAGAATACTACAGATGCATTATTTTGCCTTGAGGTTCTTGATAGACAAGTACGGAGATCAGAAGAAGCTGCGTTATTTTTGGCAATCTAGCACAGGGGTGGGCAAACATTGTGATTGGCGGGCCTCAATGGGTTCTAAAATTTGACAGAGGGGCCGGACCAGGAGCAGAAAAAAAATGCATTCAATTTTAAATGAAAGTGAACAAAAGCATTACAACACAATATATGTCTTTGAAAAACCACGTTTTGAAAATAAAACATTAACAAGGTTTATTCATTCCATTTTTTTCAAGTTCGCCGGGCCAGATTAAACCGTTTAACGGGCCGCATGTGGCCCCCGGGCCGTAGTTTGCCCACACCTGATCTAGCAAAATCCTATGAAAGGGACTCAAGGAGGAACTGTGGTTCTAAATGTGAAAGCCTTGAGTGGCAGAGAAGTATGTTAGAATAGTAGAGGTGAGGTGTTCTGTAGGTGTGACAGAGGTGGAACTGGGATTGCATCAGGGATCAGCTCTAAGCCCCTTCTTCTTTTCAATAGTGATGGATAGGCTAACAAATGAGGTTAAACAGGAGTCCCCATGAACCATGATGTTTGCAGATGCCATTCAAATCTGCAGTGAAAGCAGGTGGATGTGGAGGAACATTTACAAAAGTGGAGACATGCACTGCAAAATGAGGATAAACAGCAATGAGCATTTGTTGGAGTTTTCTCAAAGTACTCCGGCTTCATCTCACAGCCCATAAACATACATTAACTTAGATGAAGATTTCAAATTTGCCATAATGTCAGTGTGAATGTGAATCGATATTTTTCTCATTGCCCTCTGATTGAGTGGCAACCATTCCCGGGTGCACGCTAGCTCTTGCCCGATATCAGCTGTGCTCCAGCTCACCCGCACCCCTCAAAAAAGTCAAGCATTATAGAATGAAGATTAACTGCAGTATACTGTTTGATGGAAATAGGGCCTCACAACTAGACTTTGCAGGTCGCAGGAGAGGAGCAAAAACCTGCAGGCTAATTGAAGAGATGAGAGTGTATACCCTCACCTGTGCCACTCTGCATCCCTTCCGTGCCAACTGACCTGAATCCCCCTCCAACTGCCCTCTGCCCCGAGCAGTAGGACAGCTCGCCTGTCTCTGATCACGTTCCTACATAATTTTGAACTCTAATCTTCACAAATGCTATGGCATTCATGCCTGCTTTGAATAACAATTTGCACCGCAGTGTGTGTGTGTGTGTGCGTGTGTGGGTGTGTGTGTGAAACAGTGTGCATGATTGTGAGAGGAACTGCACTGTGAGGAATATAAAATCGAATGCAAAAGTGTTGTATTTCCTTTTTTTGTTCATTGGACGTGTTCTGAAAAAACATTTCAAATCACCTTCACCACACCGGACCAATTAAAGTCTTTAGTTATCCTGAATGTTGCCATGGTGGCCATCTTTAAATTGCCTGAACGTCTTCTGCGAGCCTTTTTTCCCCTGTCCTTTCAAGATGATGTATATAAAGAACAAAAGTGAAGTGAGTAGCTGTCCTTGTTCAAGTTGCTCTTTACACAAAGCGTTTGATTCCATTTTGTTGTAAACTCAGAGGCAAATACCTGACATTTTGCTTTGTACAGTAAAATCTCGAGATTATTTTGACAAAACATCCTGCTGAGAACCTTCACAAAGCTGATTTCTTCAATGCTCTTACCTTTTATTCAAAGTGGATTTCTGCTCTCAAGAAACAATCTCACCCACTGTGTTGACAGGCCAAACCTGTTAAAAAAATATTAAAGCAACTCTGTTGGTGATTTGGCAGGTAGAAAAAAATAACTGCACACATTGAGGCCAGGAGAGGAAAATGCTGGAAGATGTGAGTGTGGAGGAAGAATAGAAATTTTTGGAAGGCTTTATGGAAATTCTAGACAATGAGTGGAACAGGAGTTAAAGTAATAAATCTTGGTACAGCTATGTTTGCTCTTTGTGAATATGGAATTGTATTGGATTTTTGAAATAGTATTAAAAGTATTTGATCAACTCTGATCTAAGAACATATAAACGATTATACAAGTGAACACTGAACAACCACAGTAATGTTAGTTTAGATGCTAGCGCTAACACAATGGTGTGCTGTTTGGTGGTTTCACCCATGTTATGCTAACACGTGGCACGCTTCAAACATGAATATATATGACACATTTCTTAAATTCAAAATTCAAATGTCTTTATAGAGAAATGTTTAAACGTATTTCACGCACCACTGTTCACTGTTTTTGATTGGATTTTGGGTTGTTGATTATTTTAAAATGACAAAATGAGGTACGTATATACATTTCATGAGTGTGTGACACAGTGACATGTTGCTAGTGGGAAATCTGGAGTGGGAAGTTTGAAATAGGCAATTATGCCACCTACGGGCCTGGCGCATTGCGATATTTCAAACAAACAAGATGGAAATCTTTGCTCAATGATTGTTGAACAGCGTGCTGGCACTTTAAAATGAAAAATGACATTGTATTTTTCTGCTTGACCTCTCCTAGATCCTTGTCAACTCTGTTTCCCAGCCAGCTTTGCTGTATGAAAACGTCCTTGTGAGTGACGGCCGCCCCATCCTGAAAGATCTGCTCTTCAGCCCAGATCACCAATACTTGTACACGCTCACTGATCAACAGGTAAAGTGTGAACATACATACACTACAAAATAATTAACAACCACACATGGTTATCATTAGTTAGAGTTAAGGCGGGGTGTTGATTGAGTTTTACAAAATCGATTCACAATTCACCTTCTTTTCAGATTTTCAATTCAGTAAAGGAGTTCATGCTGTACCAATTTTACTTTAATATGGAAAACATTCTCAGGAGAACAAATTCTGCAAAATAATGGAAACTTCTTGCCGCACCAGTAAAAATATGAATATTTATATTAAGAATTTAATCCAATGCTGTTACATTAATCTGTTATTGAATAGATTAGAAAATCCTTTCACTGCACTCTTTTCTTGTCATTTGGAAAACAATGTGAAAATGATTTTGCTCATGTTAGCTATTTCTTAGGGAGGGAATTAAACTCACAAGTCACATTTTTTTGAGAACTTGTTGCTTGCAGAGGGGCAGAAAAGTTGCTTTGTAAACCCGCTCCTCTGTGGGTGTGGCCATGTTGTTTATGTAAACAGGGATGCAATTTGAACTAAGTGGTATACAGCCATCCATTCATTCATTTTGTAAATTGCAAAAAACTAAATATATATATATATATATATATATATATATATATATGTATATGTATATATAAAATGTCCTGACAAATGCAAGACTTAAATTAGTCAATGAAATAAGGCACTGCTGCTCGTCAGTCATCAAGTCGTATGACAAAACATCTCATCCCACATTCCATCTCCAAGTTACATAGACATTTAATTTTTTTGTCAATGCCACATGAAGCATGTTCTGCACAGGCGGCTGTCATGACGCTTTGCATCTCTGACGTGGACAGACAACTTTTCGATGGTCATTTTAATTAAGTTCTTAATGATGAGCCTGCACTTTTGCGCCAAGCTGTAAAGAAACAAGGTCCTCTTCTTAAACCATCAGTTTGAAATAGTGGGACATTTGTCCCATAAGCGGTTCCTCTATTTTCTGTTCAATAATAATGTCATGACATTCATGTCCCAGTCTGCAACAAAAAGTTATTCACGTAAGAATGTGAGTCACTGATCTCAAGCAGAAAGGCATTCAAATTTTGATGCAATGAGTGTGAATAACCATTTTGATTGGCATATTGGTTCGAACACAATATGAGCCTTGCTAAAATGCATGTCAATACTTTTTTTCCCCTCTTCCTTTGTATTTCACCGTCAATGTTAAAATAATTAGAGCGATCATTGAGAGAAAGCCTTCACTTTTCTTTAACGACTTTTGTGACGTGTGAACGAAGGGCTGTTGACGAAATGTGCAATAGCCCGAGCGTATCGGAGCATTATCATCACGACGTCGCACATAAATTCATTAAGTGTGACCCTTTGCCTTGCTCTGCTTTTCATCCCCTTCTCATTCCTTACCTGCACGACTCTTATCTCATAACAGCTAATGACCGCGCTGTGATAACCTTCAGTGAGACATTCCCGGCACATAGACAGAACTGCCTCGTGAGTGCCGTGTAATTTACCAAAGATTAGACATAATTGACTTCCATGTGTCTGGATGAGCACAGTGAAGAAGTCGAGTGTAATTGATACAAATGGACAGTGTTGGTCTGACTGGGGAATTAAGCCTGTCCATCAAGGGTGGCTCTGAGAGCCAAGAGAGAGGCTTAGACTGTACCAAGGAGGAGATGCATGAATACATATAGAGTACAAAGAGAAGGCCGCACACATGCAACTGAATTTATAACAGGACTTTGTTGTCTGATCGACAGCACATCCCCAAAGATGGTTTTTATATAAAACATAACGCCAACTAAAACTAAAAAAAAAAAAATCACAAATTTTGGATGGACAGCCACATAAGCACTGAAAACAAATGGATTGAAAACAAATAATAAAAGCAGTTATTACCAATACCACCGCATTTGTTTCCAGTTAGCATCCCGTACGGCTAAGCTAGCATTGCTCAGCGGTTCTCTCAGCAGTGTTAGAAGCTATCATGTCATTCATGTTCCCATAGGTTCCCTCCTATTTGCTGTTATCTACATGATAGCAATTGGTTCTTGGCACCAGAAAAGTCGTTTTTAATTATTAAAGCCAAGTGTTATTATTTTTTGATGAGCACCAATATGTCTACTACATTTATGTGAGTCTTAGCGCCACAATGCTGGGGAAGACAGAATAAAAGCCTCGTGAAAACCACAATGCTTGTATGAAAAGATGGACCGGAGTGATATTCTCATGTAGGCGTCAATATGCAGAAGTGGGAAGTACTGTCTATACATATGCATGTGTGATCCTCTTTGACCCTTCCTTGAAGAGACAGAGTAAAATGGATTTCTTTGCGAAGCACGTAATTGCAGTTCCCCTCTAAAGCATCAACACTGACAAAATTCACAAGCATTCTCAGAATCTGACAGAAACTGAGAAGTGAGTGTGCGTGCCATAGAGGTGGAACAATATAATTGGTTTGTTGGATTTGCCCTGTTTGCTTTTGTAAGTCCTCCTGTGTGATTTCTTGATTTTGTTTTAGATCTACGCTAGGGTTCAGAAGGAAGTGCTCTCCCATTAGGGATTTCAGACAGCATAAGGTCTCACTCTCCGACTTAATGCAGTCAACATGAAAGGGCACCAGACGCCTTGCTGGCCTCCCTGCTGATTTGGAGCATTGTCTGCCCCTGAGGCTTTTGGACAACGGTGTTAAATAATGTGTCCTAGTTTGACAGTGTTGACCAATTTCATTGGTGTTGACAATATTTCAGTGTATGAAGCCATGCACGTGTGAAGACCAACAAGCATTTACTCTGAACTTTGCACAAAGGAACATCCTGTTGCTGATGGCAAGTACTGAGTTCATCCTTATTTTTAGGTACTGGGTTCTTGTGGAAACTGCCAATACCAGTAAGTGATACCGAAAGTGAAACAAAGAAAGGATTTGTCCGCAATGTTTTGTCATTGTGTGAGATAAATTTTCATATATCAAAAGTACTACAAGTATCAGTCGTTGATATCTGTGGCTACTTAAAGCGTGATTGCTGGTACGAGTATCGGTCTGAAAAAAAAGTGGTATCGAACGTCACTAGTTTTGGCCGATGCCATGATTTCCAACCCTGCAGGCAGGCGACATGAACCGAATGAACTTCCGACTTAATATTATTAAGCCTGAATGTTCATGAGTTTGGGCAAGAGGTGGGGAACACGCTGGGCTGAGGGGCAATTGCTAGAATTCATTCAAATTGGCATTATAGAGTCTTCGGTGACCTTAACATGAATGCTTTTGAAGTGTGGAAGGACGTCACAATATCTGGAGAAAACTCATGCAAGCATGGCGAAGACATGCAAATTCCATCCAGGAAACCCTTGATTCGAACCCCCAACCTAACAACTGTGAGGTGGATGCGCTAACTATTCAGCAAATCAATTCAAAGTGAAAATTAGCATTCCTGTTCTGATCTGATATTTTACTGCATGCAAATATGTCTTTATTATGACGTTCAAAGAAACTAAAGTAAAGTTGCCAGTACTACCAAATGGACATTTGGTATTAATATCTTGCCAACTTGACCAAAGCAAAACTCCCATATTTGCAAAAGATGAAACAGTGACTTTTGCTCTTAAGGTTTCCCGTGGTTGTAGATGAACAAAATGGGTTGTATTAAAATGCAGATTTCAATCATTCATACTCCACTGCGAAATTTGTATCTGGTCTGAGATCAAATAAATAGAGCCGAGCCGGAATTGCAATGTCACTTGGACAGATGGCGATTTTGGCTTTATTTAAGCAAACAAAGGACTATTTGATATTTGTCGCTCTTATCTCTCGCAACAAATCATGCATACACATGGACCGTGCGTGTTACCATCAAAGACGTTTACTACAGCAGAGTTTCTTTTCCTCTCCCACTTTTTTACTGTTGCATTCCACCCAAAAATATCACCTGTACATTATACATGTTACGCCACTTTCGTGAAAGTTTAATTATTTATAATGAACACAATTTCCTTGCATTAAATGAATGAATCAGTGCATTATTTCCCAAGTTGTGCCATTTTCACGAGAAAGATTTGTGATTTGCCTCATGTCCCTAAAAAATCGAAATTCGTAAACGACCTCACATAACCTCACTTAAAAGAAGTTCACCGACGTTAACAGTAAAAGTTGTCTATTCACCGTTTGGTTGTCAGTTGAGAGTGTCTTGTCACCTCTTTTTACGGTGTGTATTCAGCCCTTCTTTTGTTTTTGTATGTTGTACTGAACAGCCAAAACCGACGCATACACAAATGTTCCATTCCTGGTTCTCGGGTGATAATCACTCTTTATCGTCCTTTACAAGCTCACTCAGCTGAAATCTCACAAAACAGCAGCTCAAAGTCTCTATTTTTGCCTGACTTTAAAATATTTTTCTCACTCCGTTTAAAATGTTGGTAATGTTGTATTATAACATTTCTACAGCGCTTCACAGTAGTGAGAACATATAGAAATGGGTCCTATCAATCCCACAGCAAGAGTCGGTCTTGAGTGTCTCGATGTGCACTTACAAAAGTGCTGTATATACAATCATCTTTTTTGTCTCCTCCGCCCTCCTTCTTCTACTCCTCCTCATTGTAGCCTGCCTCTCTCCGTGTTGAATAATAGAAATGCCAAGTGATGAGAGCTCAAACATAAAGAAGCCCATTTCCCAGCTTGACAGAGCAATTTACCTTTCCCCATATTCACTCGCTCACGTAATTAAAAGTGTTGGATTGGACTATCTTTGTCCCAGAGGTGACTCTCCTCTCCTATACAGGCGCGCACACACGTGCACACACGGGGAGATAACATAAGAGTCGCTGCTGTATGACAAAGACTGACATTTTGATTAGCTAATGCAAGGTTTACATATCTTTGTCTCACACACATGCGCACGTGCACCCACAGCTCCACGCACACAACGCTATAACATTGTTTATTGGCCACTTCCAGTAAATTCAGTGACATCACACATTTTTCACCTCATAAAAAATGAACAAAGGCTAAAGTCAATTTGGTCATGACAGTCATTTTACCATTACATGTTCCAGTTATCCCTATCTAACAAAATACATTTTTCATCATGTCGTCGTCATCCTCAGAAGTTAATGTCGCTGATGTAGGAATTTCCTCATATTCCGCGCGCTCCCATGAATGACATCATGCAATTCGTCATGAACCTGACAGCTTGCAATGTATTGATTTCCAATGTAAATTACCCTCTTCTCATGTAATCACCAGTCATGATTCTACTCAATGTGTCCTCATGGAAAAATGGGAAATTGTAAAAAAAAAAAAAAAAAGGGGGGGGGGGGGTGGGGTCATTTTCCATCATTACGAGAGCCGCTGCTTCAGTGTGAACAATTCACCTAATGCAGAGAGTTCGATACAAAATGCTCAACAAACATGCAGGCACAGACATGCATATCATGTGTGAGGAAAACATTATTCAGTTACATTATGCTTTAAGTGTTTATCACAAATGATTTGAATAAATTGTCATGCGTTTTTTTTTTTTTGTTACACAATTCATTTTCATTGGGTTGATTTGTTACATATTGCAAATACAGTGCAGTCTATCTTTATCATTATCACATTACTATAATTAATTCTCGGGCATTTAAAATATGAAATCCTAAATATTTTACATTTTAAAATAGTTTCTGCTCAATTACTGTTCTCCCCAAATTATATTGCGTTTCGAAAAAAAGGACCAGTCAGCGAAAGTTAACTAATTAACACAAAGGGGAAGGTCATGCCTCTTTTCTTGTAAAACAGATTCATGAGGTGACCTCTTGGCAGTTAATGACTTCACCTCTTCCACCGTGGGGATGCTCAGACAGTGACATAACGCGCTGATGATGCACCTCTGTCTATCGATTTGACAAGCCTTCAGAAACCCGCGGAGATGTGCGATTGTACACAATGGCGAAATGCTAAGCCTGGCATCACATTAGAAAGGCTTCATATTCAATTCACTCAGCATTTACTGCACTTAGAGGTCAGCGAGAAAATGTCACCATATTTCTAAATGAAATCATTGTCTTTGGTGTTTTGTCAACTCTGATGTTGTTTTTAAAATAGCTAACAAAGGCGGTGTACAGGTGCATTGATGTGAGGTCGTAGCTCTTTTATTCAAGTGCCTTTGGCCCTCCTGGCTAATTAGTGTTTTGAGATTGAGAATGCCGTCTCGTGCACGTTGCGTGGGCTAGTGGAATACTACCGTATATAGCAATGAGGCGATCCCTTGCTTAAAATTAGTACTGGTAAAACAAATTGTTCAACTTTGTATAGAAAATTTTGTTTGTAACTCGAATTGTTCGTAAATCGAGATTACAGATCTGTCTGCCCTAACAACACGCGGACTGCCGTGGACACATGATACATGTTGTAATACATTAAAGCAAAGCTTTTATGACAAAAGTAGAAATATTTTACATTACATCACTAAATCAGAATCATCTATCGTATGTTTAAGAACGCACAACCAATTTGTCTCAGGTAGCTTGAGCCACTTCCGTACGCCACAAGCCACGAAAAGAAAACAACAAAAATGAAAAATATACAAGGATATAAACACAGGTGTAGCGAGTCATTGGGCAATTTAGTAGTGAGGTAATACGGACACAATGAAAATGATGCAGCGTTGTCAAACACCTTAAAGTGAAATCCTGTTCAACAACAGTTATGCAAATAATGCCAATTAAGCAAGGCTTCCAACGCCTCATAGTGAAGTCGTGACATGATTACCAGCATTTAAACCAAGTGTGAGGAAGAGTCAGTCCAGGTCAACTAAAGCATATGTACCGTTTAATAGTGTATTATTGATTACTTTTGTGTTCCTCTGCACATGCAGGTTTAACTTTTTATGATCGGCAAGATACTTAGCTGCTCAATCATTTTAATAACATTTTTAGCATATATCATCATGCATCCTTCATTTCCGTGCAAACGCCTGTAAACTTTGTGGTTGCTTGTAGGTCTGATAAAAGAGTGATGAGAGCTGATCAGAATTTGATTTGTGAGACAGTCAAAGAGACAGACTGAGCGAGTACGATGTCTTCATAGAGTTGAGAGCAATGACGTGACCTGGATAAGAACAAGAAAATGTGCTGAAGTGTGTAAGTAAAACGAGAAGAGAAAGAACACTCAGATTGAGTCATTGCGTTTCCTTTATATAATTAATACACGAGAATCGATGTTATTCCTGCCAAGGAAAGGGAATGTATTGGATTTGGTCACAATCTGTTAAGTCTGCAGAGGATTTGTTTTCAAAAGCGTTTCAGGTGGCGATTTGTCTTCCATGTTTCTATTGTTCTAAGGACCAGACCACGTTAGCATTTCATAGCCTAGTTCTAACTCATTTACGGCAAATATAAAACTCCCAAACTCTTCCCGCTGTGGGCTTGATAGGCAGACATAACTAACATCGAATTAGATGTCGGCCCAGAATGGAATAATGATGAAGAGATTCTCTCGTCACGAGACAGCCATTTCTCGTTTGTCAACCTCCACCAAGGATGTCTCTGGCTTGCGTCTACTTTTGATCTATGGCTTCATTTGCCGTGTTTTTCTGTGTGACCAGACAAAAGACAGATGGTAGCAGAACATAAACAAAAAGGAAGAGGGGATGAGAATAAATTGCATGAAATAAAGGAAACATTAACATTTGGGGACACTCATTTCCGATCGGCTGGGCTGCCCGTTGGATATGGCGGGCACATGCTTGGTGGGCGTGCATCTTCACTGCTGTGGTGCAGTTATTCAATCTTTATTTAATTTTTTTTTCAATTTATGAATTTTTAATATTATATCATTTTAATATTTTTAAGCCATGTCTGTGTTATTCTGCTTTTTAGATATGGGCCTTCCGTTCCTTCCATCTACCCCTGAAACAATTAATCCCTCTATCATAACCCAAACAGGAGAGGCTCATCTGGAGCTGTTTTGTATTTCAAATAATTATCACAGTTCTCAAACTGCTGCAGGATGTTTATCGCAGCAGTGGTGTCATTCTCTATAACCACGGCTACCTGATCTTCTAATCCTCATTTTCTTTCCACTCCCCTTCTTCCGCTGTCCACAAATGAATGTCTTTTCTGTAGCAAATAGGCCTGGGATGGAAATGCCATATTTGATTCAACAACGGTAGTTCATATTTACTCTGTAAGACACAAGGCTCGCGTTTTCCCATCCTATTATGTGTTTTCTCAAACTCAATGAAAGAACCATTTCATCATCCACCACCCAGTCACTAAATCTCATTCTCTTTCGTTTGCTATTGTGCTTGAATGTGACGTGTTTTTTTTATTTATTTTTTTTTATTCTCTCTCTCTCCCTCTATCACACTGTAATACTAACATGGTATTTGTCCAGGCGCCAAGTAATGACAGTAATCTGGTGCCATTTGGTGTGCTGTGAAAAGGGACATGTTGGTAATGGTTTTATTATAATAGTTATCAGGCGCGGGTCACTATGAATCTGCTGTAAGCTATTGTGTCCACACTGTTCAGTGCGAGAATGAAGAGAAAGATGCATTAGTGGCATTTAGTCGAGAAATGTGTTGTTTGTGGAAAAGCTGTCGTGGCTGTTGTGTGAAATAGCATAATACAGTATTTGGAAAATGTACCATTTGTTTGTCACAAAAGCTTTTCTTTTTGTCCTCATTTTCTTTTTTAGATGATTATAATGACATTGTTATTGGAAATCACAGATTTAAAAAGTGCAATCTCACTAATTGTAGTTGCACAATTCTAGACATGACATTTACATCTTGACTGTTCGGATTTGAAAATTAAAGACACTTAAATTTACTGGGCAATTTGTTGGGTTAACTTTCACGGTGTAATAAGATACCAAATATGAGGTCTCAAAAAATATGTGCGTGTTGGTGGCAATGGTGTAGAAATGCAGTGCATCTTCCAAGTAGCTTTTTCTAATAGTTTTTTTTCTTTTTTTGTCACAAGCACGTTACTGGGAAAACAACAACAACTGAATACTATATAAGTAATGACTAATAGTCGCATGATATGACCACCATTATTATCAATAGCTAATATGCATTTCCAAATCAATGTTTTATTAATAAAGGAAGGCAAGTCAAATTCCTTATTGAGGGGCTTAAAAGTGGAACCATTGGCGGCGTCATGGTTCACAATGCTGACCTTCATGCAGCAAATATGAAGTCAATTCCATGTCAGCGTGCTGTTCATTATCACCTCATGACTGACTAATGATCAACATTTGTCGTCGACTGAGATGTATTCCCTGATGTGACTCTAAACAGGATATGTGGCACAGAAAATGAATGGCTGGGAGGATGGTTCAAATGGTGCCAAGTCAATGTTTGATTTTGCTCATAAAACTAAGCACCAAAGGAATGGACACGGATGGAAGCTCATAGAATTAAACAGATGAGAAGCATCCAGGCCATCGGCTTGATCAACAACAACAAAAAAATAAATTGTTTGAACTGCTTTATGCCACACAAAATCTGGATGCTAGTTCTGAGATTCTGGCACTCATTAACCCTCTATTGTCATCCAAAATAAGAGATATTTAGCTGCAGCAGAACAAGATTGTTTCACATGCCCTTCTTGCTTTGTGCTTGTCAGTAGAATTAAGTGGGAACAAAAATGGGCTTTCTCCACACAGTTCCCACAAAGTTGACAAGATGGAATTGTCCAAAAATTACTTTGCCTTTTGTCACAATATTTGTATCCAAATGTTGATGGTTTAAGTTGCGAGTAAAGCAGACAAACACAGAAACAATATTTCATTTATGGATGGAGTTTGTAATGTACATCATAACACGGTGAATTCCCCGGATAACATGTTAGAAGACAAAGACTACCTGAAGAAACATACTTCCCTCAAACCATAGTCTCTCCGTGCGTCTCCTCTCAGGGACATTTATTTGGCTGCAGTTTGAGAGGCAGGTCTATTTAAACAGCTTGATATGATGTCCTTGTTAATACCCAAGATCTCTGGGCTCCTCACGGAAGTCATTCATCCTTCAGCTTATCATAGACTTGCAGACAAAACGGATGCCAGACAGTCGAGATCTGCTTGACGAATGAGTAATCTGTGATTTCTATCGGAATGGTTCAGTGTAGAAGGGGATTGTTTTGGATGGCATCCTTGAGTCGTCAGTAGACGTTTTCTTCTTGCGGTGTGTGTTGTGTTCAGATGATGGCATTATCAAAGTGTCGGATTCATTTAAATGTCTGACTACAGGTCAGATGTTTGACCCTTTTGCATTTGGACATTGTAAATGGTTTGTAAGCTTGACTACACTTATTTTCTGACCCTGAGTTGGATCTAGTAGGAGTAGAGGTAGCAGTAGCAGGAGTAGAAGATGATTACTGCTCCGATGACCTCAGCAGCCAAATTTCATGGCCAACCCATGGTGGGAACAATATGGGCTATATATATGGTGCCCAGTGCAAGTCTGGTGTGAAGCGTAGACTAGCTGTGCACTAGGGCAGGCTACACCAAATATTTTCGCACATGCGTTAGAAACGGGCAGTTTGCGCCATAGTGGGTATGAACGCAGCCAACTTGAGTAGCTGACTTGATACTCTGTTGACATATAAATATAGGCGAGGTACACCCTGAACTGGTTGCCAGCCAATAGCAGGCCTTAATCAACTCATTCAATCAATTCATGAAAACTCACCTATCACTACCGACACCAATACTGCACCAGATGTTTTTTGGGCGTAAAATTTACCTTTCGTCAAAATTGTTAGATGTGCCGAGGCTGGTCAAAGAAAATCCCCTTGGTACGCCAGAGCACCCATCATGTTGCAGAACCATCTGCCAAATTCCCTAACACACTAAACGAGGCTTGCACTGACACTAACATCAAGATGAACCAATTTAGATCCGCGAGCATACCTGCACTGTCTACAAATTTAACGAGTCGATAGGTGATCATGATTTAGCTCTAGAGGTCTGATGCTGGTTTAATTAAAAACTTTTGGACCTTGGTCCAGGTCTGCATTCTACCAAGTTTGTCAGCAGCTTCATTGGTGTCACACCGTGTAGTACTTTGAAAAACCAAACGTGTTCTTGGACCTGGAAGATGAGTCATTAGTTGCAGTATACAACTTATAGATATCAGTGTAAGCATATGATTTTAATCAGTGTGTGTGTGTGTGTGTGTGTGTTTACATAAGTTGGAGTCAGTAGGTCTCCCCCTCTAGCTTACTTCACAAATATGCAGCGGTAAGATGTTGTAAGCAGCCGCCTCCGCAACCGTTTATCTCTGATAGTCACAGTGGACTTGTTCCTTTAATCTCAGTTTTCAGGCAGAGACCCCCATTGGGCATCTCTTTTTTTTTTTTTTTTTTTTTTTTACCTGATTTAATAACTGAAAGTTTTGTGATGGTTTACATCAGAAATTGTTAACCATGTGTATATCTTACTCCCAGGTTACGCGTGTACCAGTGGAGAGCTGTGAGGAGTACACTTCCTGCGGAGCTTGTCTGGGATCAGGAGACCCTCACTGTGGCTGGTGTGTGCTGCACAACATGTAAGTGTATGCCACAGCATTGGCTTATCTTTAATGGAATGTGCCATTTGATCACTCCTAATTTTATTTATGAATATGACATTAACCACTGTATATCATAAGTGATTCAAGTATCCCCCCTGTTGGTCATGCATGATTTATGGGGATGTACTCTGGATGTGCATTTTCTCTGAAGTTGTTTACCACACACGCCACACCAAAAGCAAAAAAAAAAAAAAGATGCTACTGAATGAATTTGAATGTGTTTATGTTGTCGCAAACCCTGATAAATTAAACAAGCCTGAAATGACACAATATACATATCAAAGCAAGTATACTAATCCTAAATAAGGTCCTTGCAACAAAACCCTGAGTGTATGCACGATGTTGGAATACTACCCCTTAGATCTTTAAGGACGGGTGCTAAAAGCAGCATTTATATTCAACCAATATATGATGGGCTCCGAAATCCACTGTTTCCATATTGTGTTAATATTGGGTTAGATTCTGTCAGACCAGAATTGTAAGACTTGAAAGTTGATCTAAAGCAGTGCTTCTCAAATAGTGTGTGGGGGGGGGTGGTGCGATGCTGAGTGGTGCACGTGTGAACCTGGGGAACTTGCTTTCTTTTCCACTGTACTACAATGAAGTGTAATTGCACATCCATTCCAGTAGTTGGCAGTGGCGCTCTCATTGCCCATTGTGCAAAGCGAGTATTCACTCTACGGTGAAGGTTTGTTTTGCAACAAAAATGCCATTATTTATAATTGCGGCGGAGAGTGGGTAGTGGCAAATTGTTTTCTTTTTGCTAGGGCGTGGCGCAGCAGAAAATAATTGAGAAGCAATGAAGTAACATGTACTCCATGATTTCAAATTGTCAATAATTGTGTCTATATGACAAACCTTAGTGTATTCTAACTTGAATCGACTATAGCTATGACTTTCAAGTATTTAGCACTATGCTTCAGCTATTTCAACCCCCTGAAGTGATAGCTCTTGTGCTTGCCCTGCTCTTACCCTTTGCAATGTCATTTTAAAGTACATTTATTTGGATCAGAATGTCTTGCAATTATTGTCCGATTCGCTTTCTGTTCATCTGAAGAAATTGCATGTTTGATTCGCCTCTCATAGATGTTCGAGAAAAAATCACTGTGACCGTGCGGAGGAACCACAGCGTTTCACCACCCGAGTGGATCAGTGTGTCCGACTCTCTGTCCAACCCGACACCATCTCGGTCACCATGTCAGAAGTCCAGGTATAATGTTGTGTTGCAGTATCTGTGGGGTTGTGAAAATCGGGACAGAAATTGTCGCTGCAAGCAACATGCTTTTATGTGTAATAGTAAGAAAATGTACAAAAAGTAAAGCACACTATTGCATGCAAGAAAATAGTAATGCACAAAAATTCAGTCATTTGCCATGATTTCACAGGGGTGGTTGTTGGAGGCTTGGGTGAGAGTGAAGTCATTCATTAATAAGAACAAAAATGAAATCTGCTGTCTTGGAATTTCAGTCTATTCATTTGTGGTACGTAATCTGATTAAACTCTTGTTAGGAATTGTTTTCTGTCCGAGCCTTAGACTGCTTCACGTTAGCCTCTTTACTTCACAGTTGTTACTTCACAAATTGTTTTTGTTCGCAGTCATATTTCAAATGCATATTTTTTTGTAAGCTAAGTTTGAACTTTTTGCCCATGATAGAAACAAAATATGTTTGCTGATAACGCAAAACTGCTCTTTGAAAAAGAAAACATCATACCTACAGTGAAGCATGGTGCTGGCAGCAGTTTTCCTTGAGCTGACCTGGGGCTTTAGACAAGGTGGGGGGAATTATGAACAGTTCCAAATATCAATCACTGTTGGTCACAGTCTAGCACAGCAGTCGGCAACACGCGATTCCAGAACCACTTGGGGCTCTTTTGATCCTTTTGCTGTGGCGGTCAGTGAAATTGGAAAAAAAAATATATATTTTTTTTTGGTTAGTTTGTATTAATGCAAAATTAAAATTAAACACTATTTATTTAAATAATCCATGACAAGGCACCAAGGCACTTCCTTGCTTCGCATAATCAGCGATATCTCAAATGGAGTGCTGGCGTTATCTTCCATCTCTTCCCGTCATGCAGGAGATTTTTTTTTTCTACCCCTCAGGCAACATGTTACGTGATGGTGAGACATTCCAAATCAACAACAATAAGCAAATGTATTATAAACTAAAAATGAATGAAGGCCATTTGTCAACAGACATTCCCATATTAGTGTATATAATTTTTTTAAGCACTTTCATTTTTATTTTATTTGGTAAAGGATATTTTTGTTTTAAATTTGATCCATAATACAATAGGTACTTTTTTTTTTTTAACAATTATTTATCAGCAGACCAAAATTGGAATTTCATTTGGTGAATGAATCTTCCACTTGGATCGTGATATTAACATTCACTGCAGCGCATGTTGGTTTGTCAACTGCCACCAAAGAAAATATTTTTCAAGTCTATTTTTCAAAGGGTGGGCGTGGGAAAATCTCTCACCCATGGTTCGGACAATAAGGATAGTTGTATACCGAACCAAAAAGGTTCATGGATGTAAAGACTAAATTTTGCAGGGTTTCAGCAAGTTTTCTTCAAAGGAAATTTTGCTCAATGCTATTTAATTGTATTTTTTACCCTAACATTTCCTCCTCCCAGTTGGTACTTCAGACCCAAAATGTGCCCAGTCTGTCTGCCGGAGTCAACTGCTCGTTTGGAGACTACGTAGAAACAGAAGGTCGTATCTACGGTGGTCGGATCTTCTGCTTGTCTCCCTCTGCAAAAGAGGTTGCTCCCATCACCCATAACCAAGGTAATGTTCAATTTACAGTTTAAAATCAGAAACCCATACAAATGGTAAACTGAATGCCTGTTGATTCAGTTGGAGTCTTTGGCGCAGAACACGTTGTATGTGAAAATGTCAACTATCCAAAAGTGGAAATATACTGTGCAATGAGGCAGTTAACATTTCTGAATATATTGACTCGCATTTGACATTAATGAAAAGTTCATTAAACCACTCGCACACACTTACTGAAGTGCAAATGTCAAATGTAATAAAGGAATATTGTGATTGAACATGTCATAAAACGCATGGCTATTTCTCTAACTCTGACTCATAGGTGACCGGCGTGTCATAAAACTGTATTTGAGGTCAAAGGAGACAGGGAAGACGTTTGCCAGCGTGGACTTTATCTTCTACAACTGCAGTGTCCACCGATCGTAAGTTGTACTTTTATTTTTATTCCCTTTTTTTTTATCGCTCAATTTGGTCAGTTGTGAACACAGGAATGAAATTCAGGTTTGTTTCCAAACATACTCAAGATGGTTCTGTTGTTGTGACGAAGCAATGGGATTATTGGCCTTGGTGTTGGTCTGGTATCGTTTGTGCAGCAAGAAGGCGAGTGGTGAAAGGCATTGATCCAAGTCCATTGCAATTCTTTATGTAAAGCAATAGAGCCTGCAAATAATGGATAATGATAACGAGTGAATAGAACATTGCGTGACCTCTGCTTATTCATTATCGGTATTCAGGTCATTTCTACAAATCAATGAGTTAATTACATTTCATGCAATGATAAGACTACTGATGGGTGAAGTGATAAATCAATCCCAAACCGTGCAAAACTAAGACGTGCGGTCAAGCTTGAATAACTCATTCTTTGGCAATAAATACTCCCTAATCTATATTTATTTCTTCCATACAAATATAAATGACTTTTTTTTTGGTTTGTTTTTCTGCTCTGACGTTGCCAATTTGAGCGTGGCAGACTATTAATGTAGTGTTAGATTAGGCCTCTTTGGCATTAAATGGGTGACTTGAGCTAAGCCATTGAACACTGTCACCATTCTACTTGCTCTGGCCTTCCTAAATATCTATGGCAATATCTTTTGGCACACTTACGAGTTGAATCCATGTAGAAAAGTCATAAAATGTCACATGGGCTAGGCAGAGTAGATCCCCTAAGTGGGCGCTGCTAAAATAATCAAAGAATGATGAGCAAAAATTTTGCATGGATTAGACCTTCTTCGGCATCTGACAGAAAAAAGGCTCCACGGCAGACAATATACAGTCTTCTGGTAGCTATTGTTAGTATAGGCAAGGATTCAAGATAACGGACTGGTGTAAATTCCTGTTGAACTATTCAATTGGTTCCATGACAAGGGTCAAATTCTTGCTGTTTTATGTATGTGGGTTTTATGGTCTAAATTGAATAAGCAAACCTTGTGTGTTGTATCAAATGTCAGAAGGATCGAATTTAATTGTATTTTACGAATTGAAAGTCTGAATAATACCGTGAAGCGGGGATATTTGAATACTAAAAGTTCATTGCCTTAATTGAACTGACCTGCTCTGTAAAGGTTAAATAAAAATGAATATAACCCACGGGTGCCAATGCGTGCGATATAAGGCAAACCCTGTTTACATTTCCTTAGAAATGTACTTTGTGCGCCTTAACCTTCAAATCAGTTTCTT
This sequence comes from Idiotropiscis lumnitzeri, assembly GCF_059441095.1. NCBI lineage: Eukaryota > Metazoa > Chordata > Actinopteri > Syngnathiformes > Syngnathidae > Idiotropiscis > Idiotropiscis lumnitzeri. The sequence goes on from NC_142393.1 coordinate 15,281,191, forward strand.
CATCCACCATGTCAAGGGCTATTAATGCCCAGTTATAGTGAACGAGAGATGCTGCTGACTGCCACAGAATCATGGTGGTTGTGTTCACTCCCACAATGGAGCAAAATGCATTTTTCAGTTGGCCATGCTGTGCCTGCTTTGTCTAACCTATGGTGCAAATTTAGCCGGACTTGTGCTGGGCATGAAAATAGAACGCTATATTATAATCAGCCTGTTACACTTGTACAATTAAAAAAAACAAAAAGAAAAAAAAACAAATCAAGCTTAATAGAACCCCCCATACACTCACACGCAAAAGAACACAAATATGTATATGAATGACATTATGGTTGTCTCTAGCCGTTTCTGGTTGATGAATTGCAAATATTAATCCCGTTTCAGGCAGCTTTTTACCCATCCACATTGCAGCATACTTTCCGACTTGTCTGGCAAGTGAAATGTATCCTGCTCTTTCTTCTCCATCCCTCCATTTCTTCTCACATAGCCATTATTTCATTCCTGCCGTTTCCACCTTTCCCTCATCTCATCCCGACCACGACCCCTCTTAGCCATCCTCTCCATCCTCCCCACGCTTCACTTTTGCTATCCCTCTCTCGTTCATCAAGCCTATTCCATTGCCTGCACTCTGCTCTTGCCCCAGCATATATCTACATAGTAATTGGCCGTTAATTAGCTCTAGCTGGTCTGTCTGGCAGCATAATGGAGTGAGCTTGGTGAGAGGGCTCACCTGGGCCTCTCGTCTCGGCCTCTAGGCCGAGCTGAATCTTTGATGCATTTTGTTGTTTGTTGCAGTTATACAGTATATGCATTTTTTTGCTCCTTTAATGCTGCCCCGCCTCAGGACTCTCGTGGCATCGTTAACCTACGGTGAAGTCACTACCGCAGCAGCAGTAACATAAAACCACATATTATACACCCCCCAGCCGCTCCCCTCCCTCTAGTATCTGCTTGCTACTTTTAATCTTTGACCTCGCCTGTAGGAAGCCTGGCACAGAGGCCGCAGCGCTCAGTGGTAGATAATGGAGTTCCCCCACCATGGGCATGTTGGAGGATGAGAGCGCACAGGCTCACAAGAGCAGACGCACAACAGCTGACGCACAACGGCAGGCGCGCACGTGCATCAGGCTCAGATGCGGAGCAGCCCGCGGGCAAGCAACCCGGTGGGGCTCGAGCGTGGACTCACACAACACAAACTGGGGCTACACACTCGCCAGTGTGTGATGCCTTTCGCATTGCACACAAACAGGTGCGCGCTCAGTCAGAAGGCCCTCAAAGAGACAGAAGGCACTAAGTTGGCACAGCAAAGGATGCTGCTGGCTATTTACACAGTCTTTTAAAATATTAGACATTTGTATTAACAAGAGGCTTTGTGTAGTTTAATTTAGCATGCGAGTGGAGGAATATTGCATATTTTAAAAGGAGGCGAGAAAAACAATAGCGAGTGCTGAGGGGGAAAGACTGAGAGGAGCGGGAAATTTCCCTTTAGAGAAACAATGTCTGAAAAAATAGAAATGGCATCCAAAGAAATTCTGGTCTATTGGATTTTGGATGGCTGTATTTTAAAACTTTGGCCCAAGAAAATGAATGGTAACTAGTTCTTGGTGAAATGCTAATCTGCTTCCTGACGACTGTCGAGCTGGTTTTGAGCAAAACACCAATCTTAGATCAAGAAGCATCCCAGTATGTGTACATCCTTCCATACATTTATTATATTTGTACAGTTTGTCCTCATCAGGGTCACTGGTGAGCTGCAATCTAGAACAAATGAGTGAAATATGACAAATTCCATTTTTTTTTTTCCGAATTTGGAATAAAAACAAAATTCAAAATAATGGAATTGAAGTTCTGCGTCGGGGTCAAAATGTCCTTAAATATACCCTTAGCCAACCGACATTATGAAATTATTAATGGTCACAAAACAGTCAACCACTGTTATAATCTAACAGTGTAACGTTAAAATTTAATAAATGCATAAAGAGGAGATTCAATACAGATTTTTCTTTTTTATTATTTATTATAAGTGCACGGGGGGGTCACACCACCAATACGCACATGAACATGCATCTCCGTCACATCAACCTCTCAGCCTCCGGTGGTATTAGCCTTTTGTATTTTTTATAAAACGATGTTAACCACGTAGTAACAATTTAAATCAATAAAACACTAAGTTTGCCAACCAGTAAAACATGTCACGTGGTGGCACTGAAGTTCTTAAATGTGAATTCTCTCAGCAGCTCTTGTTAATTAAGAACACCGCAAAAATCTTCGGTTCCACTCTATTAGAATATGAGTAGGCTGAAAAGTGAAAAGAATCTCGAAAGAGAGGGCCCACACCTAATAACCACTCAGTATGTCCCCCGTAAAGAATGCAAAATTTTGCTTCATCCTTCTCGAACGATACACGCTACAATACGGTTTACATTGGCATCCTTGGAAGCTGTTTATGGAGTTTCCTGTTGTTCCACAAGCATCAAGTCAGTCCTTCTTGCAAGCACTCCAATTTCCAATTTGTGTGACCTGGTTTAATTAAACTGTGGTTTGAGACCATCATACTGGCTGCTTTTGGACTTCACCGTGACAAGATGCAATAATATCTTATAATGAGTCTCAGTCCCCTGCTGAGAATCTTCTCATTTTCTTCTATAGCTGAAGAGCTGAGAGCTAAATGCACCATTTCATGACTGCTTTGGATCCTCATTAGACAATGTCTAGTTTTACTGCGCACCTATCTTTCTCGTGAGAGTTTTGTCGCACTAACTTCATGCGGAAATAAAACGATCACATTGGTCATTTTGACCACGACCAATCAAGTCATGTCTTATATTGCTCTATTTGGTCATTTAGTGTTCATATTTGTTTTGGGAACTTCCAACCTATAATTGGGGACGAAGCATATTTATAACTTTACTCAACAGTCACAGCACAAGCATAAAAACAAACCAAAAGGACTCAATGTATTTTTACAAATTCATACACGTGAGTTCAAATCCGATCAGATAAGCCAGTAAAATTGTGTGCTGATATGTGATCTGATTAGCAAAGCAGAAATACACTTAGACAGCGTTACTTTTGGAGATTCATTTAAAATTTGTAAAACGCAAATGGACACACGGACTATCAATAGATTTAATTTCAGTGTCACTTGCGTCATTCTGTGCGCACTTTGCAAAGCCAAATTCAAATACCATATTAGTTGTGCGTCTTTTTGCGAATCATCTCAAAACAAAATACCCTGCTCAAGTAACCTCCGAAGGACCTTGCAAATCACTGCTGTTGGGGTGTGGTGCTTGTGGGCACAACTAAATCTGTAAGCGAGATTTTTTGAGAAGTCTAGAATACAAGAAAGAAGCGAGTAAAGCTGAGACAGTTTTCGTTTTTTGACTCGAGCGTAGCAGTACACTTATCCAAGCCAGTTGTCCAAATCATTGACATCTCCACTCAACGACTCCAATATCGAGGTGACCCTGAGGAGTACTGCTATGTCAATGCAGGTGACATGTTGTGCATCAAATTGTGTCCCATTCTGGGTATTTGTCTCGCTTGCATCCGAGTGCCTCACACATCGCGTACATGCATACACACACACACACACACACGATGCAAGGAGAGATCGATAAAACCCCAGGGTTAATAGTGAGGAGGTTCTGAATCACCAGTTCTCCTAACAAACAGAATGTTAGCATAACCTCAGTGCACCTCTCAGCCACCCTATGGTAATCCTCTTGCATCGATTGTGTACCTCATGCTGCAGCTCAGTAAGGCCTCATGAGCTTATTGCTGCTTGTGAGTATCCTCCTCGAGCGGCAATTTCTCTTCAGCTTCAGTTGTCAGCCTCCAAAATTAGACTCTAAATTCTCTAAACTATCGGTGTGAATGTGAGTATGAATAGATGTTTGTCTATATGTGCCCTGTAGTTGGCTAGAAGGGATAGGCGATATAAAAGATGGATGGATGTTTCAATAAGAGTTAAATGTGATTTTTATCTGGCGTTGATATGGAAATATTCCCAACTATCAAATCGTTTGCTATCGTTTCGCTTTGGTTATACCTCATAGCATGTGGTACATCGAACAGTTTACAACACAGTCTTAATGGTTGTGCACGGATTTCCCTCACATTGCCAATTGATGGTAGCCATAATCTTGTTTTCTTCAACTAATCAGCTTCTGAATATATGTTTTTATACACTGTCCTTCCTGATTTTTGAGAAAGAAAGACAACAGGCATTCTGGGTAAAACGGCTTATCTTTGACTGCCAGCTTATTGAACTGAAAGCCTCCAAGAATGGAGCAAAAGGAAAGAAGAGTGGATTCCTCTGGTTTTTCATCTCTCTATGATGTTTTCATCCTCCACTCTGGTCTTGCTGACAGCCTGGATAAAGTTTTAATACGCAAGACCACAGTTATACTTGTCACTTCAATGTCATCGCTACTTCTGCAGTGAGGCACATCCACACATGTGGCATATACATTCACCACACTTTTTCCACTTTGGACATTTTATCTATATTTCAATGAAAAAGGCAAACTGAATTGACCTCTATATGACCAGAAAAGAATAGGCTTTCACCGATCACGGAGTTAAAAAAAAAACACAGATCCTGAGCATATCTATTTAAATAACTTGTTTGTTCATTGTATGCATGTGTGTGCACACGTGTGTGTGTATATATATTAGGATTGGGACGATTCACTTAGCTTCCGATTTGATTCAAATCACACTACTTGTGTGACAGTTACGATTTTTGATTGTACTGCGATTTGCAATTCAAAATCACGGTTGTTGCTATTTTGTTCTATTAAATCACATTTTTATTCAGACCACATTTTGTGTTCAAGGACTTTGGATGCCAAGATTGGGATGTATCTTAACATATTCCCTACTACAATCAACCATTTGCATTTGCATTAAAAAAAATAGATTTAAATTTGTCACTTACAATGAATTAAAAATTTTCCATCAAAACACGTCAGTGTGTACACGACAGATCTCCTTGATGAACATTGGTTTCTTCACACATGCAGGTGCCTGTCCTGTGTGGATGGAAAGTTCCCCTGTCACTGGTGCAAATATCGCCACATGTGCACACAGGATGCCAGCGACTGCTCATTCCAGGAGGGACGCGTCAACATCTCACAGGTTGGTAGTCTCCTTATCACACCCAAACAAATATCACAGTAGGATCATCTATCTATCAATCTATTTGTATTCATCGGTATTTATCATTGTGAGTATTGATCGATAAGTCCAAAGTTGTGTGGTGGTATATGCAAAAGAATTGTGTCAACAGTTGTGCTAGTGACCCAATGCTGTTCACAATGGTAAACATATTCACGCCCAAAAAACACTTTAGGAATTTTTAAAATTATTTTAATGTTTTTATGCTTTGTGTTAGTCTGCACGGTGCCAGTCAATTGTTACTTATGCTGTTGAGTGAGAAGGTGTGCCCAAACATTTAACTGGTCTTGTGTGTTTGTCACCGTTGTAATTTTCAAGGACAAAACAAAGCCGTTGTGTTTTTCTCTATGCCTTTTTTTTTTAATTCAACATTAATATAGATAAAAATTTCTGCCGTAATGTTCAATGTATTTTAATATATCTTCCAAATGAAAAATGCATTCTCAGTCACAAGCAAATTTCAAAAACAACAACTGCAAAATTCACATCATATTTACATGTAGCTTACCATCTGTCCACGTGAATGATTCTCCTGTTTGCCTGGATTGGCCTTTGTTGTTGCTGCGCCTATTCATAACAGCCTGATTGGCCATATTGGCGAGGGGTTAGAATGCCACCTGTTGCTTATCTTGATGCAGATGTTGCCATGGCTACCAAGCCACTTTGAATTTCACTTGGTACACATGCACACAGCATGTCATCTACATGGTGACATATTGTTAATGTAATTCTGTTTATAAACGTGACATAGAAGGGAAATACATTTTGGGTGTTTTTTAAAACTGAAGAGATTTAGAAAACATTTTACTTTTTGACCAAAATCCAGGAGGCACAAATTGGTAGCATACATTATCTCCCATGACGTTGTACATATGTGCCATTGTTTGGCTCTTGCTCAAAGCCACATACGGTATTCACATATTGCCTGGAAAAGTTTCCCCATGTGTCATTACTAGTCACATGCCAGAGTGATTGAAGTCACACTACACTGCTTGCCCTCCCAAAGGCATTCATTCGTTGATGTTTCTCAGAGTGACTTCAAATCCTAGTCGAAAGCAAAAAATGCATCTATCTGAGCCACAGGAAATTAGTACTTGTACTATGCTATCATCACAGATGTGTTTGGCCCCTTAAATTTAATTCTTCCATGTCTCTTCCTGGATCTGTAAATATATATAAATCCACAGTGTTGTGACAGCCGATAAAGAGCGAAGCACATGAGATGCGACCAGGCAGAAAATTGCTAGTTAGAGAAACACTCGAGCAGGCCATCAACAACAAATGTGCATAAACACAAACAGCGAGAGAAACAAACACCAGAAGGACAAACAAACACAGAAACAAACAAATTGTCTTTGCTCCACTGATTCCAACATTTAGTCGGTGGATCCGACTGGGCCTGGGGGTTGTTTCCGATGACTGCATTCCCATTCGGTGATATTACAGCAATAGAAAAATCCGATGGAAAAAAAAAAATACTATTTCCATTCTTGGTGGGGTTTGGGCAGATGGAGCCATGCTTCCATCGTGGCTCCAATGGTAAATGAAAGATAAATCCCTCTATTAGCATTTTTAATACAAAGGGTTTCACTACAAAGGTTATTGGAAATCAAATCAAATCTAGTTTATGCTGAATCCCACTCCTGAAAATAATCAATCAACCTACAGACTGTATTTCTTTACGCTTGGCAAGGATAATTATTATTTAACGGGATACACAATAAGACACCCCGCACATGATGCAAACATAAATAACTGTTGTCATTGTTCTTCTAGTCACACCGTCTGGCCATCCACCTTCGGGGAATCTTGTTCAAACCAGGAGATCAAATATGACCTGCTCTTGTAAAAAAAAAAAAAAAAAAAAAAAATTACATGTGCGGGGGAAAAAAAAAAATCCAATGAAAAATGGCAGCTAGACTTTGCTGTTAGCTTATCTGGTAATTCCACTGAGGCCACAATTTCTAACCAACCCTTCCTTTTGCCATCTCTCTTGTGGTCAAACAAAGAAATACTCAACTTAATGAGTTGATCCTTCATTTCTGAAAATATATATCTCACTTTGAGCTTCATGCTGTTGCTGATGACCTTTATTTGTTGTTACACCTCAACCAACACGAAATGGTTTACGATCAGAAATAGCAGAACATTGATAGCGGCTGACCCTGATTGTTTTCTGTGCGTATCCGTAGTCACCATTAACACCACAGGATAACACTGGTCAGCACCAAATTTTAATCACAGACGGCTTTTATGTCCTTAAATGTTTCTTTTTTGTAAACAAATATTTAAAAAATGTCATGATTTTTTTCCCCTAGCGCCTCAGAGTTTCAGTTAGTTTTACCTTTTTTTTTTTTTAAAATGGTTGATCTATAAAAGCTTGCACAATATGAATTTCAACAGGGTTTGTAATTCATAGCTTTGACGTTGCAGAAAAAAAATCCCCCTGTTGCTGAATCTAACCCTTAATTCATAAAAAAGTAAATATTTTATTATTATTATTATATTTTATTGTAATTATTATTATTATTTTGTGTTGTTATTGTGGTTGTCAAAACCTGATTTTCTTGAGGGGCAGATTCATTCTCAGTGCAAAAAATATTTTTCAAAAGTTTAATTGAATCTCTGTTCTGAAAAAAAAAACTATTAAAAAAAAAAAAAAACAACATATTTTTTTTGTTGGCCTCCGATCGGAGTCAAAATGTCACCATCATAACCGCATAGAATATTTTGAATGTCATTTTAAGATGTGTCAGCATGGTGAAATAGTAGTTAGTATGTTGATGTTGTGTTGAGCACATTGAGCACTGCACATGCATGTGAGATTTATTTAAGGCTCTAAATTTTCCTTAGTTGTGATTATAAAATTTTGTTCGTTCATATACCCTCTAATTGAATGGTGACCGGTCCATGAGTATTCCATCTCTTGACCAAAACCAGATGGGATTTGCTCCAGGTCGCCTGCAAAAGTAATGACGCCAAACATAATAGAAATGAAATGAATGCATTTTGCACTGTCACAGGATTAAAAAAAAAAAAGTTAATTGTAAATTTATAACAACTATAACTTCTTGTCACACAAGTAAATGACAATCACTGGTGAAAAGTGAACCCATAGTTAATCTCTAATCTGATGTCTCTCTACAAAAAAATTTACTAGAGCAATATTGTTTTATGAAATGGTCAAGCATAAATATTACTGGGACAATCAATTTTGGTTCCTCTATAATTTGTGTTAGTATGCAGTTGAGTGAAAGAACCATACCGTGCTCATATCCACTTTCTTTTCGAAAATTGTGTGACTAGAATTTTACGATAAAATCGTCCCTCACTACAGGCATTGGTAAATGAGGCACATTCCACGAGTCTGACCTAATTCCATATTATAAATAGAATACAAATCAGTCAGTAATGCATGCTGTAGCTGCTCCATGGGGAGTTGAACCTGTGGCCTCATTGATAATCAGAAGAAGGCCATGTTGGGCTCCACATGAACAGCAGGTGAACACGAGTTAGGTGTGCCAGTGCTGCTCTCCGTCTTAATTACAGAATATATCAGAATGATGAGGGAGCTGGCTTTCTGTTCATATGTTTGTGCCACCAACACAAAAGTGCATGCGTGTGTGGGTGTGTGCGTGTGCGTGTGCGTGTGCGGGCGTGTACATGCGTGTGCTTCACACTTAATAGTGCACCATGCCGGCATCCCGTTTTGATCCCGTTTCCCCCTCTCCTCCATCCTCTTGTTCTCGTCATTAGCCGCAACATGTCAATTAGAAAGAGGCAGACATCCTCTCTTTCTGTCTGTTAGCTTCACAGCTTTTTTTTTTTCCATTGTGTGTGCGTGTGTGTGTGAGTGTGTCTGATGGAAGACAGGCTGCCACACAGCACTGGGCAGCCCAGCTCAGAGGCTCTGTGTCTGAGGCTGGCATCGAGTGAGCTTCCCTTCTCCCTCTGGGTCCGTCTGCCACTGATAGACTCACTCTGTGTGCATCCTGTGTGTGTGCGTGTGTTGGGGTGTGCACGCGTGTGTTTCTCTTAATTATTCAAAGTGTATTAAAGCTTAAAGATGCATCTCCAGATGCTTCTCTGATCGCCGTCGTGTTTAATGGAGAGAGACAGATGAGATGAGAAGCGAAAGGTGGAGCATCCGCAGTAAAACATACGGGGGAGGAGTTGTGACGGTGGCCTAGTTGCAAGACCGCACACACCGCCAGGAAACTGCTTTAGAAAAGTGTGGAGGAATTCTCCCTGCAAATTAATAAAAATATGATTCGATTTGCACTCTTTGGATAATCAACTCACAAATTTTAATAATATTGCCTTTATTAGTCCCACAATGGGGAAATTCGAGATTCGAACCCAGGCCTCCTGGGGAGACTGGGTCCTGAACGCGGCGCCTTAGACCACTCGGCCATCCTGGCAGCCTTAGTTGGCCTAACTTAGATTTAATTTGCGTTGGTCTGTTTTCTCAAAGCATAGCAAAAATAATTTGGAGACAAAGATAACGTTAAAAAGATTACTGTACTTAGTTGTGGCGCTTCTGTTTTCATTAATCAGACTACAAATGCCCAAATCTCGTGATAGAATCTCTATAGCGCTTAAGCTGTTCACGGTCATGAGGCATTGCTGCCTTTCCCTGTGGACTTTGGGTTACTCCGGCAAACTAGATTCTAAACTGATTGCCAGCAAGGCTCTAATAGTTTGGGATTTTTCATTATACTGTATATATGATGTTTTTTATTCTATTTTGACTTTCTTTTTTCTTAAATTCATTTTGTTTTAATTCATTTTGTAATCCGTTTTGATAATTTTATTTTTGTAAAATGTTTCCTTTTAATTTAGTTTTTTTTATTATTATTTGTAGTTTTTTTTTAAATAAAGTGCGTATTTGTCGAGTGCAAGATAAGAGATGAAAAAAAGACCAAAATTGTGTAATAGAGTATGATATATTTAATATAATACAGAATACAATTCTCAATCAACTGTTCAACCTTTTTCCTTCTGTATGACGTACAGTAATTCCGAAAGCAATACCTTTAAAATGAACCCCGAAAGCCGAAAGATGTATTATGGGCAGAAGATTCAGGTTTGAAGAGAATATATGAATAAGCAATATGGAGACAATAACGAGTTGTGGAAGCCAGCTGTGTCAGAGACTAGACAAGTTAAACCGAATATGAGAAAGAATACCTAAAAATGGCAGGAGCAACAATTATCCTGAAGCGAGTCAGTGGAGGCGTAGACGAAACCCTACTTGAGGGTCATGACACAACCTGCGCCTTTGCGTCCTCAATAACTGCTTAATAATTCTCTGTCATTTACCTGACTTACTTTCTTCCTTCACAGCAGCCGTTAATCATTTAAATCAGAGTACTGTATCTACAGAGACGGGAATTATTCATTTCTACATTCTTGCTGATCCTATAATGACGTTGCTTCGTTGCTAAGTGTGGGAGGAAGTTACCTTTGAGTTTTTTGAAATTGGCGGATTCCATCATGACTTCTAATTACCCACACATTTTAAGTGTCAGCGTCTCAGCCTCCAATGGTATGAACTTTTTATGTTTTATCTTGGTTGCTTTACTGCCTTTTCCACCTCACTCTCTATCCCCCATAGTCAGGGACTGAGATGAGTGGGTGGACTCCGCAAAAGAGTTCTTACAGTTCAAAGTGTCTTTCATTGAATGCGAGTGCTGCTCATCTGGTGCGATGGGGCTTGGCCTCCTTACACCTGACACCAGTCGAGGGAATCGCTTCATTTGAGCAAAGTAGATGAAAACTTTTCTTATTGAAATAGAGCACAGGGGTGAGACTCTGAGCGAGAATGAAATTGAACCAATAACTTTGTTACATTCCCTGGTTAATATTCCTATTAGATATAACCATTCTCTCCACTCCACGGCTGCAAAGTACTCGTATTATTAAAGGGGAAGTCGACCCCAAAAAATGATATGCATGATTGTCTTCTATGCGCTTTCACTAATCTAAACATGGCATTCAGATATATCGCATTTGTGGAATATGAGTTAAACGGCAAAATCCACCCGTTTTTAGCCGTCTCAGTGGGCGGCCATTTTGTCACTCTGTCAACTAAAAATGACATCACAGTTACGTAGGGCTCAGCTAACGACCAATCACAGCTCACCTGTTCCCTGAAGCTGAGCCGTGATTGGTCGTTTGCTGAGCCCTACGCAACTGTGATGTCATTTTTCAGTTGACAGAAGTGACAAAATGGCCGCCCTCTGTGATGGAAAAAACCTGGTCGATTTTATTCAATGTTGTGTTTTGAGAAGTGAAGAAAATTCTCTTGGTTAATTTTCTTACTTGTGAGCCCACTGCATATTTTTAGTGGCTGCTATTGATCCCTAGCCGATGGCAATCAGCAACATCCTCTTCTTTATCCAGCCTTTGATAGCATCCAGATTGACATGCAATCACGCTTGGTCATCAGAGATAACACACAACTACAGTGCTCTAATGGAGATGTGTGTGAAGAGGTCTGTACAGTCAGTGGAGTAGAGGTCAGATGCATTATCTTGTCTCCAGCGTTGTTGCGATCCACCCGGTCCGGAGATCAACCACCATGTTAGCGATAATGGTCTTGGATCAGTATCACTGAAACCGGAACATCCAAATGTTTCAGCAGCCATTAGGTGTTACAAAGTAGTAATTAACATAAGGTTATGCATGGGAGGGAGGAGTGGGGTATCTAAACATGAAGAAATGGGCAGCATAGTGTAGTTGTTTGCATTGTTGCAACGTTGGGGTCTGACTGTGTAAGATTTGCATGATACTTTTATCCAGGTTTCGTCCACATCCAAAAGCCTGTGATTCAGTTCCAGGCAGTTCGCTTGACAAAGGCACTTACAAACAGCTCCATACTTTACTGTATGTGTCCACCGTTCGTTTGGCCGTGCTGCAAATCAGATTAATAAATCACTTGTCCTGTGTAAATTGGCATTTAGAATGATTAATGAACTGAAATGAATGCCAAGGTTGATACTGTCAGCACCATACAGGCAGAAATGAAGGCCAATTTTAAAAGGATACATTTTGATGGTCCCAGAAAAGGAAAGCAGCCGGGAGGAAAAGATTATTTCTGGTCACGCTAGTTAAATTCAATCACATAGAAACACTCTGAATGCTTCTTTTCTTGCACAATTGTCTTTCCTGTAATGAAACTCCTCCAATGCAAGATATTGGTGAAAATAAATATACTTTTCTGCGCACATTCAATAACAAATATCGCACATGCCTTGGTTTATATCAGGGATGGAAAAATGGTGGCCCACAGGCCACTGTCTTTGTGGCCCTCCATGATTTATTTTTTTTAAATAAAAAATATTTACGGTAGCTAATTCTGTTTTCTACCACCAGTAGGCAGACGCTCAAGAGTGCCTCCAATGCCAAAACTGATAGTATAAAAGTACTGTCAACTCTGAGAGGTTTCAGTTTTGTGAAATCATTCACAAAATCAGTTCTTGCAATTGATGTTGCTTTTTAGTTTTCTAGTTTTGTGCCATCTTTGAATGGTAATTTTTATGCAAGGGAGCCCTTTGCACAGTAAAATAAAATCACAGTATTGGGTTATTTTATTTTTATTTTATTGTCTGTTTTGGGCGTACTGTTACTCACTGGAGCACCTATTCTCTGATGCTACACGTATACTAATGTGTGAAACTGAGATATTGCTAAACAGATGTCTCGCTCTCACTCTCCCTTGGGAGATGCCGTCATCATATTGCTACCTTTTCCTTTCCTGTGTGTGTGCGTGTGCCTGTGTGTAAAATAAAAGAACTGGTCGATGGGGTCTTGTCCCCTCCTTTCTGAATCGGTTCACTGGACTGTAACGCCAATCCGCGGGGACCCTCTTCACTGTGGTGACCCCTTGACACGCACACACAAACATACACACAGAGATACATCCTCATCCATCATACTCACAGAGTGTCAGCGCTGCAGGAAGGTGGCCTCCTGGGTGATGGCTCGTAACCAATCAGTGCTCTTGCCTCATCTCTGACATCATCGTGGTGAGGGCATTTCCTTGCTGATAGGAAGTAATTGTAAATTGGAAAGACAGCAAGCAGATGATCTGGTGGCTTTAGGTGTGTCGCAGTTATATATAAATGAAGTAACTTGTTGGGTTTATTTTCTCTCCTCATAGTATTTCTTTGTGTGCTGGGGTAAAAGTCCACATTTTTATCCATATGTTCATTAACCTGCTTGTGTTTTGCCTTCTAAAAATATAGAGAGAGACATTTATCATGATGATGATTAGTATACAGTACAGTATACGGCGATACCTTACGAGAGACCCAATTGATCAGTTTTTCCCATAATGAACTCTTGAAAAGTGGATCTTTATTTTCTGCTTTGAGTGAAGCAATAAAAAAATAAGAGTAGCCTTCGCTGAAAGTCTTTCAGCCAATTTTTGAACGGGGTAAACAGTCAATTACATGAATATAAAATGAAAACCCTCTCAATGAGCATGGATGAGACGCAATCACTGGAGTAAGTGCGAGATCAACTGCCGGGCCGGCTGACTCCCTGCTCGTGAGGTCACGCCCCTTATCGGCACACATCAACACACAAATTTGTGTGTGTATGCATGTGTGTGCGTGCATGCTTATGTGTATCAAGGGGTCATTTTACAAACGCGCACACACGCGCACACACGCGCTTCATGAAACAGGTTTATTTCCTTTCATGTTCTTTTTTTGTATACAGTATGTATTCAAAAATTGGATAGTCCAGTGTTAGTTTAATTTATTATAAATCTAACAAAAATGTGATGTTTTTGGGTGATGGAACAAAATACAGTAATCCCTCGTTTATCGTGGTTAATACGAAGACATCCACCTTGAGTGCCTGTAGTGCAGGATGTGTCTGTTTGCATCTCAATCAAATTCAAACGTGTTCCAGCACGTGCGCCATAATGTTTTCAGGAGGTAAGACATTTGGTCTACTTTGAGCCACCAAATTGTCAGATGCAATTTATATTGCTATAAAGTATTTATAATTGTAAATGAATGTGGATATTACTCTGCTCTTAAATCGAGGAAAATATATAAATAATGATTGAATTAGCGATTGCACATGAAACTTAATTAGAAGTTAGTTTTTTATGCAAATGTATTCTACTTAAAGGTTCATTCAAATCAAACTACTTAAAAAATGTACATCTATGAAAAGTAAAATAAATGTACTGTATGTGAAAGTAACCATGTACTGCACTGCACTGAAATAAAGTTTTCTTTTTAAATTTATCTCTAAAAGCCTCATTTGAATATTTTGATTATATATATTTAATGTTGCGACACAGGAGTCTGTGTGGTTTTGAATGTAGAGTGGTAGACCAACTCAATTCTGATGAGGGTTCACCTTCACAACTTGGATCAGAGTGTCAGTGTTTTGCCCTGTGGCGAATGTAAAACATTCGCCACAACTAAGAGTGTGCTAACTGACTTCACAGTGCCAGAGGGCAAGATTAACGTTGGTGTGGAATAGAAGTGGGTGTATTGAGATGACCGTGTGTGTGTGGGGTTGTGCATGTTGACCATGTGAGAATTAGTTTCGCTCAAAGAAATGCGGATGACTAGGGCCAATTTAGAGTATTCAATCAACCTGCCATGCATGTTTATGGAATGTGGGAGGAAACTGGAGTACTCAGAGAAAACCCACGCAGGCACAGGAAGGCCAGAGCCAGAATCGAACCCACGACCTCTACACTATGAGGCCATCGTGCTACCCAGTCGGCCACCGTGCCACTAAGACAGAGAAGAACTGTTATTTTTAGTTGTTTAAGTGTCTTTGGGGATTTGAGTTATTATTATTCTTATTGTTATTATATATATATATATATATATATACATGTGTATATATATATGTATATGTATATATATGTATATATATGTGTATGTATATGTATGTATATGTATATATATATATGTATATTTATATATATATATATATATATATATATATTATTAATATGTGTATATAATTTATATATAATCTTTATATATGATCTTATTTATTATTATTATTTATTATGATTACTATTTTTAGTAGAACAAAGTATTAGTAGCAATAGGATTAGGTGTTGTAGTCGGAGTGTTAGCATTCCCAACAGAAGCAGTGGGGGTACTTTTATCCATCGAATTGTTACGTAAATATTACTCATACTAACCTGCGATTGCCTGGCAACCTGTACCCGCCTACTGACAGAAGACAGCTGGGGTAGGCTCCAGCACTCCGTGACCCTTGTGAGGAGAAGCGGTACAGATAATGGATGGATGGATAATACTACGAACGCTATTAATATGTACATCAATATTGATCTTAAAAATGACCAACAGTTTGGTTGTAACAGTTTTCAAACCAAACGTGAACCGAAGCGTTTGTCTTCCCCACCCCTTGTAAACAAGGGAATATGTCGTCTGTTGCGCTTTTATGGTGCAGCAAGGCAAAGGGCATCATCATCCAGGCAGAGAAAAAGTAAAAAGATCGAGATCACTTTAGGGCAAGAGCGAAAAGGAGAAAGTGCAGAGGGGGAGCCGCAAAAGAATTGAGAATTCCCCCATGAGGAATGCCCCAGTCAGAGGAGATTGTTGTGTGTAGCAGCGCTCCACTATCTGATGCAGAGTCAGCTCTGACACCTGTCACCACTCCGAATGGAACAGCCCCCACAATGCACTGCTGCCAGCACTTTTTTGTTTGTGGATAAGTCTTTGTGCGTTTGTGCGTGCGTGCGTGTGTGTGTGTGTGTGTGTATGTATAGCTTTTCCATGTCGTAATTGGAACAGATGCTTGAACATGCTCCTTCGACGTTAACAATTGCTGCTACTTCAGACTAGATACTTCACCATCGAGCCGACATATTTGGTCTCACACACACACGCACACCCCCACCCCCTCACGCACATTGGCACGCATGCGCACACACACCAACCGTCCTTTTTTTTTTTTTCATTCTATTAGAGCTTTGAGGCATAGCGGTAGTCCATCGCTGTTCTATCACCACCTGTGAATACTTCAGACTTGAACAGTCGGCCATTCTTGTTGACAATCTGCTTCACTTCAGCTACCACATCGATTTGTTCTCGTCTTTCTGTTTTTTTTTTCTTCTTCTTCCTCTACTCCACATTAGATACGAGCTTGCAGTTGAGATAAATATCTTGTAAAAGTTACAAAAAAGTAATAAAGCAATTGAATATGTGTATACCTATTTTTAAAAGAAGTTATCATTTAGCAGAGTGGAAGTATTCATTTTAACTGTTTTTTATCAGGGTTAAAAAGTGTAGCAACAATTTAAAAACCACTTTGTTTGTCGCCAAGTATTTTGAACGTGTCGGAATGCTGTTCTAATTAATGAAAAAAAAACACACTACTCTTTTTTTTTTTTGTGGTGGGTGGCTATCACAAATTAAAGCCGTTACTATTATTTTCACTGGGGAAAGATGATTCCGACAATAGTGCTTTGAGTTATGAGCTTGGTCAAGGAATGAATTAAACCCTTATTTCAAGGCATCACTCTACAGTGCTACAGAGATCTTAAATGTTCTACCGCCGTCATGTTTATGAAATGATTTTTTGAAGGACTGAAAAAGCTGTGATTGACTAACCTTGCCACCAGTCACAACAATCAAATTGTCCTTTTATCTACAAGGCTGTTGGGATGCATGGGACCAGTGGAATACATTCAATGTTGATTTAGAACAAAGTTTCTTTTTTTTTTTTCCATGTAGGCCTATTCTCTTACGAGAAGTCAAATAATATATTTGAGTTCTAGAATGGTTGTGTTTATTTATATTTAATTACAAATGTGGGCAAAGCTTTTAGTCTAATCTTATTCTGTGTAATTTGCAGGACACAAAAACTGTCTTTGTTTATTTATTTTTTTTAAACTGTGGACCAATTTTGTGTGTGAGAGTGCGATTAATAGCTATATAAATCTCCCCAAAAAGATATGTTTGAATGAATGAACAGTCTCATTGAATATAGATGATTGCGACAACAATGGCCATTTTAACTGATGTATAAAAGTCCTTGTAAGGTAAGTTTAGTGTCTCTCAGCTTTGTATTTGAATGTTGCACCATTACTAAGCACTGTGTCCAGAACACTTTGTCCATCCCGATCTGTATCTTCCCTGAGCGACGCTCTTACTTTTCCAGTCACATCTCAACCTCTTTCTTCTTAATTTTCTTATCTCCAGGAGTGTCCTCAAATCCTGCCCTCCACTCAGATCTATATCCCTGCTGGAGTTATGAGGCCAATCACGCTCCTGGCCCAGAACCTGCCCCAGCCACAGTCCGGGCAGAGGAACTACGAGTGTATTTTTCACATTCAAGGCAACACGCTCAGTGTCCCGGCCCTGAGATTCAACAGCACAAGCATCCAGTGTCAGAAGAGCACAGTAAGGCACCACACATCTGTTCATGTGGACAAGACAAAATCCACAAAGCAATTTGGTTTAATAGCGACAGCTTCCAAAGTATGTTGCCGTGATTAATGTCGGCTTTTTTATTGACTGGAGTTTGGGGACGGTGTTGTTCAGGAGATAGTTTTTCATAATCATGGTCGCACATTTGATCCCTGGTTTCCTTATTATTATGTGTCCTTGAGAAAGTTACAAAAACCATGGATGCATTCTAAAAGCCCTTAGATTTTTTTATATGAATGGATTGAAGTGAGTCATCCATTTTGCCACGTTTAAAGGTGTTTCAAGACCTAGCGTGAAGTAAGTTCAGAAAATGCCAAATTCAATATTTTTGTGTCACAAGTAAAGTAATTATGCATTATACCAATAACAAACCATGAAAAAAATATTTTTATTTCTTATATTTGACAAAATAATTGTTTTCCCAAAGTGAGGTACTGCCGAGCGGCAAACACGGAAACCCGGAAGTGTGACGTCATTCCAAGGCAACAATGGCAGAGCTCCACATAGAAAGTGTATTATCCCAGTCAGAAATTGACCCACAAAGCAAAATTTTAAAAATATCTGAGGGGATTCAGGTATTTGGAGAGTTGGAGGAAGAGGAGCTTGTTGGAATTCTGTTCGTTGGACCTTGCTTGTTGGAGCCAGATGCTCAGGAGACCGAAAATATTGTGCGGCTGTCAAATCAGCCTCCGGTAGGATAATTTGCACGTGTAGGATATTTTGACACAACACCGTACACGGAGTGGAGACTTGACTCATTGAGACTAGAAGAATGGTGAAATATATAGGCTGGGGTTCTTAGCTTTGCGTTATTGTTTTAAATTTGATGCTCTGCCGTGCTGTAAATGACACACGGTGAGATTAAATATTTGCTCCATTTATTCTGCTAGTACTGAGAGCATGAGTTATAGTGGGTTGTTTTCCTATGTTGTCATCAAGAAGGTATTTAAGGTATATATACACACTCGCTGTACAACGCTCTACTTGACACCCACCCGCTCGTTCTCAGCGGTTCCTTGTACACACACAAAGTCCTCATTCAACACACGTGCACTCCGCATATATACATCACAGCCCTCTTTTACACACAAGCTGTCATAATACACGCAAAACACCACTTCAACGTGTTTGTGGCAAAGAGCACTCATCAACACTGGCTTGAAATTCCCTCTCTTTGCCAGAAAGAAATTAGTCCATTTACATTGCCGATTTTTTGGGCCACTCAAGCAGCTTCCCATCATGCTAACAATGCATCGCCACACAGCGCTAAGGCATTTCTTTGAATAATGTAAAAAAAAATGTCAGTTGAGCAGCTCGCCGGACGATGGCCACTGCCGACTCGTCGTTCTATAAATAAAGTTATTCCTGAAAAATAATTGCGTAAAATAAATTAGCAATAATAATAATAATGTGAGCTTTCTTAAAATAGATTTATTACTCAAAATACGGTTGGTCACGTTTACTTCATGCGTGGTCTTTACAGTACATATTTCATGAGTTTTTAACTTTTCGAATGTTTACCAGTGACAGATAATATCGGCAAGTATTATTACACATTCTTACTCTTCTCCAGTCGAAATGATGAAACCAAGATGTTCCTTTTTACAACAGACATTTAATACTGTGAAGCATGCCGAGAGAACTGAACAAAATACAGAAAACTCAATAATGAGGAATTAAATAGCAGAATATCATTCTCAAGAGAAGATAGCACACTCCTTCCAACAGGTTTGTGCATATTCGCAGAACGATTGGAAATGACCTTTTTGGCCTCATGTACTACAGAAGGATAAAACAGCTTTCTTAATTGTTACAACAGCTCCTCTTTGAGGTGGCTTTGATTTTCTGACCTGTAGTGACGTAGCAACGTATTAATCCACATGCAACACACACATAAGCAATCGTGGTTCTATTATAGAAAAACTATTTATATATTAAATTATATAATTAAAGTAAATGTGCTTATTTTAAATCTGACTCTAATTGCAGCTCCAGAGTATTTGTATATTTTGGAACCTGGTCCAAGAAATGATTCGAAACTGTACATCTGAAGCTGATCAAGCCCAGCTCGGCGTCATTTGCGAGCAGAAACTTTTTTAACTACTTGGCTGTGTTACAGCTGCGAGATGTGTGTAAGTGTGTGTGGCCACTTGGGTTTCATGCTCCCTCTTTATTCCCACTTCTCCATCTTCACTTCCAGTCAAACTGTCGGGGTTCATAAGCGATAGGAGCAGAGCCTTTAAATTTCAAGTTGATTTCCTGTGCTCCAGTTGGGGTGTGAGGCAGACGCGATACCAATTACGACATATTAACGCCAAGGCACTGAATAGCGGCTAGTGAGACCTTGCATTAAGCCCTGAATGTGGCAGCTGTCTTTTCTTGTGCTTGTCAGACTCTTTTCCCCAGCGAACTGTACTCCCGCTGCGATCAGTAACATGTGCCCGATTTACAGACACTTACTTCTTTCTTTCTTTGTATCACCTACTTTATCGTGAGGATGTTGACTTTTATGAATCAGGCAAATTGAATCATGGCTCCCTCAGGTCTCTGACGTATTTGTTCATATTTCCGCTAGGCTAATTTGTGTTAGTAATTGTTTTGTAGACACACACATGAACGTTCGTTGTTTGTATATCTTTTATTGTCAAACAGCCTCTGTTACGACAGATGCTAACAGGTGGGGTACTTAAGTATCTTTTTGGATACATTTTGCCTGCGAGAGTAGCGTGAATGCAATATGTATATTTTTGTTGAGAAGAAATTCTTCCTTTACTCCAGTCAACGAGACTCATTTACATGAAAAATGTCTAAAATCGACCTTATCTTACAGCTCACCTGCGACTTTAGCGAGAATAAGTGCGATAGAAAATGGATGGATGGACTCTGAAAACGTACAGCTTCGTCTTGTTCTCCTCTGTGTCTGTCTAAAACGTTGACCTTTTAGCCGGCAAGAACTCCACTTCAGAATTGAGAAACATACAAGAGTTGGTCTGTAATGCCGAGTAAAACCAGCGGGTCAACCACAGCATGCGCAGAATGCAAATTGCAATCGAACCGACCCAGTCGGACCCATTGGAGTTCTCTGTTCCTCGCTATAGAAAGTGTTGTGCACATGAAAAAGGAGCTGGGAGAAAAAGCAATCTGAAATGTTTGCACAGCAATGAGTCTCAAGATAGTGGAACTCATTTATTTTATTTTTTTGTGTGTAATGACACAGATGTTCGCATTGCAGATTAATCCCGGTGAATCCCGTCTTCAAACCTGTTGGTTCAGTATTATCAAATTAAAGTACTTATTTATTCTTTAAGTCTAATTTGATTTGCAATACAAATACTTTCTTTGTGGGGTGTAAAAAAATGAAAATACAAAATGTAAACACAGGAGTCAAATATTTTTTTCGGTCATGTGCTTGTGTGTGCGTGCGTGTGTGTACGAGCCACATAAACACAGCAATGCGCTTTTATGAGCCTCCTCGACATGGGGGACTGGGATAGCATCCAATTAAGGGAGCTGTAGATGAAATGATGATGAATTGCAGCAATGTTGTCAACTGACAGAAACACGGGGCAGAGAAGCAACGAGATGGGGCAAACGATGACGAAGCAACAATGAGTGTGATGGAGGAGGTTGAAAGAGTACAGACCGACAGAATTTGAAAAAACAAGCAACAGATGAAACAAACATATTTCCATATGATGGAAATGTATTATCAGTGTGATTACTTTAATTTTATTAACCAAGTGTCGACAACTTTGGTTACACATTTTTCAGCAGATGATTGAATGATTATTGAAGAAACTGTCGCAGTAAATTGTTTGTTTTTTGCTCCTGAAAAAAAGGTTAATATTCACTGGCATGAGGCGGAATCCTCGTACCTCGGAAAACATCACCTTGCAAAGACTAAATGGTTGTTCAACAATTAACGTTGCATTGTCAAAGAGAGCGAGACATTTTCAGCGCTTGATATTGTTCAATCATTTGTATAGATAACACCCACCTATGGGGGCTGGTTTATATAATAGATTTGTCATAAGAGGTTTTGTTCCGATGCCAGCAATAGATAGTCTTCCACGGAGAAATAGAAAAGAGGAAACTTAATTTGTTGGGGGCTACCACCGGCACCACATTGGTGACATCTGCCTTAGTGTAATAACTGATGAACGTTTCAGTAAAAGTTAACTAATATCCCGGTAATTATCGTTTCCCCCCCCCCCACGTTATGTTGCAATTACGATCTTCTGGAGTGAAGTCGCAATATGTTGTCATATGTTCTACGTCATTTGTCTCTTAAGGCGTCATGATTACGCAAACCTTTTGATGCACTTTATTGATTATAACAATAGAAAATTAGTATTGAACTAATTCAAATAAAATTAGTGTGAGTATTGAGAGTTAGCGTGCCTTGCACTTTCTAATTCCAGTGGCGTGTGAGAGTATTAAAAGGCAAACTGAAACTGAAAGATTTGTTATATCGCGCACCAAACACACTGTACACAATATCCATTATGATTGATAACCTGCTCACGGTTTCCATTGTGTTCAGTATTCTCTGGAGGAACGTGTATGTATATGTATCACAGCAGGTTGTGTCTGGGGGAGTCGCGTGCAATAAATCATTGCAAAAATTAGCTGGCAGTGGATGTTCCCCTGTCCATTCAATCCTTCTGTCTCATTGTGCATTACTTAACCCCTCTCCAGCACTCAAACATCCAACCTGCACATACACTAGGGATCCCAAGTATGCATGAATGCGCACCGTGTTCACAGGGAAATCATGTGCGCACCGAGAGATAGGGTGCACCCTCGTTGTTTAGATATTTCAGAGCCCAACTTCATGTATAAAGCATATGGCTGATTCGCCACACGATCCCCTTCCTAATCATGCAGTCGATCGAGACTGTGGTATCAGTAACAACCAGTGACCTGCTTTACATGATTTATTACACTGCGGGTTTGTACAAGTGCATGTGTGTGTGTGTGCGCGTGTGTGTGAGATAGAGAGAGAGAGTTAACATCACCATGAAGTGCCGATGGTGTCCTTACCATAATTACTCAGGCAACATACAGCACAATGAAAACAAGATGCCTTCTTAAAAGTGGCCAAACATATTATATGAAGGCTTGGATGTTGCAAGATTAACATGATCCACTCTGCCATGGTGAAATGTCAATTCATTTAGAAACCTTGGAGTAATCTGAAATTGATTTGTAAAACAGTCCAATATAATTTGAAAACATTATCCGAAAACTTTCCACCTTGTCAGTGTCCACCCTGTCAGCAAGCTTTTGCTGTTTTCATGACACCGTTCGTTTCACTTTATAACTGTAAAATCGGTTCCCTACTGTTAAACGTAAAAAATACAATACAATATAATACCATGCAACTTTATTGATATAGTGTATTTCACAACAGCTGGAGATGTAACAAAGCAGTTTCCACATGGTGTAATATAATTTAGCGGGTAATTAGAACACACATTAAAACACATAAACACATATACAATAGATACCAGAAGAACAACAGAAACAGCGACAGTCTCATGTTGAGTCGAAAGCTAGAATAAAAACATACAGAACAATAAAGAAATTTGTCGCGACAAGTCTCCCATTTTTTTTTCAGGTTGGTCCTTCGTTTTGAATAATTTGTGCAAAAGAGCGACAAAAAGCTCCACTCTCCCAAATAAATTAAAAGCCAAAATCACCAAGAATGAATCCTTTGAAATTCACTTCAATCTTTTGACTTAAAAAAAATCTAAATCCGGAAATTCAAGCACCTTTGAATGTAGTCCTATATTTTATCGTTACACTAAAAGACCAACTAAGATTCGCATGCAAAGCTAAATGATGTAATGTTACATATGTTATTACGTAATAATCACATTTTCTACATATGTAGAGCTGGGATGGGTTCAGGTATAAAAGGCCACGTGTAGAACACAACCTTCATAAACGTGAAAAGTCGAATCAAAGGGGCAAAAAGTCCCTCTGAAATAAAGAGAAACAGACTACTTGAAGTCTATTTCGAACACACTCTCTGGGTATCTGCCAACATGACTAATTACATGAGGGCAACCTGTGCATGCGCACAAACTCAGATTCTTACCCCCCTCATCACACAGCTGCTCTGCTTTGGTGAAATTCGCCAGTCCTCCGTACTCGATAGGATATACACGCACATAGTAGCTATCCCCACATTCTGCAGGGACATGCAATCCATAGAGGCGATTCATGTAGCGCGAGAGTAAACGAGTGCAAGAGCAGATAACGAATGAACCTGAGCCAACTTGCAGTGTTACTGTAATGAGGCCGGCAAATGCTTTTCTGCACACCTTGTACATTGTGTGTCCCAACCTAACCTCTTCTGCCTCTCTCCTTCCCATTGCTCTTGCCACCTCTCAATAACTGCCTTCCTCTCTTTACTTTGCTTCCTCTGCCTTGAAACACTTCACACATTTTTGGGGGACAGCCCCAGTGATCGTCGTTGTTCTTCTTCGTTGTATTGGATTTCACTTCTTTGTCCTCTGTTGCCGTCCTCATTGTTTTATTGTCCTCTCTGCCTAATTCGTATTTCCCACTAATTTGCTCTGGAGCTGTCCCTGAGCTTGCCTCCGCTGAATTTGCCACATTTCTTTCCCACCATCCTGCTCTCCTCTAGTCCATTCCCTCAGGGGCCTCGCTACTGTATGTGTTGGCTCAGGTAGATTAATTACATGCAGTGACATGCAGGCGCTGGCCAGAGGCTCCAGTAATGAGTTTGATTACTCATCTCCAGCAGCTCTGGGTGCTCAAGGGAGGGGAAGACGGAAACGGAGCCGGGCAGAGGGGCCTCTCATTTGGGAGGAACGGGCTTCAGAACTGCAACTTTCCCTTCGATGGGTTCCGCCATAGAAAACTTTGAACAGAATTGTTACCAGCACGCTCGATCAAAGTTAAACTACAATTCAAGTCAGTCATCTGCTGATAGCCAATTGCCGAATCGGAGGCTAACTTGAGAAGTGGATACGGGGACACACAAATTTTATAGGGGTGAATCTTGACAAGACTGCAAATAGTTTACGTGGTGGGTCAACTAGCCGAAACATATCAATGTCATCATGAGTGTTTATGATGTCATAGCTCAAGTATAATAATTTGGCATGACTGTCACATAAGTGTATATTTATGTTAGTGATTTGTCTTGTGCAGTCTTAAAATGTTTTCACTGGAGAATATTTTTTACAGTTCTATGTCCTAAATAGAATGAAGTAGAATAGAATAGAATTCAACTTTATTGTCATTGCACACAACAAAAGTCAAGAGCAACGAAATGTAGTTTGCATCTATCTAGAAGTGCTGAGCAATATAATAGATATATTACCGATGTACAGTTGAGCAAAAATTTACAGTAGTGCAGTGACATAGGCATGTTTTAGTGATACGAGATATAAAGTGCAGTTCGTGATGGCCTAACATGTTCCTGTTGAGCATTTGGAGTTGAGATCCGTTGGTTTCGTTATGAGTGATTGTTGGTAGTGATGTGCTCATGTGATCTTGGTGTTTTAAGATACCACCAGTGCACTATGAAATTTGCCCAAAGCATTTAAATGGAGATCATGGTCATCTCTTCATATGCAAACCTGAATCCTTAAAAAAAAAAAAAAGAAATTAAATGTGATTTATTTTTCTATTTATAGAAGTGAGCTGTTTTGTGTTGTATATTTTATATTGAAAAAAATCTAGGTTTGATCAATATCGTGTTTTTAAGACGTGAAATTAAATGTCACACGATTACATAAGATTGCCACCTGTACATAAGCAAATAAACATTGGCGTCTCGGTACATAGACAAATTATTTGTTTTTGAGCTTTATTGTTTACAACAGTTTACTTATTTCTACTATTACATTACAATTACCTATGCTAAAAAAAAATCCTACACAAAATTTCAATATTTTAAAATTGTTTGTGATTGCACTCAGACATTAATTAATTAATATTTACAAAAATAATTGAAACAAATGAAGGTTGAAGAAACACTTTGAATAGATTGTTGTCATGATCAGACTGTCACTTCTACTTCCACTTTAATTATCATCAGCTTTACTGCAAAACTGCATGCCAGAAACTTGCTTTTTCTGCCTGGACTTCCTTTTTTTCTCCACGAGTACCCCCCAGAAAGCCGATTAGACCGTGGGTGATTGCAATGTGACAGGGTGTCACGGTGTGGTCTGTGTTGGCATTTTAAAGCATGTGACCGTATGAATAAAGCATGATGTGGCGGGCCGCCGGGGTGGGTAGGAGCCGACTGGAAAACAAGTCCACCCAGTGTTTTGGTGACAGCATACAAGGGAAAACCCTTAAAGTTTAATGGGGGCCTGGGCTCTGAGTGTCTTATTGTTTCACTGTTGGCTGCCAGTATTTAAGCAAGTATTTAACCAGTGCGACATTGTGGCTAATAAAAGCGTCCCGCCTCGTGTGAGCATCCTGGATGAGGGTCCCCACTGCATAAGGGCAAAGGGGATACAAGCACAAAGACGGATAGTGTGTACTGGAGAAGAGACACTTTTAGCCGACATCATACGTGTGTGTGTGTGTGTGTGTATGCGCTTCAAGCCCCATCGCGCATTTGCGGTGGTCAAGTTCGGTCTACCAAATCAAGTGTGTCAGTGAGCAAATGGAAAATGCCAATTTCACTTTACAATTTCCCTCCCAATCGCATCTCTCACTCCTCTCTCATGCGGCCGCTATATCATGTGTGAGTGAATATCTTCTCACACATTTACCACTCTTTGATTCTTGTCTTCCCGTTTTTCCTCTCTTCTTTCACTTTGCTGTTGTATTTTCACCTTTCCTCCCATTCCCATGACATTTGCACTCTGTCCATCCAGTAAAGCCCTTCTGTCATTTCCCTGTGTGTGCGTGTGGGTGTGTGTTTAGGAAAAGTCGCTATTTCGGTCACTCTGCATGGCCACGCTGGCTAACTCGTTGCCACCAACAAGCCAGAAGCGCAAAGCAATTTGTTTTTGGATTCACCTTTGCATGTAACTGTCTGTGTCTATCTTTTGTGTTAATCAGTATGACTACGAGGGCAGTGACATCAGTGACCTCCCAGTTGACCTTTCCGTGCTGTGGAATGGAAACTTTGTCATCGACAATCCCTTCAACATCCAAGGTAATGCACCAACACCATCGACTCTTCATTTTCATTTTCATTTTGAACAGGTTAGGTAACCCACCAATATGCTCTTTATGCAGTGCTAGGTGATTTAAAAGTATTTCCCGATGTTCAAATATTTTAAATTGATTTCTGAATTATCATTATGACAAGAAATTATTATGATAATAACATGTATAGCATGAATTATATGCCGCCTGATTACACGTATTATTTGAAGAAAAACAAAAGAGACATTTTCACAATCAACCCATCGTCATTTTGACATGGCAATGCACTCACAATTTTCTTCAGAATAAAGATTCAAGATTCCATCAAAAATCAAGCTCACCATGACCCTTGACCTCACTTGTTTATAAAAAGGGGTGGGAAAGCACGAGATTAAAGGTTGGGATTGGTTAAGTGCAAACATCCATCACTAGAAAATTAACCATATAGATGTGAGATAGACAGAGAAACAAATGAAGCAACCTGTGAGCAGTAGAACAAACGATGGGTGAGAATGATGGGTGGACAGCAGCTTGATAAATATGCCGTGCAATGGCAGACGGGGAGATGAGAATGAAGGAGTTGAGAAAGAAAAAAACAAAAGTGGATGAAGGATGACATTTATTATTTTAATGACTCTTTGCGCATGAAGTGGGAAACAATTACGCATTCAGAAATCTTTCTCAAGTGTAATATACTGAGCTGGGGAAGCTAATGAATTCCGACGTCCCATTCCACAAGACAACGTTCCTCGAGCTCTCAAGTGTGTCACACAGATATTTGCTTAAAATCTGCATTCCTATTCAGATTTACAAACATTTCTGTTGCTCCTTCCTGATTGTTCCTCCTTTTAGTCACTTCTGATGTTCTATCTTGAAATGAAAACGTGCCCATGTTGATATTGCGTCCTATGCATTCTGTCTGACCCACTTCCGACACAAGTCAGACATGTAGTTCATCTTGCAAATGAGTTGCTTATAAGGTCGTAACCTAATTATTCTATCTTCACTATTTCGTTGAAAACATGCTCCTCTGAGATGAGTGTTCTGTTTGCTTCTTTTGTCAAATCTCAAATCTTGATTTTGACATGTGCTCATCATTTCTTATCATCGGCCTTGAAAATAAATCATATTACTCTTGCTCCATTTTTTCAATTGTACAGTTTTGGAACATAACTAGATACAGTCAATTCGTTCAGTATCAGCCACATGTTAAACTTGGTGAAGCTTTTCTTCCAATAGTTAACCAGGTTAGTAATGACCGATGCCGCTTACAAAATTGTCATTTAACCTTCTTGAAAATCAAATTCCTTCACAAGTGTTAAACCCCAAATATATTTCTAAAAACATTGATAGCATTTAATATGCATTTTCCTCGAAAAACCAAAAATCTGTGAAAAAAAATATTTTCAAATTTTAAACAAACTCGGCAAGACGTCCTCCAGCCTCGGTGACCACCGGGCCCGACAGTCATGTAGCTCGCAGCTCCCCGAGAGCTTCAGATGCCAGCGGGTCACGATGACGAGCCGCTGCCAGTGGCACCAACTCGGAGAGGCGGCCGAGTGAATGAGAGCTCGTTCTCGTTTAAGTGAATGTACAGCTGGTGAACATTTTTACTACAACCCTCACTATTTCATTCATCGGTACACATGAAATTGAAAAATGCGCTTAAGTAGTAGGAGTAGTTGACTAATCACGACGACGTGATTATTCATTTTAATGGTCACATTTGAGCAGCCGCTTCCCGGCGTGATTATGCCGAGATTTACATATGATGCCATTAGTCGACTAATCGCGATTACAGTTGGTGATTAGTCGACTAGCAAAATAATCGTTTGTGGCAGCCCTATTAAGTAGTGTTGTCAAACACAATATGTGGACTGTATTTTTATGCCTTGGTGGCAGCTGTCTCTCGCTCTTGCTTATAACTGGAAATTAATTTTTCATCCGTGTGTAAATTGCGACGTCACCACACAACGATTCATATTTTGAATGGCCATGCCTCGACACTCGTAAAATCTTACAGCAGAACTGCTCGTTGCGAGTGTGCATTGGAGGCTTGCACATTTCAGTTGATGCCACACCAATTGAATGGCACCCGTTGTCATGGTAACGGCGGCTAGGCCAGGCCGAGCGAGGCCGGTGCGGTGCTTTGTCAGGCCAGTCTGGAACCTGAAGTGTAAAAGCAACGACAGTGATGTCAGTGCTTGTAAACTTCTTCAAATTAAATAATCGTCCTTGCTCACACACTGCACAAAGACTTTCTCCTGCTTTTTTCTACCCATCTTCCATTAATCCCTTGCCACTCCATCCTCTCTCTTTCTCTTTCAACATCCGACCCGTATTACTGTATTATCCGTTTGAGGAGGAGCATTATGGCGCTTGCCCAGCTTTGCCCTAGTGTGAAGTGGAGATGTTAATTAAATCATTCATTTGCTTCAGATTAATTAGCGTTATGCTACTTTTAAGTTAAACCATTGCTAATCAGATTAGGGTGCGCGAAGGCCAAGGCTGAGGCAGATGGATTCGAAAAGCGCTCACTTTGAAGTCTTACACTATAGCGAGGAAGTGAAGGGAAAGCAAGGATGGCTTTCTTCCGTGCTGCGGTCCACTTTTCTTTTCTTTTTTTTAAATGTCTCTTATGTATTTTAAAGACCACAATATCTTCAATTTAATGGTGCGTTTTCATCAAATATAATACGCTGATACACAAACACACACATACGGATGACACACACACGACACACGCATTTAGTTCCTTTCATCAGCCATTTCTTCTCCTGTGTTAAAGGTTATTTGTGTTCATTTTTACTTCTAATGACTTTCCACTCTGAGGACTTAACGGAACACATTTATACACAATAAAATTTACCTTTGGCGTTAAAAGACTATTTGTTGAAATAATTTCCCTATTTTTTTTCATTTTGCATTTTACTTTCGTCGTACCTTTTGTGTGATTAACATGAAATATATATAAAATAAAAATTACAACGTTTTGTATCCAAAAGTGTTGCACAGACTTGAATGATTTAAATATTCGTTTCCATTTACTTTTGCAGCTGGATTATTCAGAAATTTTATTAACACCAAACATACCACCATCCATCAACCAGTTCCTTCCAAATAATACCGTTCCCTTTGTGCTAGCTGATTTACTGATGGGCATGACAAATCAATTCAAATAAGAGTCAAATGAAGAGTTTCAATTAAGAATCAATTACAACATATTTGATTATCTGTCAACACTTCAGATCTCTAAAGTTGAGTTATGTCTTGATGCAACTGAGGCAAATGGATTTGATTACTTAGCCTGAAATTGCAAAGAGGGTTCCACTTTCTCCTCTTGAAATATTTTAAAGTAACTTCACCGTGTTGATTATGTAGACAAAACTAGATGTGAGCCCCTTCCAAAATGGCCCCATCCAATATGGCCACCACATTTTTGCACGGCCATTTTGGATGTGTCTGGTTCCTGACAGTATGCGTAAATATGTGTCATGTATATTCACCATACACCACCAAGCCAATAATCTGAAACTGAACAATTGTCTTTTGAATCAGATGATTCTCGTGTTTTTCAGAGCATGATTTGTAGTCAATGGCTCCAAAATGGAAATATATCTGTTAACAACATTGCATTGTCTGTTTTTCTATCCAGCCCACCTGTACAAGTGCAGGGCACTGCGGGATAGCTGTGGCATGTGTCTGAAGGCAGACCCCCGGTTCGAGTGTGGGTGGTGTGTCCAGGAAAAGAAGTGCTCTCTCAGGCAGGAATGTACGATTGGCTTCAATTCCCACCTCCCGCTGCAGTTGGTTGACGGAGGAGGCTGGATGCATGCTGCATCTGGAAACAGCCGATGCACCCACCCCAAGATCACAAAGGTAAAATAAAAATAAATGATATGACTAAATGCCTTAAAAAAAAGTGATGCACTTGTCGCACATTTTCTTACTAATTGAGACCTATCCAGAACTTTAGAATTGCACAAATTTGTGCAGTCCATCATATACAATAGTAACCGGAACAGTTAATAAAACTTCTATAGTACTTCTATGTAAATCCATGTCATTTTCTAGTGATAGATAACAGTATTTTTTTCCTTAAGATTATATATTTTTATTACTGTTTTTCTGTCCCTTATTGAAGTAATTAATTATATCACAACAATGGTATTTTCTTAGGGTCCAACCTGCTGTTTTCTGATTATTTTTACCTTAATGTACTCGAACCATAAACAGTAGTTGTGCATTGGTCTGATTATTGAATATATATAACAACATTTGTTGACTAGGTCATTGTATGGGCCATTCAAAAAAAGGAAATAGTGATAATTACAGGCAACGCTTAGATGAGTAATGTAAGTCATCACTAACTGCTATTTGACCCAGAGAGTGGCGATATCAGGGACATATGAAAAGCACTTCCGTCCTTGCTTAGTCTGTCCTTTTTAAACGCCTTCTCGTCCTCCGTCCCCAAAATGAGCGGCCCTCCTTGACATACGATCGAACCATTCCGTTCCTGCGACGGAATGCCCATCTGTGTATATATCGCTACATATATTAGAAACTGTATTAGGGGTGGAATAAAAATAAAGAGGTCATTTCAACAATTTCGGTTGAGTGCAACTCCTCTTCGGCCAATCCTTTTGCATTACTCTTTCTATTTTTCCTCATGAGTCCTTACACAAGACGATGCCATGCATTTGTGCGTACCTTTATTGTTCGAGCAATCAAACTTCTGTTATCGTATATATTAGCCACCAAAGTAATGCGGCCTAATTCAGCGCCACATCTTAATCCCGTCATCATCAACATCATCATCATCGTTTGAAGGGTGTTACCTGCAGAGATCCAAGGCTGGGCAACTTTGATAGACCATTGCGTCAGCTCTCTTTGGTGAAGCCCCTGCGGTCACAAAAACTCTTCGTAGTGTCCTTCATAGAGAATGAAATGTGTAGCTATTAAAACAAGTACATGTTGGCTCCTTGGGTTTGCCCTTGGCACAGAAGTTGTATCATTACTCATTGTTACATCAAACTGGCACTGCGAAGGGAAAGACTGATTGATGTTTTTTTGATTGTGATTTTCTGGATATATAAACCTTTCTTTTTGGAATGATGTGCGTTTTTGTTTTTCTGTAATTCCATATCAGTTGCAGTTTAACAGTAAGGCGGCGCTAAAGACACTCCTGTCTTTTGATTGGTTGAATGATCGGCGCTTTCATGGAATTGGAAAAAATGTACAACGTGTTGCAAAAATAAGAGGAGTTTAAGATTTTACCGTGTTTTCTTTTGCTGCTAAAATCGACCTATTTCCCAAGATGACTTTGGTCAATTGAACGAGACTTTACTGCATCGTGCTAATTCATTTTTTTCCCCCAATCTAGGATGTACCAATTAGATCTGACCCCTTTTACTAAACTTGGTGTGCCCAACGTAAAGAAATGACCAGGCTTATTCTCATTTGTGTTTGGTCGGTCGATTGATGGAGTAGGTATAGCTAACGACGTACACTATATACGAATGTAAGCGTAGGTGTACTACCTGGCTTTGTGATTGGGCTTGCTGTCTTGCCATTCATCCACCGCCGTCACCGTCATAATGGTCATATATTCGAGTCTGGTAATTGACTGCATCCTCACCGTACAGTCAGCATATTGATGATGATTTTGGAGCAAGAACTGTCTGAAGAGTGGCCCAAGATTCCATGAAGCAAAAGTAATGTGTTTTTATTTGCTCGTAATAGTGCGAGTCGAGTGAAACTAGGGCCAATAAATGCCTTGAAGAGTTATGACAGCAAAAAGTAACAGACCTTTTGAGGATATGGAATAGTAAATATTTTTGTGATGTATGGTTTCTTATGGAAGGCTTTGTTCGAGAAGTACCGGTAATTTGAAGTTTAAATACTGTACATGTGCTCCCACCACTTTATATCAACGATGAATGGCAGTCAGCCATCTAATGAACACGGGTATACTTTTCCAAATTATAAAACTCAAATAGGAATCTCAAACAGTGAGTCTCGTGTTTTTATAATAAATACTCTTTTTCATGGTCATCACTTTGTCTGGAAATGTCTCGTTCCGCTAGTTCGTGAGTTATTGTCGGCGATCTGTAGTATTTAGACAATAATCTGATCATTTAATTTCTTTCTCAGAGATGATTAACCTTTCAAAGGTTTTATATGTTTTAATTATTGAAACATATAACATGAGGTCACAAGCCTAACCAAGTTCCCAATTGATTTCACTGGCCACTGCACTACGATCGCAAATTTTAAAAAAATATTGTGTTTTGAAACGAGCCCAAATATTTTTGATTTGCTAGTAAAAACGATGCACGCACGACAAAAATGTACAAATTCTTTGAAAACAGAAATTTTTGAATAAACCAAAAGTTCTCTTGTAAAATTTGGATTACGCGGTACTAGACCTACGCCGTTTCGACTTCACGACACCCGACGATATTGACTGTTTGATTGTCCATGAATCCGTGAATTGTCAGCGAATCTACAAAACTGTATTGGCCTTATATTTTACTTTAATTTAATCCTACTTCAAACATGAATCATAAAATTTGCGGTAATAGTTGTAGCCACGTAGACGGCAATGATGGGTCATCTTAAGTGACGTTTCCATGACGCCTCATTTCCCGAAAATACTGTATTACTACCGCCACCCGGATTGCTATATAATGAAACGATATGTCTGTAGCCCCTTACATGCTGCACCACATTTACCTCCGTAAACACTACATTGCGAATGACGCGTCTCTTCTTCTGCGCATGCGGGTCATTTTGGGGAGACATTTAGGGGGTATTAAAACGTTAATTCCGATTAAAGCGCAAATGAACGGAACTCATTCGTACCCCGAGGACCGCCTGTGCTGACATTTATCTGTGCCAAAATTAGCATACCCACACTGCAGTCTTTCTGTCAAGCAGTGCTGAAGCACAGGGCAATGGACAGATTACACATAATTACCTTGTGATGCTTGTTAAGGATGAGGCACGTGTAAACATATTCCTGGTGTGTACGTGTTGGTGGTAACCACCATCCATCCGTCACTGTATTTGTTTTGTCATGCCACACCTGTCCCCGTTACGCATCATAATCTGGCATGATGAATCACATTATGGTTTCAGGAAGCACCACTGAGTGTTATCCCACCACAGCCCAACATTTAGACGGGGCCTTTATATTTGCTTTCAATGAAGTCCTGAAATGTCACTTGGGTTTTGGTTTGCTTGCGTATGTTATCGACTTGTTTCTTCTCCCTCTATTTTACTTTGAGAGTATTTTATTTAACAAATAGCAACACCTGTCTTGATTATATGGTACATTTCTGGGGATTTCCGATTATTTTTATGGTGGGTTTACTTCTGGTGGGTCGATGGGTCTGTCTGGAGTTTTTTTTTTTTTTTTTTTTTTGGGCCATGGGTGGGATTAATGTGACGCATCCTTGAAAGGTCAGGTCACTGGCAATATTGGAGAACAAATCAAACTATTTTTAATACGAAATTAAGAGTTAAGAGTGAAATGCATTGAAATCTCTCTCTCTCTCTCTCTCTCTCTCTCGCTCTCTCTCGCTCTGTCTCGCTCTGTCTCGCTCTCTCAACTCTGCAGCTGTTTCCTGACACAGGCCCCCGCCAAGGGGGAACCAGGGTGACCATCCTCGGAGAAAACCTGGGTCTACACTTCAGAGACATCCAGATGGGCGTCAGGTTAGGCAAGGTGCCCTGCGTACCCATCGAGACAGAGTACCTGAGTGCCGAGAGGTAAATTGGAGGACAGACTCCTACAATGTATGTATTCAGGACAGATACAATCACTAAAGAGTGTTTGTCTTGGTTTAATTTAGAATTGGCCACAAGTCATTTCATTTTAATAACGATCTAAGAGATGCTGGATTCATTTGTACCTTAATGCAGAGCTTGATCTCTGTCCTCAGCGACGTAGGACTGGCCGCCTGTTACTCATAGGGGACAGATAGACAAACCATTCACATCCACGTTTGTATTTGCAAATTAACCTAAAATGCATATTTTTGGAATGTCGGAATTATTCCAGAGTACCTGGAGAAAATCCATGCAATCATGGGGAGGATGCAAAGTTTGCATCGAAGGGCCTCAAACCCAAGTTGTATAACGCCATAATATACATACCCTATCGAATTGTGTTTTTCTGATCATTTACTTCCACTGATCTCATTTTTCAAACGTTCATAATGTAAAATTGACCAAAATAAATCCTGCATTTTCCATTCAATTCATAACAATTTATGAGTAGACAAGAACGAGACGTACTCTATACGATGCATTAGATTTGTGTGCGTGACGATAATAGGATTCCATCTGTTGTTCCCCTCCATTACTCCCTACATATGTGCTTCCCCTTACTTTCCCATCCCTTTATTCTGACATTTACTCCTCTGCAGGGTCCTGCACGGTTGAGGAATTGAGTTCAGGCAAATCAAACCATCTCTCGCTGGTAGAGATAGTTGGGAAAGGATGCATGTGGAGATAGCAAAGTGCATTTCAACCCAAATAGAACCCACACTTCAATTAATCTCCATATCTTGACATGCTGCCACCTCTTCACATGTTTTTGTGTTTGTGTCCCTTTAAGTCACATGGTTTGATTTTCAATTTGCACAAGCGCTCATATGTTGAAATACTATTTTATTATACTTTAGTGCTTTGGAAGAGCAACGACATTGTTCATGGATGAGGTGAAGCTCCCCCCAATGCGTTTATGATTGGATTGTATCTTGTCTTGCTTGTGTATAGAATTGTTATGATTACATACATAAACCAATAAATTATGTTTTTATTTTAAAATACCTTGATAAAACGAACTACATACTTTAATATAGTTTTGTTGTTAAACATTTTATTGTCAGACCACTTTTCTGTGACGATCTTTGCTTTGCCATTGCTAACTGTTGGTCCCTGTTGCTATGCTTCGATCAACTCACTATGGACACATGTGTAAGCTTTCACTATATAATTCTCCCTCTTGCTGTCATCCCTCCACCAACAGAATAGTGTGTCTACTGAATGATGCAACAGGATACAGAGTACAAGAGGCTCAGGTGGAGGTGTGTGTGAGAAACTGCGTTAATGACTACAGGGCCCTTTCCCCAAGGCCATTCACGTTTGTGGTAAGGACCGCACAATTGTAACATAAGACACTAAAGTGGTTTTACCATGTTAATTATTTGTATGCACACTGAGTCATGGGGGGGGGGCTACTATAGCCCGTTTAGAAATTTGTCTCCGTTCAGCCACCATTCATTCATTTATATACTTATTTATTTACGTTTCAAAACATTCAAACATATTTGCAAATATATTTATAATATGTAGGCTGAATGATAAAAACCTAGCCATTTTCCTCATCGTGCATGTGCGTGGCAGTATGGAAAAAATTACTGATGAACAATATTTACTTACTTATTTTTTTCAAATAGATACACACACATTTTTTTTTTGGGGGGGGCGTTGTTTTGTTTTATTTTAATGCAATGAGTATGTTTTTTTTCTTCTCATCCTCCCACATATCGGTCAAGCTCCCCTTAAACCTTGGAGGGAAAGAAATTCTGGTGCCGTGGCTGATTACAATTTTAAAACTTTATTAAACCAGCATTAAGTGATGATGTTATTCAGCAGGATATGCATACTGTACATTTTCTAGACAAAAGCAAATATCCATAATATCAAATAGTGGTGGGGTCTAATTGGGATCCCTGTCACACACCCTCAAACCTTTTTCAGACATTTGGGACAATGTTGTGATTTCAACTTTATTAGGAGAAGGTCAATTTCTTTCCCAGCATGTCCAATGCATGCTTGGATGAGTTTGGTGTAAAGAAATTTTAGAGCCTGACATTTGAATTCACAGATGTTCTTGTGAATTAATTCCACGGATGTGATGTGTGGATGCTTTTACCACCGCAGTAGTGGCGCAAACTCCAGATATTAATCATTTTTTTTTACATCCTCTCTGTCAGCGGTCCCGAACTTTGGTGCCATTGACCAGTTTGATAACAAGACATATTTTATCAGAGAAACAACTGAATTATTCAAAGCTGCTCGTCTTTTTGAAAAAGCTCTCCAAACATTTTTGTTCTTTTACTCTTTTTTGTTGGCTTATATGGTTTCTTTTTCCATATAACGTGATCAAGTTAGATCAAGGCTATTGTCGCCCTAAAAAAATCGATCTGATACATGTTTGTTTGTTACGTGTCTCATCTCTAGACACCATTTTTCACCGGCATCCAGCCTTCTCAAGGTCCGATATCTGGGGGCACTCGTGTCACGATAGAGGGGAGCTACCTCAATGCGGGCAGCTCTGTTTCTGTCAGCATTGGACCACAACCTTGCCATTTTAAAAAGTAAGAATATATTTGTCACTCACAACTACAAATGTTTTTCTTTTTTTTAGCCACAAATGCTTGCCTGTTTGATGCCCAAAGAAATTGCTTTTGACCTATAGTGACCCAATAAAAATCTCACCGGCGACCATGGGTTTGGGAAGACTGCGACGATAACAGAAAGAAAGTAACAGGAACAAAAATAATCCGTCTAAAGTAGTTGTTCATGTGTGAGAAACAGCAGTGTCATGACTTTTAAGGATGAGACATGCTTGTACCCATGCTGTCAGTGTTTGCAGGTGTATGTGATATGTGCACGCACAAGTATTATTCACAGTCACACAAGGCACACAGCAGCGCTTCGCCCGAACTCACGCAGGTTCTTCCTTAATCTCAGGCAAGAAAAACATTCCCGACTATCACAACAGTGGCATGCATGTCAAATGTAGGGATTAGCCCCTAGCTGCTAATCTGTGTTGAAGCAACTACTGTGTGCTAGCTTTGATGTTGCCGCAGTCATTTCTGTTGCTGCCCCCTCACAGTAAATCCAGTTGATTCCACTTCACTGCAAGTCTGTCTTTATCTGTCAGACCTGAACTGTGCCACCGTGTTTGTAGCATCTTGTCAAGGTTGCTGTACGCTTTTACAAGGGGTTGCTATGGTGACAAGCCAACGAGGACATATATTATTTCACCCCTATGGTAAATGGTGGGGTTGGGGATAGAATAACAACACAATGAATTGCATATTCTACTAAAGTTGAATCGTCTTCACCAACCAAGGTACGCACACTAGTCTTAATTCAACCTTACCATGACCAGGGTTACGGAGAATCAAGTCAAACAAATTCCATTCATACATGCACAAAAGCGCATCTGTCCTGCATTAATGTTGTGTAGTCATGTCCCAGAAAAGCCGCCTATACATAGATTTACCAAATGTATATTTCATTATGTAGCTTGACAGAACTGCACTCATGAATGTAATAGAAAGAGTTATTAAGCATCGTCAGTATGCGCGCGCACACACACACACACACACACACACGCTAGCTGCCTGCATCATTTATGCGCAGCTACAGTAATTGAATATGCTTGAGTATTCAAACAGATATACCCTACGCTATGCTCCTTAGTACATTTTAGTGAATTATGTTCACATATTTTCAAGACTTTTTGATAGCAAAGATGTTGGATATTCTTCTCAATACATTTGAGAATGCTTCTCACTTGCTGTTGACAAAATTGAACTCAGTCAGACCGGTATCTGTATTCTGCAGAAGTCCTAGAAGGCAAATTGAGCTTGTTTCTTTTTTTTTTTTCCCCCTCTTTTTTTTTCAAACCTGTCACAGTGCAACAATTTCTGGTCATAAGTGTGTATCTGTGTCCAAACAACCTTTTTTTTTTGTTCCCATCCAGGAGAAATGCCCATGAGATAGTGTGCATAACACCAGCTGGCCTAGCTCCAGGAAGTACACCTGTCTTGGTGGACATAGATGACGCTGAGCTCAGAAACCCAGAGGTCAAGTTTAATTATACCGAAGACCCCACTGTGCTGAGGATTGAACCGGACTGGAGCATTGCCAGGTACACTTTTGTCTCATGAACCAGTTGTAGTGCATTTTAGTCAAATGCATTTGTATTATAAATGTATTTTGTTACAGCTATCACAACATCAAATTGTTCCGATACGTTGATCACAGAATTTCAAAGCAAAACACATTGTTAGTCTTTCTTACGCTCCGTTGCTCAGACAAGAATGAACACAAACATCATTGAGGAGTGATTGCCCAGAGCGCTTTCAGATGCACTGAAATACAAATCATCCCTGGGCTGACAGTTTGAACCCTTTCCTACCTACCTAAGATGCTTTTGATGATGCCAGTGTGGCCACTGGAACCAATTTAATGGCAAAAGGCGCTTAGAGAAGACAGCTATTTCGACTTAGATTCACACCATGATCATTAAACGGTCTCAAATTAACGAACTGAGAATCGTCTCCCTTAATTCAGTCTTTGTCGTTATTAATGACTGTCGGCTTCGTTATCAACACTTTCATACTGGCCAAGTAGCAAGATAAATTTGCAAAGTCAAGGAATCTTGCCTGCCTGTTATATCTGGACAGGGGCAGGTGTAAATTCCAGATGAGAGCTGACACTGGCTTTAGACGGAGATAAATTATTGGTGTCTCCAGAGATTTTTCATCAGGGTAAATCCATTTTTTTTTTTTTATACCGGAAGAGATCAACGGCAGAGTGTGAGGTTGTCATAGTCAATTGGCCATCCATGCTTTGGCTCTGAGTGTTAATTAAATAGTGAGCTAACGACAATCAAGCTTCTACGTTTCCGCCTCAGTTCATTCTTAATGCACAGCTTTATATCATGGAGCACTTTGGTGTATGTAAACTGTTAAATAAATAACCATATCCTCAAAACTCCATATTTAACATGAGTAAAACATTACTAGAAGGGCTTGGATAAGCCAAGTGGTGGTTTAACGTGCATATGTTATCATAGAGTAGTATGATTATATAATATAATTTGATCGCCCTTTTATTTATTTGTGTTTTCATTGGATTATATTTGGGATTTGCATGACAGAGGAGTATTAGAGCCACACTTGAAAGGAAATACAAGGATAAGATTTTTAATTACTTAGAACTTAATTCTTACTAAATGATGAGAATGATGTTGTTCTGTTAGAGTCTCTCGTTCAAGAGATTAATTGAGTAATATCACTGAATATAGTATTTGTTGTTGATCTTTGGGTTTGATTAGCCTTTAGAAATATCCAATAAGAGTCAATTTCAGTTGCAGCATGTTTTTTTTTTCCAGAAAAGATACTAATATTGATCAGATTGCATGAAACTACTCATGGTGTTACGAAGGAAAACATTTTGAAACTATTTTATTGCTTGTGAAACTAAGACAAGCTAACACCAGAAAAAAAAGACACCACCTTTTTACAGCAATGGAGAAAATGACAGAACAATTTCATTTAGCTTTCATGTTTGCGAAAATGTCACCGTCACACCTCAGCTCAAACAGAAAGTATGACGAGACGATTAGACGTGAAATCACATTTGATCATCTCGCCCTCATTGTCTGCCTTTCCGTGCAAGCAGAGAATTGGCACTTTCGCTCAAGCGGTGATAAGCGAGGAAATGCATTTAAAGCGAGTGTTAGGGCATCGTCATTGTACAAGTCCGATGATGATCCATTTGGATGAAGACCGAGCTCTTAAAATGAGTCAATGACAAGTGCTCATCTGGGATCCAAAAGAGAGAACGAGAGGTAACAGTGGAGATTAAAACCGTCTTTTTAAAATTTAATTATAGTTTTAACTACTCGCTACTCCTGTTGGGAAGAGCAATTACATCCCATATCCGAGAAACTCCTCCGATGCGTTGGTGACATCGGAAAGTCTTCAATTACTTTGTACACTTGAATTAAACGCAGCCTCAGCATTTCTCACTTTACGCTTACGTTTGATCGAGTCCGTAGTGGCAGTGCCAATAGAGCAGCTGAACGCATTATCAATTATAATTGAGTGCAGAGACATAAGTGATGGATGTAAGTGAGTGTATATTTTGTACAGCAGATGAATTACAGCAAAGGCAACCACCAGTGGACGAGAGGATCATTTAGCAAAATCAATCAATAGTGGGACTCGCTCCATGATTTTTACTCCAAAGGAGTGTCGGTGGAAACAGTATAGAGTATTTGCGAATACATCACAGATAGGATGCAACAATATAGACGACAATATTATCTATTCTTATGTATTCTTCACATTACAAATCCAGTGGCATGCAGATCCAAAATAGAACTGATTGAAACAAGAATGGCAGTCAGTGGATGGAAAAAAAAAAATCTGAATTTTAATCATCTATTCATCTCTTCATTCATATTCTCATCGCTATTGTCAAGTGTGTAAAACCAACGGAATTTGTCTCTGGCAGTATGAGCTACATTAATATTGCAGTAATAACCAACTACGATAAACAAGGACATATATTTTCTTCTCTCGTCTCTGCAGTGGTGGAACTCTACTGACAGTGAGTGGGACCAACCTTGCAACAATCCGGGAACCAAAGATAAGGGCCAAGTATGGGCAGGCCGAGTCTTTTCATGTAAGTATTATTGTGAGACGCACACAAACTCTTCCCCATTTATTTATTTTTTATTTAGTTGTTTATTTAAGAGATTAGCAGCTATGAGATGTTGACTGCTTTACTGCATTACAAGGAAAACTACTTTAAAGGCACTGTAATTGTTGGCTATGAACGAGTCGATGTGGTTTGAATTATTGACTTTATCCCACATCCTGACAAAAGTTTGAATTATGAATTGAAATCCACAGCTTAGCGCAGGTGCTTGCACAGGCTTTTGCAAGCTCAGATATGTGCTCAACTTCTATGCACGTACATTATTTACTTTCAAACGAGCATAATCCGTCAGATTCACATGGCACAGTCAACATTTTCTAGCCGCTGCTGCTTAAAGTGTGATGATCACTTGTCCTCTTCTGTTTCGACCTCAGACCACATTTCAAAGGGCAGTGTGCCACGTAATTCTCAACTTATTTATTTGTAGAGCACTTTCACAACGGCTGCAGCTAATACAATTGTCTCACAAAAAATAAAAATGCAACAAGAATGGTGCTTTTGTAAAAAAAAAAAAAAATAAATAAATAATTACATTATGTGAATTAATTTGCTAAAGCAAAAAAATAAGTCAAATTGAATGTCTTGAAATAAAAAAACTAAATAAGAACTCTTGTATTTTTCTGGTTGTTGGCTTTTTTTTTTTTAAAGCCACTCTGGTAAATACTAATGCG
Source organism: Idiotropiscis lumnitzeri (assembly GCF_059441095.1). Taxonomy (NCBI): domain Eukaryota; kingdom Metazoa; phylum Chordata; class Actinopteri; order Syngnathiformes; family Syngnathidae; genus Idiotropiscis; species Idiotropiscis lumnitzeri. Next base: position 15,323,165 of record NC_142393.1, read on the forward strand.
ACAGTGCTAATTGCGCCATTAATAAGTGACAAAGAAATGGGGTGCAGTACAGGAATGTTAGCATCGTTAAACTGATTTTCTTGTCCTGTCTTTGTGTCTCGTTTCCAGAACTGTACAGTGTACAACAACTCAGTCATGGTCTGCCTCGCTCCATCTGTGTCAGACTCTGAGCTGAGCTTTTCTGAAAGCGGCACCGGTCCTGATGAGATTGGGTTTTACATGGACAATGTCAACTCCTTGGTGGTGGTCAATGAGACTTTCAGCTACTATCCCGACCCCGTGTTTGAACCGCTCAGCTCATCTGGGATCATGGAGCTCAAACCAACATCTCCCCTGATACTTAAGGTCTGAAATTCAGTGGTTATATTTTCTTTTTGGATCATTATTTTTTTCAGTCATATGCACTAATAGTCCGTTGTCATTAATTTGAATTCAAAAGCGTTTGCTGGAAATTCATAATTGCAATATGCATAAAAACATTCAGATTTTAATCCGAAACTATAGCTTCCGTTTAAATAAGGGACAGAATGATTCCATTTATAACAACGTTCCTGGCTTCCACTACAGCAACGTTTGCCTCATAGTTCACTGTGGGCTTTTGTTTATATTTTCCTCTCTATTCAAGTTTTTCTAAGTTTTGTCATGGTCCATCTTGATCTCAATGATGCGCCATGAGGTCAAGGAGCTGCTGAGTCCTGGAAGCTCACACACTCCAAAGTGCACTCCAGCTCACCCACGGTCTAACAGGTCCCTCCCAGCCCATCACGTTCTGATGAGATCTTTCATATTGCTTATGCTTATGATCTGATACACCTCCCAGACCATATACACCATGTCAGACTATAGTAGAAGATCACACGCTCTGTCACACCAGTCCTGTAAAATGTTACACGGCAGGACATGCCGGAATTGAAGAAAGGATGCGTGTTCGGTCTTGACAGAGCACAGTGTGTCGTTGACTAAAAATTAAACTTCATGAAAATCGGTTGAGAAATGAGCAAGTTATGACTTGCATGTACATTTTCAATATGCATGCATGGGAGCATTGCCGCTACATAGGCACGTAGCTAAGCTGGACTGCTCATGCATGCTTGAGTTCTATGGTTGAAATGCTTGTGCTTCTGTCTGTGTTTGCTTTGTGAATGGAGCAGGACGATAACAAGATACTAGCTTTCCAATCACGGATGTGATTAAAAAGTGCGTCAGGAGTTGGTCCAAGCCATCGATCACTGCAAAGAGTTTCACAGTGGGCCATGGTCCCTGTCTAGGCTACCTGTTCCTGATCGTTTGGTTTGCTCGCTGTTGTATTCTTAAGAATCCGTCTTTCATTTTTGTTGAATTTATTTAATCAGCTTTGTATTTTATTTTTATGCACGTTATTTACAGCTCAGCTCACAGAGCTCCAGCATTCACATTTTTTCTTTGTCTTCTTTATTCTTCTTTCTGTCTTCCTCTTTCCAAGTAATCTTTTTATGCAGTTCCTCCCCAGTGTTAAGCTAAAAATGGTGCCTTTAGAATAAACCTTCCTTTCCTTAAACTCTTGTTAAATTGTAGGTTTTCCTAAGTGTTGTATTCAGTTAAATTCTTTTGCACTTGACTGTATTCCTTGGAAAGAATTTGTAGAACTACATATGGTATTGGGACTTTTTTCTGGCTACTAGATATTTGTCTTTGTTTTATTTTTTTTAATTCATTTTATTGTGTTTTTGATACAAAATAGATATTTTATGAACAAAGATAACAGAAAATTGCCATTAATTCCATGTTAGGGAAATGCTATATTGGGAAACAACACTGGCATGTACATGTAAAGGACATTTTCAGAATGGCACAATGTCAGAATTAGAGCAAAACATATTGACTCGAAATATCAAATAATAAAATGAAAAACAGGTGGTATGGCGGTAACTGCGTTCTTGTGGTGCTGCACAAAACAGTTAATTGTGCGCCTTTCATCAAATTTAAAGGTACCGCGGAAAACCCTGCATTCACTAAAAGCGATTGTTATTAACATCACGAGTCAACCGATGTAGACATTTTTGGGAGGGATTTGCAATTATGAGATTGAGGTTTTTTAATTAATTATTTTATGAATAAATACGTATTACAAAATACTCAAGAATAGCATTGTAACTATAACTTAGTATTTGATGTAAAGATTTTTTATTATCATGTGAGTGTCTGTGCATGTGCGTATTTTCCTCGGATGTTTACAAGATTGTGGAGTGGGTTATGGTCTCCTGCAGAGACGAAGAGATTACAAAGGAGAGCGCGTCTCTGTGTCCCACTGCTAAAGCAACAGGAGTCACGGAAGCCATCACCTCTCACTCACTTCTCTCAAGTCACACATATTATTTCTTTTATAGACTCAGTTCACTTACTTTCCGAAAGTTACTCACCAAGTTTCATGTTGTTTTGCATTTATCTTCCTCCACGTTATGTTTGTTTCGCGGAGCTCACTTCCCGCCTTCTTTCACAGTGGAAATTTCAAAGAAATAGGCAGAAATTAAGTGAGGCGTCTCAGCCCAGACATGTTGTGTTAATATAAGTGGTGTGAAAAGAAAGCCATAATTTTATATTTGTATTTGTTGTGACGGGTGCACGGAAATAGTGCATGTTGGGTTTGTTGAAGACTTTGAATTGAGCCTACTGTATGCGAGTGTTAATGGCAGATATGAGCATTTCGGAACGGTCCGTACGTCCGCCCCGGTTGGACGCCCTTTTTGAGGACAGAGGACGCAAAGTTTTTATAAAAGGAAAGCACTAAGCAAGGCCAGATGTGGGTTTTCACTCGTCCCTTCAATCGTCCCTAACCGGGTCAAGTACTGCGCGTACAGAATTCAAACATTTGCACTCAGAGCAGAATAAAATCTTGTTATGCTGTTGCGTGTCCTGGCCCTTTAACTGTGAAAGTGAGCCAGGGAGAGTGAGTGAGAGAGTGAGAGACAGAGAGAGACATAGAGAGACATAGAGAAAGAGACAGACAGAGAGACGTAGAGAAAGAGACAGAGATGCCCAGCTGTGTGAAGAAGAAATTGAGAGCCAGAATAAGCATCTTAAGTTGCATTTAATTTTAGCAAATGGATGAAGTGCAATATATCATAGCCATCTCTAAATGCTGAGCTCATCTTTGAATTTGCCTTGGGTGACAACAAGAGTTTGATAGTTGCGATCGGCATTTTTTGGGTTTGTAAAAAGTGTCTACTGGTGTTTATCATATAGATAATACCCCATTTAATAACATGGAGACCCACAGCTATTTGTCCAGAGCAACTAATGTATGTATAAAACCATTTTTATGGCTAAATTTAGCTATTGTGCCTTTTAATCAGATGTGCTTTATTGTCCGTAAATTACGGTAAGTGGATGTGAATAGGAAATTTGCCATCGAATGAGTTTTCAATAATGTTTAAATTATGAAGTGAGAAACATTTGCCATTAGCCCCTCATCATACACAGACATTTTTTTTCGTTTGTTTGTTTTTTTTTTTTTGTGGGGTGAAATTCAAGGACGGAAGCGCTTTAAAAGAACAAGGGCGAATATAGAGGGCGATTATTTTTATGAATAAGGACGGAAGGGTGCCTGAGATGCAGACGGAGGACGGACCGGCAATATAGCGTAAAGTGCCAATCTCTGGTGAATGGTTGTTTGTGTGTGCCGTGTGAGGTATGTGGAGTTGCCGGTGACTAAGCGCAGCCTCAGGGGGGATGGTCCCTTTTCTGTTTCCGCTCCTTCCTTATGAATGACCTCCCATTAAATGTTAGGCAAGCCCCCTCTATCTACTTTTAAAACTCATTTGAAGACATTTTTATTCTTTAGCGTTTGACTCAACATGAGACTGTTGCTGTTCTTCTGGTATCTACTGTATATGCGTTTGTGTTTCAATTTGCGTACTAATTTCCCGCTAATTAATATTACAAGATATAGAAAGTGCTTTGTTACAGTTCCAGCTGTTGTGAAATGAGCTATAAAAATCAAGTTGTATTGTATTTTATTGTATTGTGTGTGGTCAAATTGTATGAATGATGTTCACGACACCGTTGGCCTCTTGCCTAAAATCAGCTGGTATTGGTGTCGGCTGACACGTTGACCTGAATGAGGACAAGTGCTATAGAAAACGGATGGCTGGATGTTGTTCATCAATGAGTTTAAGTTTTTTTCCTCATTGTATTTGTCCTTGCCTTTGTTTAGGGTCGCAACCTGATCCCGGCAGCCCCAGGTAACAATCGTCTGAACTACACAGTCCTCATCGGAGAAACTCCCTGCGTTCTCACCTTGTCGGAGAGTCAATTACTGTGCGAGTGGCCCAACCTCACCGGACAACATAAAGTCACGGTTAGTGAAACTTTCTGGGACACAGTCTGTTGATGTTTCAAGATTACATTCAGTATGCACCAGTGTGTCAAAAAAATTAATTAAAAAAACAAAAAAAACAATACAGAATGAGTATAAGAGACTTTTCCTCTCTTTGGTCCACTTTCACAGATTAAAAAAAATAAATAAATCTGGAACTGTGTCCTAACAGTAAAATCTGAATCTTTTTAATTGAACACAAAAATGATGAACCCATGACATAAAAATGGCAAAAGATGAATACACGGGTTTATTGTACCTTCTGCAAATTTATGAAAGAGCATGAAATAATTCTTCCGCTCACTATCCATCGCTGGCATTGATGAATGAGCAAGGAAACATTTTCTGACAAAGTAAGTGAAATTGGATAATATCCTGCAGCACTCCTGATGATCTGTCATGGCACACTGGTTGGGAATGTGCTGTGTCAGAACTGGGATACTTGTGGAATGTGTCGCATTTGCACTTTTATTGCATGCAACGATCATCATGCACAAATTCTCAAACGATCATGTTGGAATTTCCAAGCAGAATGCAAACAGAACCTTGAGTAGTTCCAAGGATTTCTTCTTTTTACTTTTTTATTGGAGCCTATCCTGGAACGTCCTATTTGGCTCAGACATCGTAAGCATACTTTGTACTTAAAAAAAAATTACTATTCAATAATAATTACACAATTAAATGTAATAAATAATATAGCACTATTTTGTGTTATGTCACCATTCCAGGAGGTCTAACTGAGGACATTTCTTCTCTCTTCAAAGAGATTTAACAATTTCTTTTTAAGTGTATCACGTCTAATGACTCACTTCAGATCGGGTTCAAATCACAGGCTTCAAGTTGAATCTATTTTGTGCAAAATCTCTACACTGCACCGTACATATGATCCTTTGTGTCCTCTATTACTTCATCGCCGTTCCTCTCTGTAACACCTGCTGGGCTAAGGTATGTTCAAACTGACCTCATTCATGTTTATGCATTTGGAAATATTCCCATCTGACAATCTCAGTACATAATGTCACTCTAACCTTGCTGTTGAATTATGGGAAGAAACCCTTGCGGCTTTCCACAACGATTTCCTTTGACAGATCTAGGTTACGCTTCACTGAGCTTGCACACCAAGGTGGCTGTTAAATATGTAATGTTTAATTAACATGTTTAACTTCACAGTTTCTCCCCTCGCCTGTTGCTGAGCATCAGGTAGGCCGTGCACAAGTCTTGATTTACGCACAAACTAACTTTTCACTTGGTCTATAAAAAAGAAAAGTGCTACAGAGCCACGGTGCGCTTTTAATGTTGAGTTTAATCCGTTCGGGCTGAAGTGTGTGACATGTCTCATTGAATGAACCTTCACACGTTTGCTGGTAAAAAAAAAAAAAAACATTTCTTTCTATTCAGTGAAGCATACTCACATCATCAACCGTGCACGCATCAGCAGTTCTTTGCTGCAGGTGCTGCTTGTTGTTTAAGTCCCTCGGTGCACTCGGTTATTCCCACATTTGTATTGGTTTTAGTCGGTGTTAGATAGTATGATAGAGTGAATAAAAATGTTTTCAATATTTTATTTTTTTTATTCGCCAAATTGGTCTGATGCATTGGAAATTTGACATGGTGGCAAGGAGTGGCAGCTGCCATCCAAAGTTGTGTCTCCCCATCTGCCACCCAAATGAATCTATCAATACTAAATTAAATATTTAATAATAAATGTTCCTTATATTGTCTCCATTTTGTTTATAAATGTTTCTCTCACTCTCCAGCCCCTCCCTCCTTTCAAAAAGAAAATGGTTGAATCCTACTGCTGGCGGTGCCCCAATTAAGGATAGTCCGGATGTCGTTGCAGTCGTCTAATGATTTTCACAGTTGCATCTCCGACTAAAAACTGACACTCCTTAGTTCCGATGCATTATTGCTTCCATTATTATTATTATGAAGTTTTCCAAAGTTTAAGAGTTTTATAGGAGTCTCAACGTTTTTCTGTTAACTCGATGTCTGATGTTTTAGTTTTCTTTTCCTAGTCTTGGCCTTAGAACAGATATAATTGAAAGTCTTCGCAGTGACGTGACATGATCAATAACCAATCGATGAGCTGTAACAAAACTGCAATTTATTGAGACCTCCCCTCTCTAACCAAATAAACCTTAAAAAGGAGGTACATGGGCTCGAGACTTACCTCTGTGGTTCGCATGTTCCAAGCTGGTGATGAAATCCCTGACTAATATTTTTTTTTTCATACAACACCGATGCTGGCAAGTCAACAGTCACCTCACCATGCATGATCACGGTGCCACATCAAAACCCCAAAATCACCCAGCATCAACTGAAAAGCATACTGACAAACAATAAAAGAAGCAAAATAAGGATCAAAGAAATACAACTAACACAAAGTATGTATTTCCCACACCATTCTGATCACGAGTTCTGCAATGCAAACTGGGAGTTTCTCAGCCTCCTAACGACACATACCTAGCAAATATTTTAGAACCAGGGCTATGCCCGCATTTTGCAGTGTACTCTCTTGTTCGTTTTTTCTTTTTTTTTCTCCAAATTACTGAATAAAAACCTCTGCTTCTCCATTTTGTAGGAAGTGACCCTGCAAAATTCAAAGTCTTTGTAAAATCTCAGTCTGAGAATAAGCTGAGACTAAAAAATCCATATTTTTTCTTAAAATGTGAGCAGGAGTGAGATGATCGTCTTCCAAGGGTCTTTTCCAAATCTTCTCAAAATCTTCAGAGGTTGCATAAGTTATCCTCGCTGACCACAGACAATCGGGTAAGCGTGGTTGCCATCTTTAATATAGTCAAAAGGTCATGTCAAGTATGACAACTCACAGTATGTGAATGTAATTAGCATTTTTTTTTCTTAGGTATTTGGTGCATAATGAGGTGCTGCGGCAGGTGATAACCTTTACTAGCTTACAGTGAGGCTCGTTTCCTGAGCCTTGGCTTATACTATCTAGATGTTGACAACAATACTTTGTCATTCCGGTCAGTAAACTCACGTTTATTTCCAACAAAACACAGCAATTATATGGGCGTATAGCTGAGGGAGAAACAACCACATCATGAAAAACAAGATACTTTATTTGCTTGCAAGCTTGTCTCTCTCATCTTTCTATAAGGAATGTGTCCAACCGTCCTTACCATGTGGCATGCATAAAACCTGCCAGCCTCGGGAATGCAGAAACGGAATTTGAATTCATGTGTGAGTCAGCGTGTGCCCACGTGTGTGTATCTAACCCCAACTAAACCTCCTGCCACCCCTCGGGCGGGTAAAGCTCCCTAGAACCGCCCCTGGCCCGAGACAAACTGTAGCTTTGCTTTGTACCCAGAATATTTGTCACATTTACAGTCCCCAGCTATGCGACCCGTTTGCAGGCTCGCTCATCACCCCCCACGCTGCAGCATGACCTAGATTATAATGTGTGCTAATAGTCGAAATGTGTGTGCATTAGAATCTCACTTTAATATGGAATTTAATCTATTCAATTCCTGTCAACCTCCGATTTGTTCTTTAGTTTTTTTTCAAAAAAATGGAATTTAATCATCTGTTCCAGGGTGAAATTGTCACCACGATGAAACATTCTAAAATGAATTATGATCAGCATTAACAACTCTTAATGTTTAATCCAAGTAAAAAGAACTGACTTTTTGTCTTCTCTTCCTGTCAATGGCCGTGACTGAGTTAATATAAGCACTGATAAATGCCCAAGATCGGGTGATCAAACGGACCAATCAAGCTGCTGTAAACGTTGATTGACATATTAGTTCAGCCAAAGGACGATATGACGAGCGAGTGAGATGGCAATCAGTGATGTCTAGACTTTAGAGATTCAAAGACTGCAAGAAGTCTGAATCCAAATAGAAACGAGAGTCAGAGCAAAACGCAATATGAAAGTAATATTAGAAAACAAATACATCATTTTTGGGAGGCTCCTAACAAGCTGACATGACGTGACGGAGAAATCACAGCCATTTTCACACATTCATGTTACGTCTGAAGAGTTTTTTTTTTTACACAAATTCTCTGTCAAAAACCAACGGCACATTTTTTTTCTCCCCAAGCATCCAACGGTGTGAATGATGTCAATGTCACTTTTGTCACGTTAGTATCAGAAAGCCAACACAAACAAGCTGAGCAAGCGCAGCCCACTGCAAGCGTTGAGCGCTACTTGTTTCAAACTGTCACCAGACTGCACATGTACATCTCTGATTCGCTCTGACTGCAACAGACTTTTAAAATCATCACATCTTGCACTGGAGAAGGTCAACCTCAGGCAGACGACACAGCTCCCGCTCTGAATATATTTGGATGTATGTCTGAATATTTGTTCCAGTGCCCCCCCCCAACGCGCCCTTTTTAAACTTATAGCCAATGTCCTCTCACAATGGCCTCGCTTTCTCTTTTTGACATTTGTTCCCCGCCAGCGACAGCCAATATGCCTCCAATCCAATGACAGCGCATCCATTTAATTCAGCATGATAGCTCTCAACGACATCAGCCAGCCAGCTCAAAGGTGGAACAACTTATTAAAAACCCTTCCATGCAACACTCTCCCTCGAAACCTGAAAATGTAACGCCGACTATTAAAAATGATGCATTGTGCTGTGGTTTTGGTTGAGTTCGACCATCTTTTGACGGTACCCCAACAAAACTTCTTTTTGGATAAGCAGCAACTTTTTCCGGGTTTGTGCGCACCCGTGGGTACTTATGTATATTTGTGTTTTAGAGCACAACGTTGCGTGTGATACTGCAGAGAGGGACGCAGCTGTTGCGCAAAGATGTTCCCCATGTCGAATGACCTACATACAGGGGACCCCAATGGGTGTCCAGACATACGCAGCTTGTGTGGGTGTGAAGTGAGGGCCCTACAATGTGTGTGTGTCAAGCCAGCCTTTGCGTGTCCCTTCTGACGCTCAGCTGCGTGTTGGCAGCTGCACGCCTCCCTCGAGTTTTTCGAAGAAACTCGTTTGTTGTTTTGGCCTACAGCTTTTTAGTTCCTCCATCAGTCCTTCAATCTGTCACAAGAGTAAAAATAGACGTTCACTTTGAAAGTCTGTCACCAACTTCTTTGAGATGCCTGGGCTCACACCGCACTCGTATCATCTGATGATGTACAATATCGTCAACCACTGTTAATCGTAGAACAACAAAACGTTCTAGCTTAACTTTCATGAGAGGCGACTGCTTTGCTTTGTGAGACGACGCTTTACTTCAACTACTTCTTGTCTTGACATTCTTGTTGAGGGTGCTCCTTTTATTTGGTATATGTGTGAACAAAAAAAAAAAAGAAGAAAAATTGTAAATTCTCACTGAACTGTGGCCTCAAGAGATTTGAGTTATGATCTAAAGATTTGCCAAACTTTTCATACGGCAACATGATTCTGCATGGCCAACATGACCGTTGTGTGATGTGTAAATGATTTTATTGGATCGTCATTGTTTGTCGTTATTATTTATAATCTGGTGTGTGTGTCTCTTGAAATAAAACATTTGGTTCCTTAAAAGCTTCTACGGGCTAGAAAAAGATGTCATTTTGTGGCCAAGAATAGTTTGGCGTTCAGTTCCTTGCTCCAGGGAACATGAATAGTGCTCAGTCCACGTTTTTGTCTGAAGCAGGATTTAAACCCAGAGCCTCCGGTCAATAGCGCACATCCTTACAGTGGCTGCTGCCACCCAAAATTTATCTGTTTCATTTGATTTGATTTTGTGTCCGCTGGCATCGCCAATTCCACAGTCCAATAATTTTTGATTATCGACAGGAGGTGTGGTATTGCAGTTGTTACAAAGTTCACTTAAAGCCTGTCAATATCTGACTACAGCTACTTACATGTTTGTTTTTTAATGAATGGAAAAATAATCAACATAAAAATACAAGCATTCAGCATCCATTTGCACTGACATTTACTGAACGATTTATTCGAGCTGTGAAAAACTGTTTGGGGCAAACCAGCCTTGATGATAGCTAAAGGCACTTTGGTTTGATCAGCTCTTGACATCTGTCAGATATGCAGCATTTATTTAAGGAATAAAAACAGCTCACTGCATTACCAAGAGTCAGTCAACCAGGCGTGAATTTATAACACATTCTTTATGCAGTTTGAAAGGTTAGTTTAATGATAATGCCAGTGGCCCCTTTTCAACATACTGATAACCGTCTGTGTATTCATATATGTACAAGCTGTCGTAATTGTCTCTTCTTGCACTAATTTCATTTGTGCACACACACAACATACATAGATACTGATGTTACACTTTCTGCTTAGATTTTTTTTTCTTCTTCTAATTAGACATGAAAGTTCACTTACAAGAACTTCAAAGTGTGTAATCATTATTCATTTGTCGGGTATCAACCCCCTAGTGGATCGCTTGATTTGATGCATTCCCGCGCTGTGTGTTTCTTTATTTACCGAGATAAACTGCTCTTATGCAAATGTACTTACTGAGCGATTAAAAAAAAAAAAAAAAAAAATACGTGTTTCACTTTTCTTAATTGCCATGGCTGCTCAGGGAGATATTTAAATGTAGCTAATTACTCTGTTTGATTACTTTTAATGTGGCTGAATATGTTTTTTTACATTGGCTTTCTTGGATAACTTAATGGCACTCTTCACTTAACATCGAATTTCTTGCTGACCGCATGGGAGTTTTAGCTTGATATGTCTTTTAGAATTATCCGGGAAATACACGGCCGCAATGTTTCTTTATGTAGCCATATTGTATGTATAGAACAAATCAATAGCATATTTTATTATTTGTTTCTGCAACATCGATCTTCCTTTCAAAGTCAGCTGGTGACCGTGACCTTCAACAGCACAAGTGATGAAAATGGAAGGATATTTCCGAAACAAATAAACTACTTTTTCTCGACCCTTTCCGTTGGGTTTTTACGTGCTACATATGGTCCATTCTGTGAGCAGTGGCAGATTCCGTCATCAATATTGTTCAGCAGTTCACAGTTTATTTTTTGGGGTGTTTTTTTATATATATACCTCCAGACCAGAAATCATGAACAAAGCCGAAAAAGTAATCTTTGAGATCTTCATCTACCACAGCCTGAAGCATCTCCCCCACAGGCAAAAAAAAATCAAAACCTTCCTGGCAAAAAGATTTCACATTCATTAAGGTGATGTCAGGCTCCCCAAGCATGCGCCTGTCAACGATGCGCCCCTGTATTGACTACAGAGGAGATCAAACTTTCATGATCGTTGAGCTCGAAATTGGGTCAAACAACTTTGCTTTCATCAGACCACCAAGTTTCGATCTCCTTAGACCAACAACTATTCTCCTCCGACCATCTGCCGCTGTCAGATGAACCAGCGCCTTGTACTGTTTATTTTCGCCTCGATTAAGTCCAATCCCAAGAGACGCAGAAAATATATTCATGGAAAAGTAAATAATTAGCAATATGCTTTTCCCTAATGAACCTTTGAGCAATGCCCTGCCCGGTCAGCTCTGATAAGGGAGCTTCCAGCGTTTGCTTGCACAACACGGAACAGTCGCTTGAACTTCTGTAAATACGTCGATCATTAAAAATGCTTTTGGTGTGTTTTCAGATCCGAGCCGGCGGGTTCGAGTACTCCCCAGGTACTCTTCACATCTACTCTGATAGTTTGCTGACGCTGCCTGCCATTATTGGCATCGGAGGTGGCGGTGGGATGCTGTTACTGGTCATCATTGCGGTGCTGATAGCCTATAAGAGGAAGTCAAGAGACGCCGACCGCACCCTGAAACGTCTTCAGCTGCAGATGGACAACTTGGAGTCCAGAGTGGCCCTGGAATGTAAAGAAGGTAAAGGCAGCACACAATACATCTTTGCTAAGAAAAAATAAAAATAATCATCCTGATGTGCAGTTTCAAACAACTGTAATGCATGTAATGCATTTCATTCTGGGAGGTTGGCTCAGATAGAACGGGGTGGAAATATTCCCTCGAGTTCAAACTGTCATTGTTATCAAAATCTTTAAGTGTACAGGCCATTCTCGAAAATAACACGTCTACATTCTTGGGTATCACTTTAATGGATAAAGCCAAGAACTACTGTCAATAGTAAAGCATTACATAAGACCACTTTGAATAACAAATGATGGCTGTCGCAGTTCAAATTTACCTCACGTCACTTGTTCTGAATCACTAAAGTCTAAAAATAATTAACTGCTGATAAAAAATAAAAACAATGCTTTACTTAACTTTAGTGACAATATACACAGTCTCGCCGCTTTGAATGTGGCCTGCTTATTTAACGTAACTTCTGGTGTCAAGTCTTCTCGCATTTTTTTTTTTTAAAAACCCTCATTGAAGCTGATCCATCTTCTGGAATAAGTGTTTGTAAAAAAAAAAAAAGAAAAGCACAAAAACATTGACATCAATGGTGAAAAACATTCATTGCATTTATTCCCACATCCTAAGAACCGATGCTGCCTTCTGCTCTCCCAGCTGTCCTTTAGAAATGTAAAAGTGTGTGTGGGCGGAGATGCAGATGAAAGAGGCGGACTTGGGCGGCGAGACAGGGGGCGTGTAGTTCAATCATCAGCTCGCCATTATTAGAAGCAGACATCACAACAATGACCATGTAAGAGTAGCATATGAGAAGACATGAATAAATAGTTTTGCATTCGAAATGTCAAAGCCAGACCATTAATTATCATATTAAAGTGTTGTGAAAGGTAATGAAGACGGCTGTTTACATTCTTTACTCATCCAACAGTACATGACGCACAAAATGACTAGAAAAAAAATATGCATACACACTACTATGTTTAATCATGAATTCAATTGAATCTCTATGACTTATAAAATGCATAGAACCTGCTGCAATAGTTAACTGTATGTTCTGCTTGGTTTTTTTTTTCCCCCTGAAGCTTTTGCCGAACTCCAGACAGATATTCATGAACTAACACAAGAACTAGATGGCGCCGGAATTCCCTTCTTGGATTATCGGACGTACGCCATGAGGGTGTTGTTCCCAGGCATTGAGGACCACCCTGTGCTCAAGGAGATGGAGGTACGGGTCAGTACACCACCATCTCATCTTCAAATTAATCCATACTAACATGGGATGAAAGCAATTTATGGGCCGCTGCACGGATTAACTAACATTAGCTTGCATCATTTAGCAATAGGCTGCCTACATACATGTATGAGCATCATTTTTTTCAAAAAATGAAAATGACGTGCATATCAGCAATTATCCAATAATGATATATAGACGTCAAATCTGAGGTTTGAAGCAAGATGAAAAGTCACACTTTGTTCATCTTAATCACATATCCTCTCCTTCATCTTAATGTATTCAGTTTCCTCTGTGCATGCAAATGAGTAATCTCATCATTAGTGGGATCTCATGGGACAGATACACACCATATACTCGTCTGCGCCGGGAGGAAGGGTTATCAGCGTCTGACTGAAAAGAAACATCAATAAACCTGTTGAAAAAAAGGAGTATACATTTATACAGCGAGGGGAATAGGGTCAAATTTGGGTTGTAATGTGCATTATAAATCACATATTCATTATTAACCAGGCTATTACATGCAACACTCTTACTAGCTCACTGAACATGAAATCGTCTTCGTTTAAGGACTACATTGTACATGGACACTAGAGTTTGTAATCAGTGGTGTGATGAAGAGTTAGAATCTTGTGCTGTTTCATCATCGCCGCAGCAACATTTCGCAATTTTCCAATCAGCTGTGAATGATTGTTTGGTTTCAGCAGTGACAGCAACTAGAAAAAAAATGGCCGCAGTTTTGACAATGCATGGCAAATGAACAAACATGTGGAAGCTCAGATACTGTACGCAAGTAGGTCTGCTGTGACCTCGAGCTGAAGCCTGACAAGGGTGTTGACAGACTTAATGACTTTGACTTAGATTTCAATTGATTTCCTAAAGTATTTATGTCTGTCATGTAAAGCACTAAAGCTCTTGGCGGAATTAATTCTCAAAGCTGCTCTCAATGTGAAAAAGATTGGAGCACTCTGGTTTAGCTCATGCATTTATTGAGTTGACTTCATCGTCCTGCAATGCTATTTATGTCTTTTCTCTCATATTGAATAATCAATGGATCTGGGCTTCTTAATTATTGAATGAAACATGAATATGAGGTTAAAAAAAAACAAAAAAAAAAATTGGGCCTCATAACACATTGCGTTGCACTTTGAAGAGTCCCTTACACAGGCCAGGAAACAATTTAATAGCTCGTAAAGCATCTTTATCTTGCCCTACGAAGCTGCAAATGCGGTATCTGTCCATTATCTAAAGATAATAAGCGCAGACCGCTGAGTACATTTTTCCCAGTCAAAGATAGATAGCGGATGTTTCACGACTATTGTAAAAATGTATTTTTAAGAAAACCTGCACCGGAAAGAGAGTATTTGGCAACTTGCAGTCGGGTTGTCAAATTGAACTGTGGTAAATTGCAGTTTATCGTTTCCCAGTCCTGTGCTGTAGCTGGCCAGAAGGTTGGGAATCATGTTGAAGGGTTGCAACAAAAAATAGATGCGTAAACCCCCCAAAAATTTAAATTAATTTGAATTAAAAAATATATATATAATAATAAAAAGTCCACATCTACTTTGCGGTTTTTCACCTTCCGTCCCTATTAACAGCGATAAATGACGGATTACTGTCGAAATAAAATGAAGTCAACTCAAATTAAAAATAATACACAGTTACAAATCATAGTGACGCTTAAGTTGTTGGAAAAATTGCTTTAACGAGGCATTGTGCTTATCTTTTGGTTTTACTTTCTCCATATAAGACCACCTTGCTTGTACCAATATCCGCCCAAATAACAACTGATACCAATTTTAAGTAACGTCAAACGTGAGCGATGTGGTGGAGTTGACGGCAGCTAGAAGTGAAAGCTACAATTACTGAATTGATAAGAAATATGGCAAAACATTTTGCGCAAGCAGAGCCTGGAACGGTCTGGAGTGAACAACTGTCAGCACTTTTGTACACAGCCTGACAGGTGTGAAATCCCTTGATCCAAACGTGAAAGTAGACGTGTACCTATTAAGTTGAAGCATAAAAGGAATGCTATGTGCTTTGCAGTTATGTCTAGATTTCCTTTCCTCTGTATTTCCCAATGGGTTACGTGTGTAATCCAGTGGCCTGTGGAAACTAATGCCACAGGCTTTATTGCTCTCTGTGACGTAGCGCTCCCCAAAGACACACCAGCTACGCTACTAGCTTATACTGTAGACGTACATTACATACACACAAACTAGCTCGCAGATACGCACAAACCTTTTCTTACTCAAGGTCTTTTTTTTGTTGTTGTTGTTAAAACACACATCACAACAGATTCAATACTTACAATCCGTACCTTCGAGGGCCAGGAATCTCATTTAGCGCTCGAGAGACAGGCCTCGACACTTCATTAGTGCACATTGCGGGAGAGAATGCGCTGCCAAAACAATGGCACTAGAGGTAGAAACGGTGTGTTCATGTGTGTGAAAGAAAGAACAAAAAAAAAACGTGAGAAATTAAAACGGGTGACCGAAGAGACCAGCAGTGAGGGTGGTGGAGGCAGTGGGTGATAGACAGGCGTCTTTGGGGTGTTTAGTGTGTTGTGCATGAGTGGTGACAGGTGCAGGCTAGTGGGACGAGTGAGCGTGTCACCATCACTGACACAAACACGTACAATCGCGTTTCGCCTCAATTCCTTTTCACTCCTTTTCCTGTCTTTTTGCTTTGCTTCACAGAGAGCTGTTGTGGCTGTTGATGCGTTATCAAAATTAGACATTTTTCAATGTAATGCCACCATTTCAGAAAAGAAGATTGTTCATTTGCCATTTATACATTTTAGCAGAGCTGGGCACTTGACCCTTTTTTGCCAGTCAGTCCTCTGTCTTCTGGCCCCGATCTCTGTACCATTCCGGCCTCAACCCTCCGCTCTTATTCGTGAAAATTGTCAACCCCTGATCCCATTCTGGAATCCAACACCCCCCTGCCCCCCCCCCCCCCAAAAAAAAGTTTAAATATCATTAGCTGGCTAATTTAATATTCAAATCCGCTTCCCTTATTATGGGCTTATAATGCTCTTATTTGTCTCCTTATTATTCGTCTACTTCTTCTTCTTCTTCTCCATGAATGTGCCCAATGCAAGTACGTACACACAGTTGGTGTTATAGGGATTACGGTATTGCCCCCAAGCCCCCCCTAGTAATGGTATGCCCCAGTAGCAAGTGGGTCGTTTGCCCAATTTGCGAGTAGGTTCGTCACACGCAGACTAAAATCAGCCTCCGGCCTTTGTTAATCACACCCTTTTATTAAATTTGTCAAAAAAAAAAAAAAAGGGCGTCCAGCCGGAGGGCCAAATCGTTCTGCCCCTGGGACGGACCTAGCTCCGTTCTTGAGCACATTATAGTTTCCCAGTCGTCCTTTCTCTAACCATTCTCTTTTAACCTAACCTTACTATATTCTCCACGGTGAATTTTTTTTCTCCAATGTATCCCTGTCTTCTACATCTTCTTCTCTAACTCCATCTCCCGTAGAGTGTCTGCTAGTCTCCTCTGACCACATTCATAAATCTCCCTCTTAGGTCTTTGCCGACAGCTCCATTTCCATCCATCCTTTCGCCGATATCCAGTGTCCTTCCTCTGTCCAAACATCTCAATCTGGCCTCTCTAGCTTTGTCTCCAAACCTTCCAGTCTGTGCTGACCCGCTGATGAGCTCATTCCCAATCCTGTCCATTCTCTTCACAAGAGAATCTTAGCATCTTCACCTCAGGCACCTCCAGCTCTCTCTTCTCCTGTCTCCTGCCCATTGCTACCATCTCCAGACCATACAGCAAGGCTAGTCTCTGTAACATCCCAGAAACCTTTCATTTCACTTTAGTTGTTGCTCTTCTGTCATAGATCACCCGTCACACTTTTATCTACCCGCTCCATGCTGCCTGCACTCTCTTCTTCGCCGAGCCTACTCACTCCAATTTGCTTTGAACAGATGATCCCAACTACAGTATCTACTGTATGTGATACTGCACTGTATCCCAACTGTATTAAAGAATAAAAATATCCACGGAAATGAACGCAGTCTCCTTTGCGAGCTTGCTTATTTTTTATGATTTAAAAAAAAAAAAAAACATCCTGAGACTTTCCAAATCTCTGTTGACATTGACATTTGTTTTTCTTTTTCCATCATCGTGGACACTATTACCTTTTCAAAAAGAATGAATTCAAATTGTTTGATTTTGTCAAAGGGGGAAGTCAACGCCCAAAACTATTTGCTGTCAAATGTTCTATGCACCTTCACTTATATAAATAAACAGCATTCCGATTAATTGCATTTGTGGAAAATGAATTAAAAAAGCCACCTGTTTTTAGCAAAGGGAGCAGTCTAGTGAGGGAGCAGCCATTTTGTCTCCTCTGTCGACTGAAAATGACATCACAGGTGCTTAGGTAACGGCCAATCACCGCTGGCCTGTTCTCTGCAGCTGAGCATTGATTGGTCATTAGCCAAACACTGAACAACTATGATGCCGTTTTCAGTTGACACCAGTGACAAAATGGCTGCCCACTGAGATGGACAAAAATGGGTGGAATTTACTGCTTAAAAAAAAACTAAACTCATTCCACAAACGCAATATCCATCACAACGCCTTGTTTAGACTACTGAAGGCGCATAGAACGTATTATTGTCTAGAATATTTTTGTTTTGACTTTGCCCTTTAAATTTGCTTAAAGTATGGTGTGAGTAAGTCTACTATATTAACAGTTACATATAAACCCCATTCATCTTGATTCTCTGTTGCTATAATCAATACCTTTCTCAGAAGTGACTGTCTGCCTTTTGATTTGATTGATTGGTAAGGTTGCTGTGTCATGCACTCTGCAGCTTGTGATCCATTTCTGTGTTTTGAATTATTTGCGTGGTTAGAGATCTTTTTTACCACGGAGAGTTTCTTATATCTGGACCTGTTAAGTTGAATTCAAAGCTACTCTGTCTCATGAATGGCAACTGCTGGATACACAGGGTAATTGCGTTTTCTGCCATCTAGTGGAAGAGAATGTAATTCTTCTCAATTGGTCGATGAATAATCATGCATTAGTTGTATGTTGTAGTTGTATGTTTCCGACCAAATGCGCTAAGCAGGATTCAGCAAGCAATCTCCAGGAATCTCTTAATCTGAGCCTCACTGTCAAAGTGTGTCCAGGTTTCTCGACTGTGGTGACAACCTTTCTTTTCCTGACAATTTTCTAACAGGAGCCATCCACCCTGCAATGCCAGAAAGGCAATTATGTCAAATTGTCGGCTAAAATCATTTCTGCGGTGGACAAAAAACAGCAGCGCAGCAAGAGATTTACCATCACTCGCTGCTTGCAAAAAATATTTCTTCAAAAATGGTTTCTCTGTGTTCAATGTTTACTCCTCTTCTTTTTTTTTTTTTTAATTGTCTTTTCTTTGCATGTGGTATTGCATCTTTCATTCGTTGACTGTGACACACCTCGAGCATTTGGCGTTGATTTGATGATAAATTAACAGTCGAAAATGTCATTTGTTTTGGCTAGTGCCGCCAAAAATCTTTAAGACGGAAAATAATACGGGAATGTTTGTGTGTTCAGGATGTTCTTTTCTGCTATTATTCCTTTAGTGAATCAGCTTCTCTCTCTCTCTCTCTCTCCCTGTGCCTTTTTTCTTCAGGTCCAGGCCAATGTTGAAAAGGCTTTGACTTTGTTTGGCCAGCTGCTCACAAAGAAGCACTTCCTGTTGACATTCATAAGAACGCTGGAAGCCCAAAGGTCTGTTTCCTTTTTTATTCAGTATTTTATTTGAAGGAGTACTCTGGTGCCTCAAGATGAAGACTGTTGCGGATGTTAACAAGCCAGTCTTTAAAATAGTCAATGACAGTCATTGTTTTGGCACATAAAAAGAGCATCATCTCATTTGTGGCTAAACTACACTTTTATTCTGTTAAGTTGCTCAACCTTATTACTTGTTATATTCAAATTTTTCTCACACGATTATAAAATGTGAATATACTGTAGGACTTTTTGTTATTCTCGTCATACTACTACTTCAAATTTTTGAGCTATACGCTTAAGATGTCATAAGCACAATTAGGTCACGATTGAAGTCGTGGCTGGATTAAATGTGCGAGATAAATAAACTTGCCTTGCCTTGCCTTAGCACTCCAAATGTATTTCCAGGTCGTTTTCAATGCGAGACCGAGGGAATGTGGCGTCCTTGATCATGACGGCCCTGCAGGGGGAAATGGAGTATGCAACGGGAGTCCTGAAGCAGCTTTTGTCTGACCTGATTGACAGAAACCTCGAGAGTAAAAACCATCCCAAGCTGCTTCTCAGGAGGTAAGGAAAACAAACAGAAAATCCCCCAAAACTCCATGAACTGGATAGGTGGTGAAAATGGACGTACAAAAATGAGAATCCCCAAAAGTAATATTTCGCCAAGGCCATGTAAAAAAAAATAACGGATCTCATGACTCAAAGAGAAATATTCTGTCTGGCCCTCAATGACACTTTTTTTTTAGATATAATCTGACAAGTGACAGATGTCAAACACTGCATCATCAGATAAATCATTATCGATATTGTTCCACATGTAGATGAATTGAATTGGTCATCCATTCACCGCTGCAGAGTTTTGTTAGTTTTTTCTGCACAGATCACCGGGCGTGATACACTTTGTCATTGTAATGAACTACATTTGTTCCTATCACAGCCCTCCAAAAAATAAGAACGTCATGTAGAAGCATACTAACTGTTTCTTACTTATGTGAATTGGAGTATTTATTTATGTATTGTGTTTTTTTTTTTGTGACAGAACCGAGTCTGTTGCCGAGAAAATGCTGACCAATTGGTTTACATTCCTTTTGTATAAGTTCCTCAAGGTAAGGCCGACAATTTTAGTCTTTCTTGCAGTATTCCAGATTGAAATTGCTGTACTTTCAGGTCTTTTCACTCTAATTTCACTCTCATACCTTAAAGGCCACCATCTGTTTCCAACATATTTGGGTCTTTTAAACTTTAAATGTCATTTCTGTTAGCGTCAAATGTGTCTACCGAGGCAATCGGTAATTACTGTATGTTCACTAAGATTAGACGTCTCTACTTTAGTTATAACGAAAGTGTCATGTGTCCTCATGTGCCTCTGTAATCCTAATCACATTATTGTGCAGTAGTTCCCGTGGTCGCGGTGAGCAAAAACAAGTTGGTTCGGAAACTTTGCATAAAACTGCATCGAATAGAACGAGATACATTATCGAGAATTTTTAAAATGCACGGAAACTGGATCTGAAGTGTGACCAAAATGGTACAAGTTGTCAGGGAACCTTTTTCATGCTTGAACTGGACAGAGCTGCAACCATCATTATAAGCCTAAATTGTAAATGTCAGCGTACAACTTAATGAGGCCAGCATGTGCAGCAAAGGCAAAGCATGCGTCGAGACGAGGCATGCAAGTGTAGCAAGTCGAAAGATGAAGGGACAACAGTGATATGGGCACTTGCTTCTTCTCATTAGCAGCTGCACTCATAATTGGCCAAGATACGAATGTGCTTCTTTCGGCACATGACAGGAGGTGGTTATGGAGTTTGGTCAAAGAGTAAATTGGTCAACTGGAAATTTTAGGGAGAAAAAATTAGTATACTAAGAAAAATAATACTAAAAATAAGCAAAATTATCTGCCAACTAAACAAGAAATTTTTGAAAGACAAGAAAGTATCACGACCTTATCTATCTAAACAGCATTGAAATCAGTGTTTTTAAACATAAAAAAGAAATTGACATTTTTCAAGCTAAAGAAATAGTCACTTGTATTTGGTTCACTTAGATTTCATCACTGGGAAAAGTTCAAATGAGCTTCGGAACTAATAACATGACATCTAAATAAAGAGCTTAAACCTCACTTTTGTATGAATGTTTTCATGATATTTTTTTTAATAATAATAATATTCCCTTTATTAGTCCCACAATGGGGAAATTCGAGATTCGAACCCAGGCCTCCTGGGGAGACTGGGTCCTGAACGCGGCGCCTTAGACCACTCGGCCATCTTATTACTAAATTATGCCAAATCCAACAAAAAGAAAATTCAATTTGTACATCCCCACTTCAGGTCCTTCATTGGCCAATCATCTTAAACTGTTGAAAGTGTTTGTTTTAAGCCTCACAATACTTGAAATTAGCCATCAATACTCAATGCTAAGACTGTACGTTCAAATAAGATAACTAAGCAATGAGTGTCTTTAAACAAGCAGAATTGACTTGTTTGTGGGTTTTATTTTCAACAAAAATAACAAAATAAGCAAATTCTGGTTTAATTTACGAAATTATATCATACTTAAGATTTCAGTTTATGCAATGTAAGAAAGCAAAAGACAGTTGTCTTTACCGGAGACATGACAATTAGTTTCTTATTAACTTTGTTCTGTCCACTGGCGCACAGTTACCCCGGTTCTCTTGGAAAGACAAAAGTATTTCGAGTTAATCCAATCAATAAATTAGTTTTTGTTTGTTAGCTGTTCAATCTTAAACTGGTGTTTCTCATTTCTTTATTGACGGGCCAACACTTGGAACTTTCTATAGTCCCACGGTGGCTTACTTAACAGTTGCACTCAATAAACAAATTCACAACACTTCCAAAATGCGTCCGACGAATGCGCAGGTGATGCTGACTCAATAAACACTCAATGATGTTGCGCATGCATATGGGATGCTTTGTGTGGAAATCTGCAAATGACCGAAACTCAAGCGGCTAGAGCTGGGTCAAAATTCTTCAAAAAAAAAAAAAACACACACAGAGGAATAAACGCAGTTTATTTGTTGTTTGTAAAATAAATTGGTTGTGAACCAGGCCATTCGTGAACAGAGGTTGCAACGTTTCTGTTCGCAATCGAGGTCAGAACAGTCGACATGAAATGTTAACAAACAAAATAAAAGGTACAGTCCTGTGACCATATATGACCTCTCCTTTCTTCCCCAATCTGCATGTTTTTATTCAAAATTATTCAAGACTAATGACAGAGTTGTTGAGCAATTTTCTATCAATAAAAGAAAGGGCGACTAAACTCAGATATTTAAATGATGGGGAAGAATTTGCAACTTTTTGTCCATGTTCACATGCTATATAAATCTGCTACTATAATCTGCCTGTTGTCACTGTTGATTAAAACCATATCAGTCCAGTTGTCATTTTTCAGTAGAATATCCAAAAATGCTTTTTGAAATGATATCATTAGACAGTTTTGATTTTAAAGTGGTGAAGAATAAGAATCTTGATAGAATGACAACGTCCACTTGGGTTACATTAATAGTGGACGGCCTTCAATGAAGAAACTTTATTCCTCGGTATTTGAAATGGTGGAAGGAAAGTAGGCCGCTCTATTTCATCAAAGCATTGCACTGATATTCGATGTTGAAATGAGCCCGGTTTTTAATTTAATCGCCAACTTAGCCACCTGATTTTGACCTGGCATTTTTATTGAACAAACTGTTATCTTGATCGCTATTTGTAGTTGCCGTCGTGTGTGTTTGATGCACACGTAGTTACAATGTACGGGAACACTTCATAAGAGTTATCCTGAATGTGTAGCTCCACGTTGTGGACACAACTTCACTTTTAATAATAATATACATGGTTCAAAAGAAAGGGATGATATTGTCAGTTTTTGTAAATTGCACCAAAACATGGAGACGCAGCTCCATTTGCTTGGTCCTTGCAAGATAATTTTAAGAGGTACCGAATTAGGGGAGTACGATGGAAAGACGGCAAACTGACGCTTTTTTTTTAATTCACAGCGCACACACAGGTTACATTCGGAAAATTCTAACTAATTGCTCTCCGTTTTTTTTTCGAAGTCACAGG
This sequence comes from Idiotropiscis lumnitzeri, assembly GCF_059441095.1. NCBI lineage: Eukaryota > Metazoa > Chordata > Actinopteri > Syngnathiformes > Syngnathidae > Idiotropiscis > Idiotropiscis lumnitzeri. The sequence continues at coordinate 15,346,347 of NC_142393.1, forward strand.
CTTTGTCTCCCCATAACTGCACTCTAATAAAATGTCAAACAAATTCTGATGCATACCTTATCAGAATTGGTCACATATTTCGAGGCACATTAAAATCACAAATTCGCAGCCATTAGGTTTTGGCCAATGTCATGCTAATAGAGCTTCGACGGACAGCGTAAAATACAAAAAGGTTTGATGGAACTTGAAGTCTTGACATGTTGGTCTCAACGTGGTCACCTGATGCGTCCAGAGGTCGGTTTTGTACGACGCCAAAAATTCAATTCTGAGCTTCTGTGAAGAGAACTTTGCATTCATGGTAATTGAAAGCATTTTTTTTTTCAGACAACAATGTGAAAGTCAAAGGCCAAACAACTTGTGATTCAGTAGTAATTAAAGTAATTCACAGTATTTGCTGAAGGTCGCTTCCCTAACAAACTGTATGTTTTTTTTCCCTGATTATTGCTTTTGCAAGTTTAATTCTGCTGTATATGAGGTACTCTCTTTGTCTATGTCCTCCCCTTGACCAGGAGTGTGCAGGCGAGCCTCTTTTCATGCTTCACTGTGCCATCAAGCAACAGATGGAGAAAGGGCCGATCGACGCCATCACAGGAGAGGCTCGTTATTCTCTTAGCGAGGACAAGCTCATCAGGCAACAGATTGACTACAAAACGCTGGTCAGTAAACTTAATGTGCCTGTCTACTTTTGGCTTGAAACACCACCATTGCTGTTTTTGTTGGCATAAAAATTGACAGAATTAACCTGGGAAAAATCATTTCTTTATTGTACAGACAGGATCATTTGTCTTGTGTGATTCATCAATATTCATTTCACATTCTTTTAAAAATAAAAAATGGGTCAAGGGAAACACATTTTGGTCATATTTTGTTTCCCGACTTATGTTAAATAAACACATGATAAAAAGTTCAGATAAAGGCTTATTCTCATTTCTTCAATTTCCAATTTATTAACTAAAAACGGGAAATAAAATTGTTCCCCTCAAACGGAGACACACCACAACACTTCCCGGGATGGCTTTCGAATTCCAAAGTTTCTCGTTTGGATGAGAAAGTTTCTTGTCCTGTGAGGAACATATGTTCAACTCTGTTGGTTAAATTCGCAATTGAAATTCAAAATTCATGAAAAATCATGAACTCCAGTGTCCAAACGTGAGATTTCCTTGCTGCTTCCACAATGTTATCAAATGCTAAATTAGCTGACCTAAGGTTGCCTTAGCAACCACAACAATGTCCCTCTTAAAATCAAGCTAACATCCACATGATTTTGAAGCTGTTATTTCATACATGTTGTAACTGCTCCCACCCTCCTTTGTTTCATCTGCCAGACGTTGCACTGTGTGAACCCAGAGAACGAGAACGCCTCAGAGGTGACCGTTAAGTGTCTAAACTGTGACACCGTCACTCAGGTCAAAGAGAAGCTGCTTGATGCTGTCTATAAAGGCAGCCCCTACTCCCTCCGACCCAAGGCTTCGGATATGGACTTGGGTAAGACACAAGAGCAAATTATGCGCCTATTAATTATACGAGATGTGCACTGCTCATTGTTTTTCTCCAAAAAGATCCCAAAGGTGAGGCTGCGGATTTGTAATGATATGAAATCCAAGCTAGAAAATTGTTTCCTCTCTAATCTAATATCGTAGCTTGGCCAAAGTCTGCTGATAATGCTTACTTACAGGGAAACACTTTTCCCTTTGGATATAATAATGTAATAATTGAATTATTGCAGCTCTCAGAAGCAATATAAACTGTTTATGCTTTATATGATATCTTTCCATCGCACGCCTTTTGTGTATTTATTGTATATAGCAGAAATGTTCAGTTGTCTGTTAATGTACTTTTGCAGCTTTGTCAAATTTAAAACGCAATCATTCATTGCATGTGAACACTCTGCGCCGTTATGACATAATTGGCCTTGAAATACATTCTAAACGTTTTGGGTGTTGTCTTGCACGATCCCGACATTCTCATACATGAGTGCATAATGTGGGAGGAGACATACAGTATTTAGGTTTAAAATTATTTTCACAAGCTTAGTCCTAACACCATGTTTTCTTGCATTTCCGTTGCAAAAAAAAAAATAAAAATTATCCCTGCCATCTGAAGAATGGCGTCAAGGTCGGATTGCCCGAATTATTCTGCAAGATGAAGACGTCACAACGAAAATAGACAATGACTGGAAAAGACTCAACACTCTGGTTCACTATCAGGTACGCAAGCATAAGTATGGGCACAAAAATGCCGAAATACAGATTTGCGCTGTGGAGCACTAACATTTTGCCGATTCCATTTAATGTTTAGGTTACAGATGGCTCAGTGATCGCTCTGGTGCCAAAGCAGAACTCTGCCTATAACATCTCAAACTCATCCACCTTCACCAAGAGCCTCAGCAGATACGGTACTCGCCTTCTTATTGACTTGATCCCCATCTCTCACTCCGACCCATCTCTCCTTGGCTGCCTCTGTTTATGATGGCTGCAATCATCGCCTCCATTCTTCTTTTTCCTCTCAGTCAATGGCAATCCTTTTTATCCAGCGCCATCACCTCAGGCCAAGGCTGTTTAATGGCTATTTCCAAGCAGTCTGTAAATGAGAGGCATAAAAGAAGACACCTCAATACCTAGCTGACAAAGAAGTGAAGGCGAGCGAGGATGAGTGGCAGGCAGTGATGGACACAAGCTCCACATCAATAAGGTGTAAAAATGAAACTATTTAAACGACAGATAAAGGGCGAGATTACTATCTGGTCAAACTGAAAGCATAGTAAAGTACAGTAGCTACTAAAACCCGGATTAGAAGCCAAAATCCTGATCGCCCTTGATGTCGACGATTTGTGAATCAATTCGTATATTTTCCGGGGGGGAAAATATAGATATAAAAAAACACAGGCCAACGGATGAAACATCCAATTGGTGGCTGTCAGATGTCTGCCACTCTTTTAGCTAAACCGTCAAAATGTTTTACTTTTTAGTTTAACCTGTCTTACATTATCCAGGATCCAGGTCTGTTATTGTCCCTGTTGGTGTCGTACAAAATAAATCCTCCGCACCGGCAGGGATCAGCAGCAGCCGAAAGCTAAGGCTAACTGGCTGAGGAGACGTTTTCTTTGGGGCAAACGCTTTTCATTTTTTGCCAGGCAAACGACAGAGATGCGAATAAACTGACAATCCGCATTCCCCACATAGCTTCGTCACACATATTGAGCTGTCCTTTAAAGTGACAGTACACACGATGGTGTTACAAGATTCATTCTGATCCGGGCGCAAAAATTAAGATTCGATGCTTGCTTTCCCGCGACCGCCGATTTGTGCACATATGATTCCTTCTGTTCCAATATGTTGCCGTGCCTTACATTTTTCCACCTTGTGAACGACAACTTAGAAGAAAAATCCCCATTGTACCATGCAGTCATTTATATCAGGAGCATATTAAATCCACCGAAAGCAGATTCTGCCGACAGTTACGATATCAGGATTGAGAGCACGACTTTCTGCTACAATCATTTTAACAGACAAGAACGTTGTGAGAAAAATAGGTCATTATCTGTTTTCATAATTTCATATTTTATCTCATTAGAGTTGAGGTCAATGATGATGTGTGAACAAGGCCGAGCCACTTTTCCTGTCTACAAACCATGTCATCAGAATGACCTCCATAATAGAAGTATGACGCGTTCATGCAAGTAATTAAGATCAATATGTCCTACTATTTACACTTGTTTATTACCCGTGTATTTCCCAACATAGTATCCCAGAGTTCACTTTGATTCACAATTGAAATCATTTGTTAACCCCCCCAAAACTCCTAATATTGTTCATGTCTTGCGTATTATTTAATGGTGATGATGTGGGGGAGTTTACTTTATGTTCTGGGTCTGTGTGAGGGGAGTGTTGGATAAATGTGGCTCGTGATGGGTTTGGAATTAGAGTCTCCGCGCCCTGCTGACAGAAAGAACAACAGACGCCACTCCAGCAAGCATCTATCTCTTTTTCAACCGTTGCCCTGCGATTACTCTCCGTTTCACCCCCCCCTACCCCTCTAACATACATTTCTGTCTCATCTCCAGCATTGTCATTCATCTGTCCCCATCCTTTTTCTCAGATATAGGATCAGCAGCATCCTCTGCAGATCGTCATCTCTCCTGTGTGCACCTCACCTCTCCATTTCCGTCTCGCTCGCTATCTTTCGAAACAGAACAGTCGCAGATACACATCTCCTTGCTTAGCGCTAATCAACTTTGACACCCTTGCCATGAATAATAAAACACACACAGAGGACAGACAATGAGAGAGGGAGAGTGCCATACTATAAAAAGAAGATGAAACGAAAACCGCTATGCTTTTTGGGTGGAGTTCAAGCTGCCCATCAGGGAATATTCATCCATTCTCTTTAAAACCTTTATGCATAATGCGGGAAAGTAGAAGAATAAACTGGAATGAATGAAAGGTCCCTGATGTCATTTGTACTTGTATTTTTGGTTCTAGAGAGCATGCTGAGGACAGCCAGTAGTCCGGACAGCCTTCGATCCCGAACACCCATGATCACCCCTGACCTGGAGAGTGGAACTAAATTGTGGCATCTGGTGAAGAACCACGATCATTCGGACCAAAGGGAGGGCGACCGGGGCAGCAAGATGGTGTCTGAGATCTACTTGACTCGGCTCTTGGCTACTAAAGTAAGAGACGGCGGAGCAAAGTAGAGTTTTTGCAAAGTTCATTTTGTTTTGGTTCTCTTCAAACAAACTGGTGCAATTTCTTTGCTCAAGGGTAACTGTGGGATTTGGCCCAGCTGGCTGTCTAAAAGAAGCATCTGATTTATAGTATAGTTTAGTATTCCTGGATGTATAGTTTATTTGGTGTTCATAAAAATAGCATGAAAAACTGCAGCTTTACTGCAAAATTACCCAGAGCCAAGTCATTGCGTGCATGAACTTTCAAGAAACACCTCTTAGCTCGCCTTAGCTCAACACAGGCTTTAGCAAAACACACGGTCAAAAAAAGGGGTGAGGCAATTCCATCTCATGCACCCACTTTCTGCACGACTGAATATATGAGTCACATTATATTATTATTATATTCGCATTTCGGCTGATGTACAGTACAGGCTAGAGGTCGTTTGATTGCATCTGCGACAGTGTGTAGACTGAATTGTCATTGGACGTCAGGGCTGGTCAGAACTGGAAATGCCCTTTTAGCTGCATCTCAGCTTGTAAAAATTCCACCACTAGATAAGTGCATGCATCATTATTGGAATGTTTGAGCTTCATCATGTAGAAAACACTGTCTCCCTCTGGTTGTGACTTTACCATAAGAACGATTTTTTACAGGGAAGCTTGTAGTCAAAGTAGGAAGGGAACACTGTGGACTGTTGCTTCCCTCAATAGGGTCAAAAGACTGTCAACCTCGACAATAAATATGTGGCGATCGCTATTTTTTGCTATGGTTTTGATTCAGCTCAAATGTGTTGTTTTAGAAGAAATGAAACGTTCTATTCATATCTGGTTGTCAGCCGCAAAAACAGTATGATCTGAGAATATCCAATTATGCGGTGTTTTTCATCACACACTACCATAACAAATTGGGCACCACCGGAGTAAAAACGGACTCGTGTCACTGGAACCCTGTTATGTAAATGCAGCCCAAGACGCCACCAGTTTAAAAGCCTACTGATAAATTACTTCAATTTTTGAAAAGTAGCGTGATCTGCCTCAGCTAGTTAATGGTTGAGGAAACATGTCTCTGAAGTCAGCGGGGAGCATAAAACATTTTTCCATCACATCCTCAAAATCCTCATATTCTTGTTCTTCGTCTTCTTTGCCCGACTTCATTTTTTTAATGTCCAGATCAAAGCTGTTGCATGCAGGCAATTATACAATGGCTTACATGTTACTGTGGCGCCCATCAAAAGAAGGAAAAAGTTGTATAGGATGCTGGTCCCAACACTTCAAGTGATTTGTTGTGAGACTGAGTTTTTGGTCATAGGCAATAAAACTTTATGATAAAGGCTCATCTCGTCGTTATGCATTTTTGCTTTTCATAGCTTATCAGAGTTTTGACTCTTCTTCCTATTCAGGGCACATTACAGAAGTTTGTGGATGACCTTTTTGAGACCATCTTCAGCACGGCCCACAGAGGCAGCGCCTTGCCGCTGGCTATTAAATACATGTTTGACTTCCTGGATGAGCAGGCAGACAAACACTCCATCACCGACTACGATGTACGACACACCTGGAAGAGCAACTGGTAAACGCGTTGTCGCTTATTGTTTTTTGCCTTTTTGTGTGGAAAGTGAAAGAATGTAGTGTACACAGAGATGGGCACTCTACCCTTTTTTTGCCGGCCCCAGCTGGGCACCCTTCCGTCATCGGCCCTCCGTCGTTATTTATGAAATGGTCGTCCTGCGTCCTTTTAAAGCGCTTCCATCCTAGCATTTCGCCTATCCGCTCTCTCCCACTCTCTTTTATTCTGCAAATATTTGAATTCTTTACATGCGGTACTTGACCCGGATAGGGACAATTACACAAAGAAAAACCACTTCCATCCTTTTATTAAAATTTCCCATCCTCCAACCCCAAAATGGCCAGATGGATCGACTGTTCTGTCCCTGGGACAAAATGCCCATCTCTGAGTACACAAATGAAAAGAAAACATTTTCTTTAACTCTCCAACATTGTAATATTGAGTACATTGAAAATTGTGATGAACAATATTACGGAGATTTTTTATTTCAGCTCTTGCAATATTTGTTCCTTTGGTGCTGCAACAGGTTATCTTGCAGCACATATTAGTTGCCGTATGGGCCTATGAATCACGTTGATGATTATATGATGGGTAAGAATTCACTCAGTTGAGTGGAATTAAAGATGGTTATTGAGAAAATATATATTGAGCGCACTACTTGGCGGTCATCTGAGTCGTTCTGTACTTGTGTCCACCAAGCGCCACCTATAAAGTACTCAGCGCTCCCAAGTACCACCATTTCTACCAACATTAAGATACTGTGGCAGTAATGTGTGTTAGTGACATAAAAGATCATAAAAGGCTCTTTGACAAATGTCTTTGTTTTCTGGCAGCCTTCCTCTGAGGTTCTGGGTGAATGTGATCAAGAACCCCCAATTTGTATTTGACATCCAAAATAACAGCATCACGGATGCCTGTCTGTCTGTGGTGGCGCAGACCTTCATGGACTCCTGTTCAACATCGGAACACAAACTGGGAAAAGACTCCCCGTCCAACAAGCTCCTCTACGCTAAAGACATCCCCAACTACAAGAATTGGGTGGAGAGGTAAATCTTTAGTTGCATTCGGTCAAAGCGAGTTTGAAAGCTGCAATTTTTAAATCGTATGCAGCTTGCTGATCAAATGCAGTTTTAAATATTGAGTGGACAGTTGTGTGTGTGAGCTGTTGGATGAGAGAAAAATATTCCTCAAAGAGCCGGACTTGTTTGTTTATGGAAGTGCAAACAGGTAGAGTACAACGTCGGCTAGAATAAATGCAAAACAATTTTCTGCTTTCTTGCATCTTTCCAAATCAGCATCTTGCATCCCGGCTCATTAATATACAATATGCAAAGGGCCAATTCCCTCTGATTTTTTTTTTTTTCTCTTGATCCTCCTCATCAAGCGGCGATGGAAACGACACAGGTGATAGGAGGATTTGTTGCAACTGTGACATTATTTACTGCACACTGAAAACAGCCCCTGGTTCACCCTTCATCTTTTATTCAGCACCGAAATGTTACTCAGCTCCAGATAAGTTATGCACCACTGATGCTTGCTGTAGTTGCCTTTCATGGGTGAGTCTATTAATCTCTAAGTAGCTTTTCAAGGCTGCTTCCTTCTTAACTCCAGGCGAGACAGTGTGAAGTATTGTGCTGGTGGTTAAATTCTTTTAGCACTATCGAGCCAACCTACTGATGCCAGCTCGCATGTGGACAGTTTCTCTGGTAATAGTAATGAGGTGAATTACAGAATTACAAAACTATAAACACACAGCCGAGGCAAGCAGAAATGTTACTGGCGAGGGGTTAATTGCCTGTAGTTGAACTGCCTCTATTACTGCAGTTCGGCTATACGTAGTCGAAACATTAATTCTGCAAACAACTATTGGTTGTAGCTAGATATTTGGGTGTCTTTTTAATAGTGACTTGATCATCAAGCGCCCTACGACCCTGAACAAGATGTCTATGATAGAAAATGGATGGATGGATGTTCGGCATGTGTTTAATGCAAAATCACTTTGAGGAATTGCATGCAGTGCTGAGTCGCCAGTTAAAGCAACTCACTTTAGTGAAACAGCCTCAGACTCTTAGTACAGTAATGGTAGATATGCGTTGCAACTGCAGCTTTTGTTTTTCTTAGATCACAAATTAAGCTATTTTACATTAAACATGCAAAACAAAAAAAACGCAGCATTCCCCTAGAATGAAAAAAGAAAATGCCCAAAATAAAGTCTAAGAAAGTTTAATCCACTAGGGACTTCTTTGCCTCTTTTGCAAAATCAACTCAACAATAACGTTGTGCTTTACTATATATACAATTTAATTATGTATGGAAATGCTTTTTTTTTTTTAATGGATTGATACGGGCAAATCTGGCTTAGCAGGTTCGACAACAATGTTTTTCAAGATGCTGCACGTCCCCTGAAATCATCCAAACGTACTTCGACGACCTAAACATGACAACGTTAATTATATTTTCTTATGCTCTCATCTCTTGCGCAAAACGAACAGAGAAGAGAAAAACAAGGTCCTGACTTTGCTGATCACATCCTGCAGGTATTACTCGGACATCTCTCGTATGCCAGCCATCAGCGATCAGGACATGAGTGCCTACCTAGCAGAGCAGTCCCGCCTGCATCTCAGCCAGTTCAATAGCATGTCTGCACTACATGAGATCTACTCTTACATCATCAAATACAAAGACGAGGTGAGGTTCCACTGGATTGTATTTTGATTAAATACATTCGACATTCATTCCGCTACATGGGCAAACTGTCTTCATGGCGACAACCTTGACGGTCTTCTCACAATTACTGTGCAATGCCTGTCAAAACAGCACTTGATTAAACCCGCAGAGCTTTAGATAACACATTTATCGGGTAATATTGAGACCTTCAAGGCGACATTTGAACGTAGTTTTGCACTAGCTGATGGTCAAAAACATTTTTCCTTGGTAAGCTTTTTTTTTTTTTTTTTTTAAATGTTGCTTGAATCTCTCATGTCCTCTTCGGATTATCGCTGCCATTATTTCCTCTCTCGTGAGTCACCGCAGTTTGAGCACTCGACTTTTACTCGCCTCCTGTGGCTCATGACGGACAGCTATATATATTCGCATCAACCTTTGATTTGCCCCACTTTATCGCAGTTTTGTGATGAAAAATAAGAAGTTGCAGCCTCCTCTTTATCTCCTTCCTTCCTCTCCATCCCGCTATTGAAGCTGTATCGCTGTAGTTGTGTTGGCTGCTTGCAGCTGGCTCTATTCAAACCATTTGCTCCCCTTCATTACAGTCTATTATCAAGACGAAGGTAGCTGCAAATCCCCAGTTAGGATGTGTTTAAGAGTATGTTCCACACAATAACATGAATGTTAGACGCCGAATGACGCATATGCATCCCAAATCACACGTATTCATCACACGACTTGTTAGCATCAGTTTCAAACGTAATCATTAGCATGGAGTCTAAAATTAGCCTTAGCGCATGGCTTTTCTCTAGCCTGGGTTAGGAATGTGTAGTATATGTTCTATATTTTCTGGGAAAATGGTCATTTAAAATTGACAAAAAGTAGTGAGCAACAAAATGGAAATATGTGAAAAAAAAAAATGTAACCTTTAGGGTAATATGACACTTGTCTGATATATTGATAAGAATGTAACAAAGTGAAGAAGGTCAGATAATGACACAAATATTTTGTCTCCCGTCATCGTTTGGGTGCAGATCCTGTCAGCGTTACAGAAAGACGAGCAGTCGCGAAGACAGCGGCTACGTGGCAAGTTGGAGCAGGTCATCGACACCATGGCGCTGGCGAGCTGAGGGTTAAAGCGGGCACTCGGCTTGGAATCGCCGGGCAAGAAGCCTTCCTGTAGACAGCTTTGCGCTCCCGGACATGTGAAATCTGAGCTGGTCACCATTTTGAGCGACAGAAGAGAGGCAAAGGAAACTACAAGGTCATGAAGAGACAGCAAAGGCTGGAATTAATTGATTAGTTGTTTTTATTTGTTGTTGTTTTTTTTACTGAGCTGCATACCAAGCCTGGATCAACCAAATTGAGCAGATACTCGCAGAGGGCAGTGGTTGACTTCAATGGACGCAATCAAGACCACGACCGAGGTGCAAATTCAACTGGCTTAAACTGTAAGACAAAAGAAACCAGGAGACTTGATCCCAATTTGGGATTTTCCTTCCCTGTTGCCATTTTCCAGTGAGAGGTCATGCAGATTCAGTGTGACTCCTCATCGGGGTGGTCACTGAGGAGGAAGAACATTTGCTGTGGGAAAACACTTCCTCCGGCACTGATAAAAACTCCAAACCTGCCGACAAGGAGTCGTTATAGTCAAACAGTTTTATTTTAAAGTCTTAAAACCTTGCTTTTGGTTCATTGTCGCATTTGATTCCATGTATCCCCACCAAACTGCCTCCTCTCCTTAGTGCTGTGCCACTCGTGTTTCTGCTGAATTTGCACAACAAAGCTAAATCAAAAGAGAGCAAAGGATATATGAACACATGTATAGCTATATGAGTAAATACAGACCTTGTTGTTTGAATTGACAGAGATGTTTTGCATTTAATGTACAAATGATAGGTTTGACAGGATTTGATATTTCAAAGTAGAAAATGTGAAAAAAAAAAAAACAAGGAAAAGTCGTTATGTGCCATGTTTTACTTTGAATGTTGTTTAGTGCAAAGAGACTTCTTTTCTTTAGATCAAATGTGTTATGAAATGTTGTCATGATAGTGAGATTTATAAAAAAAAAAAAAAATAGGTACATGGAAAAATAGATATAGAAATTACAGAAACTTTCTATATTTCATGAGGTTTCCATTCAAAAGCCAAACTTGGTCATTTTTGAGCCAACCAACTCAAAAGAATCAAATTTGTTCTACATAAGGATCCTGGAAAATAGTCAACTGTGAGCTCAAGCATCCTGATATAAGCTGTACTTGCTTTTTACACAGAACACAGCAAAGTGAGCCAACATCCAAGGTTTACACGATAATATGCATCTGGTGTGACGTGTAATATAGTTCGGATATTGATCATCCCTTCCATACAACAGGAGTAATTCACATTCTCTTACACAGGCATCAGGTACCGCTTCCTAAAACAGATTATTGGCATAATGACTTGATACCCCATTGTGTGGTCATGCCATTTGAACAGAATAGTGACACGGAAATTGATGGATAAAACTCGGCTTGAACAGGCTACGTAAAACTAGCTATCGATTTTGGTGAGATCATCCTCATGATCAGCGTCACAATCTTGGTTTAATTGTGTTTATGGTACAGTTCGGTTCCTTCAAGCATGCCTTTTATTGTGTGTGGGGGGGCTGTCTGGGGCAATACATGCTGCTGACTACTGATTGGTCGTTCGAAAATGATGTGACTTCAGATGCGAGAGTCCACATTGTCTTTAAAGGTCTTGTAGACTGTATTTTAAAGGCTAGTAATTTGTCACATGTCCAAAGTGTTTTTTGATTGAACCTCTGCCGGAATCCAGATTGTTGTCATCACCTTGGTCGTAATAACTGACTAGAAATTAACTTTACATGTTTTAGTATCGGCCCTTCTTTTTTTTGTCCAATTAAGTGTTCATTTGTTCATAGTAGCAGACGCAGTTGTTGCCAACACCACTGCCACGCCCCCCCCCCCCCCCCCCAAATAAAAGACATGCGTTGGAAATAGCAGCCTGATCAAGGTTTACCATGATCAGAACTGTACTGTGTTGGAATTAACTGAACAGTACCACTTAGTAGAAAAGTTCTCAGCTTTCAGGCCTCCCTTTTCTTTGATAACATTTGACACATTTTCATTGAAAAACACACCTGTTTTGATGGGCTGAAAAAGTTGGGGAACTGTTTTGGTTTTACAATTTACAATTTCATTCTGCAGTCAAAACTGTATTCCTATGATTCCATGTTTAAAAATGTGAATGTGCTTAGTGCATTCTAAATTGTATTAGATTTTATTTATTTTTTTGTATTTTTTTTTTTCGTACCGAAGGCTTTGCTCTTGCTTCATTTTGTGGTTTTATGAGGGTTAAAAATGTGGTTTTCCATTTCCCAATGAATTATCTGCTTAAGGCCTCTTCTCTGTAGAATTTAGTGGGATTTAATTAGAAAAACAAGTAACCGGTGTATCGACTAGAAAATTAGAAAAATCACATCTCGCTTTAAATGTTTTGAAAAGCCATGCCACTGAAAATCCAGCTTTTCATATCAAAATCGAGTGTTTTCAGTGCAGCATGTTTTTCATGACACCCATCTTGTTGAAAATTGTCCAGTTCAAATGTGATTAACTTTTGTCCTACTAAATTTTGCCGAGAACACATTGGTCTAGTTATTCATGTTGGAAAAAAAATGTTTGCAAAAAAAAAAAAGAGAAAAGGGTAATCATTTATGTTAAGTGGGTCAATGTAAATCCTGTGATTGTTTTGCTGAATAGAGCACAAGACCAGACTGCATCAAAAACCATGTGCGATGAATTTTTGAACTAATGGAGAAATCCGCAGAATGTTTAACTTGATCAAAGGCACACTTCTTAAAATGACTTTGAAGAAAATGAGAAATGCTGCAATGGATTTCTGTTCTTATTTCACTGTGCTTCTCTACGTTTTTTTTTTCCCATCACTATGGCAAAGAAAAAAAAAATCCTCTACACAGAACAACATTTGCACCGGTAACCTCGAGGAAAGGGCTAGCCTACAAAATGTGGAGGTTGTCGTTCAAACTGTATTTTCTTGTCAGTATCGTATTTATCTTATCTCGTATTCAATTCCCCAGATTGTCAGAGATTGACGTAGAAGAGACAAAATGAAATGTTTCTATCTTTGCAAAAGTGCATTATAGCTGCCTTTGAATTACATTATTATTCATAATAACAGTTTAGAGGTCTCAGTCACACATTTACACATTAGTGTTACAGAAAAGACAAAAAGCTTGAGACTCATCTTTGGGGTGTTCCAATCATCCCATGGTCTAAAATTAGGCTAGTCAACAATTTTAGTCTCTACTATAACTTTAGTTTTTTTGTTTTTTAATGTGAAACAACTTTGGATGTTTCTTAAATTCTTCACGCGATTGTCCTCCAATTCTAAACAACACACTAGTGATGTTGGGGAAAAAACAAGTTCAATTTATCAGGATAATAATTCCATCCGTGTGCTTTTCCATTCTCTGTTAAACACATGAAAGCAATTTCACCCACAAAAGTTGAATTGAGGCATCTGGACTCTTCTGGGTTGTTGAAAACGTCAACCGTTTAATTTCAAGTGTGTCCCATGGGTGTGGTTGTGTGTGAGGCTGTTGAATGATCATTTTGCATCACGATAAGAGATAATGGACATTGTTGTCCTCACAGGACTATAATGATAATATATGGTAGGGACATTCCCTTGAGGCCAATATTGTCCAAATTCTAAACAGAGAATTCAACTGGTTGTTGTGGGAAAGAAATTCTCTCAGACACGGGAAGTTTCCACGGTCACTTATCGTTGTTGTGCAAATCGGGTCATTCTTCAGTCACACCTGGAAACAGCAAGACCAGCTCCAGTAGTCATATTCACAAAACTTCAAAAAATAGAACACCCTCAAGTAAGATTTGGAATGAAAGAAGCCTTTTGGATAAAAGGTCAAATGTCTCCAACACCAAATGTTCATCTAGTTGCCTCAATTCACTTTTTGTAGATTACCATGATGACGACAGAACGAGAATCTACACAGATTTGTTATTCCTGCCACCCTGATGAAATATATTGGATGATTCAGTTATAACCTCTGCACAATTCATCTTGCCCTTGCAGGAAGATTGTGGTATTAAGGACGTGCAAATGCTTCGATCTTAGAAATGAGTCAGCACCAATGGCTATCGTTAACTTCAGCTCGCATTGATTGGGTTTGGAATGGTAAACCCTCATTTGGTTTGTGTTTTAAGCACAGAATGTATTAGTTGCGATGGTGATGCCTATATCAGTTGCATATAGTGTGACCCACCAATTAATTCAACAAAGAGGAGGAAGCCATGCAGTAAATAAAGGGCAACAATGAAGGGGCGTCCAGCATTTGGAGTTCTTTCTTCTCTTCCAGGGTTGCCACCGGTGATCCGGTGGCGAGCACATCCGCCTCACAATTCTCTGGTTGAAGGTTTGAAACCCGGGCTTTGGCATTCCTGTGTAGAATTTGCATGTTTTCTTCATACTCAGTGTTTTGTTGTTTTTTTTTTTCCCAGGTACTCCCTCACGTTCCCAAAACATCCTTTTTATGTTAGCTGGCTCTAAATTGTCTTTAGATGTGAATGTGTTTTTTTTCCCCCTCCTCCATTTGTGCCATCTGATTGGCTGACGATCAGTCTAGGCCCATACCCTGTTTCTTGCCTAAAAGTCAATAAGATTTGGGTACTATTTTTCTTTTCTGGATTTTGAAAACCGTCTGTGTTTACTTATGTGGAGAAACTGCTTTGCCACTGTGACTCTTAATTTTCCATTCAGGAGCATCTTTGGTGCGAGCTCGTTCGCACAAACAAAAGATATGATGAATGGAGAACGAATGTTTGAGGTGTAGGGTCATTTCCTGTAACCTACAACAGGTATGTAGAAGCATGTGCTGTGCCTTTGAGCCTCTTCCTGTGTCCAATTTATCAAGGATAGCCCTGCAGGATTACTTCGAGAAGAAATATTTGTCGGATTTATTATGAAACTCAGATTCTTAGAAAGAAAAGACCAGTATATTTTATTCAACATACGCTTTCTGATACATGACTTAAATAACCAAATTGATTTTTTTACCTTTAAAACATTCTTTATTCAGTGCACACATGACGTGGAACCTCATTCTTCTTAAAGATATTGATCAATCCTCGGCTTGAAGAATTCGTTAAATTAATTTCATTTCAATATTGTAACAATAATCCGTGAATATAATTTGGAGAAAAAAAATGTAAAGCTATATCCAACACCTAAATAATTCCCGTCCCTTCATTGTTGGTGTAAAGTCTGAATAAGACGGGGTCTGCTAGGCTAAACCATCTATCTTTGAAGTTGAGTGTCATCTAAAACATGTAAGAAAACCTCACAAAACTAGAGAGCAACTTCCAAACTAGTCACTGAAAAAGTATAAACGGAATGTCCACTCGGGAGATTGCACCCTGACTTGTGTTTCCCTCTAATAGCGACCTTTAACCTTTTCTTCATCTGCTGCCTTCACTTACATTAAATGACATTATTGAGATAGAACAAATGATTTGAGTTCTGTCACTTTCAGACTAAAAAAATAAATGAGATGCACAGAAAGCAGTTTAATATTTGGGAAAATATGATACCTTTTGAGGAGTGTCAGACTTAATAAGCTGCTGTTTCACACCCGTGTAAATTCACATGTCTTTGTTCTATTATACAGATGTATTATTTGTAAATAGACATTCATCAAGGAGAGATTAAATGTGTTTTGCTGAATATTAACTCGTCTGGATGTTTTTCTCTCCACCGTCCACCTGCCTTCCATCCCTGCTGTTCTCTTCCCTCAGAAGTTGGGGCTTTTTTTTTTTGAAAAGCCATGAGAAAGTTTAAGGTTTATCTCAAGTGCATTCCATTGCAAAAACAGCTCTCACTGTGAGACTTTTACTATTTGCTGTAATATATTCTGGCGTAGGAAGGTACTGCTTGCAGTTTTTTTTTTCTCGTTTGTTTTGCCCACAGTGATGCTAATGTGGTCACTGAAGAAGATTAGACCGAAGATGATAACACGTTGATGTCCACACATTGCTGTCAAAAAATTCCTCCCTCTAGTGCGTTTAGCTCCGTTTTAAGAATAGCGTTCTCAATTTAGCTCAGTTATAAAAATAGAGTTCTCATTCTGGTGTCAGTTGTCACATCACTGTCTACATACATGCAAATAGTCTTGCGACCTGTCACACTGTCATAAAAAAAAAAAAAAAAAGATTGCCATGGGGGAGTAATGATGATGTAATGTGAAAAAAAAAAACGCGGTTTGGTTTACATTCGCGCATATTGTTAAGGCCATTAAAAATTATGAAAATGTAAATATGACTGAAGCAACCGATTGCAAACCAATTATAATCTGCACAATCATTATCTTTTGTCCTGTTTTCATGCTATACTTAAATGATTCCTATAAACTAAAGGTGAACTCTCATCGCACTCAAATGAAGTCGCAGTTTCCTAGATCCTCTGTCTGGCTGTCCATTACAAGTTGGAAAATGTAACATTCAAACGCCCTCAACCTCTTGGGAAAAAGTTGATTTGACAGGCAAGCCATCAATCAAAATTAAAAATCCCATTATGAAAATATTAAGGCGAGAGGAGGAGACATTTAGACCTCTGGAGAGAATCTGACCTGAATATCACAGACACCTTGTCTGTATTCTGAATAGAACTGACCTGTCTTCATAATCCTCTATTCTTGTCCTTATGTACCAGTTTAGAGTATGTCTGCCATTTTTATGTTCTTTTCTACAAATTTTCTTGGAGATGATCACACAAGCAATTATTTTTTCTTCTTAAAAAAGGGTACTGTCTAACAACACTCACCTGATGTGAAAGAGAAGAGAGCGAACACACAGATCAATAGTTTCACTCAACAAACTGTGAGATTATTTTCATTGAGAAAAACTTTCCATGCTCTATTTTCATGAATGGCGTATCACTTGGACACGGTTCTTGGTAATTTTGCAAGCCGACAATCTGCGAGAGGTCTGCGCCGCTGTGGGCATGGTCACAGCCGACTCCAATCATGGCGACTCGTATTCCCCTTTAATACTGCATATTGATTGTGTCGACAATGACAGGGACATGGGGGTCGCTTGGACAGCCCCCCTACCCACCATCATAGCTTTGCTGTTCACTAGGATGATTCAAAAGATATAATAAGGATTCTAAGTAGTCGTAAATAATGCATTTGTGAATTGATTCTTATATTGATTTTGATCCCTGCTGTTCACAGATTTATGAATGAAACACGTCTGACAGCTACAACACGTTTTTGAAGCTTGGTATCTCTTTGTCTACACCCTGATCAAATTCATCAGTCGCATGAGACCAACGGTCACTCCGCCAAGCTCATTTCCAACAACACTCCCTCTGCTGTGGCAGCACAACAAGCTTGGCAGAGACCAGTTTGCCAAATCATCAAACGTGCAGCGAGCCTTAAGCTTGGATAAATATCAGGAACCGACAGCATTTGCGCCAGTTCTGATCGAACTGCTATATGTTTAAGGGGGTGGAAATAGGTTTTCAAAAAAGCCCATGCTCCGTCACAGTCTCCTTAATGGGGAATCTATTGTTCCTTTGGCTTGGCTATGTAATCGATTGATTGAAATCTTTATTTCAAACATCAGTCAAGCGAGCTCAGGTAAACAGAAAAATAAATATTTAAAATAATAGAGATATCAAGTTAAATTACACATAAATGAAAAGAAGAGGATGAGGTAAAAGCAGATTTACTCCTACCCTCTCTCTACTGGGCGTTAGATACGAAAACCTCTATTCTTAAGAGTCAGCCTCAGAATACCCGCCTGTATATTATATTCTCAGGCTGGAGAGGTGTTTGCGTGATCCAGTAAAGTTCAGAGATCCTTATCTACCTAAAGCGACCCGTAGATATAACCTTTAGCCCGTCTATCGGCTGAAAAGCAGCCCGTATCAGTCTCCTTGAAGTCTTCCTTTTTTTCCCCAAACTATTCTGTGCTTAAAGGTCAGGTTTGTAGAATCCTTCGTCCTACTTGGTGGGCAGCTGAAGGACATAGAGTACAAATGGAATTGAAACTATTAAACATATAAGCACTTTCCTCACCCGTATGACTTTTAATGACCATCCATCGTCATATTCCTAGCGTTACCCTTCTCCCTCTTCATTTAAATTTGTCTGCTCGTAGGAAGCGCAGCAGCTTTACGCTGTCTCCCCTCGCCTGGAGATGTGGCTAGGCCTTCAAATATCTCAAGGCATCAGATTACCCCGTTCATCTTGCACTCGTTGTGAAAAATCACTCTCCCTCTCTTTTATTTTCCTCTTCTCTTTTCTGCGCCTGAGGGCTTTTCTGGCAGTTCAATCAACCTGATCGCGCTCAACACAAACACTCACTCTGTCCTCCACTATGCCCCGACTTAGAATAAACGACAAAGTCGGGCTCGATTTGGATCCGATGCTGCTAGCTCTCAGCTAGAGATTAAACCGTGCTAAGACACCCCGTGTTCCTCCAGAGACGAGGAGAAGATGACATGGGGGAAGAAGAGTGAAAAGATGAGAGATAATGAGAGAAAAGAGGGAGAGGCTGTCAGTGAGATAAGCCAAATACAGGAAAGCAAGTTTGCCATTGGCCGAGAGCTTGCTCATTCTGTCTTCGCGCAGCCTCAATAAATGATGACCGGCAGGGGAAATAAGATGGCACTCACTTTCAGCCTGCCTGTTTCCTCACCGTCAGCTGCATCAGGTGCTGCAGTGCTAAATAGCTACTGATAAAAACTGCTGGCAACAAGAGGTCTTTCAGATTCAAAGGAAGTTGTACAGTTATCAGGGACTAAAAACTATCCATGTGGAATTGAGAAGCATGAATCTTTTCGTTTCTTTAGGAACTGGACAAATTTAAGTTAATTTTTTATTCGTTAAGTGGGTATTTTTTTAAAATGAGACTTCAACGTGTAATAATATCGAGCATAATGTCCAAAATTTGACCCTGGAACCATTTGAGGCCTGCTGTCAATTTTTAGATACATGTTGCAGCTATTTTATGTTTGGTCTGAACCTCGCATAATAATGTGTTTGTGGAATACTAAACAAATGTCAAAATCCCCCTGTTTTTATCCATCTCAGGCGGCAGTCATTTTTCCACTTGCTGTCAAATGAAAATTGCGGCTCTCAAGTCCCGACTAATCACAGCTCACCTGTTTTCTGTGTTTGTTCGTGTGACGTTTGCTTCTGTGTTTGTTCATGTGACGTTTGCAAGCTGAGCCGTCACTATTCGTTACTTCAACCCTGACCAACTGTGATAGAATTTGCAGCCAGTCAGAAACTCAGGGAGCACTTGCGGGGCTCAAATGAGGTGGCTTTCCAACTCCTTCACGAAGCATGCAACGGTTGCCTAGCAACCGCCATAGCTGCAGTTGACAGTTGTGCTTTTTGACAAGTGCGAACCCACTCTCTCTGTTAATATTTTTCTCATTAGCTGGTTTATTCAGATGAATACCCGCATTTTAATTTGTGCCCCACTGGCTCTAGCGTGTCCTATATTTTCAGGGGGGAAAAAAACAAATCATCAGCCATCAGGGCTGCTGGTTAACACATCCATTCGTCCCTGGTGTGACCCAGAGGTGAATACGGTAACTGCTTTTGGTGGTGATTGTTGTTTCCCAATTTCCAATTTGTGTGTACTTATCCAATCAAATAAATATGAAAGAGTAAAGTTATGTGAATTTGATGAATAACTGTAGCCTGATGACTTGGCCCGGGAATGATCACGAGTTGGATTCATTGTTCCTGGAAAACACTGGATGAACTTGTCTTAAAATGCCATGGTTTGAACATCTGGCTCCAGAGCTGTTTTCAGGGACCCATTTAAGCGTTCAAGCAGCGCCCACGAGGGAGTTTATGCAACACACACAAGTTAGCATGTAAAGGGTCATATGAAGCAGAGAACAGTCCAGCAGAGCCAATGAGACGCAAATGGGTCATTATAAATTCCGTTTAGGGATAAGCAGAGGCAATTTTCACCAACTCTGACCCCCTTTTTTCAACCCGGAGGGTACCAGCTCTGCATCTCATCGTCTGGGCAGGATCTCACCTCACCTTTCTCTGCAGAGTCGCCACACTTTCATCCTTCCCTGTGGCTCTGCAGGATGGAGGGATGCACTAGAAAACTGGCAGATGAGAACAAACCTGAGGAGATATTTCATATAGTGCTAGTCATCTTTGAGCAGTAAATCTTACACACACACACGCACACACTCCTCCATCCCCTTCTTTTGCTCCTCTGCTCCCCCTGTCATCCTTTTATCTCTTCTGACCTCTCATCGTCACCCTTCCTCTTGCTCCGTCTTCCCGCTTGCCGTGCTCCTGCTTGCTCTCTGTATCACTTAGGGCTTGGCTGCAGGCAACACTGACGTATTGGAAGCAGCATGGGGCTTGAGGAGTCATCTGGTGCTAAGCGGAAGCTGCTCCGAGCTTTTTGAAAGCCATCTTAACATTTGGTCTGGAGAGGCCGACAAAGACGATCAGGTGATAGAGCAGTCAAGCTGAGCACGGGGCCTTGAATGCCTCCCGGTCAAAGACGGGGAGATAACCAGGCAAACTTGAATCTAATGCCAGAGGATTTGGAGCTGTTCGGCATCAGCCATTTGATCTTAAGTTAAGACCGAACTTTTTTTTTCTTCCGGAACCTCAATGAACCTGTGACTGCACCGCCCTTATACAATTTGGAATTCAACTACATTTCTGCAACGTCATGAATGTCACTCAGGTCGTCAGCACAGAAACTTACATTCCTCTTACAGAGGTTAAATGTTTCTCATCTTGAAAGCCGAAGAAGGTGGCGCTTCAATTGGACTTCTGCAAACTGAAGGTTTTCTGCAGAAAGAATATTGGAAGGAGAGTTAATGAGTTGCCTTGTACTTTCACTTGCCATCATTTGCATTTACAAAGCATTTGATTTTAGACTGGAGGGCAGCATCCCATCTGTTACAAAAGTTCTCAATTGAATGTCCACACACAATTTCAACTTGTGAAACTTTTTACTTTTTAATAACCAAATACTTCTGCAATGACACTGCACCGAAAAGCTGAAAGGTTAATACAAAAATATAGTCACCTGAAATATCCACTGGAGGTTTAGTCTGTCCAAAGTGCTTTCTCTACTTGGCTAAAGTTTGTTTTCATATTTCAATGATGTCCATCTCACAATGACATATTTTTTCCCACGTTTGTTGCAGTGGCATTGGCTGATATCAAATTCAAATCTGAGGCCTGACCTGAGGATATCCAATTGCATGCGTTCTCTTTCCGCAGCCATGACCCATATGGTAAGTGGGCCAGGTAGAAGAACAAAATGAATTGTGTCACTTGAACGTAGTGTAAATCCTCTCAATGATCAGGGAAGGTGACGGGACTTCTCTCTTTTATGTAGGTCAAAGAATTATTTTAGCTTATCTTGTGCATGTTTAAAAACAAAACATACAAAAACAGTCTTCCAACACAATTTGTCATATTTACTTATACAGTCTTAATCTTATTCAGGGGGATTTTGTTATTTAACATGTTCATATTAGATGTCAGAGCGGGGAACACAGGGCAAAATGTTGTTGGAGATGACTTTAGTATAGCAGACAAGGTCAAGGCTTTGAGGGCCTGCATGTGTCATGATGATTATCAGTCGGCAGATGAAGATACGGCATCACGGCTGACAAGAAAGCCAGCGAGCTGAGAACCTACATGAATGGACAAGGACTTAGTCCAAATCAATAGTGTTTTTGTCGCTCTCTTTTTTAAGGAATGTTTATAACTTGAAAATGCATTGCACATGCCAAAGCAACAGGTGGCACTGAAACCCCAAAACAAAATTGGCCAATTAGCAGCCAAAAACATTGCACTGTTTGAATGCAAATGTACGAAAAACGTCACTAAATCCATTTCGAAAATAAAATATCGGTAAATAAAAATCTATAACAATAACTTGTGTAAATTAAGCAAGCAGGACCGCAACAAAGTGCAAACTGTATCTCACTCACTCCATGTCTAAAAACGCAGGCTCAGAGAAGAGAGATTCGTGATCAAGGAATTTATTACTCCAGTAGCAAAATCTATATACAAAAACAGATCTATACAAACAATTTTGCGGTACCGAAGGTGTAACATAAATCGCTGGTGGAAAAATCACACCAGGAAAACAACGCGGAAAATAGAAAACGCTTTGCAAAAGGCAAGGAACAAAAAACGAACAAAAATCGCTTACCACCAAAGGGTAAGATGAGCCAATTGGCGAGCAAACACGGCAGAACAGGACAAAGGCTGGGTGCATAGTCAATGGGCGGAAACGAGGTCGAGAAACACGTTAACAAGAATGGCGAGAGTAAACACTTGGACCATGGACATGAGCACAAGGGAATAATCCGACGCTGAGACGTCAGCGCGGCGCGTTTAAATAGCAGGGTAATCATGGTATCAATGGGCAACAGGTGCGTGGCAGGTGGGCGCGTCTCTCCAGCTGTGACGACAAGACAGGAAACAGGTGCTGGAGTGAACGCCCCCACGTCAGCTGAGCAGACAACAACAAAAACATGAGGCATGACAGAAACGGATCATGACACTCTGACCACTGGTGAGAAATAAAACAACAAAAACACCTAACCTGGCATTAAAACACATGGAAACCCCGCCGTCCCCCATACTTGTGCTGTGTGTGTTATTATAATTCATTCAAGGAATTGATTTCTAAAATTATTCAGGATTGTCCCTGATTGTTGTGAAATTTCCAAAGAAATCCGTTGATAATCAGCCTCCCGTTGGTGGAATGGCGAATCTGTCTTCATGCACCTCGATCCCTTACACCAGAACTGTCATGCCACCTGCGCTACAACTTAGACCTGCTTTTAGGTAGTCTTAAATTGAGTCTATTTTTTGTCCTCAAATTGCAAGTTGCGCCGGGGGCAAGCCAGCCGCGTCACTCGGAACACCGAGCCAGACATGGCTCATCAACCAAATTCACAAACACCCAAACTAGACCTGCCCTGGCATGAAATGAGTGGAGAGCACTTTTTGTTACCAAATTATTAGTTTTCTTATTATTTAGTTTTATTTATTATTTAGTTTTATTATTATCCATAGAGCGTGCGCCAGAACTCCAAGGTGAGGTGCTTCGGGATCCCAAACACATTAGGCTAGAATTACCTCTGCACCAAAATGAAGACACGCCCATTTTAACACCAAGTGCTCAGGCACCTGCCAGCCAAAATAGGGCTCATATAAGTAAGATGTCCTGCTAAATAAGGATTCAACAGATGTGAGCAGACCAAGAAAGATGAGGACGACAACAGTGACAGTGAGATTGATAGGTGGCTCACTTACAGAGTTAAAGAATAGCTGGCACTGATTGGAAATTTTCTTGATCCGGATCAAATAAAATCCAGATAGATTAAGGTGTATAAAGAGTAAAAATTGCATTTCCCACTACAAACCTTTGGAATTTTTGGTCTAAATGGGAAAAGTTCAATCTGAACTTTTGCCAATATCTAAATTACTCATTGAAATAATTACGATGGCGTGTTGTGATCATATTGACTTGTTGTTTATAAGCAAGCATGAGGCTGCTGGGAAAAAAACAACATCATGAACATCAGCTGCAACAGTCATAGGAAAACATTTCAACACTTACTCCCTTAATGTTAGTGAACTATTACCTTTAAAAGTCTAGCCAAGTTACATTCAGGTAACGTTTCTTTTGTTGTAATTTGCTTTATTAAATTTGGATGAGTGGAGTCACACACACGTCCATGCCAAAGACTTGTCTTTGATCTTACTAACTACAACAGTAGGTTTGTTACAGTGTGCCAAAAAAGTGGTATTTCTGCAGTGCCAACTCCCCAGTGACACCTAAAATGAATATAAAGTAGATAAAGATATTCCCTTGGAGAAATTTGCAATAAACATGTCAGAAAACAGGATTTGGCACCAAAGTACAGGTTGGGATAAGGACAGCCAGATTAATATAGTTAGCTCCATCTTTACAAAAGGCAGCGGCTGTTTGGGTGAGTGAAGCTGCAGACAGCGAGCGCTCCGAAAAACCTCGTCTGTGCTCTTTCGCTGCAGCAAACTGACACCACAACCTCCATGCATTTTTCATGACCCATGTTGGCTGACAAGGCTCTCCCGTGCTCTCTTTGCCTTCAATAATACACACAATCACACAAGCACCATCTCCACATTCTACCACTCTCCACCTAACTATCTCCGAGAATTGAATAGCCAACAGCCTCTCTAATTTACACGCGGATGCAAAATAATTTTTCTAAACGACTAGACACTGAGGTCAGATGACAGACACACTGAATTAATAGTTAATATTGGAGGCGATGAGACGTCAACGAGTAATAAATTTATCCTCTGCTGAGTAATAATCGATGCAAGGCTACTATTTGAGATTGGTGTGAAACACTATAATGAAGGTAAAAGTGTGACTATGAATCCTACTCGTTTTCCAGTAGAGAAGCAATTGGGAGAACTCAGATTTTGATTATTTTTGTAGTTTCCCAAAGTTTCATGATTCTGGGGAAACAAAATATGTGGGTTTGATTAAAATGCATTGCGGCACGTTACTACTATTTTATGGTAAAATATGACCAAATTATTATTGACAGTACACCCACACACATTTGCGCTTCACAATTTGCATTTTTTTTTTATGACCTCTGTTATTCGCTAAAAGTTAACTACATTTACAATTACATTTTAGGTGCTCTTTCTGATGCACGAACATGTCACAAGATGACACCAAACCCCTGTCAAATTAGGAAAGTAAAACGGTTGGCTAAAGAAAGCATGTTGAAGTGAACATGTTGAGAAAACCTTTGTATGCTTTGTAGGGGTTGAGATCATTTTAGCCCGGATTGTAAAGGAGAGTCTCTGCTGTAAGAGCATCTATTCCATCTGGGACTTTTTTTTACTTTTTAATTTTTTTATTCATTTTTTTTTTTTTTAATTAAAACTGTTTATGTTAGCAAATGACGAAAAGATTAATCACAATGCAGACATGAAGAACAACAATCATAAAAAGGATACTCTGCTAGACATGTTAGAGGCCTTTGAAATTATGTTAAATTATTTGTGGTAAATTTACAATTAATATATGCAGTTGTGAAAAAAAATAGGAAGGAGTCACTTACTCACAGCTTTTTGCTCATTCACAGCAGGACTCAGTCCCTGACAATATTAAATTTGGAATACCTGGTATTCCTCTCAATGAAGCTTATATGACAAATATTAAAATCAGGATTAAATGAGACGCTCCAAAATTGAGACACAAATTATTTTTGTTACTCCCTTTGAACCACTCATTTAAATCACCCATCACATTTCTTTCAGTGCACGTCGTTTGCTTTCAGCCCCCTTCCCTTGCCTGCCCCCTTCTCTCTGCTGACTCGAGGTCAGCCACCAGTGTCTCTGTTAGTCACATCTCATTACATCCAAGCTCCCATCTCTGATCCAGGGTCAGCAAAATGCCACTAGCTATTTCCGCTCCCTTGTGCAGCATAGTAAAGTTAGACATTTACTGCTCGTGGCGTCTAGGTCACAATCATGTTTTTGCCCAGATGTGACTCCTTATTTGCAGAGTATTCGAATTAATGTTATTATTTATTTATTTTTTTTTTTTCAGATTTTTTGGAATTCAAATAATTATGAACACAAATGAAATTGGAGTAAAAGTAGATTCATGCAAGACAAGAAGCAGCAGTCAGAAAACCCCCCAAAAATTCTCATCCAATGTTTATTTCCAAACTGTCTGGCAGGAGTCGAATAAAAACAAAGAGCAGACTCCCCCAAGAAGAGGGTGGGGTGGATTACACCTGGTGAAACAAACAATCACAAAAGTGTGCAAATAGAACTTGGAACTAATTCCACAACAGGGATTTCTGTAAAATAAAACTATGGCACTGACATCATTCAGAAAAAAAACACAGAAAGAGAGAACAAGCAAAAAAAAAAAAACGTAAAAAATTAAGATTTATTTTCCTATTCATTAAATGGCCTCCAAATACAAAGACACGCATACTGTATTTGGGTGTAACAAAAAAACAATAAAATATTTGAATCAGAGAAACATTTTTGATTTAAAAGAGAGTGAGTGCTTCAAATTTGAAATATATTGAGATACATTTCAAATCTTTTTTTTTTTGAAGAGATATATTTTTGAAGGAAATGCGACAGTAGTGACAGGTTCATTCATATGAATGACAAATGATGACAAGAAACCCGTCGTATACGTATCAAATAAAATCATAATCCCACAGACTCTAATGGATTCATTGCCCTTCAAAATCGAATAATCTCGTTGCACACTGAGTACAATGACAGGAAAGGGCATTCTGATTCTGATTCTGAATCGTCCTTTATTAGAGGGATGCACAGCGCTATACTACATGCAAAAAAAAGCTATCTGCTTTGTTTTGTTATAAGATGGCTTCATTGATTGTACAATTTTAAATGTGTGGCTTGAGTGGTAGTAATTAATTAGTTTATTTTGAGAAAAAACACATAAGAGCTGAAAAATAAACCTCTATATTGATATATTTCACATTTATGACAACCGTTTCAGTACAATACAATTCCTGGATGGGGTCAACGAGACGGAACGTGCGTAATTTACTGCTGGACAATAGACACGCATCGGACAACAAGGAGAAAAGAAGAAAAACAATGCCTGCATGGCAAGATAGACAGGCCGTTCGAGAACGTCACAAAATTACCAATGGCCACCACACCACTGCCGGCTTTTTACTTGTGGATTATTTATTGTGCTCTGGCTGATTGCAAAGAACAATTTTTCAAAACGGTTGTCTCTAGTGTGGACAGTTGGCTTGATAGTGCAAATAATAGCCATAAATGTGAATAATTTTGCAAGTTGGGCATTCAAAGTGTGTGTTACAAAATTACAAACTCAATGTGTCAAAGGAATGTTTGCGTTATTTAAACTTTGTGAGCAGTTTTGCAATAGATATTAATAGTCTTAGAAATTGTGCTACAAGAATCATGATTAGAGTTCAAGCATTCAGATAACGATATTGTCCATCTGTGTCCATCCTGGTCTGCTCGTTCTCCAAAATGCACTTTGTGCCATCGAAAAACAGTCTGAAAAACAATCTGATAAACAAACGTGTTGGCCAACTATATTATCAAATTAATCATAGACCAAATTTTTACTGCAGCAAATGTGAAGTGTCCCTTTGACATGGAAAATGTTCACCACAAGTATGCATTTATTAGTCTTTGTTTTTTCCAATGTTGTAGCTGTCCAATGACAAGTCCACAATATGGTGCGACAGTTAGTATGTATGCCATATGCTAAAACAAATATGCTTGAGTATGTTTTTCTAATCAGTGAAACAAATTTTTCAGGTAGGTATTATCCAAATGGCAAAAAGTAAACAAAACAATTCAAAATCAAGATAAATGATTCTTATTATTGGAAAGAACACATGACTCCTTCTATCACCGTCTAGTCATGGGGGCAAGGAAAGAATGGCGGCGGCTGGTGGGCCAAAATTTGGATAAAAGCAAACGGTAGTGCTGGCACGAATAATTTAACAAAGCATGCTTTGCTGCCAAAAAAAAGGCACTCGAGGCAGGAAAAGAAAAAAATATACAAAAGGCTAAACCTCATGAGCTCGAGAAACAACTGACAGACCCACCAACAAGGACTGAAGCAAACCAACCAGGAAACTAAATACATGCATGCTAATTACACAGAAGAAAATGGGAGTAAGGACACAAAGGGAGTGAACAAGCAAACTGGCTGACACAGACGTATTGATTCTTTGCTTTTGTCAGGATTTCTTTCATAGGGAATGTGAATTAAAAATAATCATGAAATGGTTGGCCACTATTATGTATCTTTGTAACAACATCAAGCAGAACAATACATGCTCCTGTAGTCTAAGACACTGGTCCTCAACCATTGGTCCGTGGTCAGGTACCGGTCCTCTGGCCACTCGGTGCTAGACCGCTTAGAGACACAGATGCATTTTTTTTTTGGGATCAGAATCAGAAATCCCTTTATTGTCATTGTACTCAAGTGTGCAACGAGATTAGAGAGCTCCCCTCTCCAGTGCAATACAACAATAATTCAGATAAATATATAAATTGGATAAATAAGAGAATAGTTAGTGCAATGGAAAATAATACTGAATAGGGTATATAAAAACACATCACTTTGCTGTTCTGCAAGGTAAGGGTGGTTGTGTGTGTGTGTGAGAGTTTAGAATGGAGATGGCTCTTGGGAAGAAACTGTTTCTCAGTCTATTGGTCCTTGATTTGATGCATCTGTAGCGCCTGCCAGAGGGCATCAGGTCGAACAGGTGTGAGTTTGGGTGGGTATTGTCTTTGACGATGTTGAGAGCCCTTCTGAGGCGGGCGGTGTAGATGTCCGACAGTGAGGGGAGAGGGAAGCCAATAATCCTTTGCGCTGTTTTGACTGTCTTCTGGAGCCTCACTCTGTCTGCCTCAGTGCAGCTGCTGTACCAGGTACCAGATAAGATAAGATACAAGGGGCTCTGTGATTACATGACCAAGAATTGCAATATTACGGTGACTAGTAAACCGAGCAATTGGACGTTGCTGAAATGCGTGTGACAGAAGCAGCCAATCAGAGTCCATCTAATCTGTTCTCTAGTTCTGTTTGCAAGTTGAAGACCTAAACAAAAAGTAAAAGAAACAAGACGTGAACCGAACATGCAACTAAATGCACAGATGGATGGGCTGCCATGATTTGGCTTCATCTTCCAAAGAGGATTTTTTTTTCCACAAAATCGTACCCCACCCTCACTTGTGTGTTTCTCCAATGCGTTGTGGAGTTAATGAAGCTGTTATGCAAGATTAAGTCCTCAAAAACACGCGACACAACCATCCTGTTGAATCATTTGAACAAGTAGCATCCAAGTGATGATTTGGAAAGCATGATAATGCGTGTGGAGTTTGCAACACCTGCCGATGTATCATTAGCAGTTTTGCCGTTACCAAGTAGCCATGCAAGCTCTGGTCTAAGACACAGATGTCAAACACCAATCCTGAAGGGCCTGCGTGTTTTTTAAATTTCCGTCCTCTGACACACCTGATCCAAATGATCAGGTCATCAGCAAGCTTTGTAGGATCCTGATAATGATCCTGATCATTGAATCAGGTGTGTAGTATATCGCTGACGTCGGGAATCGTCACGTTTTCCCAAACCATTACTTTGGATGAAAAAAAATGTCAAGTTTGTTGAGTAATTTATCACGGCATTGTCAAAGGCAGCAATACATTTTCATCGCATTAGATTGTTCAATCATTTGTAACAATTATTAGTATCAATTTGTAACAAAATATATATAGTAGGTCATCCTAAATTGCCCACACCTGTTGTCCATTATGTTTTACAAGTTGTGAACGCTTCTATCTATCATCATGCACTTTCTGTCTGGAAGGCATCAACTCATCAGGTCGCAAACCGTAATAGTCAGAGTGAAAACATGTTTTGTTGCTGGGCATTTGCATTGTGACAATGCTGCACGGCTTGTCCTAGTGCATCAAAGCGTAATAATTTTGGCTTGAATGACACCCATGAATTACTTCTAAGCCCTCATTAGACATTAAACATCGTTCAACAATTGTATTTTAATCATGGGTGTGCAGATTTTGGTTTGATTGTTTTTTTGTTTTGTTTTTGGTGACGTTGTCTTCTGTTAATGCATAGACATCTTTGTGTTTGGCTTTCACAGACTTAATTATGATAATCTTTGTATTAACCAGCTCCTCCTGATCGCACCTGAGGTGTTTTGTTAATTGGGTAAACAAAATTTGCCACCACCAACAGATGTATCAAATTTCTCTTTTTTTTTTTTTTTTAATTCAAATCCAAATATGTAATATGCAGCATCTTCATCCAGCGTGAGCTTTGTTTCAGCTTTCTCAAGTGCTGTGTAGCCCATGAGGCACAACAAAGTTAATCTATAAAGGCATCTGAAGCTAACACCGAGTGCTTTCAGTTTCCCGATTCCAATCAATATCACAACCTTGGTTCATTTGAATCATTCATAGTCTAATCTTGAACGTAATGGTTGCTTCAGGGCGTGATATGCTGTTCACACTTTGTCCATAAATGATGGTGCGGCATTCGTGAGTGACAGGGAATCAATGCAAAGGCCTCCGTCTCAGATGAAA
Organism: Idiotropiscis lumnitzeri; assembly: GCF_059441095.1. Classification (NCBI taxonomy): domain Eukaryota; kingdom Metazoa; phylum Chordata; class Actinopteri; order Syngnathiformes; family Syngnathidae; genus Idiotropiscis; species Idiotropiscis lumnitzeri. The sequence goes on from NC_142393.1 coordinate 15,376,470, forward strand.
TAGGATATTTAACCGCTTCACTTTAAATTAATGAGAATGTTAACACTTAGGATGATATGACATGATTTATGAAGTTCCACTTTGACGAGGAAACTTTCATTTGAATCTAGTAAGAAATAACGCACTTTAAGAAGCTTGAGCCAACCACAGGATATGGGCAGATTTGGTGCATTCTTCACAATGACAATGAACATGCTACCCTAAAAACATGTTAAAGAAAATATTTTTTGGCATATTGTTGATAAGGGGATTAAGGCTTGAGTAGAGGAGTCATTTATTTTATTTTATAAGTAGCACAAATGTTTGGAAACAATTTTTTTCCGTGTGAACAGTGTCCGCTCTGAACACTACGGACATCATATCAAGGGGTGATTGCCCAATAAAGTGTTCAATAAATATTTATTCATGGGAAAAATAAAGTTGCTAAAAAATTACATGTACAGATATCAAGTATGTTTACTTTTTGTACAAAATCCCTCTAAAGTGCAGTGGGAAACAATCCTGCACAGTCCATACAGTGTAGAGAAAAAGCTTCTATTGTGTAGATCAGTCGAAGTGAAGCAGACACATCCACAGTGAAAGTGCCGCCTTGGAATAATCCCTCATCAACTATTCTCCTCCTCTGTAATGTATAGTGCATGTGGAGAGAAGCTATGAAAGAGTTTCCATGTATTATTGAACAAAACAGCTGCCACTGTGGATATGCTGCAATTCGGTGGGAGTGTGTGTGTGTGCGTGTGCGCGCGCTCCCCCACTTGCGTTAACCTCGTGGACGACCAGCGCTCCTGTCAGCTTGTGATGCCATGTTTTTGTTTGAGCGCAAAGAGTGGGTTATTAAATACAACTCCCCAACAAACTCGCACACGCCCGCTTGCACACACATGCACACCTTTTGGACAGCTCATCTCGATAATTAGTCTCTGGATAGGTCCATGGTGCACCGAGGAATAAATTCAAAGAGATAAATCTGTTTCACAGGGGAAAGTGGGTAAAACTATGCGCTCCATATTGAAAATAATGTTTGGATGTTGGACTTTTCTCTTTGTTTTGTTATTAGGCTCTATTGATGAGGTGAGAAATTGCTATAAATATCAGATTGAAAAAAACTTTCAAAAGAGGGTCGGTTTCACAAAAAGAAAAATAGCTAGAAGAAATTCCTCTTCCCATACGTATGATTAAGGTCTTTTTAAGCATTCCTTTAATCATATTTTTCCTAAATCTTTCGTTTTAGTAATTTTAGAAATTACTTTTTCTTTCTTTTCTTGGCGTTACTTTTAAATGTCTTAATTTTTTTCTGTTTGTAAATGTCTCCAATTGTTATATTTTATGAAGCACATTGTGTATGAAATGCGCTATATATACAAAGCTGCAGTGCCCCTCATTAGCTTAGCTGTACATCTCGCTGACTTTTGAAGAAGACTTTTCCGTTTGTATTCATTAATTTATTTAGTGTATTCCTCTTTACTACTATTACATAACAGGCATCATCATATTTATCCTAATAACATGATAATAAGAATTATTTTTCAAACATAAAAAGAAAGCTAGCAGAACAATAGTGCATGTGTGTGCGTGTGCGTGTGTGTGCCCCCTCAACTCCCTTTCTCTATGGATAGCGCTTGTTTAGACTTATTGTTTCTTTACGTGGCGCTGGCCAGCACAGAGAATGAATGGGCTCGGGTTACACCACAACAATGCAATGATGGATGAGGGCGGCCGTTGTAATTATATGAGGACCAACAGGTAACGCTGAAAAGAGACAGAGAGCCGCAGCCTGCCAGGGCATGATAGCGCACATCGGCTCGGCTCTTTTTTTCTTTTGTTGTACTCAAAGAGCAGCTTGACTCTCACAGGCAACATTTTGGGGAGATAAAATTGCATGGGCATGCAAATTTTTATTTTATTTTATTTTTTTAACAATATTTCAAATTATGCATTTTGGTAGGAGACCACTGTTTGTTTGAAAAAAATGGGTGAAAGTTTCTCCAAAGTGGTTTGGGGTCATGCAGCTGTTTTGGACATACGTAGTTTGTATGTGGTTTCCATACTGAGGAATATTTTATACTTTTTCGTTTCTATTCTAAAATCGATTCTACTTTTTATCACCAAATTGTGACATAAGATTTGGTTTGATTGAACTCATTGCAAGACACTTGTTAATTGGATAGTCATCTGCCCAAACTGTGATCTTCTACCATTCTGTCAAATTGTGGGCATTAAATTATGTGTTTATGCATTAACAGATTACGGGTTCTGTTGTGGATAGGTGTAAACGTGGTGAAGACTGCCATATTGAACGAGAGCTTTTTAAAATTTGTGAGAGAAAATGAAGTTTCAAGTGATTGAATTGGAAGTGTCAGTAGAAGACTCCAAATAGCACGTTAACAACAACAGCTGTGACAAAGTCTTGTACATAAAAGATGATAATTAGAATAATAATTCTACAATTGAAACTATCTCAATAAAATTTGTTTTAATTAAAATATACAAACACATCTCAAGTTGCAGACCAACAAATGATTGAAAAGAAATCTCAGGATAATTGTTTTGACAGAGTCCATTGTCACAGCGCTTTGAAATTCAGAGTTGAAAGGAGCTTTGTCAGGTGATATGGCGTAGCGCCTGCTTCCAAGTCAGCCCTTGGATCATTCACAAGTTCCAAAATTGCATTGTTCAATAGACAATGCGTAATTCCTTATTTCTGTGTCTGGCATTTTGAAGATGTTTATACGAACATAAAGTATCTGCATGCTGCCTTTCAGATGCAGTATTTTAAATGCAAAATTCACAATTTGTCTCTGTTCAAAAAAGTTCTATACTTTGCATGTGCTCCTCCCAGAACGTGAAAAATGAACTGAACTTGCCCATTGGTGGGCTATTCTGGGTGCATATCGTTTGAAGATTTAGTTGGTCTGAACAATTACGTTTGTAAATCAGACCTCTGGCTTGGTGATTGACCTTATTTGTCTCTGTTTTGTAAACACCGAAAAGCTAAACAACAGCAACCATGTTTTAAACCGGTACCTTGGAATAGACAGTGACAGAAAAATAAAAATAGCGTGAGGAGTCTGAAAATAAAACTTTGGAGTCTTATGTACCGACCCGTGTGACTTTGTAGTTCCAGCAAACAAGGTTGTCCCTTGACATAAAACAGTTAAACATCATGCTTATGATAATAGACTAATCAAGCAGCACCTTAATAAATGAGCTGAAGAGCCTCACCTTGTATCAGGTTGTGCGTTTGAAAATGGATTGGGCAAAGGCAGAAATTGTAACAGGAAGACGGACTCCTCATGCATCATATGGTAGCAGGTGGGTACACCCACCATTGCTCACACAATAAGGCCACCCCCTGGGGAAGCAGTATGAGGCCAGCCACCACAACCCATCCTGCCTCAAACACCCAAGAGTCAACGGCACTCACATACGCACAAATAAATACAAGTACACATCAGAAGACGACAACCCCTGGAGCGCGACCGACATTGTATGCCCTCCTGCCTCAGATCAATTCATCACCACATGGCAGAGCCCCCCTCCCTGGAAGGGAGGTGGAGGAGCATTGGCTTGAAAAGCACCATGGGTCCTTTCCACCGGGGGGCACGGTAGTTTACTGAATGTTACAATTACAGGTTTTAAAAAAAAAAGAATAATAATAATAATAATAATTAGAAAGAGTGAGAGAGAGAGAGAGTGAGAGAGAGAGCGAGAATGAGAATGAGAGAGAGAGAGAGACATTATCCAAAATGTGAATCCTCATGAGGGTTACGGGTGTGCCAGAGCCTGTCTTTGGACAGGAGGCGGGGTAAACTCAGAGCTGGTTGCCAGCCAATCGCAGGCACACCATTCATACTCACCATCACACCTGTTAAGATCACACCATTGTGGTCTTTAGTGCAGACGACTATGTAGAGCTTGGAGCAAGGATGCATACAGGATGCTTTGAGATTGTTTTATTGGCGGAAGAATGTGTTAGTGATGATCGGCTTGAGTTCTGCCCACTTTGATAGGAGTAGAATGCCATTAGAATTCCTATTTAAAACTCCTACTTTCCTTTTCGTGTTACACCAGAGTCTGTTGTTTCGGCACAATCTGGGATTGAAATCTCCCTTGAGGACTTTAGTAGGCCAACCCGACTTGGTTAAATAAAGTTTAAATAAAGAAGATGTTAGTCAGGTCTCCTCGACTTTGTCCTATGCATTAAGTTTGGGCATAGGACTCACAACCATTTGGCCAACTCCATTTGTCAGGCATGAGGTGTCTGCTGATGTCCACCAAGAGTTAAGAGAGGTGGCTGATAGCGGTATTGCTGGTTGCACAACCCACGCCATAGATCTTGGACTTAACAGCATTTTTTTTTGCTTTCTTGAAGAAAGTATATCCCTTCTTTGTTTCTTCCTTCCACTGCACTTTTGCTGCCAGTTGGGTTCCAGAAAGTGCTGCAAGGTCAGTTGGAGAAGTGGCTAATGAGGTTGTTCCTGACACAAAATCAACGCACGATCCACGGCACGGATCCTGGTCTCATCAGCAGGTTTGACTTTCCAGAACAACGCATCTTCGTTTAATCTAATTCCACTGCCCTGCATCAGCCAGTCGGGTTTCAGAAAATGCTGAAAGGTCAGTTTGAAATATTTTTACTTTGCTGCCACCTATGTCAGTTTGCCTTTCGGGTTGATAACTGTGTTGGTTGTCGTGGGGGTCTTCACATTCCAGGTTACAAAAAACATCAGTTGCTGTTTCTGACCAAGAAAGTAGTGGTCCCCTGGATACAATATCCAAGAAAAGCTTTACCTATGTCAGACTTTGAGATACTATGTTTAGGACACCTTTTCTAGGCCCATACCCTATTGGGGAGATCAGAGTGGATCCGAGTCCAAGATCCAGATCTTTCTGTCTCCGTTCATGATCTTAGCGACTAATTTAGGCACCATTGCCAGATTATGGCTATAGGAGCTGCAATACATCACAGTCCTGCTTCCATCACCACTTGCTGATTGCCAAAGAGCTTTGCATCCGGTGTGTCAATGGATCACTTTTGGGAGAATGCATTTGCATGGGATTTATTTTTTTAAAAGTTGGTGCACAGTCACCGTCCACACAGTCCTTGACAACGGACAAGCCAGGAACGAGTGGTATGCGAACCATGTCAACTCGAGTCAAGTCTTTGGTACAGTCTTCATCCCCCTTCCCAGCCATTTGGGTGGTGATATTGCCCCTCATTTATGCCAACTACACTGTTGAGGTCTTTGCTATTTTTACATAGCTGGAGCTATTTGCGCATAACCGGGGCAGTGGTTGAGAGTATCAGAACGTCGTTTCCACTCATTAGTGGGGCTGAATGTCACATCTTTTGGGCTCACTGCTGCTCCCAGATTCTTGACTATGTTGCCGCGAACTACCACGGTGGTGTGTGGCCACCTATAGCTATCCAAGTATTTTTGAAGTGGAAAGGTTGCGCACCGGCTGAGAAGACTCACAATCTGCTTCTCTTTTCATTCCTGGGTAAACTGGAAAGCCAGTGGCAGAAGCGGCACGCACATACTTACACCCCCGTCACCTGAGTAACACCATCATCGGGTTCATTGATGACACCATTTTGGTGGGGCACATCACCGGAAAGGGTGAATCTGCATACCTGCAAGGACAACAACCACACTGAGAACACCTCTAAAAAGAAACAGAAGCAATTTAAGACTTCTGAAGGAAAAAACAACATCCAGCGTCTCTGTATTGACGGGGACTGTTAGGAGAAGGTCTCCAACTTGCAATTCAAGGGCTTTCTCATCAAGCATGACCTGACCAGAAACACCGGAGCAATGGCAAAAAAGACACAGCAGAGGCTATTTCCTGAGGATTCTCAGGACGAATGGCCTAGCACAGAAACTAGTTGTATTCTTTCACCAATATTCCATTGAGAGCACCCTAGCCTATTGGATCTGTGTGTGGTTTTCCAGCTGCACAGCGGTAGACACGAGAACGCTACAAGAGGTCATTACTATGCCCCAGAGGATTCCTGGCTGCTCCCTTGATTCCTTGATGGAACTCTACAACTTTTGCTGCCTAAGGAATGTAACTGAACTCCTCAGGGATCCGACCCATCCTGGACATTCATCGTTTCAACTGCTACACACTAGCACAAGGTTCAGGATATTTAAAAGCCAGAACGAAAAGAATAAACGGTTATTATGCAAGAGACAGTGTATATTTACAAGGAGTTTTACATTCATCTTTTTATACGGCACCTCGCCCTACTCTGAACGCTTTACTTACAACTAGGATCCTCATTTGTTATTCAATTTTTTGGTGTGTGTGATACACTTTAATTTTCTTTTTCATGGCACCTTAGGAGAATGAACCTTCAACAGGAGTTGATTATTACTGGAATGCTTATGTCTTGTCTCATATGCCTCTTTCAATTTAAATGCAATCTAAAGCAAAAATTAATGGAATGGACACACTGTTCCGGTACTTTTGCAGGGGAATATGTTATTTTTCTTTTGGTGCCAGACACAATCCTTCTTTTCCTGCTCCCTCTGGATGTGAAGAGGAGAAAAGAGAGCAGAAGAGATTTTAATTGCTCTCCTCTCATCCACATCTGCCCCAGCTCATTCATCAGTTCAGCTCACCCTATACAGAAAAGAGCTGGGCATTTTTTTCTTCTATTTTAAAGGGGGGGGGGTTCTCTCATGGGATGGGGTACGCGGCTGGTGAATAAAGGGTTGAGGTAGAGGTATTGCCACCGTTTCTGTGTTTGAGTCTGCCTATCCTCGTGGGGGGATGAATGGCCTCAAAGCCTTAGGGAGTCTGCGATTGGGAGGGAAATGGGAAATTGGGACTCGGCGAATAAGAAGAGGGTGGGTAAAGGTGGGAGGATTGTGAGGCACAAAAGGCAGAGAAGGACAACAAAGGGGAAAATTGGACCAATACAAGGACATGTTTTTTTTTTTCAAAGTTAGAGGAAACAAACAATAGCTGACTGTTCTAAAAAGTGTGGCAAGGTTGAGATAGTCACATTAACTTGGAGATTTTTTTAGCAAAACTTGATGAAATAATTTCTTTAAGATTTTTAGCAAAATTATACAATGAAATATTTTTAGTTTAATGTTATAGTCATCATAAAGGTATGCTTTTGAAGTAAAAAAGAATTGAGTTGACGTGCAGCATCAGCATCACCAATTAACCGCTTTGTTTTGCTCCTTCAGTTTTTTTTGGGGGGGGGGAAACTATCAGTAATACAAAAAAACAGTGACAGTCTCATGAGTCAACAGCTAAAGAATACAAATGTATCTTCAAACGAGTTTTAAAAGTGGACAGAGAGGGGTCTTGCCTAACATTCAATGAAGGATCAAATCAGAGAGAAGGAACAACAGAAACAGAAAAGGCGCGATCCCCTCTGAGGCTGCGCTTAGTCCTCAGCACCTCCAGCAGCATTTGGTCTGCAGACCTGAGGCAGCGGGCAGGTGCGTAGGGGTGGGAGAGGTACACTGGGGCTAAGCCATTTAAAGTTTTAAAGAAAAACAGAAGTATCTTAAAATGAACCCCAAAATGCACTGGAAGCAAGTGAAGAAAAGCCACGATTGGGTTTATGTGATCCGTCTTCTGAGCTCCAGCTAAAAGGCGAGCAGCAGCATTTTGGACCAGTTGGATAGACTTGAGGAAGGACTGGCTGACTCCAAAATAAAGTCTTAATAAGAGTAAACTTGCCTAGATGTAACAAAGTCATGGATTTCTGTTTCTAAGTGCTGCTGAGAAAGAAAGGGCTTCACTTTAGCCAGCTGCCAAGATGGAAGAAGCTGGCTCGAACAGCAGCACAGATTTGCCGATCTAATTTAATATCCCTGTCCCATCTAGAAACCAAAGTTCGAGATTGTCGGTTTAACATAAAAATGAATTTCCTGTTCAAGACAATTCGAAGTGCTTTACATAAAACATTAAAACCATTACAGACAGAGAAAAAAATCATCTAAAAAAATAGATTAAAATGATTAAACCCAAGCATTAATCTAAATAAATGAAAAGGGTGCAAATGGGGATTAAAACTAGAGAATAAAGGAAACATTCATGAGAATGTGGTAGTAAACAATTACGTTTTTAGCACTAAGTTTGAGCAGACCTCAGGTATTCAGGTAGTTTGTTCCACAGGTGAGGTGCTTAGTAAATAAAATTCTCTTGCACGACATCCAGTATTTTTCCACTGCTGCTTTAATCCAGATAATATTCACATTTTTGATCCGAGCAATGCAAGACTGGACATAATTCAATTTCGTAAATTGAATTTAAGGGAGATTTTATTTGCACCTCAGCAGTATACTAGCACATAAAACTATTCATTCAGATACAAACTTATGTGCTCAGAATCATTCAATATGTGGATCCACCTGACACTGACGAGAATTTCAGGGTCAAGTGGTTCCAACAACTGCTCAATGACAACAACGCATACATTATATATGATGTATGGAATAATACGCAAAAGATGTCCATTGTATATGCCAGGAGGAGGAGAGGAAAGAGCGAAGAGGGATAGAAAGGGAGCCAGGGTCCCAGAGGTGGAGACCCGGATGGTGAGAGGCCTCAAAGGGACCGTGGAATGATTGTCTGTGACCTCCCCCCACCATGAGCACTGTTCAATGTCACAGTCTGCGTGTGATTGCGTGTGTTTTTAACCACTTCATTCTTTCACTTCCCTTTGTTTCTATATTTGTTGGTTGGATTCACTACATAATTTCTCTAATTTAGTGTTGCCATTATATATATATATATATATATATATATATACATATATATATATATGTATATATATATATACATACATACAGATACACACACACACACACACAAGGTATGAAATTTTGCTTGTCGTGTGTAACACTTAAGACATGGAATTGATATCCTGATGTCATATTAATTATCAATTATATTAATTAGTAAACGGAATGAAACAGAATAGACTCACATCAATACATCTGCCCTTGGGCTGGGCTCAGATATCTTAAATTCAACTCAGGGAGGAAGTAGGAAAAATGTTCAAAGTATAGACACAGAATTTGTGATGGAAAAATGAAACTATATTAATTAAAGGAAAGAAATACATGAATATCTATCCATTTTTACAGTGTTCACGCAACAAAAACATTCATAGAGAGTCCTGCGCAGTCGTATAGCCCATATTAATATCAATGTGATTGATGTTCGTGGAAGTAGTTGAGTGGATGATGTAGAAGAAAGGTTGGCTGTAGCGCCTCCTACCTCACTGCTGGATTATTGTGGTTAGTGTTGTTGTTCTTCATGTGGAAGTATGTGGTTGTTTGCTGTCAATGTCCAATTCCCATCGAGGGAGACCTGGACTGCGTGAAACAGGACCAATTAATAATAATTACATTATTTACTTTACATCTCTTTTCAACTTAATTCTCAATGTACGTACATTAAATGTTCAAAATCTCAATCAGTATTTCATAAATCATTACTAAATACGTTCTGTACAAACTTCTAATTCAAATGAAATAAAACAACAACATGAATACTAAACGTCATCAATTCAAAACTATTTTAAGAAAAGGAATACCAAAATAAAATCATGTAGGTATTAACAAACAAAACTACCGGCAATCCAGGACGACATTATCAGTGCTAGCTTCCCATAATATCCCTCCAGGTCCCATTCAACCAAATGATTTAGCTCACTAGTTCCCTCGTTTACTTCATTAGTATCTTCGGATATCGAGTGATATGACTGTGTTCAGTGGTTGAAGCACCTATCAGTTGACAACTTATTAGAATACTCTGAATTGAATAAGATAATACTTTTGAAGGAATTAAGTCACGTACCAGCAACAGATCGATGTGGTCTACCTCCTATGCCCTCGCTAGTGTGTAATTTGCGCCGTGATTTAAATGACAATGACGTCAGACGTAGTGCTATGCAATATTGTGTAATTAAAAAAATAAAGAGCGGCAAGAGGGAAACGGAAGCAACTATAGATTACATTACTTGGTAAACGGTTGGATTAGAAAAAAATTGAAACAATTAAAAAAAAAAAAAAAAAAAAAGCCTTTTCTTTATGTTCAACTTCCAAAGCACTGTATCAGCACTCCTTCCATATTTGTGACCGCTTCACTTTGCCAGCGCAAGGTCTCTGCAAAAGTGGCGTAGCAGATGAAGGCGTCCAATTTCTTCCTAAAACCTTGCATCAAACATGTTTGTGTGTGCGTGTGTGTGTGTGTGTGTATGTATATACTAATGTGCCTGCAAATGCTAATAATTTGTCCACCTCTGGATTTATAGCGGCGCTCCAGCCTTTTCTTTATTTCAGTGAACCAACATCTCATGAATACTTCAGCAGGTGCACCTTGAGGCAGATGAGTCATCCCACAAAAAGAGGTGTGGAAGCAAAAATCCATTCAAACATGCAAGGGCCAGATTACTTCTCATTATGAACCATTGTTCGTTTTTAATCTGCTGCTAATCCAATATGTTTGCCAAACCTTAATAATGAGTAAAATGTCAGGGGTGGATTAGTGTGCAAATTCTGTCAGTAAGTCATCTAGAGAAGAAAATGAAAGGAAAAGAAATGGGTTCTAAAAAGATGGAGTAAACATGTGTCATCCTTTTCTCTAGGATATATATATATTTTTTTTTTTTAAATGTTGTCTTACTCTCTACAAATTGTGACCAAAAGATCACGCCATCAATAATAATGCAATTTAATGAGTGGCAAATGTGTCAAATTAAATTAATATTATATTATTAATTTATAGGCTAGATTGAATACGTGAAGCCTTATTTTCTTACTAAGAGCAAGTCGAGTGCAAAGCGGAGTGTGCAGGGTCGGATTTTTCTACTTTTTAGTATTTTGCTAGAATTTGCACTGGTAGAAGTGAGCGTAATGGGGCGTTTGTGCCAATACACCCAGCCAATCCTCGCGGAATCGCTCATTTGCATTAAAATTAGAGCGGTCGGAGGCACAGTATGCATGAGTATGCCATGCCTGAAATTGTGGAAAGAGAAAGTAAACTCACTGAGCTCCATGCATGACATTGGTTGGTAAACTGCAACATCTCCCCTTTCGGATGATTTACGTAGTCGGCCGCGCATGTGATGTGGGCAATTGGAGACCCCAATGAACCACCATTGTGCATCACACACACACACACACTCAGCCGCAATGAGTGATGGGGTGCTATTCAAATATTTTGAACATGTTAATGTTCATAACTCAATGAATTGATTTCTACGATGATTCTAAGGGAATGTCATCTTAATATTAACATCATCAGGGCACGTGCACCACACACATCCATGGAGCTCTGTCATCTTGCGCCTTGATTAAATACACAATAATAGCTTAGAAGCTTTAAATAATGTTTAGCAATTATAAAACTTCTGCCGTTGGCCTCTCATCATGCATGAAATGTTTTTTTTTCAAAGTAGGGTAAAGTGCAAATCTCTATACAAACTATATTAGGAACATTTACAATGAAATACATAATTTATTATTGATGGATTCATTGGGGGCCGGCACAGTGGACGACTGGTTAGCATGATGGCCTCACAGTACAGAGGTTGTGGGTTCGATTGCGGCTCCGGCCTTCCTGTGTTGAGTTTGCATGTTCACCCCGTGCCTGCGTGGGTTTCCTCCCGGTACTCGAATTTCTTCCCACATTCCGAAAACAAGCATGGCTAGTTGATTGAACACTCTAAATTGATCCTCGGTGTGAGTGTGAGCGCGGATGATTGCTCGTCTATGTGTGCCCTGCGATTGGCTGGCAACCAATTCAGGGTGTCCCCCGCCTACTGCCCGAAGATAGCTGGGATAGGCTCCAGCGCCCCCCGCGACCCTCGTGAGGAGAGGCGGTTCCGCTAATGAATGGATGGATGGATGCACTGGGGTGGCAGGTGGGGTTGCAAAACCTGAGGTGGGGGTGACACCCCATACCACACTGTAAAAAACACCTATGCCAAGATGATGACGCTGTAGTCCAGATTCTCGGGTTATTGTGAATGTTTTTGACTTAAGCGGTAAACTGGTCTTTGGTTCTGAAACAGTTCGACCTGGTCATTAGTCAACACAAACTTCTCTTTTTTTGCTCACTTTGTATTTCCCGACGTTGTTGAGTATGTTGGCTTATCAAATTTTTTTCTTTTTTTTTTTTGGCCTCCTGTGGCAGCATTGCAACAGCACTTCAAGCCTGGCATTTACGTGTGGACTCACATTTTTTTTTAAAACACATCCGTGTTGCTTTAAGTGTAATTTTGTGTTTATTTTTGTCGTTGGCGTTTTGTTCTGTTCAGTGGTTTTCTTTTGCACTTTGTACATTAAAACTATTGATAATCTTAATTTTGTCACATCTGTTTTAGCAGTCCTGCATTTGGTTTGAGAAACATAGAGTGGCTTTGATAGCTCTATTAACTACTAACCCGTAATTGCAAACTTGCAAAATTGAATTGTCTGCTCCTATGAAACCATTATAAATTAAGTAAGTAGCGATTATATTCAGTAAACAGGAGTGCATTTGAAGTGTTTTTATTTCCTTTGTTGGCCGCCAACCACTTAAATGGATGACATTCAAAAAAACTACAATTCCAGTTATTACACTCTTATTAAGTAAGTTTAATCAAAAGTGCACTTGACATTGTTTCATAAGAAAATGCAAGGCTACAAAAATGTACAGCCATAAATTCCACAAGTGTTCTTTTTTTCAGTTACTCAATTGTAATATGTATCTCTCGTAACCTTAATGTAAGCGTTGACACGATGTTGATTAATATACACTGACAAAATTGTATTGTAATAGAAATACCTCAAGTATATTCATGCCTGTATTGTTACCGTAGGAACCGCAAGCACATGCGATCAATGATAGATGGAGCATTGTCATAAAGTCTCTAAAAACAGACGGTATCACATTGTCTTCCCATGTTCAACAAACTGTAATCATCCCGCAGAACGTAATCATAGGTTTAATTGCGAACATGACATAACAAAACCCTCCCGACCCATCGTCTCTTCTTATGCACAGTTTATTCTCATTCTCACTTACGCAATAAGAAGACCTTTAAAATTACTTTGAACTATAACACATCCATTTATAGTTATTGATTGACACTCCCACTGTATTTTAAACCGTTTCAAAATAGTTGTGACAATTGGAAATATTAATTCACACAAGATGTGCATGCTTAGTTGTATTTTTTTTTTTTTTGTCCATCACTTTGTTTCCATTCCAATTGCACACAAAAAACACAGAAAAACAGACACGAACACACACACACACGCGCACGCACATGCTTTGCGCCAATGGCTGTGGTTAAATGCCAATTTGCACATGCTAATGCTCCTCTGTCTTTTGCACATTTGAACCTACTCCAGGCTATGAATTTGACTACCGGTACTATTGATGTTGTTTACCATAAAGGCTACAGTTCCTGATAAAATAACATTAAATCAACTAGTATGCAGACTCTGAAAGGCATAATAAAACAATACAAAAATACGTGCACAGAACTTTAAATATATAGTGTAAAACCGAAACAATCAAGATGTGTAAAAAAAAAACAAAAAAACGGTAATCATTAAAGCACCATATATACACATTTAGCAAGCAGAACCAAGTGATTGGGACCTGCGGGTGTTGCCTAGGCAACCTTGTTGTTGAGGAAGAAATGTCCTGCGAAGCCTCTACAATCAAGACTAGAAAGTCACTTAGATTAGAACTTCCATGCTGCTTGAAATTCAGTGACAGCATTTGTGCAGGAAAAATGGGTTATGGAGTCCATAAATTATTCTGTGAATTCGGAAAATAATTGGGACAGAGATTTCTTTTTATTTAAAATTGGATGGAATATGTGCTACAAAAGAGAGAGCGATTCAGTGAGAGTGAATGAGGAAAACACAGCCAACATACTCTTTATGCACTAATGTCAAAGAACAGGCCACTTAATTAAGATCAATTCATGGTTGACTGGATTTCTTTTATTTCTTATTTCCTCATGATACCAAGACATTTTGCTTCCAAATTCGTGGGGAAGCAAAGTCTCTCTCTCTCCCCACAGCAGATCTATCCCAACAATTTCAAGAGAAAGAAAATAGTATAAAATAGTAACATAACTGTTCAGCTATGTTGATGATATTGCTGGGCATTGTTTTAAATAACAGTTGTTGTCCTAACATTAGACTTAATTTAATCCACCGTGAACTATAAAGTTGACATTCGTGGGAATAGTAACTCCGCTACACAAACACAGTCAATTGATTATGTGCGCCAATGGCGTGATGTCATCTTTTATACTTTTGGAGCTATGGATTAAAACAGCAGAGAAAGAGGAGGCACAAGGTCTTAGCACTACCCACGCGGAGCCAGCTTTTACTTTGGAGGTCAGAAGCTTTTTCCCGGTAATTTTTTGGGATGTGTCACTTTTCTGGAGAAATGTGATGTGGCCTTCAAAGATCATCTTTATTTGTTGTGCTCTACTAATTTACATGGGCTAGTCTTCACAAAAAGTGCCCGGCTGATTTGTCCAAGTCCAGCCCTGCCCACAGGGGTGGGTGTTCATGATGGACACAGGTCTCTCACTCGCATGCACGCACTCACACAAAATAAAATTGTGACATCTCCACTGCAGATGGCACTGATGGCCTCTTTCAGTTCCCATAAACACCCTGAGCTTCATGTGTTTGTAAAGCATGGAGAGTTGGACTTGAATACGTTAGTGCTGCATCCTGTGAGGGACTGTGACAAGATATGGACACCAGTCTGTCCGTCTGGCACCCCACCTGCTTTGTCCAATTGTCCATCTGTACATCACACATGAACCATCCAGCAACGCCACTTTAACAATAAAGGACACTGTTAGCAATTTGCATGTTGAAATGGCAAAGTCTGTGGGCTGTCAGTTGCACTTTTGATGTCGATTTATTTGAATTTCATGTTCCCATAACAATTAAAACAATAAAAGCTTTCTGGGTTCTTGTTTGATCATTTTACCATAAGATGTAAATAGGAAAAAAGAAAACTGTTTTAGGGACAGCCTGTTAAAAAATATTGCCTCAAAGCTTTGAAACTTCTGAAATAGAGACAACGGTGGCAAAATACTATTCATGCTTTCAAAAAAAAAAAAAAAAGAATTGTCAATTGTGTGATGAATGCCAGAATATCAATTGGTGTGTTGCATAATGTACAAATGAAATCTTATTAAAGGGTGTGTTGTTTCAGATTGTGGTAGGACAAGTTAGTGCAGAACTCCAGAGCATATTTAACACCGTTCATACTCGGAGACACAAAACTGTCACTTTCTACACTTTGTGATTCAACTCTTAACTATGTGATGCCTGTAGACAGTTTTGGGATCATAATGCCAATTCCAAGTATTGATTAGGCTCTCAGGGCCACAGAGTCTGAGAGGTTACACTTAGCTATTCTGTCTCATTTACTTCTATTCCACATCCAGCCTGAATGCACTGACCTTGTCTTCCCACAATCTCAGTGGGTGGATGCACCCACGGTCATGTTTGCAGCGCCGACATGACCTTGGTGTTGTCTCCATTCAGATACTGTCAGAACACAGAAAGTCTCTAGGCAATTGGAGCCGCCACACCTCATAAAATATGATGGGAATAAAAGAGTCAAGCAGGAAAATAAGTTCCTATCCAGAAGTCTACACACTGACTTATGTTGACTATTTATTGAGTTTACTTTTTCACGAAGCACACTAAAGCATACACTAAACTGTCTGTGTTGCTGAAGATTGTGTTCTCACTGCGTTGGATGCTTCATTTAGAAACAGAAACCATTTGAAAGCACTTTAGAATTTTTCAGTGGAAACCGTTTTTTTTTACCGATAGAAAATGTGTCGCACATTTTTAAGATAAGGCTAAGAGATGCACTCTCTGTGAACAGACATGTAATAAGACTTTAAATTATTAATTTCTTGGCCAGCATGAGAACTCAAGCCAAAACGTACACTACATGGCTCAAGTGACATCATTCTCTATTTTGCTCCAAACCGAACAACGTGTCAATCATCCATCTTCAGACCTCTTCCATATGTTGATAAAAATCAGTTATGGATTGGATATCTGCAAATGTGATTGCAGCCAAAAGATCATATGTACATCAGATGTACATGAAAAAAAACAACAAAACAGATGATGTTCAATTTCTCCAAAAGTAACAAGAAAACAAGTTGTCTTTAAACAAGACAACAATGTTTTAATTTAAAATCAATAAAGAATTTATTGATTTTAAATTACAGTACAGTTGTGACTTTATGCTGTTTGTGAAAAAAAAAAGAAGCTCAGTTCAGCTTTGCTTGCTGCTTTGGGACCATTTTTCCTCTGGATCACTAAACAGAAGA
Source organism: Idiotropiscis lumnitzeri (assembly GCF_059441095.1). NCBI lineage: Eukaryota > Metazoa > Chordata > Actinopteri > Syngnathiformes > Syngnathidae > Idiotropiscis > Idiotropiscis lumnitzeri. The sequence goes on from NC_142393.1 coordinate 15,392,827, forward strand.
TTACTTCCAGGACAACTTGACATGTATGTGGTTGGATTTATGCATCCTTCACAAAGACGGATGTGTCAAATTTCAGCCATGCTAAAGAACCCCCAGAACATCTGCACATCATATAAATTCAGGTTAAAATATTACACCCCGTGGACAGGAGGCTGCACAACACAATGGAAATGTAACATACATACTCTACCTTGTTTAAAAGGCATTACTATCAAACAATTCAGTGTAGTTCATAATCACTCGATGGTCTTTCCATCCTCTTTCAGTTTATCATTTTGTGAAATGTACATTTCTTCCTGAATCTTTCCAAAACTGAAGGAAGTCCTTTGTTGTCTTTTCTCAGCTGGTGACACTCCTCTCTGAGCAGATTGTGATGGTTAATTCTCCAGGATGGAAATCAGATGGGGAGGGATACATGTCAAACAACTCTAATCTATCTCTCTTTGCATCTGCAGCTTCCATCCCGCTCACTGCGTGTTTACCTTGGCAGGGGCTGTTCTTGGATCAGCTTTGTGTTGGCTTGCCCTCTGCCCCTTCTTCAACTCGGCCCACTCGGGTTGTTTTCCAGATAGCCAGTCAAAGAGAAAAACAGAAAGGGATGTATGGAATCAGGAGCCGAGAAACTTCTTGAGAGCCATCTATTTTCTGTACAACCTATTCTAGTCAGAGTAATGGGGAAGAGGAAGACTATTCAAAAAATGGATGGTGGCCATGAATCGGCATAAATCTAAAACATCAGTGAAAGTAGTCAAATGAAAGCTGAAAAACCAAGTTCAAATTGGTTTCATATCTATTAATTCAATATATTAGCATACCCTTGATTAAAATATTACCACTTCTTTGCCAGGAAGGGTGTAAATTTTTCCCTCACTGTTGTTTTTTTTTTAAATAATTATTCACCACCTGTATTATCCCATGTGTTTTTGTGTTAGATTTTACAGTATGTATTATATGTATATATTTGTATTTGACTACATTTGATTTCTTTTATTCCATTGTTAACAATGCCATTATTGTCAGGATAAAGGTTTAAATTTCTCAAAGACTAATTACAGCGTTTTTGGGGGCTGTGTGTATGCGTTCCTCGACTTCACTAAAATTCGTCAAATGGTTTGTCAAATCCCACCAGTTTGGATACAGATTGTTCAAAGTAAATAAAATTTCATTAAATAGCACTTTTCATGCTTGAAAACATAAAGTACAGGTTCAAAGATTGATTACCTTGAAACTATGCATTTTAAAATACTGATCGTGTGGGCGAGCCGCGGTACAGGAAATGGCAAGATTTTACACCATGGTTGTACACCTATTTCTTTCAAAATTTTTCTTTCTGGAATTGTAGTCTGTGTCAGTGAGAAGCCCGAGTTTCAGCCTGAAGAAGAATATGGAGTAACTCCAGCAATTAGGGTAACTCCATTTTTTGTATATATCAAGCAAAATGTCACCATATTTCCAATGTCCTTATGTAGCCCAATTTCCTTATGTACTTATCTAGCACAAATTAATTATCCGTGACGCAACAATATTGCTTTCATTTTGGATTCAGCGACAGCGTGAATGCGTACTCCCTTGGTTGGCTTTATAAATAATTGAAATGTGACGCTTCTTTGTGAAAAGTGAGACAAACAGCACGGGACTTTAGTCAACGAGATTCAACGAAAACCAGTGCGACTGTGCCGCTACATTGTAACAAATTCTCATTAATAACCTCATGTTGAAACCCTAGAAGATATCTACACAACAACAATTTTCTATACCACTTGTCCTCATCAGGGTAGCTGCAGCTGACTTTGTGTTGGTTGCCAGTCTGTAATAAAAACAATAACAACAGACTGTCAGTTAATAAACATCGACGTAATGTTGACAACATATTACTCACATTGGAAAAATACATCTTCAATGATAAAATTGCACAAAGAAAAAAAGGATTCAAAAGCAGCAGACACTTTTTTAAAAAAAAATATATATTTTGTTCATGTCATTCCGCATAACAACAGGAGGCAAATGAAAAATGTTCCATTTGGAACGTATCAGATCAGTATGTGTTTTTGTAAGAGGACTGTACAAAAGAAAAAGGCCTTAAGAAGTGTCATAGTCAGGTAAATTTTTTTTGCATGGATGTGTCAATAACTACGTTCACATTCAGTCAACATTCGGATTCAGGTCAAAATTCCAGAGATGGGCATTTTGTCCCAAGGACGGAACAGTCTATCTGTCTGTCCCAGATGGATGCCCATTTTGGAGACGGAGGATGGAGGACAAGATATTTTTAAAAATGGGCGTACTAAGCAATGGTGGAAGTGGGTTTTCGTCCGTCCCTTTAATCGTTCCTAACCGGGTCAAGTACCGCATTTATAGATTTACAATATTTGCACTCAGAGCAGAATGAAATCTTGAAATGCTTCTTTGAGTGGTCTTGGCCCTTTAACAGAGAGTTCAACTGAGAGAGAGAGAGCGAGGGAGAGAGAGAGAGAGAGCAAAAACACAGAAGCTATATGATGCCGCTGTCTGAAGAAGGCTGCCAAAAAAGCAATGTCTTTTTCATAAAGAGAGATTTTATTAGACAGCAGTCCAGACCTGTCTCCCATTGAAAATGTGTGGCCCATTGTGAAAGGAAAATTACGACAATGATGACCTCATACTATTGAGCCACTTAAGTTGGAGGATGAGTGTGAAAGAATTCCACCAACAAAGCTTCAACAAGTCCTGTGCCAAGTTCGCAAACACGTATTGAGTGTTGTTGAAAGAAAGGTGATCTCCCAGCTATTTTGGAACGTACTGCAGGCATCAAATTCAAAATGAGTAAAGATTTGCCCACCAAAACCGTAGAGTTTATCAGTTGGAACAGAAATATCTAACTTTACACAACATCCAAACTTCATTGGAATTGGAATTTGTATTTCCATGCGATTATCTTTCATGTTTTAAGTCCTCTTGTGTACACCCCCACACACACACAAATATATATATATATATATATATATATATATATAGAGAGAGAGAGAGAGAGAGAGAGAGAGAGCAATAGATAGATAGAAAGATGGAGAGATAGCTGTATAGAAAATACATTGCTCACTTTCCAAAAAAACTAAACTTTGTAGCAGCACTGAAATAGCAAACTTGCTTGACAAGTGTAACTACACATTTGCATTTGTTTGTTTCTGCATGCTGTTACGGCAGGTTTAACATTCAACACTTGCCTGCCATCGTCATCACAGAACCTCTCAGCCGCCTCCCGTTTCCATACAAGGCTGAAAATTGACTCGACTCCAGCCGAGTCCCTTTGAGAGTACACTCCACGGGAGGTATATTTCAACACTCCACATGAATAATAGCACCACTTTGTACACCACTGAGGGAAATATTTTTCTCACCCCTTATGGGCTCTCCAGAGACTTGCTGGCTCGGTCACCACAGGACAACTTTTCTTGAAAGTAAACATGCTGATCCTACCATTATAGTGCTCTATGTGTAACTCGTTAGGTTATCAAGGAATTCACACTTGTTATGGCCCTGACACTTCCCTTCAAAATACAGTATATACTAATCTACTGTTGTTTATTACAACAAAACTATCTGATGCCTGCTAATACACAAAAAGACTTTGCTTGAACCTAGAAGGCTTTTCTATTTTTTTAACTTGCTTAACTTTTGTGGCTTTGTATGTTGTGTTGTGTAATATATTTTCTTAATTTCAAATGGAACACTCAGTTGTGCTTCACTGTTCGCTCAGTGTGTCAAAATTTCTTGCATGTATCTTTTGGTTATTTCCTCGAAATCGGCCCTCAGAATGGCTGAGGCCGGAGTTCACTTCATATTTTCTTGACAGAAGTACCACAGAAAGCCGGCCTTGGGCATTCAGGTAATCTTTTGGCGGGGTTTTCAAAATATTGCTACAGTGTCTATGGAGATTTCAGGTTATATGTGTCATTGATATGGATCGATATTAGCCGTGCCTCGGCCTTAACACACGAGGCAGCGTCAGCTAGTTGGGGCCCAGTGTGTTTTTTTCCCAATGCATCAACGCTGCATGTCTAAAATTTCTTTCATTTTATCATTGACAAAAGGACCAATGTCAGCGCTGTCCTAGGGGGCCCCTTGCAATTCGGGGCCCGAGGCAATTTCTGTTGCAGAGTCTCTGCTTACAGTATTATACTAACAGTAACTACCAGGAGACTGTATATTCTTAGTTGAACAATATTCAATGGATGGGAGAAAGATCAAGACACAGCCATGGAGCCTTATTGTGCCAGATGCGGAAGAAGGTCTAATCAATGTGTCCAAAATAGTTCAGACTCTTATACTGTCTTGGTTTTAATTGGATTCAACTAGATATGTTTGCCACAGAGCGCCATAGAAAAGAAAACCAAGCAAGAGTGGGAGTCACAGAAATACAATAGCCTATCTCAAAGTCACCTATCTAATTATCTCTGTCAAAGAGGTCTAATCTAAAAGAGCATTGAATTGAACACTAATATCAGAATGAAAAAGCAGGCCAAAAGATACTTTAGGGGAAACAGAACAATGGGAACTGCAACCATTAAAAGCAGATCTCAACAACTCTTCCTTAATCCTACAAGAATATATTATCAAGGTTCTCAATGACAAATCATCAGAAGCAACATCGCTATCTGGTTCAGGAGATAATTTGACAAGTGTGAGGGGAAAACAACAATCTTCCATTTTGCTTTCAAATATTGTGGATGCTCTGCATTGATCTTCTGTTATTATTCAAGTTCCATGCACTTCAATTCCCTCATTTACCCGGTCATACTGTAACAATTAAAAGTGGCAATGCTTGTAAAGGGCGCAAATAGAGAACCCTTTCAACACATTGTCAGCAATGACGTATCGCACCAAAACTGACAAAATGCTTCCTTTTTATCACAATCGGTGTGCGGCAGTGTATGATCACATCTCTCACAAACTCTGACAGTTCTGCCATCGCCTGTATCCGACCACAGCTGTTATCTTCGTATGATGGATTTGAATGAAATGCCTCCCATATCAGGAAGGAAGGACTCGAACATCTTACTGTCCATTTCTGATGTCAATGTGAATAACTGGCCACATTCACCCCGCCCCCACTGGCGTTGATGAATCTTGACAAGACCATAACACACACTTAAGTCGCTAAACTTTGCCTCTAAAACCTAGGACGGAGTGTAACTTTTAATTCCTTAGAGAAGGGCAGCTGAGGTTTGGTTGGGTTTGGGGTGTGTCACCTCACCAAAGGCCAATCTTGGGGTTAGCGTGAGGACCCCTGCTACTGACAGGGTGTCAATACAAAGCAATTTACAAGACCCCGATGAAGAATCGACCCCCCGGCTAACAGGCAATTTCTCTGCTCTGCTGGTCACCGCAACCTGCTGACGACCAAATCAGAGCACAGAAGTAAACAGAGACTGAGAGATTAGAGGACAGAAGAGTTTACGGTCTGGACTGCATACAGTGTAACAACAACACATGCCCCGAAATGGCCCCAAAGAGAAAAGACCCATGCAAATGCTGGTCCATTACGCATGACACTTACAGGCGCACGACCTGGTGACTAAGAGAGACTCATTCTTTTAATTTGGCCGCTGATCTCAAAGGAAACAAAATGAGGATGGAATTCAACAACACAGTATTCACCATGATGAGGAACCAACAAGAGGTGAATTGAAACGGGCACTAAAATACATTCTGACTAATCAGGTAATGGGTGGAAAAGACACGAGTGGATTGGCTATGACACAGGCGAGGGAAAGACCATCTGACAAGAACTGAAAAAAATATCAACCAATCCAAGACAAAGGAAAACTATGGACCATGGAGCACTTAAATATACCCAAACAATTCTGAAAATCTTAAGGAGCATGACAAGGCCATGGTGTGCAGATAATCAAATAAAAAAAATAAAAAACGGATTTTATAGATTTTGGTCTGTTTTAGGTCGCAACTGATTAGGTTGGGGACCAAACTATAAATTTATTCTGAGGACTGATGTGTACATCAATTCAATCCATAATACAATATTTTCCTCTGAACCATCAACTCAAGGCAAGATGTTAAACCAATAAATCCATTTATTTTACATTGAGTGCCTCGTTCAAGCAAAAGAGGCAGATCAACATTGAGCTGTAGTACTGTGATAACTAAAGTGCAGCTGTGTTATTGCGCCCTATTTCCCCAGGTACTCTTAAAACCACAGAAGGCCCTTAAGCAAGTCACTTTTCAAGTATGGTATTTATTTTAGAACATTTTTGCATCATTTATTGATAAATGATTGGGTAGGCTGTTGCAAACATGAAGCATTTTTACTTTATATAAATCTTGTGTGTATAATACCAAGGAAACATAGGTTGGATTGTCTGTTCCAGGTCTCGCTAGTACTGCATGGTTCAAGTGACATCATTATCGGACTTTCCCTTTCTCTTGTGTAGACAAAAAAATCAAATGTGAATTGATTATCTGCCAATACTACCATTTTGTAAGCAGACACACTAGATATACGCAGTCAATGTAACACTGATGTTTAATCAGCCGATCAAAGACATGTACACACCATTATTCAACCCAAATATTTTCAATAGCAGCCAGTACAGTGATATCCGGGTCACCTGCAGTTAAACATCTGAAGTGAAAAATCAATGCCGACCTGCTAAATGGCATGTAGTATCTCAAATTCCTTCACAATTACATGCAGTTTATATATTTTTGATGCTCTATTTATGTACAAGTGTGCTGTTGTTTAACTGTGTAAGCTCACACATGGATATGTATTAAGTATTATGATTATTACTACAATTTAAGCGTTCCAACGCAAAAGCCAAGATGCATAATTCAGACAAAGATAGAGCCATGCCTACTAGCAGACTGCCTATCACAGCGTTATGGGATTGTGTGTTTCTTAACCCTGCAAAACCAAACAACTACAATGTCAAAGTTGACAGCAAATAAAGGTTTAGTTGCAGAAACCGACAAGGGCCATATACAACTACCATCATCTCCACTGAAGCCAATCACAAGCTTCGTCATCCCAAACTCTGTATGTCCTTAAACATGTGTGTGCCTGTTATTTCTAATAAACTCGCTCTTGCTAACATGATGATGGGAACATAGCCACTGTCTCATTGACAGTTGTTTTAGCCACAGGTGGGTGCGAGACTAAACTCTGCCGGTCCGTCATATGTCAGTTCGTCATTATTTCAAGCTGAAACAAACTATAATCGTCAGTGCTTCACTCCGTCATCGTTATTTTAACCGTGCTTCCATCATCACTAAATTATAGTTCGTCACCATGCAATTTGACTAAGAAGGTAATTGAAGTGCACTTAGTATATATCAGTGTATCCACATTAAGCGGTGCTGCCCAACAAAGCTTTACAAAGCCTCACATTCACTTATTTGCAAATTTAAACTGTAAAGTACAGTGGGAGGCAGTCACCAGAGTTCAGTATGTTGGTTGCTGCCTGCCATTGTTTTTAACTCCTAAAATGCCCAAAATCTTTACTCAAAAGTTTAAAACTGCTTACTTTGACCAGGATTCCGCTCCAGATTGTGGCCCAGGACAGTCGGGGGTGTGCTGGAGCCTATCCCAGCTGTCATCGGCCAGTAGACGGGATACACCCTGGACTCGTTGCCAGTCAAGTCGGTTAAAATAAGTCTTCCACACTGGCGGGCATCAGCGGCATCCTAAAGCTGATAGTGCTTATTCCGTCAACACAAAGGGTGTCCATTCGTGATGGATTGACAGAACCTCTGTCAGTACTGATGGAATGCCCACTACTGGTTTTAGCCTGCTCTAGTTTACTCAAAGTGTGTTTATCTAAGGAGAGTACAGCAAAACCCGGAAACACGTGACTGGTCTGTTGATTGCACCACAGGGTCGATTATTGGCATCATGTCGAATTGCAGTCAATTGTAGAACTAACAAACTTAAACAGCTGCTTAAGAAGGGCATTTTGGGTGGACTGAACATTTTTTTCTGTTTGTTGAATCTGGAGTTAGTTGGTTCCAGGTCCGTTAAATTGCAGTTCCACTGCTAGTCCTGCAATATTTCCGACACGTCGTTCACAAATGCGAGTCTCCACACACACTATGATACAACCACGGCAGGAGCCTCTCTTCCTAATTAATTCCCATTTTGCTCCAGGATCTGATTGCAGGAAAAGAGGAATGTGATGCAGGCTGCCCTCTTCAAAAAATCCAAATGAGCTTAATCGACCGCACTCTACAATCTCATTTAAGCCTCTCCTTGCCCATGAATTAAACTATTGCTGAAACCTGCTTGAGCCTAACCGCCGCCTACTAAATCACAGCAAATCGCTCTAATCCCTGTATGTTAGAAGTGTCTTGCAAATACCCCCCCCCTGAGGCCTGGTCCTAAATCAACGTATGGGTTAACATTGCATTTTGTGCCGCGTGATCATTGGAAATAAAAGGTAGGCAGCGGTTCAACCTCCATCTTCCACATTGCATTGCTTTTACCTTTGGGGGCTACACAGTGTTTTACGCTAATGTTCACATCACTCCGTTCACCTGCTTCACCTCTGACGCCCGCAGCCAGCTATGTCTCAGACAATAGCTTCTTAGGTCATCCTTCAATTTTCTGCTCTGCTCTTCGACATCTTGCCATCATAGCTTCCTTCATGCCGTCTTCTTCCCGTGGTCTTTCACATCTCATGTTTCAGCTACACTCCAGAGAGATGAATTAAAATACAGTGACGACTAGCCCCAAGGGAATGAATGAAATATTGAAGACCACCGGCAAATGAGACGCCAAATGATTTGGTAGCCTTTGTTGAAGTGTTTTTAAAGGTGCAATGAAACTTGGTACAAAGGGTCAAGGTATTTACTGAATGCTTTTAGAAGTGAAGTGTTTGTAGAGACTGCACACTAGAGGCTGATGATGCATACCCGCTTCCTTCCATCGAACAAAGGAAAGGCCAAATGCTATGATGATCTTTCGTCGATTACAATTTTTGTGGTGAATTATAGTTGAGTTGTGTGAGAATTTGAGCTCATATGTGACTCACTCGCTAGTCATCTGTTCATTGAAAGAATCAAGTTATTTCCGACCTGGACTATGTTTCTGCAGCTTCAGCTTTCGCCGTATGTTTTGGGTCATTACTCACTCGGACTTTGACGCACGTTTATGAGTTTACCTCATTTGATGACAAACGTCCAAAACATTGACACTTCCACCAGCACGTTTGACACATAATGTGGGAGGCTTTGGATCATAAGTTTCTCCTTTCTTTTACAGAAATTTTCTTTTCCCATCATTCTGATAGAATTTGACAATGATTTGGTCTTTAATTTTCATCCTTACAGAACACTGGGGGCTTTTTTTTTTTGTCATTGTGTAATTACTTTTTTGCTTTTGGACATTACCTGTGGTTTCCACTTAGTCATAAAGCCTACGAAGTCAATTCGGTGACAGGGAAGAAAAGAGTAAACGTTGTGTTCCATTGCAAAAAAAAAAAAAAAGTAACATAGTGAATTCCACTCCAATTAAATACAAATTATATCTGTCTAAGCAGATACCATGTACGCTGCTGTACATGCACTACAATCATTTTTCTAACAAAAGAACTTAATTGTTTTCATATACAGTGTGTGTACATTAGCCACACCCCTTTTTATCTTATACCCAAGCTCTGCTTCTTAACTTTCTAAGCCCCCCTTTTCTTACTTGTTATCTCTCTTTCACCCTTGCCTTCTTTCCATTCTTTCCATCCCAGTTCCACCCAATCCTTGTTCCCCAAGCCCCTTGTTAGGGAGGTCTCAGGTGCCTGCAAATGAGTTGAGATGAATGAGGTGTCAGCGTAACATGTGCCCTATGGCATCGTCAAGGACCAGCGCCTGAGGCCAACATCCCTGAGGCTTTGCAGGTCAAACCAAGACCAGTGACAACAGTCTATTGCTTGGCTTTGAGTTGGTGGCTGGAGTCATAAGTCCATTTTTACGCTGCCTGTTTAAGACCTTTTTTTATTCACACGTTTCCCTGGGCACTAACATGAAACAAGATTTCCCTTCCCACAATAAAGTTGTTCCTATCAAAACGAAATGAGATGCACAAAATGAAAGAGGAGAACGAGGGGCTCGTAATATTTACTTACTAAGCTACTGCAAAGTGAAGATTGAGGACAGCTAGTAAAATAAGACCATGCTAGAATAGAACATAGTATCTGTTGAATTTAAATATTTCTAACTATGTATGCTTAAAAGTTACGATGGCACGAGATCTGTTCAGCATACGATGCAAAGCAGTTTGCATCAGCCATATGGTATTGGATCAGCGTGCTTGGAAACATTGATTTTCCACTGCATTGTGCTTGAGTAGAGTCAGCACCATGACCAGCTTGCGACGTTTGCCCAGAAAACAGTTGAGCCGTGACTGGTCGTTTTTCTGAGGCTCTGTGATCAGTCCACAGCAAGTGGATAAAAACGGGGTCAATCTTGATGCTCAACTCATATGCCACAAACATTTTGTTCATCACAATATCGTGCTTGGATTAGTGTGGACGCATAGAACAAATTATTGGAAAGAACATTTTCGATTTAAATTGGTACATATAGATGAAAGCTTTATTTCAAATGGCCGAAGAGGAAAAAGACAAAATTGCAAAAGTTTATTCCATACTTCTACTGTTTGCTTGAATAATTCCACACTTTTTACCCATCTCAATATTTTAAAAAAGTGCCCTGATACAAACAAAATCAATGTTCCATTTTCCACCGCAGTGCCTTTGAATGGATGGTTGAATAGTATGCTAATTGGCAACAGCAAAAAAAAAAAAAAAAAAGAAAAGTTAGGATAGTTGTTCTACGAAGATAAAAACAACGTTGCCAACTTCACTCGGAGAATGATGATGTTAAACCTCCCTTGGAACCGCCAGCTCTAAACAGCTATTGATTTGCTAATTGCGTTCACTTTCGATTCTATTGTACCTTGCGGTGGTATTTAACCCCTGTGACATGGTGTATTAATAGGAAAAAAAAAGAGGAACATAGACTGGAGTCAAAGCCATACTAAATGGAGGGGAAGTTACTGTATGAACATATACTTTATGTTGATTTCCTGAATGTGTCTAACACACGTAAAGGCTCTTCGAAGAGTCCAAAGCAGATTAGGGCTCAAGTACAATAGTCATTTTTTTTCTTGATTATGAACGCATCTAAAAATGCAGAGCCGTTTTGGAAAACCGCAGTTACAGGGAGCAAAGAATGAAAGCTAATCCTTTGTTTTTCTCCTTCAGGCGATCTAAGCAATGTCGATGTAAATATGGTTTAACCGGGGACGGGGTCAAACACAGTAAAGCAAATTTATGGAGATTAATAGTGTCTTGAATTAACCTCCTTGACCTTGATCTGATTATACCTTTAAATGACTTGTTAGGGTTACAACACATACAGATTAAAGTGTTTTTTCTTGTTTTCGAATTAGATGTGCAACCTTCAACACTCCTGATCAAATAAAATTAGTGGAGTGAACTCGGAGAGATGCTGATACAGGGTGAAAGGGGCCGGCGTCTCCCAGATCACATTAAGATGAATGCTATTACAACAACTCATTTAAAGGCTAAGACTTAATCAATAATGACTGTTTAGTACAAGGTTCTATTTACCTGCAGGCGATTCAATGCTTTGTCTAACACATTGTCATGTTTGATTGGCAATTCCTAACTTTACACCTAGGTCACATTTGAAATCATTAAAAGTGAAATACAAGGGTTGGATATATAAATAAATCAATTGAAAATTACCATCTTCTAATTGAGAATGAATTCAAAACACGTATGCCTGTAGAGACTCATTTTGATCTACAAATTAAGTAAGGCTTTTTAATAAGAATTTCGGGGGGCATCATTTTCATATCTCAATGAGAGAGGCAGTTTGCCGAACTCTTAAAGTGTTCAAGTGTGTTGACTTTGATGACTTCATTTCTGCTGTCACTATTATGAATGAGGCAACGCCAGAAGATTTTAGTTTCCTGAACGAATGCCGCAGTGGCAAAAAAGGCGGCGAAGTTGCTGCCATTTTGAAATCATTATTTCAGTGTATATAAATTTTATTGGGTGACATTTGAATATCTCAGTTTTTTACTAAAAGGTGATACAAAGATTATTGTCGTAATCATCTATAGACCGCCAAGACAAAAAGGCAACTTTATGGAGGAATTTGAAGAAATGCTGTCAGTAATCTGTACTGACTATGACTACCTGGTCATAAGTGGAGATTTCATGTTGACAAATATTTGGATAAAAATACCAAAGAACTTTAAAGATAAAAAAAACAAAACTGAATTGCTGTTAGAAAACACCTGGAGTGACTGTCTGTAGAAACCAAAGACCAAGACCGAAATCTTGCATTTTTACCTGCTAAAAAACATATCCAGACTGAAGGGTTTCCATTCGCCAAAAAGACCTGGAAAAACGTATCCATACTTTTATCTCCAGTAAACTTGATTATTGTCTTCTTACTGGACACTTGGAACTGAAAGATCCAGAACCACCTGGCCCAGAGGCTACTGTGAATGGAAGCTATATCAAAATCGTACTTTTCTCTCGCTACACAACCACTGGATTCGGTGTCCCTCCCTACCTCTGGCATGAACCTTGGCGCAATCGATCTCTGCAAACAGCTAAAGGTTATGGCTCATAGTCCCTAGCAAGAGAAACTGTGTGCATGTGTTCGATCCTGCAGTCTTTAGATGAATCAGTCTTGTGCCACAGTTGGTACAGATGTTAGTTTACGTTCATGAGTGCGTGGGTGTGATCACTGTGAGTACATGTCAAGACCAAATCATCACAATCAGTACTGTATGTGTTTATGCAGATGCTTCTCAGACACAGATTCTCTGTAGGAGACGGCACGGCAAATGACTGAGGTCTGCCATGTAAAAATAACAGTATGGGAAATCACTTAATAAAAGGGGGTATAATTCAAATTAAAATCACCTCTTTATGTGATCCCTATTACCAATAATCATACACAGCACACACTCTTGTAATATAGTTGAAGAGGAATATTTTGTCCACAACTTATAAACGTGTGGTTAGAAATAATAGGACAGCATTGGTCCTCAATCACCCCTACCATAAAAATTTAACACTAAAATAAAAATGAGTTAGCAGCGACTTTGCGAAAAGCAGAGGTGCTACCAAAATCTACTGCAATATATTAATTATGTCATAAAATAACCAGTGCTCTTCGTGAAAAACAAGTTCTTTTTTAAATCTTTTAACATCAAGCATTTTTTATATCAGCCATAAAACCACGTGTGAAAATGTAGCAGAGAGCAACAACTCTTTTAACGATTGACATAAAATCATTTATGTGTTGGACATCGTTCAAGATCATTAATGTTTTTGCATTTATTCATTCAATCCCTGAAATTTGGAGGAAGAGCGGTTCAGGTTTGTGACTGGAAGGTGTCAAAAAGTAAGTCAGCTGTCAAGCAATGTTCTGGATCATTTTAGCTGCTGGTATGACACATCCTGAAAAAAACATGATCAGCTCAGCGGCAAACTTTGCAGAAGCCTGATAATGATCTTGATTATTTGAATCAGGTGTGTTGGAGGAGGGATCAAACTGTTGATCTACAAAGTGTAAACACCACAATAAACTGGTGCATGATTAGGGCCGAAAAAGCCACAAATTTAGATATCATTTATAGAGAGAAACAAAAGCTGACGCACACCGGGGTTATAATAGTTTTGAATTTTTTATTTAATTTTGATCTTTTTTTTTTTCGATTCAGTTGATTTTTAAAGCTGGTTTGTTAGTTTTTATTATTTTTTTTTGTTGTTGTTGTTTTGAAAAATGCTTCGTTGTTTAGTTTTTATTAATTTTCGTACATGTTTTAGTTTGTTTTTTTTAATATATGGTGTATTTGTCGAGTGCAAGACAAAAAGGGTCACAAAGTGTGTTTGACCTTCTTTCTTCTGAACCCTGAACGCTTATGTATATTATTTCACAAATACCAAAACAAATGACATTTTCACTACAATAATGATTAGTTTTCATTAGTAAGATATAATTTCAGTGATTTTTTAAAGCATTTTATTTTATCTCAACAAAAATGTGTTTTCAATTTTAGTTTGTTACATCACTAGTTTTTGTCACCTGTCACAACCTTGATGCTTATACCACTAAAATCCCACTCTTTGAAGCATGTGAGTGTGCACACGGTGCCATTTGTATTGGAGAACATACAAATACAGCACGTGCAAGGTGGAATGATATGATAATTAATGCAAAACCCTTAATGTAGTGGTGAGCAGACGGCCAGAGGAGGAGCGCCACAGGGCAACGCATTTTTCAAAGTACATTTCTTCTTTTACATTTTCCTCCTTTTTTTTTAATTTATTTCTCTTTATTCACAGAGCTTCTTACATTTCCATTCATGTTGCGCTCTTTTAGAACTTCAAATTTCTCCCCTCCCTTTCCCTCACCATTTCCTGCTCTTTCATCACCATGCCATGTTGCTTTACTTTTCTTTCTTTTCGGTCTTCAAATTATAAATTATCAACAGCATGTGAGAATGGTTCTAAGAAGTAAACAGTGAACTCCTCAAGAGATTTGGGGTGGAGGGTGGGGTGCGGGATAAAAGGGGGCAACCTAAAGGCAATAGCTGCAACGAAGACAGATCATTTCAAGACTCATTTTGTTTTTGTCTGAAAACGAACGCCTGCTTCAAACGGTGCAGGTAATTTTTGAATGAGGTAGCATCACAGGTTTACCTTGCAAAAGTCAAACTGCCTAACATGATTGACCACTAGTCTGATCGATAAAGACATACTGTACAGTAGCCTGTGACTAACAAGGACGAGGATCTCAAGCAGGGGTGGGCAAACTTTTTGATTGGCGGGCCACAATGGGTTCTAAAATTTTACAGAGGGGCCAGACCAGGAGCAGATGGATGGAGTGTTTTGGTAACCTCACCTCATCAGAGAGGAAAAAAAACACATTTAATTTTAAATGAAAGTGAACAAAAGCATTACAACAATGTATATATCTTTGAAAAAACACAGTATTTAGAAAATAAAACACTGACAAGGTTTATTCATTTAATTTTGTTCAAGTCCGGCGGGCCGGATTAAAACGTTTAATGGGCCGCAGGTGGCCCCTGGGCCGTAGTTTGCCCGGGCCTGATCTAAAGCCAACTTAAAATTTGAAGTGCAGAATCTTTCTAAACAAAGTATTTTAAAGCAAGGGATCTTAAAGACATCCGTCCGCTTCTGAAAGGGTCTGCATCATAAATCAACTTTGAATGCTTATGTGGTGTTCTTGTTTTCCTACAGGGCTTGGGCGCCTCCTTCCCACTTCCTGGTCACGCCCATACCTCTTCAGGCTCCTGCACACCTGTCGCTCATCAGGCTCATCAAAACCACCATTTGAGATCGGGTCAGGCGCCAGATTATTCCTGCCCTTGTCTTGGTACTACGGTCCACATCTGTGCTCCCAGCGAATCCTCTGTGGTGTGTTTTTCGCATTTAGACTAACCTGATTCGTTCTGCTTTTGTTTTCTCTTGTTTGCCGCATCCTCCTGCCTACCGGCCCAAGCCCTGCCTGACTGCCACCTGCACTCTCTGGATTCTGGATTGCACTCCCTGATTCAACCCTCTGTTCCAAAGGACTCTGGACACCTTGCCTCACTTCCATTCACTCACAATAAATCCTTCCTCATTGCCTTTAATGACTACGATTGCTCTTGGGTCCGCCTTTCACCTCCTCGGTTGACAACCACAACAGCTTAGTCATATTATAATTCTAAATCCTCCTCAATAACACTAAGTAACAAAAACCGCAGTGTTTTCCTCCATTCGCCCATCACAGAGCATTCCTGCTGTTCAATCACCAGCTCCGCCCAATCCAAAAAAGCGATTGGCTCTTCAATCTTAATAAAGAAAAGTAAAGTATACGACTGACCCCTGCAGACCAAACCTATGCCCACTTTCTCTGAGGCAACAGAGTTGGGGAAAAGTGCACAAGTCTTCTTGGTGACAACAACTGTTGATTTTTTATTTTTTTTTAGTTTGGAAAATGTGTAAGAGCAGTTGGGAGGGAGGATGTTATGCTACTGAGAGGAGTTTGTCAACGTATATGCTTGGCCTCAGGCTCTTGTTGCTGTTTTGTCATGGGCTATGGCCAAATGTAGCCGTGTTTGTGGTTTCTAGTAAAAGGTGAGATGAACAGCTAACATCTGACGTCATATCGTTGAGAGCTGTTACAATATGTTGTTTCATCATTATTATTATTTATTGTTTGGTGGGCGACGCATGCAGCAGCCGGCTTTCGGAAGACACCATGAAAGTGGCGCGCCTTTCCAAATGGGAAGAGGCTTTAGTAACTCTACTTCCGGGTGAGAAAACTAGCCACCAAAATAACTCCTGGTTCATAAAAAATTAGATCACCATTGTGCCAGTGGTAATATTTTATCTTAACTGTGGAAGGTCTAAAATAGCATGATACAGGCCCTTGAAGCTTTCCCCATGTGTGTATGTGGCGGTTTCATGGTTGTACTTTATGATTCCATCTGAATGATGGACTGCGGCATATCTCATCTAGCTTTACCTAAGCAGGAGGAATGTGGTCTTTACCATGCTACGGAATGGAACACACGTTTAATTAATTAGACTCTTATTAAATTAACATGTTACTGAGAAAATACCTCAGTAGCATCTACTCTTTTAATTTCCATCAGATTTGTTACAATTCTGTAACAAGCTTATTGACTTTTTTAATGCAAAGTTTTGCTTGTGTGACTCAACGAATTATTATTTAATCATGAATTCACTCTTGCAGTCTTATTTTTTAAGGGATAAAGAGGAGTTTGTCATTGCATAAAACACCAACCGTGAATCTGCAGCAACTGCTAGGTGATTCAGATGTATAGCTGGAAAGTGACTCAACTGATAACAAACAAATCAAAAGGAAAGCACACTACATAAGTATAGACACCTGGTCATTAAACATGAACAGCTTGGCGGAACATAATTTGCATATCCCAAAAGCCTTATAGAATGTGCCAGATTATGATATCAACCATGCAGATGGGATGCATCATGGATGAGTGTCCTTTTAAGCGAAAACAAAAGCATTGTTTGTCATCAAAGATACACAAGAGCAATTTGTATTAAGTGTCCAGGAAATGGCGCTAAAGTCCACTCCAAAAATTGCTTTTTAAAGACAGGTAGTGGTGATTCAATTGCATAAATAATCTTTCCTAGTAATTCATGTCTGTTCGTTCTTTGTAGTGAGTTGCGGATCTCTCTGCCCCAATCTGGCGAGGAAGCAGCCTGGTGGGTGTCAGATACATGCTACTTTTTTAAACCTACCAACAATTCACAGCGCAAACGTGTTGAAAACCAAAAAAAAAACTTGTGTAATTTTCTAATTGTCTTATGTCAGAAGTCATGCAGAGGGATTCAAAGTATTGTAGTTGTCTTCATCAGTAGTCTACCTACTTAGTTGGTGTCAACAAAACAATATTGCTTAACTAGCTTTAGTATTCTTGGGCCATCACTTCCTGAGTGGGAGTCAGACTTTCATTCATTTTCTATAACGCTTGTCTTCATTGGGGTCATGAGTGAGCTGGAACCCATCTCAGCTAACATTGGGCGAGAGGCGGAGGATATCAGTTGGCAGTCAATTGCAGGGCACATTTAGACAAGCAATCATGCCGACAAAAAAATAAATTAACATTCCTATGTATAGATCTTATTTGACTGAGCTGTAGCTTTTTAAGGGTAAGTACAACCTCTCTTGACTCAGGCTCAGGCAAGGCCAAAAACGCCAATAATGTTGCTGTAGCAGCACGTCAGATATGCACAAGGCATGCATAAAAATATAATTGATATGGTGTATTTATTACCCTTATAGGTTCCTGCTGCATTGCAATTTTCTCATTTCCCCTTGTGTGCTGAGGTTTCTTTATAGTTGTGCGCTGCATTATGACGGTTCCATTGAAGCACCAGTCTTGTTCCCACAGCTTTTAAGTAGCTAATGCATTGCGTAGTTGCAGAAAATAGCATTGGAGTAGCAAGAAAATTCAATTTTATTGAGTAATAATATATAGGGGTATAGTTCCTTCTACATATTGGGGTCACTAATTGGAAGTCCCACTGAGATGTTCAGCCAAACCAGTAAACATGAAGCACTCAACCACAAAAAAAAAAATCAACTATGGGCTTTTTGTAGGGATCACAAGGCATTGTCTCCGTATGATTTTTGATATGTTGATATCTAGTATAAATAATTAAAACCGCAAAAAAATTGGTGTGAAAATTGCAGCACAAAGAAAAAGATTGTGGTGGTGCGTGCCACCTTGGAAACAATTTATTTTTGTCAACATGATGCCAGTTTTACTTGCCGTCCAAGTTTGCATGTGATTTTAGAAAATGACTATAAGAATTTTATTATTGTATCCAGTAGACGGACGGACGGACAGATCGATTTACAATATATATTCAATATATATATTTTTTTTTATGCAGCGTTTAGTGGATATGTCAAATATGCACTTGTGTCACATCAAAGCTCCTTAGTTCGTTTCCAATCGATTACGTGTGCATATTTTTCTATCATGGTGTCTATGCTCACATTGACCTGTGGATGTTTGCACGTCAACTAACTCCTCCAAATGTATACAAATTCTCAAGACAGACGTTTTTAACTTAACCAAACTTTATTATCCCAAAGCAGTGATGTACTATTATCATGCATTCAAATGCATAAGGACCATTTTTTATTGGGACAAACGGACTGGCTAATGGCACTGAAATTCCAAAATGGATTGTACATTTCACTGAGTAGTGATTAATATGTAATTAATGTTGTCTCGGTTTTCTCATTGTGCCATTAGTGATATCAAATCTGATTTAATTACAGTATTTCCGAGTGTCAGTTTTTCATTTACCGACACTTCTTGGCCTTTGTCTTCTCTTGCATAAATTCATGGCAGTGGTAATTGGTAACAAAGCTCTAACTGAACCAACGGCAATGGTTAGATTTTATTCATTTTAGTTAATGTTGAGTATACTAAACAAAAACAAACTCTTTTGAGTCCACAGTGGACGGAGACTTTGATATTTTATAGCCCGTTTTGGAGTACGGTATGCCACTCAACTGCTAAACATTCTGATCCAGCTTTAAAAAGGTTATCAGATATTGATCACCAAGGGAGCTGACATTTCCTGTGTGAAGCCGTACGTTTGATGTGACTATATGCGTTTGTGGCGTATTTATGAGAAATCTTCCATATTTATTGTTGAGACGACTCCTCGCAGAGGGACGTGGTATAGTCGTGCTTCACTTTTTGTGCCTTGAGCAGCATGTTTCTTTTTTTTTTTTTTTTAGCCTTGCAGTTAAAAGGGCAAACTGCTTTTTTAAAAATCTTGGTATTTTGAAGTTGTGCTGTTGCTAGGTAACACAGACACGCGTGGATGTCAGCGACTTAGTAAAGAATTTCCAATGTCAAGTATGTGAATTGCGGATTCAAATAGTAAATACAAATATTTACTCTGTCTTTATGTTAGACTGATACAGTCGTTATTCTGTAACTTTTTGTCTTTTGTCTCCATCAAAACAAAACACTCAACAATGTCAAGTAAATTACCCAGATATGAGCTCCCCACCACTTGGGGTAAAGAGAGTGAGGAGAAGTCTTTAGAACAGGGGTAGGGAACTCCGATTCCTCGAGAGCCTGAAACGATCCTGCTCATTTGGATAAGCTGTGTTGGAGTAGGGAGCGATCTAAAACACGCAGGATATGGCTCTGCAGGTATCAGAGTTCCCCACCCTTGCTTTAGAATTTAAACATTTGACTTTGCCATTGAGGAAAAACGAGTATAAAGTCAAAAACAGATCGTTAACGCATCATAATTTCCAACAGGACCGATGACACAAGTGCATTAAACAAGATGCAGCTAATAATTTTGTATTCAGATTTCCTATTGAAAATGTTATTGAATTACCGGGTATGCGTATAAATTCTGTGTTCTAACTACTGAAGACAAGAAATATTTCCACTTAAAGGGATCATCCAGCCAGGATGGCTCACTTTTCAATAACTAGCTTAATTTATGTATCCTTTTTTTCAGGAAAACTATATTAGCTTACATTTTCTATTTCATCAGTTTGTTTTGAAGAAATCAGTGACTAAATAACATTTTAAAAATATGGCCACGCCCCTTCTCTTCCCTCCGTTGGAGTCACGGGATGGACTGATCACTATTTGTCCATTCAAAATCAATATAACAGGCGCCATACATTAGTGTCATCGTAATTAAGTCGTTTTTGGCGTCCTTAATTGGTATTTGAACATTACTTAGGGCATTGATGTGTTGTTGAAGTCGCTATGAACAGTTTGTGACGTCAAACAGTCCCCCAAAAAAAAGTTAAGTCAGCAGTTATGGCGCAATACGCTCGCGGGAACAACTTCAAAATAAATGCGTTAGCTTGGCATTGATCTCCATTTTTCTTTGGTAATCTAAGGTTTTATTCGACGTTGGCCTTCTTACCGTAGTGGTGGCATGTTACTGACATAAAACAGTTGTTGCTGTGTTTAGCTCGACTTCTTGGCAGTAGAGATGGAAATAAGCGCGTATCAGAGGCGTGAAAAAAAATGCAATAAAACAGTAACATATGCAGTGTTTTTCTTACACTTTCCCTTTATTTGAACATTAACTTGTACACTAGAACACAGAACTTCTATAAATGTGAAGAATTACCATCCTTCTATTTTCTACACACCTTCTGAGAAGGATCGCAAGTCAGTTGAAGCGTAACTGGCTGACTTTGGGTGGGAGGTGGAACACGGGTCGCTAGTCACACTCGCATTCGCGCCTATGGGCAATTTACAGACCTCAATAAACCTAACATATATGTTTTGGAATGAGGGAGAAAGCCAGAGAGCCTGGCGAAAACCCCACGGAAGCACGAGGAGAAAATCACACAATAGGACATGAGTCAGGATTCAAATCCAGAAGCTGCCAGATGTGCAGCTGCCTTTAAGAATCGGCTTGTGGCAGCAGTTGTTGTCTGAAGAATAAAGTTATGTACTTCATTGAAAAATGCTTGTCGTCAATAACGAAAATTTAAACCCGAAATGTATAATCAGAACAGTGTGACCACCACGTTTGTAGAGTGGATCGGGATTCACAACTTTTCAAATGTTCATTTCAAACATACACTGCTTTATTTTTCACTCAATTTACGAGTAAATTCGTCACAAGATTTCTATGATGTTTGTGCTCCATTGAATAATAGAACGTAGCAAATGAGTTCGGTCCATGTCGCTTATCATTTGGATCTCTCAAAACCGGCAACAACACGGAGAATGCGATGGTAAAGTTGAAAAACTGTCACGGTTTTGACATTTGACAACGAGCTCTGTCACTTTTAATACAAACCGTACTTGTTTGCTCTTGCTCAAGTGGTCATTAGGGTGACGTTAGATTTTATTTTGAAGCGAGGAGCCCTTGGCTGCACCTGACCTCGCGCATGAGATTGACTGTGGAAAGGAAGCGGGGATGATTGTCTTCCTCTTAGCCAGCTCTAATGAGAAGCTTTTAAGAAGGATGAGACACTGATTAGCGAAGGGCTGAGGTTGACCAGTGAGATGAAGATGGGCATACAGATGATGGGGAAGGGAGGAATTGAGAGGAGGAACAAATACGTTGAAGCAGGAAGAGGCAGAGAAACATGAAGGCTTTAAAGATGATGAGTGTGGGTTGAAGTGGAGATGTGAGGTGAAATCAAATCAAGAGTGAAGAGCAGATATAAGGAGGAGATGGAGAAAGCATTTAGAGTGGCCTGAATGGACAAAAGGGAGGATTGGTGATGCATGCTTGTGATTACTGTTTCACGTGAGACCACCAGCACACTGATTTAGTTAGTGAAAGACAAAATTAGTGTAGTTATCAGTTTACTATTTTCTATATTACGTATTTACATCGACTCCAATGAATATTTCACTCACTGGGACGATATATAAGCATTAGCAATCAATAGGTATTGTTACGCTGCCTTTCCTTGGGGCATCCAAGCGGAAAATATGAAAAGAGCTAAGGTGAACTTGAGATTGCGTCTCATGAAGGTGGGACATCTTTAATTTGACCAATTAGAAAGTCATTATCAACTAAGTGACATTCTCCAAGGGAAATAAAGTAACACTGGGAAGACGCACAATTCTCCTTAACAATATATATATATTTTTTTTTCCCAAAATAATATATATATATATATATATATATAATAAATAGAAATATGCCATTTTCTCTACTGGGTTACATTTTACACTATATCTGGTCCCAACAAGTAAAGTCAAATTTTTGCAAAATTACACTGAGAATTTTTCGCGGAATATTATACTCTGAAATTTGACTGTGTTTCCTGGGACCAAACATAGTCCATTTTGAGTAAAACGTACTCTGTCTAAATTTACTCGGTATGGTACACAACTTTACTGAGCTGGGTGGAATAATTGGTCATCATGACATTTATAAGGGTTATTATTTATTTATTTTATTTTTTTTACACTTAAAATTTGTTTCACTTTACAATTCCACTATACAACCATATGCCTCTGCTCCTAAGATGACAAATTCACTTGTAGACTACATTGAGCACAGATATTCAGTGCACTATTCATTTCCACTTGTGGTACCTTAGCCTGAAGTGTGAATCGTATTTACTTTGGCGTTTCTTTCGTTCATAATTCTCCTTGAGACCCTGCAGAGCTCCTTCATATCATTTATGTTCCTGTCAACACTTTTTTTATTGACATAGTTTGTCTGTTATTTGCCAGAGATTTGCGTTGATGTGCAGACCACAATCTTTTCATCTTGGTGGTGTGTCTTTGCAGTTCTTGTTTTGAATATCTGATAACAGTTCAACATCGATATGACATCAATTGTATGATTTTGATGTCACATTGATGTTGAATCGATTCAGATGCCCAAGGTAACAAAACTAAAAAAAAAAATGCCAACATGCATTGTTTTTTCTTTTCTGGTAGCAGGTCAACAGAATTTGCCTGAATTGGTTTGGTTTTCTTGTTTTGGATGTTTTCGCAGTCACCTGTTGCTCGGCACTACCGAGTAAGTGAAGACAAGTTCGCGCCAACATAACATCGGATAATAAAGGCCTGATATTGTACAAAAGTAACACAAATATGAAAAACTTATAAAGCTTTATCTGAATCTGCTGTAAGAAAGTATTAAATATTATTATTATGAAGTTCAATCCCACTAGAGAATATAAAGATCATTATTATTATTATTTATAAAACTGAAGTACAGCGCAGTGAAATTCACAGGTTTCAACAAGATGAATTTGCATATCTTGCTGCACAACCACATGCACAAATAGCATCCAGAGAATGCATAGCGTATTAATACCATCACCAAGGCAACGCATTCAATAAAGAATGAAGTTCTACCTTGACCTTCCGAAGTGCTTCCCTCCTCTTCTCTTCCTACCTGGCCGTGTCAAGCTGTCACCCATAAACCAATCATAAGCTAACATCTCCCTTCACGAGTCATCGCTCACCTTTGACCTCGCCCCTGAACCCGGGTCCAGTCCAATAAGGCTCCATGTCACACTGAGGCACTCACCCGTGGCACGCAGACTGAGCCGCCAATCATCCAGGATAATCTGAAATGGGCTGACCCCGTGATGGCCCGTCCTTGCGGAGGCACAGACAGGATGAGGGGTGGTGGAGTGGAACTTACAGGTTATTGTCATGCTGTCTCCGACGCACACACTCTTTCATAGCGAGAGCATATTAGAGTGTGAAAATACTTCGAAAACTTTTTTAACAGATGGCAATGGGTACTTATCACCAAAAATAATATAATTCTGAAGAGCTTATCTCTTGGGTGTCTCAGTGTTTACAAAGTGCCTTACTAAGTAGTTTTTATTTGCACTCCGCAGTTGAAGTGTTGCTTGTGATCAGTTTGCCCTTGAGAAACAGCGAGCACTGTGATGATGAGATTGTTTTTTTTATTTTTTTTTTATATGATGTGCAACAGTGGAGCCATTGGCTTGCTCCATTAACCTTTAACATGCTGCCGTGTGCATCATTCAGTCATGCCACCGGAGGCTACTTGGTAGGAATAAGTAAGAGGCGACACAATAAAAAATAGGGGACACTCTTTGAATTTGCAAATAATCCCCAGTGGTAAACTCACATTACATCTAAGATGCTTTACACTTTTACTGTTTCAGAACAGCCGTTCGTGGATGCATTGAAATCCAAGCGGATGTTCAGTGGGAACAGTGCCTTTTCTGATGCTATTTCAAACATATGGAACTACCTTTGCATGTAAGGATTTTTTTTTTTTATTCGATTAATGCCCCTACTATATTATCTGGTGGGAAATGGAAATGGAAAACAACTTATATATCAAAGGCGCCATTTGTTGCATTTATTAATAATGTCACAGCGGCATGTAAAGAGAGAATCGATCAGTTCACTCATCACTCGAGCCCGGGCACAGTTTAAGGTCATTTACAATCTACAGGAAATAACATCCTCTTGACGCTGATCTAATCACTTTCTTCTCTGAACTGCTGGACAGTTTGTCAAGGATTAGGCTAACCTTTTGCGAATCTAACAAATGTGCTTTCTCTCCACTCGCATAACCAGACAATCAATAACCGTCTCATTTTCTGCCAGTAAATAGACTTGGCCCAGTCACACTGATACGAGACAATTGGTTAGAAGGCCAGGCAAAGAAAGGCAGCTTTATTTATAGTGTATGTGCAATTCGTACCAAAGGTAACTCAATGTGCTTTGTATGAAAGTACAACAAACTAGAGACTTTACGAAAAGAAATAAAAGATAGCTTATTGAAATTATACACAGCGTGAGAAAAGGTTTTAAAGTTGTTTTTTTTTTTTATATTAACACTGGATTTGAAGCTTCCCACTTGGGGCTGACTTCACTTCTGTTGCTTATTACATTTGTATGCAGCATAGCAGCAAAATGTTGCTTCACCACGTTTGCTTTGAACTCGGAGGTCCACTAATTGACCCGAGTCTACAGACCTCCGAGCCCTGCTGGGTTTGTATTGCATCAGCATTTCTTCAATGTATTCAGGACTTACACCATGCCGTGATTTATAGACCAGTGGCTGAACTTTAAGATCTAGTCTTACTGCTGACTGGGAGCCAGTGTAAAGCTGTTAGGACTGGAGTTGTATGTTCTGAACTCTTAGGACTGGTTGGAACCCAAGTTGCAGTGTTCTGAATGAGCAGCAGCAGCTCTTTGATGCTCTTTTGAGGGAGGCCAGAAGACATTAATGGCAAACTGATTTGAAAAGTGGCTATTTGGCCTAATATTTCTTTTCGATCATCGCGCAACATATTTTTTTTTGCCACATCAGCAGAAAGATTTAACAATTACAAAAAGTACGAAAGTGGCTGCTAATGACAAGTGTCCCATTCTCATCATTTTGAAAGTTGCATTAGCAAAAATGCAAATTAAATTATTCATCTCGCAGAAATAATAAACAACCACTGCAATCCTAATGGGAATCTGTTGCATTTATATTTCATAAGCGAGCAAAAGATTTAGAACAAACTGCTTCATTATAAAGACACACGCACTGTAATTGGTATGATTGCCTCCCCAAACACCCACAGTCAAATCTTCAAACAAATGTCAATAAAGTGTCCTATCCTAACAAATGTATGCCAGCTACACAAATAACGCTGTTGTCGCTCTCCCTTTCTGTCTGCTGAAGTGATGCTATGCATATTCGCAAAGGCTAATTCTCTGGCATTCCCTTCCAAGTAGCCGTTGTGTGATGTCTGTTCACTGCAGGGAGCAACCTGTCTGCACGCCAAGAGATAGCACATACAACAGAATAGGATAATAGCAAGCAGTACAAAAGAGAGAGATTTCAACTGTGCCTCAAACTAATCAGAGATGCTGATCAGGGATGAGAAACTAAAAAGAAATTTTAATTATTACGTTAAAACTAGCGACCGCTCTCAATGGGTGAAATGTCGTTTATTGCAGCTTGAGGACTAATTTGAATCATCAGACTTTTATTGACAGCATCCTCCATATAGAATAAAGACATGACGATAAAGCCATGTTTACCAAAACTAGAATTGCAGATGGCGGATTTTAAAGTCTTTCTTTATGGCAGAGAACATTTTGAGAGCTAGAGCGTCTTATCATGTAAAAGCTGACCCAAAATGGATTAGCGATTAGAAAAAAAATAAAAATAAATAATCACGATCTGATGAGTGACAAGGAAAGAGTGCCATGGAGTTGTCGAAAATCCACGCAGTACGTCACGCACACGCACGCATGAGGGACAATTATAGGGACGGACGAAGAAAATCCACTTCCGACCTTGCTTGGTCCGTCCTTTTTCTAAAACCGCTCACTTTCTACCACTCCGTCCCAAAAATGTGCTTACGTTCAGAATGGTCGAATCCGTCTCTGATATTACGAGTACTGTCAGAGATGAGGAGACCACTGAATCGTTCTGTCTGTACGGGAACGCTTTATTTTTTTTAAAGATTCCTATTAAAATAGGTGGATGCAAACCCACCTAATGTCATAAGACACCTGGTCAACCCCTCCATGAGCTGTCACCTTATCGCAGTGGAGGGGTTTAAGTGTCCCAATGGTCCTAAATGGGTCTTGATGGCGAGTGTCTGGTGGCTGGGCCCGCATCCATGGCTTAGTCTGAAAGGATATAGAGGGTCCTCTTTCCTATGAGCTAGTTGGCGACCAAAGGCGGGACCTTGGCGTACCCCATGCCCAGGTACACAAAATGGTTCTCGGCACGTAGAACTTAGGCAGGGAAAGAGTCTGAGCTGATGTGTAGAGGTATAAACTCAAAGGCATTGGTGCATAAGCGCTTCCAACCAAAAGCCCTCATCCATATAAAATGTGAAAGGTAAATTGATACTAATGATCAAATTAGGATAAAAAAAAAAAAGACTAGGTTACCCCAGTCACCCTAGAAACACCCACCCCTTGCTTCTCTGGCCAAATCTTTTTCCTCCTATCTCGGTCATCATCGCTCCCTCCATCCATCGCTTCCAGAGGAGAAGCAACTATCGCACACCATCTTTTCTCCCCTCTCATTTATTTCAATTTGTCATGCTTTCCTCTCATCCTTGCTGCCGAGCAGCCTGAAAAGGAGCATGCCAATCAGAGGTGGCGATGAAATTTCGGTGTCTCCCGTCTTGCAGTAATGAAACATTTAGATGCGGGCTCAGCTATGACTCTGCATTAATGGCTTGTGTTGGTGGAGAAGATGGAAAGAGTGAGGAGAGAGGGGATACTTCACCTTAATAACCTTTGCGGATGCAGGACGGACACCAGGACGCCTAGATAATCGGTTTCCTCAATGAGTCGCTACCATGGCTTCAAAATGGTTCTACAGTATGCATATAGATGTGCGTGTGTGTGTGTGTGCACGCATGGGGGTGTGGGGGTGCGCGTGTGGGGGTGTGCGTGCGTGTGTGTGTGTGAGTATTGGTAATGTCAGCACCAGGAATTCTGGCATCATATGTATATATGAAAGGAATGACTATTGACAGGTTTCATCTCAACCAAGATTATCTTGTCAGGAAATTTCTTTCTTTAGGATTGTTCCACAGTTGATGTCATACTAGATATCCAACATAGAAAGTGGCTAAGGCATTATGTGAAAATGATGATTGACTGGCTGCATTAGCTTCCTTGGGTCACCCAGCTTCCATCTTGATGCATTCGCAAGGGAGAGAAAATGGAATCTTCATCAATTGCTCAATGATGAAGGCCTTGAGAATTGAAGGGAAAAAGCTTGTGCTCGCTCTGCTTTCTTTTTATTACCTCCACCAAGGTTGTGTTTTTGTTGTTAGTTTGGAAGAGTCTATTTGTGTGCAACTTTTCATGTGGAGTATTTGATGTGTCAACCTCGACCATTTATGATGGAAGTTTAAGCCACTTGAGTAAAACAGCAAACAACCGACAATAACAACATATACTGTATATAAGTCAGAAACACATACAGTAAGTACAGAGTATTTAAGCGATGCGAGGTGAACATTAGCGTGGAATTGCTGAACAATGACAATTGTGCAAATGATGCAGAGAGTGGTCGAGTAATTTGAAGTGACAAGAAGTAGTAATTACCTGGCCTACCATTACAATTTAGAGTTCACTGACTAGCTCGGAATGTCCTCTGGATGGCAGAATTTACAGAACATTTCAGTGTTCTCGTTTTAATGTCACAAGGAGGTGACGGAGGTGACACCATTGTCGATCCTACCAGCCTCAAGGAGCCCAGGAAAGCTATTAGCTCATGAGTTAGCTTAAGAGCTATCTGCTCGCTAGCACCTCATATCTCGTGGAAAAATCCAAGACAACACTCTAGGCATATGTTGCAGCCACCGAAGACTCTAAGCAGTTATATTCAAACATGAAGGTATGTGTAGCCATAATAAAGTTGCTAGACCGGGAAACATAAATTTTTCACGTGGGCGTGGTTTCAACTTTTCAGTGCGGACATCAACAGCATGAGGGAGCGAGGACATTAACCTTATATTTCACAATTTTAAAGCCTCATTTAGATATACTCAAATTTGGCATTGTTGTTAACAACTCTTGTTTTCGTGTTACGTTTGTGTCACATACTTTAAAACTTCAATTAATGAAAAAAATGTATATATTTTTTTTATTATGTTTATATAATTAAATGTAATCCGTATGACATATTTAATTTACTGGTACATCGGGAAAGATAAGTGGCCAAATTTGGTCTTTTGCCGGTTGTCGCAGGGGTTCCCAACTTTGGTGTCTTTGCACCCTCCAGGGGTGCGAGATAACATTTCAAGGGGTGCAAAATTTTTCAAATTTAGTATAAACATATATTTCTTGCTCATCTCATATTTAAATATTCTTATTTTTTGTTGCACACTTCAAAGCTGGGAGCAAGGTTTTGGCACCGTTCTGTAGGCATCCCACAGCCTTATGGCGCTCTGATTTAAGTTCGCTCCACTTTTTCACAGCTCAGATGTTGCACATTTCAGGAGGGCTATTGGCATTAACATCGGCCATTTGTTTGCTTTGTTGTCTTTTGAGATGCCTCTGCCTAACTCCTGCTGTCTTTTGTCAGTAGATTTGCTACAATGAGCCCGCTGACTGTCATACAAGAGTGCTTACCAAGAATCTGCCCTCAACACTTGTCACTTCACATCTATCGCTTCATGTGTGCCGGTGCCGCTCGGAGGCTGTGTGCTATTATTCATCCCTGACCAGTAAGTGAGGATGACATGGGGAGATAAAGGCGTATACCCATATGCAGGTCCGTACACAGATGCAGACACCCGATTACACAAGAGTCTAAAAGAATCATGGTTATAAAAATAAGATCTCTCTCCAGCCCCTGCGATTGGCTGGTGACAAGTCCAGGATGTACCACGCCTCTCACGTAAAGTCGGCTGGGATCGCCTCCAGCGATCGTTAGGGTAAGCAGTACTGAAAATGGCTGGGTTTACATCTTACCAGCAATAAACCTCTGGTACAATGTACAAAGCGACATGTGTAACTGACGGCTTTGTTCTGAGAGACTGACTGAGGTAAATCATTGCTTATTAATATTAGCCCAAAAGAATTTGTATTCGGAATAATTACTAAGTGTGGTACATGTCCGCTGCTATGGAGGCACCCTCTCGTGGTGCGCAAAAATAATCCCTGTGTAACACTTACCAGCTTTTTTTTTTTTAAATTGCAATACATTTGCATTTAATCTTTAAGAGCAGTTGTTCGTAAATGTTTATGTTATTTCTCTTGTGTTGTGCTTTTCCACCAAAGAAGGTACTCAAAGCACTTCACACAGATGTCACTATTGATGATACAGCATCAAGGATACTTCAACATGGTCACAATAGCCGGCTATCGGACCCACAAGTGCGAGGTTGGGAAACAGCAAAACCTATCCCTGAGCCACGCCACCCCAAGGTATTTTTACTTTAATATGCGATCCATTTTAAATCAATAATAATAATAATAATAAGTGCAGTGTTAATGTTAAAAGAGTGCATAATGTTACAGTGTCTTAAGATTTTATAGATATGACTGTGTAAAAAGTTTGAGGCTACATTAGAAGGCCCAACTATGAAGGACAAGGTTTTTCTGTACATGATTTGAAAGATCCATTTTGGTTTCAAAACCGGAGATGTGCAGCTGCATTTATTCTCTTTTTCAACTGCCCAGTGGCCAGGTGAACTTGGTTCTTCTTAGCTTGATTTTGGGTTATTGGTATTCTCATCCAAAGCATCACTACACAAACCACACCACTCACAACAGAGCATCTATGTTGCTTATTTTCTCTTTCTGGCCATGTGCTCGTCGCTGCCCGTGTGATGATACTTTTAGGGTTTACCTCTGTTAAATGACTATTAGTGTCTGACTATTAATGATGCAAATATTTTTTTGTTTGAAGTGACTTTGCTTTCTCGCCTCTATTGCCTCTAAGCAGTCTCCCACCTCGAGGATTCCAAGCTACTGACACTAGAAACATTGTTATCGTGGCTAATATTACTTTCATCCCTTCACATTCTGTCTGATATAAGAGCATCATACACGGGCACAAAATGAAGCACATTACATTTGATTTGTTACAACCATGACTCTTCATAAAAGACAGAGAGAGAAAGACACTAAACCTTTTTGAGAAAATACTCCATTAAAAATGACAGCAATGCCCCAAGATGTGCCTGTGTTATGCCTGACAATTGGCTTTTTCAAATGAATGTTGTTTTAACTCATCCCAGTTTTTGTTTTGCCATATTTTGTCACATGCTTGCTGTAAGCCAGAGCTCAACTGCCTACATAACTCTTCACCATGTGTCACTGTATCGTGCAGGCAAGGTTTTTATTAATTCCCCATCCCAAAATCAATGCCATACCTTTGTATCGCAATGAAAGTCGTGGACATTGTATTTATTCTCCTTGTAGTATCTCATCATCTCTTTCTCTCTCCATAACGTCCTCATCTTTTCCTGGACTGTCCTTAGGGAATGCGATGAAGATGAATGACAACAGGGTCATTTTACCACCAGCGGAAAATGTCCCACCGATAATAAAAACAGTCATTTGTGTGCGTGTGTATGTGTGCATCTGTGTGTTTCTGTTCCTCGTTACATAACAAAAAACAAATTCATTTACATATTTGCAACGGTAACACATGTAGAATGTATACAGCCTTCAAGTATTTATAAAACATGTTGGGTGACGTCTCCACAAACAGTGTCACAGCCTTCAACCTTGCACTGGCACTTTGAATTAGTCACTTGTTGCCACTTCGGAAAGGAATAGTACGCTGCTGGAATTTCCCATGACCTTTAGACTGAAATGTCACTTAATTTCACGTCAGTTGCAATTATGATCCCTTTCGTTAGATCAGGCTGTAATCTGGTGTGCGTTTGAAAGATGATAATCATGTAAAGAAAGGAAGTCTTCATGCACCATATAAGGAATGGGTGAGTACCGATGCCAGGTAAGAGTATCGGACCGATACCACTCATTGATACTAAGGCACTCTCTTGGAAGGAAGTAAAGGTCTTGGATGGCTAACAAAACATCTCCATGTCAGTTTCTATGTCCATTAAGATGCAATGGTAAACCAGACTTGCCCTGTTAGGAAAATTAAGATGTGGCAGTTTTTGGGGATAAATGCATGCAAAATGGGACCGTCAATGTATTCATTATTGGCATGCATTGCACAAAAATTAACCCCCAGCCTTGCCACATCTATACTCAGGAATCAGACCTGTGATGTGAGGGTGGGGCTGGAGGGTCTTTTGCTCATTCCGTTAGGACCTGGGTTTAGTTAAAAGGTTTGCATCCTTGTGCTAATCAAAAAAAGATGGACATTAGCAGTGCTGACTGATGGAGAAATGGGAGTGTTTTCAGAGCTTTCGCGATGCTCTTCCCCAAGGCACTGAACCTCTCCACACTTGGCTCAAACTTGTATTTGTGGTTTGATGGAAGCAACTAAATGACAGCAAGTTAATACTAAAATTTCACCTCCAGGTTTAAAAAATTAAGATAAGAATTCAATTAAAAATGAATACCCGAGCTGCCTAGTTAACGGTTGCCTCGGGTGTCAGTGTGCCTGTGGCACCAATCACTCACCACAGCCTCCATAAAACAGGTTAGTCCTACTTTTTTGTGTCCAGCTCACTACATTGCCTCTTCTACACCGCTACCTAATGGTCCTCAGGGAAAGATGTCAATCAAAAGCCTATAAGAGATCTTAACATGGGCCTTACTCCCGCGTGCACCCTTGTTCAACGGAGGGTGAAATCATCCTACGGTGGATCACTCAAGGCAAAAGGCCAGGTCGCCCTTGGCTGCGGCGCTTGACCAGTGCTTCAACTAAAGCATCACCAGAAAAAAAACAGACTATTACCCTTAACATAAAGGGTTCCATTGCAATTAAATTCTCTTTGAACCTTTTCTACCTTCCTGAACCCAAATTAAAGGAATTTGTCACATTAGGTAAACGGCTTTTGGGTACTATGCCACAATTTGCATGCCCAAAGTTAGCACATTCTTGGAACGCTCGTATACTGCTTCTTCAAATGTTGAGGTTGTTACAATGTTACAGACTCCACTTTAAGTATATTTTGAGGATTATGTAAACGTATTCTAAAATATTTCCACCAAGTCATTTACCGAATACTATTTCAACTGTAAAAAATTATTACCGCTGTCAAGTTAAAAACTGTGCCAAGGAAAGAGGTTATGTATCATCATTTACTGTTTTAGTAGTAAATTAATAAATATGATTAGCAAGATTCACTACATAAGTATTTTCCCACAAAGAATTGTGAAAAGGCACAAGTTAGAAGCAAGTACATTTCCCAATTGACTTTGGGTGAACGACGGGAACTCAGTTGTCAATCACACAGCAGGTGAGATCTAAAGGGAAAGGCCACAATAAAAATGCCACCTTAAGAAAAAAAAACAACAAAAGGCCCATTCTCAAGAGTGGTGACTCTTCAGAAGCAATATGGACAGTAAACATAACATGATGAAGGAGGTTGGTTATTGCCATCAAAGTGTATTTGGGGATGATAATCATTTGTGATGCGATTGCACCTGGAGTTGAACTTTATGGCTGGGTTATTATTAGACCCTCTCCACAGAAGAAGGAAGTTCTTCCCGTCTACTATCACTAATTCATAAATTATTTATTTTTATGTTTTTGTAAAGATATTCTGTTTCATATTTTTTTGTAAACTTATATAACTGTAAAGATGTTCCAAAAAAAAACATTGAACGTCATTACGCCAGGAAACAAATAATTTGTATTTACATTATTTATTTTGAAGTGGGATCAGTATCCAAGAAAGTATTAAAAAATGTAAAAATTAGAATGGACCCTGAGATACTTCATTTCCGCCAACGCACCTAAAAAGGTGAGGTATTTTATCCATTTGTGTTTAGGCCTCCTGAATACACTGTAAATACTACTACTATAAGTGATGTTGTTTCAAATATTTATTTGGTATGCCAGTGGAAAGTTTAGTTTCTGTTGATATTATGTTAAACTCAGCATCTCTTTTGTAATGAACAAATTGTATTTGCCTGCTTAAGCCGCATGGACATTATCAGCACATAGTTATTGGCAAATTGCGCTGCTTTGTTTCAAACAGCAACATTGATTTAACAAGTTTGCAGGCTATTTCTCATTCAAGTTGTACTTTTTCAAAAACTGCACTCACTCCACACAACACTGGGAACATTTACTAACTCCTAGTGGTGCAATGGATCATATTTGTTCCGTGAGCCCTGCTTTGGGCACGATCCACGGTTCGACTTGCCCTATCGCAATTTTAATTACATCGTTGTCACCAACATGAACACAACGCAGCCCCAAAATCATTCTGTTGCTAATTTATAACGCTATCAAACCACTAATTAATTAAGCTGTCATTGTATGATACGGCACAGGTCTCCGGCGTAAGTCGCCAGCAGCTAGCTGTTAGCATTAGCAACAAGGACCCAGCTGGTCGTTTCTTCTTTTTCAATATTGGAAGGAAGGAAGCGACTGTGCTTCAAATTGGACTTTGAGGTCTTTTTCATTGTGGAGGGAAAAAAGTCAATCAAGCTAAATAAACCGTCATTCTTCATTTATTTTATAAATAAATAAAAACTTTTGCTCATTAAATCATTTTAAGAAAACTGAACTTAAAATGGCTACACTCTACCACGTATGAAATAAAAATGTAGCCTGCTTATACTGTGGTAAATTGCGTTCTTAAATCCTAAACAGCCATATTATGATCTTTCACTTCCATAGCATATATTTGACTTTATTAGGATTTGATTTTTTTGAATGAGCAAAAGTGTTTTATAAAATAAATGAAGACATTTATCTTATTTTTTTTCCTGATCTGAAAAACTACCTGATCCGTGACTCAAAATTCATGATCCGATCCCTGACTTATGTGATCCGTTGCACCACAACTACTAACCACACACTCCAATCAATGTAAGTATTTATGGCACTTTATGTGTTTAAATGTGTTATCCTTCCTACTGCCTCTTCCTGACACTGACCTGATGGCTCACCAATGTCATTGTCATAATTACCATTATCACATACACTATCATTTAATTGGTCTTATCTCCTCGTTTGCTGCTCGTTAGCTAATTGACTCACTTTGCACAGTGAAACAAAAGGCAACAGACGGAGATGAAGAGCACACATCTGCCTCTGTAGAGCAGAGAAAAACGGCGACAGCTCATCTGTCACAGCAACGATTTTCTCAACAACTGTACACACTTGTGAAGGAGAATCCCTGCTGCTGCTTGCAGTGACATGCAGTAAAACACATGGTGGCATACAAGAAAAAAATAGTCTACTGTATATGGCGCCACGAGGTTTTGCTGAATTTGATGATGGCATTTACATTCTTTGCACAGATAAAGGGTTTAGGCCTTAACTTAAGAACATTTCCAGTAAACTCCACAAACACAAAAATCACCATACACCACACATCAGCAAGTATTAACCGTTAATAACCATCACAAATGTCCCTTTATTTTCCTCTTTTGGACTGTAAAATTGTCTTTTCTTTCTCTTCTGTCCTGTATCGACCTTTGATTTTTTTTTATCTCTGTATCTTTGCTCTAATCTGCTCACTATTTCTGTCACCATGCACGTCAAGCCTGGTGGTGGTGTCACTGGTAATAGAGTCCCATGGGTGCTTTCGACATTCTGCTGCGGTCAGAGAACTGACTGCATAATATGTAATGCGGTCTGCGTTTAAAAGGATTCATGGGTGGGTGCTTTGATGTGAATGTGCATGAGGGGAACAAACTTTCAGGGAACACAAAGCCCCCCCCCCAAGTGATGTTCCAAATAAAATTTAAGGATTGGTAAATTGATAGACCAAAGGGACCAATGCAATGGACTGAAAAGGAGCTAAACTTTTTTGATAGGATATTACCCAACTATTACCTGTGTTGTGTCAAATAAATAGGTCAAGAACAGAGTTTCTGTTTTGGCTTTTACAATGTGGAACTCCCCCTCCCTGAGCCGTCACCTTATCATGGTCGAGGGGTTTGTGTGTTCCAATGATCCGATGAGCTATCTCCTTGGCAGGGTAAGCCATGGCAAAAAGATCCCAGGTGAGGGACCAAATAAAGTATGGCTCATAGGCTCAAGATGAGTGAAATATTTGGACTTCGATTTCCCTCACGTGGGTCACAAGGACCCCCTCAGAAGCGAGGCGTAGATGCAGTGCGTGGCCGAGCCTGCACTATGGGGCGACACAGCCCGAAGAGTCAACGTGGGTCGCTCTTCCCATAGGCTCAGCACCTGTACGAGGGGCCAAGAAGTCATAAAGCGACAGAAGCTGGCTGTAGAGACATGGAATGTCACGTCTCTGGCTGGAAAGGAGTCTGAGCTGGCATAAGAAGTTGAGAAGTTCACATTATAGAGTCAGGCTTTATGCCACACACAGCTTGGGCTTTGGTTTTGGAGATGGTAATGTGCTGGAGATGCTCTATCTATCTATCTATATAGGGAAGCAAGCAGGGAGTCGAATTTCCTGAGAAAGGCAAAACAATCATCAAAATTTGTTGACGTCAGTTTGAGTGCAGTTAGGTGAGAATTGTGTGCGTTTATCTGAGGTTCAGCAATGCAGAAATGTTATGTCATGTGTCATTGGTAAAACGCATGAAATATAATTGGAATTGGATTCTATCTCTCACAGCATTTTCCTTCTTCCTCAGACATTCACTCCTACAGGTTGGACTTTTCTGCACTTTTATCTTGAAGGTAGTCAGCAAGCCTTGACTTTGGATCTTATCTGCAAGAAACGTACCCATGTTTGTCATTTTAGAACACCAACAACCACATGTAGACAGATAACCTGCCCCTGCCATTTGCTGCCTCTCACACTTATCCTCACACATATGCAAGCTGTCAACGTGTGTTTGGGGGAGTGTGTTAGAAAGAACTGGAGAGCGTGTGGCTGCGTCTGAGTCACTCTTTATGCACGCGTTGGTACATTTTTGTTTATATCTTGGAAAGCAAATGTCCCTGTATGTGTTCATTCTGTGTCTGCCTGGTGCAGGAGACGATAAGATGTGATTACATAGTAATGCCCGGGTTGTCAGGAAGTTAGCAGGCAGCCAGCTTTTAGCCTCAGTGGGAGGTGGTATGATCACCACTATTATACCCGCCTCACTTTCGTGAAATGCACCTGGAAATAGGGAACGGGTACAATCTGAGCAAACGTTTATTTAAAAAAAAAAAAAAAAAAATCACTAATTGATCCGGCCAGTGCAATCATATATGGTTTAACATAGAGAAATGGCAACTAAAGCTTTTCAAACAATCTCGTAACAGTGGCCTCTCGCTATAAAACAAAGCAGTTCCGCTTGGCAGCTGTTTTGTTCCTCCGACATAACGTTACTTTCTGATGAACGCTAGGCAGCATTGCGCTAGCTGTGTCAACAGTTTGAATGGAGCAACATCATAGCAGCAAGTAGGACACGATTTAAATAACTAGGATGCATGACATTCATGCTTTGGGGAACATTATCAGTACACGCCACAAACAGAATTCTCTTCACTTTTTGAATGGCTTTTGTTTTCTTCTCACTTCATTCTTACATTCCACTGTAGCACAGAAAGAACAAGCGACTTCTTAATTTCATTCTTTGAAAGTATTTGACTGAAAACTGCCCTGTGATGAACAGGTGACCATTCGAGGTTTTGTCCATAGTGATCTGGGCTAAATCCCAGCTCCCTGTGACCCTGAAAAGGATGAACGCTATAGAACATGGATGGATGAAAGGAAAGCAGCAGGAATAAAGATGCTTAGACAGCTGAGCACTTCTGTGCTTGGAATTGAAAATATCAGAGTGAAAAAAAAAGCAGAGCAAAGGAGGCGACTAGCGCAGGTCATTAATACTCAACCAGGATATACCACAGGGGGATTGGAGGCAGCTTGATAATTCAATCTGTCAAGTCGCCTGCTACAAGCCTGGCCAATTAACTGGAGAAGAGGCAGGCCTGACCCGAACATTCTTTACTTACTTCATTCTTCCTCAACATTTCTCAACTCAACTTTATTTATAGAGCACTTAAAAAAAATCACCAAACGAACGGCATATGAAAAGTGGAGCATGATGGTGGCAGCATTTTACTTCAGGTCAGTTGTTCTTCAGATGCAATTGGGACCTTTTGTTAAGGTGGAGGGAATTCGACAAGTTCCAAATAAACGTCAATGTTTGCACCAAACCTTCATCTAAACTTTATTTTGAGTTCATCAGATGCACTAAAAATGGTGACAGGTGTATATTTGATTCTGTAACGTGATATGGAAGGAGGGCACAATGTCCATGATGCCCAAAACCGATTTGAAAGATGGACTCGTCAGACCACACTTTTCCACATTGCGTCACTCCCATCTCAGATAAGCCTGATAAATTGTCAGCATTTCTACATGTTGTTGATATTTGACTTTCGCTTTGAATGGTATCGTTTTAACTTGCATTGTAAATGTAGCAAAGAACTGTTTTACAATGGTTTTCTGAAGGCAATATCCTCTACACAATGATGCCATTTTTTAAATGCACCGCCGTCTGTGGGATTTAAGGTCACAGCCCGTCAATGTTGATTGAATATAGCATGAACAGGATTTGTAAATAAATGTATTCCGTTTTATTAACGTTTTACACAACGTCCCAACTTCATTAGATTTGAGGTTTGTACATGTCTGGCATTGCAGGAATTACCGCATTGTGTTGCATCAGCATCTGCCTAGACAAGGAGAGAAGATGCTGTTTATGGACAGATGGGCAAACAAGAGCGCTGATAATTGACAGCTAATTGCAAACACTCAACGGCTGTTGAAGCTTCCTAACAAATGAAACCTGAATGATATTTCACTTTCCCTCCTCGCTGTGAAGGCGATAAACAAAAGAAAAGCAGTCCTGTCTTGTTGCTTCATCCCACACAACCTTTTACTCTTGTTCAGCGGCAAATTAATGCTTTCACCACATATTAAAAATCCACTCATAAAAGCATCTAAAGGAAGGCAAACAAATACTGTGTGTGAGTGTGTGTGTGTGTAGCGCATGATGAAGGCGGCAAATCAATTGCGGCACAATGTTGGAAAAGCAACTCGTCATGCTTGCGAAAATGATAGAAAATGGAAGAGTTTGAAAAGAGTGTTTAGAAGCGAGGTCACAGTGAATTATAAAGAAAAGCGTCACAGAGAGCCACAAAGGAACAGCGAATTATTAAGAAAAGCATCAGAGTGAGCCACAAAATCTTTGTCTGGCCTTAGTGCAAGATTTAATAGACTTTAATTAGCTATCTGTTACAGTAACATTTCACATTCACACAGATTGTCACATACAAACTCCAGCAAAACCAAATCCATGTATCAATGTAACAAAGCGTACACACTCTCACCCACCAATCCATCGACTAGTCATCATTTGACATCCATCAGTGCACTTTAGAATATTTTTCGATAGATTCCAACCCACCTATGCATAATTTTCCCGTTCATCCATCCAAACATCCAACCAACCACAAATTTCCCACGCGTCCATCCATTCAACCACTTAATGATTATCAATTTATTCTCAGGGCTTACAGTCTTTATAGAGCACAAAGCATGTTGTCTCATTTTCTATTTAAATGAATGCTTAAAAATTCCCTTTAAGTGTAAAATCAAATAGTAATCGTATATTTATTTGAAGCATCTCGCTTTGATAATCCTCCATCAAACAGCCCTCTCCTGTGAGATATACACAAAACTCCAGACAACTTCTATAAGTTTACTGTAACTCTTTGTGAAAGGGCGAGAAATATAAAGGCATCATCTGGCATCAAAGAGACTCCTCCTTTCCCCCTGACCATATGAGAATTTGTGGGAACTCTCAGATGAACACTTCTTCACAGGAATAAAACAAGTCTAATGGCGTGGGAGCGTAAGAGAGCGTCGGAGCGTGTGGAGTGGAGGAGATGGAGAAGAGAGCGAGAGGTGGAGATGTGAGATTAAGAGAAAGCAGCAGTAGACTGGTGGTGTGGAACCAAATCTGGCTTCTCTTTATCAGGAGAAGCTGCCTTAGTGATGATGACTTTTTGGGGTTAGTGCAGAAGGGACCTGGAACTGGTGCACACATGCACATCAACATCTGCGCACAACCATTGCTGCACTTATAGCTGAGGGAGGATTAAATTGTAACGAGCATGCACACAAACACGCTCCCTGAAACACTCGACAAAATATCAAACAGAACTCGCGTCAGAAAAGTTATGAACCTGAGGTGAAAACATTTTTTTTTTCTTCTTAATAAATTGTCAGAGGGTAAAGGGAGCGTTGTTTGATCGTGACAGCTTTACGGCATGTTCGCCTTCACTCTGGCTCCAAACAAGTCTAGAGTGTCAATTAGTGGCAGCAGATCAGGAATCCCTGGCAGTGAGAAAACAAACCTTTGTCTTTGTGCAGTGACTTCACTAGGAGGATTAAAAAGAATGCGAGGTGGAGACAAAGGGACATGCATGTTATATTAACACTGCAAACTCATGATTAGTTTGTTTGCAGCAAAACTGGCAACTGGTTTGGAAAAGTTTGGAAACTGTATCAATATGCGCGCGCGTGCGTGTGTGCGCGTGCGTGTGTAATAAGAAAGAATTACAAATTAATTTTAAATTTATATAACACTCCTCTACCCAGCTGAACAGATTTCATTTCCAGTTCCGGCCCTGCTAGCTGTGTAATGTATTGAATAAGACATTTATTTGATTCCATGCTATTTTGTTGTTCAAATTTGTCTACTCTCCACTTTAACGTGCTTAGAGCCATATCTCTGTGAAAAGATGTACTAGATCACCCAAACATTTAATTCTGGTGTTTCGCAAATTACATGATGATGTCAATCTTAGGTTAGTTTATCAATTATCATGGTTTCTCTGTCTTTACTTCTCATCCCTCTGTGAGTATGATACTTTTCTGAAGTGTATTCCCTCCCGCAGAGGCGATGATGTAACGGGATCGGGGGCCGACAAGTTTTATGAATAATGATGATGGGTAGAGGCAGGAACTGTACCGCGACCGCGGCTGGAGGGCGGGGGACTGACCGGCAAAAAAGGGTCAAGTGCCCAGCTCTGCTGAATGGTAAACAACATCCGTCAATTATATAGCATTACTTAAGAGACATGTATGACGCAAACAAATTATCAACATTGGCATCCCAAAATACGCAACTCCAGCAGATGAACTGTGCACCGTTTAAATGTTGCCGATTCATACAACAATACGAAAGAAATAATCCCTGAAACTTGCGTGAAACAATTCTGCTATTTTATTTTATGTTAGTTTTTTAATTTTTTTTTTCTTACAAATAAAAAGGACGCTGCGCTTGACACACAGCTTACTTGATTGTTCCAGTAATAGATAGTGCAAGTAATGGGCTACTGATCCTAACCTATTTTGTAATGGCAACGTATCATCATTTATGGATAGCGAGGGACTCGATTGACTACATTGTGTTTAATTGATATTTTGCTAGTTTATTGGTGACAACTGTTTGTGAAGCTGATGCGCTTTAAGCGTAAAAAGAGGTCTCAATTGAATGGGTGTGTTGTCATGTCACAAAGAGGAAGTGGCCACAACTGCAATTTTTCAAAATACTCACACACAACAGCAGAAATCTCAGTCAAGTTATTTATTTTATCTGCAGTATGTTTGCAATATTGTGAGCAGTGAAAGGTGGTGATTGATTGTAAAGGGAAAAAAATAAGGAGTCAGCGTTTGACCAGCAAATTGAACCACACATCCATTTATATATATATATATATATATATATATATATATATATATATATATATAATATATATATATATATATATATATAATATATACATATAATATATATAATATATACATATATATAATATATACATATAATATATATATATATATATATATATATATATAGAGAGAGAGAGAGAGAGAGAGAGAGAGAGAGAGAGAGACGCACACTGGATGGATTTTCTTTTTTTGCCCCCCAAAAAAATAAATAAATAAATAAAAATTGGTACATAGCTTAAGGCTGGGTACCAAATATATATATATATATATATATATCTGTGTAAATGTCTCACAAAATTGGTTGCATAAAATAGCCCCATTTATTACCCAGAACTTCAATATGTGTTTCGTCATTCTCATCACTGAGACATTTTGAGCCCAACCCATTGGGGGTGTGGCAGTTTTGCACATGCTCCTCACTTCACTCCTGTGATTAGAAATGTCACACTTGGAGTATGTCCAGGTGAATGTGCTCTATAAAACTGATTCTGATTCTTTGGCCTTCTCATAAAATACACCAAAGATAAGGCACACAAGGTCTGCAAAAGAACAGACACACACACACACACACAAACGCAGCATTGTCTGCTTATTTATTGGCAAGAGGGCCTGAGCCAAAAATCAAACATGCACACATTGACGAGAACTTCACTGGAGGACCAGTTGAAGCTGAACACCACAGTGATCTAATTAACAAATGCCTCCTGAGACAAGTGTGTGTATACTGCTCTGTGTGTCAATGTGAGTGTCGTGCACTTTATATTTCAACGTAACGATGCAAGGGTGTGGGCATAGACACCATATGTTCACCCAATCAGTAGCTTTTCATTTTACATGCCTTTGAACATGTCTTCACCAGGATGCTTTGTGATCTAATAATGAACCTTAGCACTGCCAAGCACTCATCATGAGTCACACCACGCAGACATGCCCAGCATCTAACCCCGAACATCAAAACACGAAGGACAGCACAGCGCGGTAGCCGAGGAAACGGCATGAAGAAAAACTCTCGCTATCTGCCCGCTGACAGCTCACGGGGATGCTGCAGGTAACAAATCAAACAAGGAAGTCGAAGCTCCAAAACATTTAAATGGAAGTGAGGCACAGTCTCACAATGGTCCTCCCCTTATCTCCCCTCAAACACCTGCCATGTCGCCTGCTACTTATCCTCTGATTAGAGCTGTAGCCATTTTACTGTAATTCACCAAAAAGTGATTCCTGAAATAAATAGATTTTATACCGAGAGTGGGAGAGGGTTGAAGCTTGAAGAGAGGAAGTGAAATATTCAAGTTGGAGGGGAACATGGTGTTCTGAGATTGGAATAAATAAGTAGGCATGAAGCAAAAGGGACGAGAAAAACGGGGGGGGGGGGAGTCCAACGGGAGGTTGGATGTGATCTCTAGTCCTTAGTTGCCTTTACAACATCGTTGATCTCTACTTCACACGCTTCCCCCGACATGGTTGTGTAACAATATATGTTGTGTCTCGAGAGGACACCTCATACATTTCTGCATTGTGCATATCTGCAAAGACTTGAGTCAGTGCCTGAATAGCCTCGTTTTAGGACAAATCACATCAATTGCAGATTATGGTAATATTTGTACTGTAACTGTTCTTTCTTTATAGCCGATGCTTGATAGACATCAACATTATTACTGTATAACAGTAGCAGGTAAGACTCCAACATTTTTAAGACCCCTTTGTGATACATTGAATGAGTTGTGTGATGGTTGAAAGAATCATAAAAATCACCCCCCACCCAAAAATGTAGCATTTGTCATGGGAAATAGATTCAAAATGTTATTTGTACAAAAATGTATCAGTGCAATACAATTCTTTCAGGGTGTTAAAA
The DNA here is from genome assembly GCF_059441095.1 of Idiotropiscis lumnitzeri. Classification (NCBI taxonomy): domain Eukaryota; kingdom Metazoa; phylum Chordata; class Actinopteri; order Syngnathiformes; family Syngnathidae; genus Idiotropiscis; species Idiotropiscis lumnitzeri. The sequence goes on from NC_142393.1 coordinate 15,436,043, forward strand.
AAAAGCAAAGAAAGATATCAACAATATATATGTGATTGGAATACAGTGGTCAAACTCAACTGCAGAAACACCTTGCGAGTGCACAAACACTTGTAGCGACAATTTAAGAGTCCAGTGATGACTTTGCATAAAAAACACACAACTTAATATTGAAATCCAAACTGTCCTGAATTGACCTTTTTTTTTCAAGCAACCCCATAAATACACAAGTTCTTTCCTAGCTCTCAAGAAAATCTTACTAAATTCTCACAGGAGTAGACTTCACTTAAGCTGTTTGGCTTCTCTTAAAGTATGAAAAACATGCTATTTAGTCACTACTTGTTGTAGTCCTTAAGGGCTCTCTTCAGCTAATTCAATTTCTGTTTCGCGTCTTCAGGTCTGTTTCAAAGGGTGGTAATCAGGCAGATTTGAGACAGCTCACCATCAGCGTGCTGCATTCGAATCACAAAGTAGAAAACATGCGCTTGATGACTGGGAAGAAATTTCATCCGGTATGTGTACCACACCTAAATGCTCACAATAGTCAAACAGACTTTAGATGTCAAAGGCCTAGGGTATATTCCATATTTACTGAGTTTTGTAATATGGATGAAGCCAGAGGACCTGCACAGAACCCATTAACACCTGTTTTCAGAAGTCGTACGGATTTTGTTGAAACCTACCCAAGCTATAACTCTCATGTGAATTTGATTCTCAAGTTGTACCATCACTATGCACTTGCTTTTTTCTATTTCACTTCAGGAATCATAAGAACAGATGTGAGGTCGACAGCATTTGACAGCTATCCAAGCATATCCTTCCCTGGCCCATAGATGGGCAATTGACATTGGAGAAGCGCTGCAAAATTGTCACCTTTTTTTTTTTTTTGTCGTCCTCGACTGTAGCACGGCCAGTTTGAGAAGCTTTATGGCTGTCACACTGCCCCAACAATTTATGCGACTCATGGCAAATTTCTCAAAGCAGGATCTGATGAAAATACCTGAAGTCAGTATGGGTACAGATGTATCAACCTCCGAAGCAGCCACTGACTCAAGCTTGTGTTGATGCCGAGTTCCAGTGCAGCCCTCTGGGAGTTCTGTCTTTTCATCAGGAGTGGTAGCTAGCAGAAAGTGTGCTATGCATTGGAGCATTGTGCTGGCCATGAAAATTCTGAACTGCAGTCGGGGGATAAGAGAAATTTGCTGCAAAGCATAAGCTGTCAAGTGATGACGGCAGTTTGTCTGATTGAATAATATCTGAAACAAAATAGATCAAATGAAGTATATAGTGATTTTTGCGGCAGCTTGAATTTATCACCTCTGTCAACGCAAAACTGTTTAGCATGTTCGTAGTACAACAGTTGCTTTAATTCTTTTTTTTTTTTTCAAAGGAGGTAATTAGAACTACCGTATAATGCTCACGCTCAGCATGCTCCCACTTAAACAATGTGTCTTCAGATTGCTGTGCAACGGTCAGGCATATTGCCAAAGTATTTGGGAAACTGCATTCAAAACACCAACTCCTTTAAATGAATACAGAAGCGTGTTTACTCACACGTCATGCTTGGATCAATGAAGACAATTCTGGTATAAATAAACGACAGCAAAGAGGGTTCATCTAAGATAGCGATTGCTACTAATTTTGTGCATCTCAGTCACTGGCTAATTGTCATGAGATTTGAATTTGTTTGTCATGTAGAGAAAGGTACATTGAAAGGAAAATATTAGAAAGCATCTATTCAAGTTCAGATATCTAGTGCAGAACCAAAAGTTTGCAATGAGAGGTGCATGCTCATAGCCTTCCTCCTGATGGATATGACGCACAGATAATGAAACAGAGTGACTGTGAATGCAACACAAATTAAATCAGGCGTTTCAATTTTAGTCTTGGAACTCCCAGGATAGTCGTGAATCACAATGTTGAAGTCTCCCTCCCACCCCCTCTGCCCATCTGTCAGTCATTTTATTGTCTTTCTTCCGGTTATCCTCCTGTCACTCTTTTCCCTCATTTAGGCAGCCCCAAAACCCCTATCTAACCAAACTCGGTGGCTCAGATGTGCTAAATCACCTCAAGCTCAGACATTTAGGAATCATGTCAAAGAGAAAGCAATGCTGTCCTCTGCTGGCCATTGAGATGGGTCAACATATGTTTCAACATCTTGGGGTCCATCCAAGAGTAGAAGCAGGGAGCTATGGTGACATTTAAGAATTCCAATTAAATGGCTTTTTTTTTGGGCAGTGGTACAAACATGATCCAAATATTTCAAGCTCTTAATACTTGAATCACAAGTATTGAATTGCCAAGCCCTCTCTTTGTCTCTGATTTGTTGAAATTGGCACCATACGAGGTGTTCCACTTGGAGCACACATCCGTGTTTTAGCTTGTACACCAACTGAATTACTGGAACTGTCCTGACTGTGTGGTTTCTTCCCAATTGTTCTGTTTATGTCTTAAGCAAGGTTGTTTCTTAATAATTGGGTGCTTTGGCTATGCGAATTACAGTATTTGGACTACTTTTTGTTTTCAATATGCTTTGTAGCAAGCTCATTGATTATGATTTATTAAGATGTCCAGGCTGGAACCAGTACATGTGCAATCCCACCTCTTCCAATTGGATTGTGCTTGAACATGACCCAGACTGCTAACACGAGCCAAACCCAAAAAAACTTTGACAGGCTGTCAAATGTGCCCAACCAGGGGACAGATAGCCAGATAGCAAACTTATCATTATTCACATTGATAATCAGACATAAAGAACCCTGCATGGGTAGAAATGTCATTATACTTTGCATTCAAATCTAAAGATATCATCTATCTTGGTTTTTGACTAGCTGCTCTCATCAGGCTTATTTGAAATCTTTTTGTGCATCCATTGCTAATACTTGGTGCACATGAAGGCAGAGTAGTCTTTTGAGAGACCTGTGGAGACAGATGGGTAGAATCTACCAATATGCAAAGAGCCAGCAGCTGAGTTGGCAGTCGCGCACCTCATCGAGATTCTTGTTCTCTGAGGCCTTCTTGTCTTCATCAAGGTTGGCATCATGGTGTGAGAGTGTTGAAAGAGACAATATAAGAACATCTGCTCAACTGTGAGCTGCAAAAGACAGCTATCGACTTAAAAGCACTATTGATTAGCCAGTTCACCATTTCTTTTTATTTGGTGTATAAAGGCTTTTTTTAATGCATCAACATCCACGTTAAAATGGATTCACGTGTATGTTTTTCCATCCGTTTCTCTTTTCACAGTGAGGGGGTGGGGGTGTTTGTCGAGAGGTAAAAGGTTGTAATTCCACCACTGAATGGCTTCCTAATCACATATTACTAATCTGGCTTCACTCTCCTAACACTCATCCAGCTCGCCCTTTTGTTTGCTAACGCATTAGAGGCCTCGTGGATAATAACGCGGACCATTGCTCCAGTCACAATGAGTAAACGGATCCCAGCTCAAATCTCATAACCTGAACGTGGCAACTCACTATTGATTTCTTTCATAAACCACGCTTGGTGTCCCCCTCCCTTCCTTTCCTCGCCACCCCTTTTCCTCTGCGTCTCGACCCGTCGAGTTGTCGTCACCCACAAAACAGCACGCAACGTGCCCTCCCTCCCCTAAAGAGCAATTACTCACTCTTTTATTGTCTCCTGCATGGCTCCGTATCAGGCTACTCATCTCTGACAGCGGTGCAGCTCAAATTAAATTCCCCCATCTGATAATGAAAGTCATTAGGTCCCTCTGGAGCCCTTTGGAGGGCCGAACAAAGCACGGTGAAGGTCCATGTAATAACCCCAGGACCGAACAAAAAAAATAACTTCTCAAAACTAAAATATATATATATATATAGAGAGAGAGGTGGGCACGGACTTTTTGGTGTTTGTTCATCTCAAAAAGTCAGACTTTATTCAATATAAGTATGACTTTTATTGAGAGTCGGAATTTCATGAAAAGTAAACGAAAAATGCAACACAAACATGATGGCTATTGGATGTTAAAACCATACAAATGTTATACTATGGGGCGGCACGGTGGAAAACTGGTTTTGAGGGTTCAATTCTGGTTCCGGCCTTCCTGTGTGGAGTTTGCATGTTCTCCCCGTGCATGCGTGGGTTTTCTCTAGGTAAGCTGGTTTCCTCCCGCATTCCAAAAACATGCATGGTAGGGTGACTGGACACTCTAAATTGCCCCTTGGTATGAGTGTGAGCGCGGATGGTTGTTTGTCTATGTGTGCCCTGGCAACCAGTTCTGGGTGTACCACGCCTACTCCCGGAAGTCAGCTTGGATAGGCTCCGGCACCCCCGCGACCCTCGTGAGGAGAACCAATCAGATGAGAGATGGATGGATGTTTTGTAACTATGTGAAGCACATTGTATGAAATGTCAAAACGTGCAAGATCTCACACAAGACCTCACCAAATCTCATGAGACTTTAGCTTGTGTGATCTTGGGAAATTTGGTGAACCCTAGCGTGGCAACGTGACGAGGTAGCCACCCAGTAGGACCAGACACGAGATCAGTGAACAACCTGGCACATGCCTCTCCACATCCAAGCCACAAATGACACCTGCTGTAGAACCAGTTTAAGATTAGTGGAAACAAGTTGGGAGGAACTCAAGACCTAAATGGTTTGTGGTTGTGTTAGCAAGCATGTCCAATTGAGGACTTTTGGGCTAAAATACACAATGCATGTCCATGTGTATTTTATTTTGTGTGGTTCTTGATTTAATCATATGAGCATCATTAGTTAGCTTGGTTACAAAACTCTATATTGGATCATCTAGTAACTCTCGACACTTTTGAATGTTGAAAAATATTTGAAAAGTAGCACATGAAAGTGATGCTTGCTAACATACGCACTGTGCATGCTTCAGTGAGCGGCAGAATTTAAATTGGCGCGGGCCGTAATAGTTTTATAAATGACTTTATTGTGCACAAAATACCCCCCCGAGTGCGGGATGAATAATTTAACACATTTCTACTGTTTAACACATTTAACACCTTCCACACAAAATACGCGCGAAAACCACTTCAACATACACTACATTTTAATTAGCGGGGTTACATGTTTCAAAGTGACCCGAGTTTACTGAATGTGTTCAGTATGAGAAAAATAAGCATTATGTCCATCTTGGTACACATTGTAAGAGATTCTGTATATAAGATGGTGGTTTGAAGCTGTAATGAATAAAAACAGTGTAAATGGCTGTCAAGCGTATTTGCCAGCCCAGGTGGTGGCTTGCTCCATTACAACACTTAAACCATTATGCTGATTATCCCCACAATTACACATTCATGAATTTGCTGTTAAAATGGCATTTGCTGCGCTGAGTGCACCAGCTCCTGTCAAACTACAGCGCTGGGTGAAACACTTTTAATTGGTCCCAGTCTTTCCAGCCTGCTTGATTATTGGGGCTGGTTTACTGCAAGTACAGTTGAAACGCGGAGGCTAAAAGGCTCCAAGACAGGCAGTGGGCGCGGATGGGGAGGGGGAACGTGACGGAAATGTCAGAGTAATCACCTCAAAGGTCAACATGGAAAATAATTATAGAGAAAATAATTTTGTATACTGAATGTGCAACTGTGTCTGTATGCGGGTTATGCATATGTATGTGTAACTTTATTTGAAATTTCCAGTCATGCTTCAAAACAAAGTCTGTAAGATACCATAATAAAGCTTGCTTAACTTATTTTAGAAAATTGCCTGTGTCGACCTATCTGAACTGCTAACATATGTGGGGTGAAAAAAGTGGATGATGATAAACAGATGAGCAGTGTCTTTATGAATCCGAGGAATTTCAAAACGGAAGGCCCTATTTTTGTTGACTGGTGTGCTCGGCGTAAAAACTGCCAAATCCTCATTCATGCAGGGGCAAGTCTGTCGTGTTTTAGAATTTGGCTGACCGCATTGTGCCTCGCTGGGTGTTCCAGCAGACTGAGGGTGTTTTTTTTTTATTACACCCCAAAGCGCCTGGCAATTTGATGACTCAAGTAGACTAGAATTAAGACCAGCTAAAAGCAGGTCCAAGTTGTGGTGCAGGTGGTGTAATGCAATTTTGGTGGATTTAATCGAGGCTTGGGCAGACAGATTTGGAGCCCTGCGGACTTGTGGATGTCAACGTATTCCATTCAGAAATATGGCAGCATAGTGGGACAATCCTTCTCGATCATTAGTTTAATCCTGTCATACTTTGAAGTACGAGATCAAAATGGCTGGGGTCGTCAAAGACCTTAGACCTTAGCTTCCCAGTTTCTGTCATATGTCACTCAAAATTAACGGGACACTTGCCTTGGTGTAGGTTAATAAATCCATTTGTGATTTAAAACTAGTTGAATTGCACATGGAAATGAAGATGGATGCAAGATGTCTTATAAAACCAACAAATTACATGCTTTGAGATAGATGGGTTTAACCAATTAATTGATTAGTTGACAACTTGACTTTTACCACATAGATGTTTAAATCTTAAAATCTGTTAATCACATGTTTTGGTATCTCATCTTCCACTCGGGAAAAACAGAGGACCTGATTGCTGTCATCACGCGACTATACGTAAAGTGGAGCAGTAAAATGTCCAGACAACTAGGTTTGGTCTGTTTTCTGATTGCCGCTGCTCTTGAAATATTCATACCAGTGGGACCATGGGACTGGCAGAGAGAAAAGAGGGTAGAAAAATGGAGCTCCATCTTCATCGGCAAATTATGTCGAATAATGTGCTGTTAACAACTGTGTGATAACGAGAATTTAATTCATTGCGCAACATGCACCAATCATTAACACCACACTTGAGTCGCTTCACGACACTGTCATTCTTAAAACACTCATCACAGTACGTCTTACGGCTGGCTGTACTAAGCTACAAGCCTCTGGAAATATTTTGACAGATTGAACGGTCACTTGTAAATTCTGCAAGTCCATTCTCAAATACAATAAAAGGACAAATGCAATTGAAACAGTGAGACTGAGAAATGCTTGATGTTTCCGAACCTGGATACGGAATACAAGACGAGACCGACCAGAGAGAAAAGTGTTTTATGTTTTAAAATGGATAGGTTCTTCTTTGGAGAAAATTTTGGAGAACTATATAAATATACATCATGTAATATGCAAGGCTATTTGGAACAATTACACGTTCAGTATACTGAAGTTGAACAATAACATAGTGCCCTAACACCCCCACAATACAGATTGTTACAATAACTAGCTATATGAGATGAGAATCAGAGGCCTGCTAATGGCCGAGGGCAATCAATGTCCATGTGGCATTTAGTCAATTCCAAACAGAGAAGCACACTGAAAACCAAATGCCATAAGAGCGCCATGTTGGAGTTAATTGTTAGATACTTGTGCTGTATTTTGAAGTCCTAATTAGTCCATGGTGTCTAGACAGAGATAGGAGGTTGAATCAATATTCACCAATGGAAAGGATGGCGATACACAACACACACACACACACACACACACACACACACGCACACTCATCGCTTTCTGCACTCTACGAGTGAATGAATGTTAGATATTAGCCTCCTTTGTAGTTACCAGTTATAATAACAGCAACCAAGTGATCAAAAGCCTCTCTATTGTTGACTGATATGTTCTTTTAAAACGAAAGTTTCTCTTCCAATATTCTGTGCTCATCAGAAAGAAGAATAGGAAAGTTTATAGCTTGGCAGCTAACGTCCGCAATTAACATCCAGGGTGCTACGCGTGAATCTGGCATTTACGGCGGAGTATTTCTTCCGTCAGGCGTGGGGCGATGGTTTATTGCAATACAAATAAATTCTCGTTTTAGCCAGAAGTAATTATTCATCCAGAATAATTTGTCAAATAATTATTTGAAACAGTAGCTAACTCAAAACAACAATAGCCTAATTCCAGCATCTCCCCCTATTCAACTAATGATTTTTATTTCATTTTTTACTCGTGAGGGAAGCGATTAAAGCCACTCTGCCCGAAATGCCATCAAACCCTTCTGTTACTGGGACTAACATGGGCAACTAGGGTCTGGACTTGTGCTATCATTTTCTTCTGCCATTTTGAGCCGGTTAAAATAAGGAAAGTCAACGTTTGTAACGCTAAATATATGGACAAGACTATCCGTCAGCACAGCAGGACAATTCCCATCTGTTGTCAAAAAGAGTGGCACTTACTGATAATGTCTATAATCAGCGTACTTAATGCTTTCGACAGAGGAGCAGATATGAAGCAGATGGTGAATCTGCAGGCACGATGTGCTCCACATTAATTGACTTCGGCTGTTGTTGGAGGACCGCTGCATCGGAACGTTTGTACCCTGGAGGGGCTGTGGGTGCCCGCATTGGTTAAGAAGGCTAACTGACATGCGAGGCACTCCAATAAATCATTTTTTTCCAGATACACGAGGTTAACCAACCATGTCATGTTCTTCATTGCAATCATCCTCAGACATGTAAGCCTTAATATGTAAGGAGAAGGAAGACTGCAAGCTTAGCAGTTCTTTTCAGGCTAGCTGAACGAAAACCTCACCCCCTTCACCAAGCATGCCACTGCACAGATTTGATCAGCTCCCCGTTGTGAATCATGTTAATAGTCCTGCCGCACACACGGCAAACACAAACACTCCATCCTCTTCAGGGAGACCAGTGGTTTGGTGAACATCTGAAAAGTCTTTAAAGAGCTAGGACAAAAGTAATAGCAGGCGTTTAAAAAATAAAATAAAAAATACGGTATACAGACATTTCCGGTGAAAATGCTGCTGTGAGCAGTTTGTCAGTGGAAGTGCACACTGGGGAGCTGACAAACTATATAGAAAATGTTCTCCTTGGACGCTCATTGAGAGGTTATGGCTGCAATCAGAGCTCCTGGTGGAAATTGAAATAAAGCACCCATTTAGAGCTGTGATCGGTCACAATGCATGCAGGCAGTTTTTGGCCATGATAATATCTGGAAACGTGTGTGATTCCTTTCCTGGGTATCATTTCATCTGCTTAAAATGGAACATGGCCAACCCTGGATGTTCTAAGATTCAGTGGAATCTCATTCCAGGACACCAGGTGACCTTATTTGTTCAAATTTACTCGATGGAACTCCAGGGTCAAAGTGTTGCCAACTGAAATACCTCCAGCCAGTGTTAGAATTATTTTTTAACCCTTCTTACAAAAATCATACAAAGGTACCTCAATTACTGTAATTAGGCTTACACTAACCTTAAAATTGTTAAGCAAATCCAGGTTGGGGGGTTCTTTGTAAAAACTAAAAAGTACAAAGTAACCCCGAATTTATTGATACGTCAGATCATACCATAGTCACTAGCCTTTGATAAAGCAGGAGTGACTTCATAATTACATTAAATGGATGACTAACACATCTAGACCATAAATATAGAACAATAAAATGCAAACAGTTAATTACAGTAGTAACTAAGGGTGCCGTCTTGTGATTAAGAATATAGACGTACCTCTTGCTGTGTTACACACACAGTGACCCTAAAATCTTTGATTTACAGGCTTGCATCTTTTTGTATCTTACGCATGGAGTGCACTTTCTTGTGCAGTATTTGATGAAATCCACGGTGGATCCTGAAATTTGTAACGTGATACCGGACTTAGTAACTGCGATATTACAAAAGAAACGGGATTTACTCGTTATAATACTTGGTTATGCGCGTTACTTCCCTGCTCTGCTGTTCTGTTATCTACTCTAAAGTTGTATTGTATTGTATGCGTTTGTTTTTTAGTTTGTGATCTAATTTCACGCTAATTTATATTACACCGCGTGTAAAGCGCTTTGTTACAGCTCCAGCTGTTGTGAAATGCGCGATATAAATAGATTTGTATTGTATTATTCTCACGCTGCTGCACACCTTAAAAAAATTGTTTGTAATTAGCGTTGTAGTCTGAAGATCTTCTGTAAAACCTTGAACTCTTTTATCGTCATTGATGACACGGGCTTAGATTTGCCTCAAGCATGTGACAATTAATTGGTGTGACCAACCTGCCACAATCCAAAGTTAGGTCGCAGACATGGCACACATACAGTACTGCACAAAAGAGTCTTAGGTCACTACGAGCTTTCTTTTAATTATGGCCCATTTTCACAGCAGTTGATATGAGAGATCATATTGGCACTTGTCCACCAATAACCCTGAGGTACTACACCCTACTCACTAAGGAACAAATGAACAAACAAACCTAAATACAAAGCTCCATAAATTATTTTCACTTTTATTAACAGTTCAGATCTCTGCGCTCTATTTGGTGTGATCATTACAGCATTTCTCAAAGAAGAAATTTAATGGAGGCCTAAGACGTCAACACGGTTCAGTATGTCACTTTTTAACGTTCTTACTTGTCACACAAATGTACAAGAAAATGAAGCACTGTTAAAAGTAAATTATGAACACAATGTAAGAATAATGTATATTAAACAATAGTTGTTGGTGCAATTACTTCCTGTAGTCGCCTTTAGGTCATGGTATTTGATCTTCAGAGTTGCGGGCAACCTGTCATTGAAAATGTCCTTTAAGGTGACAAGCTGTCATTTATAATGAATGGGAGCTGGCCTTGTGGTGGCAATCTTTCTCAGTTCTGAGCACAGCTCAAAATGTACTGGGGAGAAAGATACAATACTGGAAAAAAAAAATAAAACACTATTGTAATTAACATCCCCAGTGACCCGAAAATAAACATTTATTTTCCCATCTCGTGCACATGACGACGGATTTTTGACACTGTCCTTTGAAAGCCTGATTTCCATTTTCATCTGGGTTTTTCTTCGCCATGCTTCAACTGTAATTTATGCATCAAATTCATGCATAATTAATTTCGAATTTGCCACTGTATAAGTATTGAGACACCCAAACAAATTCTCTGATAATGGAGGTGGTTGAGGTCCCTGCTGCTTTGAATTAATAACTTCCGCTTTCCCCCCATCCCCTCTTTCTTTGACCACAGACGCATGAAAAAAAAATAAAAAATTGGAAATTATCATCTGAGCGCATGAGTAAATAAAATAATGAAAAAAAAAACAACATATATATATACACATACATATACATACATACATATACACTTATACACACACATATATACACGCATATATACATACATATATACACACACACATATTAGAATTAGAATTAGAAATCCCTTTATTGTCATTGTACTCAAGTGTGCAACGAGATTAGAGGGCTCCCCTCTCCAGTGCAAAACAACAATAATACAGACAAATATATAAATTAGATAAATAAATAAGAGAGTGCAAAGGAATTCAGTACTGACACACACACACACCCCTACACACACATATACATACACATATATATATATATCTTATGTCAAGTTTGCATCAACCAGAACACCAGAAAATATCGCTTTCATTCATCTACTAATGAGAGCATGCAAATAACACTAAATTACTAAATGCTTTAACCAGACATGCAAGTAATCTTTTCAAGATTAATTTATTGGGCGAATTTCGATTTTGCCATCAATTTTCTCCCGCACACAAGGTTGTAATAACAACAACAATACTACTAATAATAATGCTATGTAAAATAGTAATATATTTAATAATATTGATGAATTAAGGAATACATTAAGCAACAGGTGATTTTTTTACCAAAAGTTATACTTAGCACATGGTAAAATTCATATTCCACAAGTTATAGTTCAAATTATATAATATAAATCAAGGTAAAAAAATGCTAGAGGGACAGACATAACCATCTCCGATAGTATAATAGTATTACAAAGGTAATTATATTAGATCCTGTTTGTGGCGGCACAGCAGAGAAGTACTGAATACACCGTCTCGCAGTTCTGAAGTCGGTGGTTCAGATCCAAGCCTTGCTGTGTGGTGTTTTTGCCTGCTATTCCGGCTTCTTCCCACATTCCAAAAATATTAAATTCTCATAGGTGTGACATGAGCGTTATTTCTTGTTGCTCTATTCGTGCCCTTCAAAAGTTAACGACCACATAAGGGTGTATCCACCCAAAAGTCTGCTGAGATAGCTGCTAGTTTACACATGGCACTTACCCATGAGGATAAGTGGTATAAAAAAAATTTTTTAAAAAATGGATGAACGCTGCTTCTGATAAGAAAAAAAAAACATTTACAGAATCGTTTCAATGGACATCAATGATGAATAGAAGTATATATTTTAGAAAAAGATGAGAGAAAAAAGATGCCATTGTATTTTTAATTCCGACAGATATTGCTATTAGCTGATGATATCACAGAATAGATAGTGTCAATCATTAAAAGGAATGGAAGATGAGAGGAAAATGAAAGACTAATTAGGCACACTGTTCAGAAAGAGTACTTTTATTTATATGGCAGGTTAATCTGAAGCCTTTTGGGAACGTCTGACAACCGTGGAAGATGAAGCAACTTACACAAGAAGATAATAATGTGCTGCGTAAATTGCTGACAGGGCTGAGACTGTACTAGAAAAGATCAGGACTTTTTCCACCAACCTTTATCATAGTAATGAGCTTGAATGGACAAAGAAGCGCTTTGCAGCAAAGTGTGGTTGCGTGCACGTTTGCAAGAGGGAGGAAAAGCTTGCGTCGTGAGTTGCGGTATCAAGTTGTATTTCTTTATTCTGCAGCTTCCAAAGTAAATTTGCACCATCAAAAGCAGATAATTATATGGAAATTAAAAAAAAAAAAAAAGCATGCACATGTAGTCTACTCAGAGCCCAAATTGCCACCAGGAGCCATTGAAGAGTTTCTTGTTTTGGAGTTTTTAACCAACTACAATGCTCTAAAAAAAAAAAAAAAACTAAGAAGGAAAGAAAAAAGAGAAAAACTTAAGGTTATGTCATTTTTCCAAAATGTCTTCATCACAGGGCAGAAGATAATTACAATAAATGAAAAACAATCAAACAGTGAAGCTTATTTTCCGCATGACAACTCTCTTCTGAATGAGCTTTTGGAAGACTTCTGAAGAAAAGACGCTAAAAAGTACACAGACGGATCATAATTAGGTGTGTGTGTGTGGGGGGGGGCTTCAAATGTCGGTTCCACTAGCTTAGTCTTCCAGCACATCATGCAATCTGCTTTTGTAATTCCCCAAAGCCCTCCAGGCCAATTTTCTGCTATGCTCGCACTATCCTTCCAAAGGAATTGCTTATGTTAATGTGTGGTTGAAAGCAATTAAACAATTAATGTGTCAGACATTTACTGTTGTTGTTTACCATCTTTAAATATTGACATTTTCATGCCTCCTCAATCATGTCAGCGATTAAATAAACAATTAAAAACCTATTCTTTTCCTGAGAATCACACTCAAGGCAACTGGACCATCGGCAAAGGAATGTTTGCGTTTCTCCAAGATTTTCAGTGTACCCCCCCCTTGCTCCTAAATGCAAGTGTTTGGAAGGTTTACCTGTGGTAAATTAATTATTTGCATAGAATTATGAGAAAATTAACACTTTGCAGTGTCATGTGCTTTCTCAAGATGAGTTTTCAGGTTCAATTCATAGCACTAAAAGAAGGGGGAAAAAAATGCTGCAGGAATTTAAAACATGCCTGCTGTCTGTCGTTGACCTCTAATCACGCTCTGTCTGCCAGGATAATATTGCCTGGCAATTTTGTTGACATGCAGCCTCATGATTTGCAGTCATCCTTCACATGTTATAATCATTTGAAGGAATTATCAACGAGGTAAGGCGATTACAGTGTGGTCTCCGTTTACGCTGGAAACGGTAAAACGTTTTGGGACAATGGTGCACAGTTCTCAACTGATCCTCCTTGACAATGATCCGAGGGGCATTTCTGGGGATTGCATTGAAATTTGGAATTATGGGGGAGAAAATTATCGTATTGTACATGCTATTTTGTATTAAAAAGGCAACACTGGTATGTATGTATGCATCAATGTTTCTTTCTTTTCCTCAGTGTCGCAGCTGAAAAAGCAAGGATGGAGATAAGGGAGGAGGAGGAGGAGGAGAAGCATATTGAAGATAAAAGGCTGGTGACTGTAGAATGGACATGAGAGCAAGAGAGACTATTGCTCATCATAATAAAACCCTCCCAGAGCCGAGGACAGAGCTAGAAAATGACAGAAGCGCCTAAGTGCACTTTGTGATGCTGAAAGCAAAAAGGTACGGCTCTTTGAAAGCTGCTCATCAGTGTGTGTACGTGTTGTTGTTGTTTTTTTTTCCTTGCTCTGTGCAGGACCATGCAGGCAAGGGTAAATAACACCTGCACTACTCAGTCATTGCGACCAACGTACAAAAACTCATCAAGATCAGGTAGTTGTGATGTGTGCTCATTGATGTGAGAACACTTTGTTTGTTCTAGCCACATGAAGTCATCCCACTCTTCGTTTTATTAATTAAGACGGAAGGGGAGGGGTGGTCTAGCAGTTTACGTACTGTGTATAAACATTGCACAAGCCAATCTCATGCACTGATCTCAGCGAGTAATTTTCTGCTTCCACAACGTCAAGCGCTATGTGCTCCTCGACCATCCTGATTTTTAAAGGGAATGAGGGGAGAGACTTTTATCCGTCAGTTGTCATCCACAAAGGCGGAAACGCCATCTTCCACCTGCGCAAGTCGAGGAAAATATCAAACGAAAGAAATGTCCTCCCAAATGCACAGTTGGATTGCGCTTTGCTCTAGACTTGTGCTGGGCACAAAAATAGGGTCCAAATGTCCCAACTTCTTCGGAACTGGGGTTTGTACAATCACCATGATGTGAGCTAAAGAGAAACACAGACTTTCAGCTTATTGGAAGAATAATAGACACTTGGAAGGAATTGTGAATAAATAATGGTCTTTAAATATAAAATATTGTGTAAAAAGAACCGGATATAATTAATTTTTTTTGTTGACCGTTTTTTAACACCTGGCTACTAATTTATTGGCAAATACATCCCTCTGTTCGGCTCATAAATTTGTAAATCTGATTCTAATTTTGTAATGCCGCACCAGCCACGAGTGTCACCGCACGTCACTTCGTCCACTTGCTCATCTCCTTTTCTTCTGACACTCTTGCATGAAAATCCCACGAGTTATTCTTTCTTCACTTTCTTTCCCATCATCTCTGCAGACATTTGATTATCTCGACACTCAACACTGACGATCAATCTGACAATGCACTTTACATCCAGCATTATTGCCCAGGAGAGACTAGTAATCAAGAAGCATATTGATCCAGAGTGTAATTCTACTGCTTGCTTTGAGTGTTGGAGCTAAGTTATGTAACATAAAGCAATACTCAGAAATGTTAGGTTTTGTGTAAAAAAAATTATTCCCTGGACCAGTGTGAGCAAATCACAGGACTGTTGCATGTTTGTTCGTTCACTTTCCGTAATCAAGAAGCATATTCATCCAGAGTGTAATTCTCCTGCTTGCTTAGACGGTTGGCGCTATGTTATGTAACATAAAGTGAGAAATAACATGAAGCAGAAATGTTCATTTTTGTGCAAAAATTGTATTCTCTGAATCCGTATCTGAAACACTCATTCACCATACAAGTGTATGCAAAAAGTTTGTAACATAGCCTTAACTGCATCAGAGCAGGTTGGAAAGCGTCCACCAAGAACATTTTCTTGGCAATAAGAGCACTCTCCTTCTTGATACTCTGCTCAGCCTTTCAGCACAACATGAGCAATTTTTGCACTCAGCCTGACACAACGGAGAACGGCCCAAACGATAGATATGAACATGTTTGATGTAATACATAAACAAGGGTTTTTTTTTTTTTTTTTTTTTACTTCATGACCTTACTGTTTATTTTTCTTATTTATGTACACACAACAACAGCTAACAAGGTGCTGCGTATCTTTGTTGCGCACAGCTAACATACGGGGGGGGGAATCATCAACAATACAGTAAAATGTACTCCAACATGCCTCCAATTTTACACCCAATTTGAATTTGATCACTCAATCGGTCAACATTTTCATTTAACAGCAGAGGAGTGAAAACGCCTTCTTGTTTGACCAAATTTGACATTCCAAGCATGGGGGATAAAGTTGAAAGAAATTCAACACAAGTTCTAGAAATTCTCATCATAGATAGTTTTCCAAAAATGAGCTGTATTTGTTTGGGGTGAACGATTGGGAGGATGAGTCTTGCAACAGAAAGACCAGTATGTTATTTGATTTGTTTAGGGTTTTCTGTATAATCCGCTTAATATTAGCTTTGTTATAATAATAATAACAATAATAATATTTCAATTTGCTAGCACCTTTCAAGACTCTCAAGGACACTGTACATCAATAAAAGCAATAAAAACCAAACTGAAGAAAATTTTTAAAATAAAAAAATTTAATTAAATGACATAAATTTCCAATCGCAATGGCAAAGAAGCAACACAATCACAAATTTCCCGCCATAAACCAGCAAATGTTCATAACAAAACAGATATATGGACTGGGTGTCGGACCAGCGTGAGATCAGGTCTGCTGATTGGTAAAAGCCACAATATCAGTATTTTCCTTGATAATGTTCAGCCCGTTTGTCTCAATTCCCAGCAGGTGCCAATAAACTGGAAAATAATATTCCCATCCCACTTGTGTCGTTGCAGTCAAACACCCCACAGTAATTCACAATTTTTGACAATGGCTAACATATCTATATATTCAAACACTCAATAAGTTCCAGCATGGCGTGTCTGAAGCTCTATGATGTAATGTCATGGGGAAAATATTAGTAACTTACAAATGAGATTTTCAGTGCCCACGAAATGTTAATAATAATCAGGCCATTCACATATACAAAGTAAACATTGTGTTTTTCATTTAGATGCACATGTAAATGTCAGTCTGTCTATTCAATTACACACAATAAATGACATCTGTCCATGAAAGAAAATCTCGAGGTCCAGACCTACGTCACTGCACGTAGCTGGCTATCGTGATGACAAACAACACAACAAGCAAGGTTCAGAAATAAACTGTGACTCCAACCAGAGCACTAATGGAGCATGCGTTGCATTCATATTTACATTGGGGAGTATTTAATTCGTTTATTTCCGTGTAATTGTGTCTCAGAAGACCCGTGTGTGATGTGGATGCGTGTGCATCTCTGCATGACGGGTTTGTTTGTTCTCTGGTGAATGCAATCACAGAGGATTTGTGTATACAACAAACATTGGATATTTCTTGCAATATCGTTGCTGCAATAGCCAAGCCCCCTTTGTGGAGACATGACAGGAGTTGAACAGCTCATCAGTGTCACGGCCCACTACATACATGCATGTGCATATGAATGCAGATTGACATGTAAAACTTTTGTGCAAATGAAGTATGACTTTAATCACAAGTTCAGTAAACCGAGACTTGCAACTCAAGCTTGATAAATAATAATGTTATTTTATTATATTTTTTGTAATAATTTAATGAGAACCTTAAGTAACTTAGAACCGCTAATCAAAATGAAGAGTAATCTTTAAAAAAAAGCACAAAAACAAAAACAACCAGCTATGTTCCAAAATGGGAGCAAGACAGACTGTTGCACATCATACAGCGAGGACAAAGAAACAATTTTGTGTCGTTCTGGTGCGGTCACGGAACTTCAGACTGGGAGCTGATTACAATTGCCGAATTGCCGTCAGAGCAGGATCGGGCTGTAGCGGATGAGTAGTTTTGGGTCTTATCTCTTCTCTTTTTTTTCTTAAGCTGGGTCTGTGCTAGTCGTAGTGCCTGTGCCAGCAGAACTTCTAGGGCCGTATGCACTCGTTTCCCCGAATTGCGCTTTTCTATTACTATTACGAACTCCGCTCCCGGTAGTGGGGTACAATGTTTGTTTGAGTTTCATATTTGATGCATGTTTATTAATCTGCTTATTAACCTTCATGGTTGTGATTTTCAGTTCAATTCTTGTTAAACTGGATTCAGCTACTAAGTGTGCGAAAGAGTCTCATAGATATGGAAGGCCACAGCAAGGGTAAAGTTCACAGCGATGGAACGGCCTAATCTATTTATGTGTGCCAAGAAGGTCTAATCTGTAGTAATTAATCGATTTTCCTTGACTTTAGTGTCATGGGCACATTACCCCCAAAAAGTTTATTTTTCTTTCCAATGTTATTGTCTTTGTTGCTGCAGTTTAAGTTACTTTCAGGTTTTTAAATTGGCGTATAATTTATCTCATAATGATGTTGACACATTAAAAGGATATTTAACTATGTCGAATGGACCATAATTTTAAATGTTTCAACTCTGGTGGGAGATCACCACCTTCGTCAATATTTGTATCAATAAGATTTTTTTTAAATATAAAGATTGCAACACTCTATTTGTAAGTGTTATTCTGCAATCGAAATTCGTGGGTGAAAGACCAGCACACGGAGCGGGAATAGCTCCATGTCAGACGGGCGCTTGCCTCTTCTTCGAGCACGACCCCCGTCACCTTTCTACATATTCGTCTCCTCACAATCGATATCCCTCGGCCAATACAGTTCCATAACAATAGTCCCCCTAAAAAAGAAATAAAATCAAATAGATCCATGCCAACAGAAAAAAATAAAATAAATAAAAGGAAATATTAATCGAGCGCATCAGACTCTAATTTAATTGGGCATAGTGTAGTTTATGACTTTGTTACTGCCAAAATTGTATTTATCGCTTTACCACCTTACTTTTGACACACGTTATCCCCAACACTGGTCATAGGTGACATATAACAATATATACATATTATATTTTAGGTGTGATTTTTCTTCTTTCAGCCCTCTACGTGTAATCCTCACGCATAACGTAAGCACTTGCAATAGAGAGTGAAGCAATGCTTCAGAGACAGGCACTCCCAATGTATGAATACCTTTCCAAATGAAAGCTCATTCCTTGTTTGCATCAAGTCTAATGAATAAAATTCAAAACCAAAATTTCAACAGCAGCGAATTCATTGGCACTGGAAGTGAAGAGCAACCTTGAGCTAAATGCAAGGCTTTGACATTTATTGGGCCGATTTTCACCAAAAAAAAAAAAAAAAACTGTGCTTTGGGTGTTCAACGTGTATTCGGCAAAAACAAATGCCAAATTCCGAACCTGTGACCGCTTGACTGTCAGGCAGACATGGCAACCATTAGCTACCATGGTACTTGTAAAAATTGCAACACAACCTAGATTAATCGAGCGAACACTGCATTGTTACCATGTCCCGAGCCCCCCAACCCCACCTCCCAAACAAGTTCAATTCAACCTCTGAATGTCCACTTGAGATTGAAAAGATGGAGGAGACAATCTGGCTCCTTATAATCTCCCCAGGGGTGCAACCAAGTGTTGATTTATATAAACCTCAATGTTCCTCCTGCTGCTCAAAGATGAGTGTTTGATAAGAGGTCAGACTCAGTGCAAAGCAATCGGATAAGAGGAGCGTTTTAAACAACCTGAAGGTTCCACTTCTTTGGGCAGTATGTTTTTATCTTCATAGCTCCCACTTCTAGCTCTTGTTCAATCCGAGCGTTAACAAGTGGGGGCGCCGAGATAGCCTTGTCCATCCTTTCTTTGCACCAGAGTAAATTTCACCATGAATTCCCTGATCTCAGGATGCGTGTAGCAAACAAGACAAACCTTGTAAATTAAGTGCAATGGAACTTTTGAAAAGTTTGGATTTTGACCTGCCTTCATGCCCGATGTCAGATGAGATGGCTGACTATTGTACAAAGATTTTAGCACAACAACAGGGATTTACTGGGCCCAAAATTCAGTCTGGGAATTTGCCATGGAGAGACTCCCAATGCATATGTCTGAGGGCCAAACATTTTTTGCTTTGCCTGCCATATGACAGGGCCCTGAATACTAACTCATGAGCAGTGACAGTGATTATAGACCTCATCATTCTTGTGCTATATTATACAGTACATAATACAATTGCTTACACCACAGTGGATTTATACACATCTCTACCAGCCTGGTTATTACTGGTTCCTGCTCCATTTACTTCCTTCGACTCCTTCTCCCCGAATAAGATCACCACCGCAATGCCTGGGGTCGCCCAATATCTCAATAACCCCACAGCTCGTGGCCTTCACCGTTAATGATTATGTTCATAAGGCAATCCATGCAAGTAAAAGCGAGATATAAATCACACACGCACACACCTTGAAGGCTTTCCTATGTCAGAGTAATTCAGCTCATTTGTTAACATCAAATAATATGTAAATATCATCCAACTGCTTAAAGTACAACATTACCTAATCGCAAAGTCTGGTCACAGATGTCGTCATATTATGATGGTGAGCAACAGATAAGGACAAAGGGGTAACACTGTATTTGAAATTTGTTCAGAAGACTGTCATAATCATGACATGACACCTGTCATGAACGCAAATGAATCCTTATGACCGATGACATTAAGTGTCATTCAGTCAATTCGCTTTCGATACATTGAACAATATCAACTTAATTTGCATTTTTATGACAGTCTTATGTGCAATCTTCAAATAAAGTGTTACCGACTAAGGTTTTTAACAAGTTTATCATTAATTGTAAAGTGTTACCCAATCATTAATTCTACAACATGTGCTTGACCTGCAAGATCTAATATTTCACCATTTTCCCACTCTGCCCACCTGTTGAAATGCTACTGCATCTTGCCCCAGCAACATCTTTGACCGCGCCTCCCCCCTCCGCTGAAAAGGTTGGTTAGCTTTGCACATTCGGCTCCAAAAATTATTTTCTCCCCCCCGACCCATTTTATTTTCTGATCAACCAATCGCCACCACTCGCCTACCTTCTTTCTCTACAACATTATCACTTTGTAAGTAGTTCGTATAGGAAAAGATAACTGTGTGCATTGGAAATTATACAGCAATTAAGGATTGTTTAAAAGAGGAAAACACTGAGCCAGGTCAGCCTGAAATGGATCGGGCATTCAGGAGTTTTCCCAAATTTCCCAATTGCCACCACAGCCCAGCTCAGCTTCAAAGGCTATATTTGCATGTATCCTTTTCTTGGTCTCTCTGGAAAATCTAATCATGCAAATCTTGAGGATGACATCTAAAAACTTCCTGCATATGGTGTGACTGAGTCTTGATTGGTTTTAACACTTGTATGACTGTCTATAGAAGAATAAAAACATTTATTGATGGCGACAGCTGAGCCAAGAACACACTGGTTCTATTTCCATATGATTTTTATTTCATATAATCAAAGGAAACTGAAGTAGATCAGCTGTCTCAAATGCATTATGTTCCACCTTGGCGGTTTCACTGTTCTGAACTCTACATTTATCGTATAAACCAGAAACGCAACCAGTATAATCACAAAATACTTTTCTAATTTCCATGCAAAACATTTAAACCAATATTTTTCTGTAGTAAAAAAAAAATCCATCCAACTGCATTTCAAAATAAACATTTAAAACTAGCCTTTACACACACATTATCTAATATTAGCCAATGACATAAATTTAAGTTAGACATGATGCATTTTTAGGTGTTATTGATTTTGTTGGTTGTAACATATTTGAGTTCAAGAAGACACTCATGTCTGTTAGCCAAAGAATGACATTTAAATGGTGATTCAGAACAGCAGCAAGCAAGATAAATGAACAAAAAACAGTTACATTCTGGAAACTGCTAGAAAGTATTTGATTACATCACCAATGTAACATAAAATTGAATATCGTTTTAAAGTGTATTTAACTCAGAAATTCTATTCAAAATGGGAACCGTGTTTATTGCACATGTTCATTAAGAAAATACTATTCCAAAGGGCGATTTGCACCTCATTTCTTTATTAAAATTCAATAACTGTTTCTTAGGTGATATTCATATTCCTCCAGATGGTGATTTTCAGGTTGCTGTTGTTAAATTTAGCGTTTTGATTTTTTGGCAGCTGGCTAAGGTCAAGTCTCTACTTTTGCAACACTACTTAAAAACAGTCCTCCATGCCTTTGTTACGTCTTGGCTGGATCACTGTGATGCATTTTATTTTGTCAACCAGTCCTTCCTCCCCAGTTGGTGCAAAATGCTGCTGCTCACCTGCTAACTGGAGCTTATTGGAGGGAGCACATAACTAAAACTCTGACATCCCTTCACGGGCTCCCTGTACATTTTATGCTTCCTTTTTAGATTATTTTAATTGTTTTCAAACCTTTAAATGTTCTCGCCTCACTTTACCTCTCAGAACTCCTACACCTCAGGTCAGCGGACCACATGTTGTTGGAGGTACCAAGACGAAGCAGAGGCTTGGAAGGGATCGAGCTTTCTCCACAGCCGGTCCTTTCCGTTGGAATGACTTTCCACTAAACGTTAGGCAAGTCCCTCTCTGTCCATTTTAAAAACTCAACTTAAAACAAATTTTATTCAGTGGCTTTTGAGTCAGCATGGAACTCTGTATTGATTTATTTTTACAGTGTTTTCTGTTTTGGTAATTTAATTTATTGTTTTTCACTCTCTTTGTATGTTTGGTTTTACTCCATGTACAGCACTTTGTATGCATCGATGGCTGTTTTTAAAGTACGTTATAAATAAGAAATATGAGTAGTTAATTGAGACACACCTATGTATTACCTTAATTAGGCTCTAAAAAAACTGTGAGAGACTGTGTCCAACCCTATTACATTTGCGACATATATAAAAAAAAAAACAAAAAAAAACACTGTTCTCATGCAGCTCTCAGCCAATGTTTCCATTACAAAGGAGAGCACACATGCTTTGATTGTCGTTTTCTCTCTCTCACTGGCACTCTATTAAATCCCAAATAATGATACCTTCTTCCAAAGTCCGTTTCATGCACATCAAACGGCTCAGCTAGGGTCCATGCCACCATGTGATTGTGCATGCTGAAGTCTGGCTGTGGACTAACTACCAATATTGCTAAGCCTAAATCAGAAGACAGAATTTTTTCTGAACAAATGTTTGACGTGTTGGACTCCAAGCGATTTCAAACATGAAGAAATGGCGCCATCATAAGGACAAAAGCGGTATTTGGTAGGTCGGGCAGTTAATTTATTGGCATAAAAAACAGGTGATGGCCAGTCAAATAAGGAAAATCTAAGCCATGCATAAGTTTGTCTTGGTCAACCAACAAAAAATACATTTTGAGCAATAGCAAAGACTTCTATCTGCAAACAAAGCAGTTCAAACAAACGCTCATACTATACTTAAATGCTGGACTTACTCATACTTAAAAAATAATCAAACTCATTGCCCGCAGAAGTTTGAGAAATTGCTGCCTGTCGAGAGAGTCCATAACTTGATTTTGTGTTAAAACATCCTGTGAGACTCCGTCCCTGGAGGAAGGCCACAGTGATTTATCTGTTGCTAAGCAACCTCTTTTATCCATGGTGTTTGGAACTCAGTTTCTGCGCAGCAATTAAAGATGATAGTTATTGTGAATGTCCTCTTCACAAACCTATAAAAATGAATGTCAGCCAGTCACAGATTGCAGCACAAAAATGTTTTGGGTAAAAAACACTATGGTTGCGGTGGCAGTGATGTCAATACTTGCAGTGAAACATTTTCATCAGTCATTATAACAAACTAACTCAAATCCCTGAACAGCACTTTTCCCAAACAGAGGCCGCAATCAAAAATGTGTTTTCTTGCTATTTTGTACAAATATGTATGTGCTGAAAGCAAATGTTAGAATCCTAAAACTCCCTAAACTATGGTAAACTCTTATGACAATTTTTTTCCACTGTGTCAATAACAACAATAATACTAACAATTTATTCTCATCATCGTTATCATTATCATTATTATTATTATCATTATCACTGTCATTATTATTATAAAATGACCCGGTGTTGTCCGACATTATAAGCAATTGGAATTGTCTCAACTTAAATTTGGATTTTGCTCTAACGTAAAAAAATAAAAAAGTCCTTGGAAAGGTAGACAAAATACATGTATTAAGTTTTTAAGAACTGATTAAAAAATATATTAAAAAATACATGAAGCTTCAAAAGAAATTATGAATTGGTTTCAATAACGTGTAATGAACCTTTTATTTTCTATTACCATACTTGAGCATTTCTTCCTGTTTTGTTTATTGTGGACGATGCTGCCCCCAGGTGGTCAGCATGGGGACCTGCGTCTTAAAATATAACTACGAATATACGTTAGTATCTCATTGTAAAATCTTTCATGATATTGTATTGATCTTGTTTTTTTGGAAACGAAAAAGGTATATGGCTGCTTGGTGCTACATAATAGGCCATTTCCGTTCACTTAAGAGACATCTGTTGTTATATACACTTTGTCTTGCTTACCAAAGGGGCTTGTAAAACGTGTTCCTACTCCATTGATGTCACTGCATTGTTTGAGGAAGACGTGTGAAAATGTTTAAATCTGGAATCTTTGCAACATGAACGGAGTACTATAAAATGTTGAGGTCATGTTTTAGCACCTGTTGGAGCAAGTCACCTGCTTTAAGAAGGCTTATAAAATAGCAAATGTCTAGCTAGCTGTCAGGTTTCTAGCAATTTTTCTGTCAATTATTATGTTAGCTTAAGTCCTAAAACATGATTACTGACACATGATCAACAATATAACAGCAAGTATAATAAAATATACACTGATCATCAGTGACTGATGACACACACTTCATAAATCTTTTTTTTTTTTGGTCTTTTGAGCCTCATTGCTGAACTAAAAAAGAAAAAAGAAAGAAAGGATTTTTCACCTAACTACACTATATGCATTTCAAAAAATGATTTAATACCACATATTACTGGGCAGTGCAGTCATTTTAAAAGAAAACAATTTTATCCATAATACAAATAATCAGTAAACCACACAATCTCTCTCTCGTGAGGTTTTGCTATTTGTATCAAATTGTTTTGAGAAATGCATATGCTGGTGTGCAAATTTCTATTCTGCTTTGAGAAATATCCCAAAAGCGACTGAGAAAGCACTCTCACACTCACACACACACACTCACTCACTCACTCACACACTCACTCTCTCACTCGCTCTCTCAAACGCTCTCTCACACGCTCTCTCACTCTCAATAAGTTCATATTATTTTTTTAATTGAACAATTAACCAACCATCCATCCATTCGCTTCTTTGATACATCCCAATTAACAGCAAATATATTGAGGGGGGCCAATTTGGGGGCACAGTTTTAAACACACCCGCACAAGTTTGTGGGAGGCCTTTGTGTTCTTTGACATTTTCACAACTGGCGAGGGTCATTGTCAGTTTTATTTTAAATGCATGTTCTGAAACCTCCTAAAGAGGTTATTATAGAATGTGACAAAACGTTTACAAATACACTGTGACCTGGCGCAGTTTACTCATGTAAGACCTTTTGATATCACGCAGTCAGCGTATTACAGCTTCGAGTCACAGGCTTGTGATTAAACACTTTTGAGAAATAAAAATAGTTTTGTTTCATTTACGGGAAAGAGTCCCTTCATGTTGCTCAGTATATTTGAAGGCCCTATCATTGTCTCTTAGCTTTGCCGGTTATGTCTAAACACTGGGCCAGCCATCCGAGCCCATCCCGGAACCACAAATAGAAAACCATATGAGATCACAGGGTTGTGTTGGAGTGTACCGCTCACTGCAGCGTACAACCTGTGCATCACAGAGAGGAAACTACACATTAGCACCGGAAAATTCCATCACTCACAAATGGGTTAAAGGCTCCTCATTACATGCCTTGATACAGAAACACACAACCTACATCATTATGTAGTGGCTTGCTAAGACTTGCCTATATTGCATCCTGTTTACTTGACTAGTGACCATATTTTAAATGAAATATAATTCTTTTAATGACAGTCTTTACAATAATATTCTCATAGCAAGCCGATTTATATGGATAGAGCATACTACTACTTTGGAATCAGGTACAGAGTCCACAGCACGTGTCTATGTCAGTGGTTTCTTCCATTACATAGTATTCTTTGGATTTTTTTTTGTCATCTTTTTGGAATTTTCCTCAGCACCAGTAAAAATTCAAAAAAAAAAACCAAAAAAAAAACGAAGGGCAAACATTTGGCAAATGATGTCCAACTTTTTGTAGTGTGGTCATACGATGCGACCTAGAATACCATTTAGGTGACTGAGATATTAAAGAAAATGACCTTCTGAAAGCAAGTTAAGAAAGTGGTTGACATGCATCCTTATCTTTCTGTCTATATACTGTTTATACAATCATTTTTATATTTATCTATACAATTCTTATTTATATCGATGTGTCTATAGTTATTCACCCATGAAATGTATAATGAATCACATATGTGTCCGATTTATTAAATACAAGATAATTTTATATTTAAATATGAACATATAAGACGTCAATATAACTAGCTTACTGTAGTTGCGAGCTCCACCAGTTTTCCACATAAAACCCTTTTTTTTTTCCCTGTACCGCAGTTAATATTACAACTGCGCCTTTCAAACAGAACTCACCAAAGCGGGACACTGCTATGTCTGAAGTGTGCTATGTCATTCACACAGCTGTTGCGGGCTGCCATATTCACATAATTAGATGTATGTCAGGAGAACCACAATTGCTTTGTACACAAAGAGGACAGTGAACCCAACTGCAGCATCCTGAATGAGCTGCAGCTGTTTGATGCTCTTTTGAGGGAGTCCAGTAAAAAGACCGTTACAGCAAATTGTATTTGCAAAATCAAGTGGTGGTATGTGCTGCCACCAGTGATGGGGGTAACATGTTACAGTGAAATATCACAGATTGGCAGTAATGACTTAATATAATGAGTTCCTCCGCTTAATATTTTACTGAGGCTTGTAACACATTAGAAATTCTGGACCACAACACACATGGCATCACATAATTTAAACAGGAGCGCTATTCTTTCCTCTCTGAGAATATGAGCTATTATTTTATCAAATATCACAATGAATCGTCCGATTCAAGATGTAGAATCGTGTCGGACTGTCGAGACAAAGGATCACTATGATTGTCTGTCAGCGAGCGAATCAGTGCACTGGACAAGAACCCGAAGTGATGAAAGCAGACAAATTGTGAAAATTGAAGCTATTTACCAAGACATAAATGAATTTTGTTCATTTTCAAATCTCCTCTATGGACATAATGGCTGGCTGGAGAGAAGAGAGTGAAGACAAATAAATCAGTCTCATTCACCAAAGACCGCCGTTATTGGACATCACCGTCAAAGGCTACATATTGACTAGTGCCGCCAATGGCATGGAGGGGAATTACATCTGACATATGCACAGAAAGTATTGAGTAGATGGCGTCTCTGTTGGCTTTTGCGGTGTGTTCTTCTGAGATGTTTTATTTCCGACGTGCTGACTTTTAGGCCGACGCGGCAGTTGGTCACGATGGCCGACGTTGGATTGTGTGTGTGGAAGAAAATTTTAAATACAATACAACCGAACAAACGCAACTGAAATGAAATGCAGCATTTTCTGAAAGACAAAACACAGTCAAGCGAATAATTAAAAAGTTAAAAAATAAGTAAAAATAGCTTGTGGTCTTTTGTGCTGCAAGAATTGTGGATGCTACAGTAGTGTTGCTACACGCTATATATTAAGATCTGAATAATTAATGAACAGCCAATTTCACAGTTCCTAATAATATATTTGATTGTGACATACAGAAAATTGAAGGAGATATATGATATTGCCCTCTTCCAAATACAAATTAGTTACTGGTTATCATGTTTAAATAAGCTAAAGCAGGTGTGGTCGACATGCCATGTGCAGTTGAGATTCATCAGACTATACTATAGACTGGGACAAAATAGCATCCAAAGTTAAAAAAAAAAAAAAAAAAATCACATTATACACGTCTGAAATTCTCACTTTGTGGTTATCTTCTTCATCTTTTTTTCCTTTTGCTTACCCGGACAGATACGCTCGTTTCGTTTTTCCACGGACAGTCGGGGCCCCTTTTAGGGGGGATTTCAACATGTCGCTTCAGTGTCTATGGACGCTTCAGGTTTCATATGTCATTAATGTGGATCGATATTGGCCGTGTGTCGGCCTAAACTTACTAGGCAGTGACAGCCAGCGGGGGCCCTGAGTGTTTTCCCCCAAATGCGACTAAGTTACATGTAAAAAAAATGCTGTCGTTTTGTCACTGACAAAAGGACCAATGTCACTGTAGCCCTCGAAGCCCCTTCAATTTCGGGGCCCAAGGCAATTGCCTCTCGTAGCGGCGTCTCTGAATGAGATCGGAGGACTACAACTTCAAATGAAAGTTTCCAAGAGGGGGGCTACGCGCACGATTTGCTGTGACGTCAACTCTCAGAGCCCCTCCATGTTTGGTGAAGAAGTAGTTCTTAAAACTTGAACTAACTGGACTTCGTGTTCTAATTCGCCGATCGAAACTGTATTCGCGAATAAGTGTTGTGCTTGTAACGGTTCGGCTTCGTAATACTAGTTACGGTCCTCTTCTAAAAAGCTGATTTAGCTTGACGTCTTTCTCACGGGAACAGCGTCAGTGAGTGAGTCACTCATGTCCCACGCTTGGAGGCTTAACAGTTAAAAAGCGCAGCCCACACTTGTCTCGGATGGCCGCTCACAACCGTTCCTCGCACCAATTCATCCCCCGAAAGACTGCCGGCCGCTCGGCGAGTGGCGCCCTCTTTTTATGAACCGGGCCGAGGCAAGAGGACAGCGGCGAGGGGTCGCGACGAGGAGCCCGCCAACTGCTGAGCCGGCCGGGCGTCAGGATGAGGATGCCCCGAGGAGGACGCCTGTTTCTGGCGACGTGCCTGGGATCTCTCGTGGTCTTGGTGCTTTACTTCCAGAGTATCGGAAAGCCCGGTAGGACGCTTTTATTTAGAAAACAATTCTTTTTTTTTTTTCAATTATTTTACAAAATACAACGACAAAGAATGATTTGTTTACGATCGAATTCCATTAAGGTAAAGAAAAGTTAAAAAAAGGAAAGAAAGACGGCTTTTGAGCTAACCAACCTCCGTTAATATTGGAAAGTTTACAGTTGAAGCTAAAGTATGAAAGTTAGTACATTAGTGAGGTGTTACATTTTAGTTAAGAGGGAAGCTGTTTGCTTTATGCAATGATTGGCAGGAATAAAACTTGTATCATACGTTCTACTGCAAGTATTACAATGTTACTCAGAGTAATCATAAACGTACAAATTTGCATATCAGCCAGTGGATAAAAGGCATGCATGCATCTCTGTGTTGTAGTTTTACACTATACAATGATTACAAATATTGGAGTGAAACCGTGCCAGATATGTGACCTCTGTCAAGGCCATAAAATCATCGCTTGGATGTAGCATTATGATTTGTGCTGGGAAAATTAAAAAATGAAAACATTATCTTAAGTGTTAAGATAGTGTTGTGGGGTTTACTTTCAATGTGACGTGGTTTATCAGACAACGTCAGAGGGCAGACGACATGAAGTGATCAAGTATGAATAAGGGCACTGTGGAAAGTGAAAAGTTTGAGACCCCCTGCATTCCTCTGCTTCACCCCCCTCTCCTTTTGTTTCCTGGGCTTAACCCATCACTGACTTCAGAAGGCTGATATTGGCCCCCCCTGGACTGCAGACTTCTCTGGGTGAGGAATCAGAACCCAAAGAGAGAAAGAAAACGTGAGGACATAGGCCTTGATTGACTGGTGTTGCGCAAGCATGTCAGTTTGTACAGCCCCAAAGGACCCCAACCCCATTTCTATAGTACAAACCATGAGGCAAGCAGAGAAGCAGGGAAAAGACAAAACCTACTTTCTGGGTAGAGGGCCAGTGGAGCGTAATGAATCAGTGTGAAGTTCTGAGGGTTTTTTAAGAACTGCAACAATAGTTTGTTTTCTCTGGTCTGTTTCCCTTCCAAGTTCAGTAAATTTTCAATCTAAAAAAAAATAGAACCTAAATGCATCACAACAAAACCATGTGACATCATTCTTTTGACTAGTCAGTCTGTAGGTAGGAGCAAAATGTTAACATAAAGGTTTAAAGTATAGGGGAGTGCCTGAAATTGATTTGAAAAACATCTGTTGTTGAGAATTTGAATCATAATCTGGATCTACAGGGTTCGGTGTGTGTTGTTAAATGCACACAGATAATTTGAAGATGTTGGCAAGTCACCAGTATCATCTGTTTATAATGTGTAGCTACATCACCGCCAGTTAAAGTCATTGTAAAGTCAAAATGATTGCCTTGTAAATTTGACACACCACAGAGAAGAGTGTTGTTTACAATCCTGACAGTGATGAAAACAAACGCCAAGTCTATAAAATGAGTCTGCAAAATCATGATGAATCAAGTGTTTTTCTCGAATTTCAAAAGCTGTTGGCATGTCCTTTGAATGCACTGAAACTACACCCAGTTAAACTGTCAACTGTCAAATCAACTACCAATGTGGCTAATATTTAGTATTTGTAGTAGTTTCTTTGGCCTGCTCATCTATCTATAAAATCCATCCATTAACTGTACCGCTTGTCCTCACGAGGGTCGCTGGAGCCTATCCCAGCTATCATCGGGCAGTGGGTGGGGTACACCCTGAACTGGTTGCCAGGCAATCGCAGGGCACACGTAGACGCACAACCATCCGCGCTGAAAACACTCATACCTAGGGGCAATTTAGAGTGTCCAATCAACCTGCCATGCATGTTTTTGGAATGTGGGAGGAAACCCACGAAGGTACGGGGAGAACATGCAAACTCCATACAGGAAGGCCAGAGCCGGAATCAAACCCACAACCTCTGCACTGTGAGGCCATCGTGCTAACCAGTCGTCCACCATGCCGCCCACAATACAATACAATACAATTTTATGTACAGAGCGCATTTCACAACAGCTGGAGCTGTAACAAAGCACTTTACATATGGTGTAATATAAATGAGGGTTTACGCATATAGCTTGCTGGTGAAGTGCATGCTGTTGTGGTAGAAATGCGCATAGTAAGTAATTATTTTCTGAATTAACCAACTCTCAATTGCATGGGTTAAACTCTGAGGCGAATGATGGCACTCAAGTTCTCTGATAGTTGGGAAGGGGCAACTCACCTTCCTAATTAGGGCTGAGCAATATGGCTGGAATGTATATCGCGATATAAGTACTTCAGATGGGTCGATATTGATATACATTGATTTGTTTTTTTTTTTTACGGTTGAACCCATAGAAAAATGTTTGAATTTATGTAATTATATTTTACGATATTTTCATTGTCATGTGAAAAACGTCAATTTTACTTTGTTATTTAAATGTTTCTGTTAATGGTGTTACCGCGTGACAGACATCCCATTAACTAAGCCGCTTAAACCCACACGAGGATCGTGGGTGTGCTGGAGCCCATCCCAGCCATCTTCGTGCAGTAGGTGTACCCCCCCCCCCCGAATTGGTTGCTAGCCAATCGCAGTGCTCATTTTACAGGGTGTATTCATAATAGAAGCACCATCACTCTGTCACACATCATATGGACTAGTTATGTAATATGCAAAGTGAAATCAGTACGAATTTGATGGATTTTTTTTGAAGGGATTCTTAAAATTGTTAAATCTGACTTGATTTCTGTGAGGACCAAAAGTGAGCTCGCAGGTAGAAAAGCCCTGATTTGTCAAGGGTGTTATAGTATCATTGCCCAGAACATTAGTTGGTGTCCAGTCCGAGTCGCAGTGATGTCGGCCCACAACCTCTTGAAGATTTTCAATTGTGGCCAAAGTGTGTGACCACAATTATTTTCCAGTCCCTTAAGGCGTGATGTTCACCAGAGGTTCACAAGGTACCTCTGGAGTCCTCATCCACTCCTCCATGATGACATCATACAGCGAGTGGATTTTATAAACCTTGCGCTCTATTTTCTATCTGAGGATGCCCCATAGGAGACAATGTTGGCCAGTCTATCACCCTTACCCTCGGTTTCTTTTGCACAGCAGTGGTCATAATACACGCAAAGACAATCGGTCTGTTTTTTTTCCTGAATTTTCCCCTTCCTGACCTGGGACGTCAATTGCCCGACTATCTTAGGTCTTATAAAATTGTCTTATAAGATGATCCTTGTTTCTGAGGTGTGTCAAGACTTGTTCTGATAATAGTGTACAAAATTAGTCAGGCCAACAACTTTCGTTCAATATTTAAAGTATCTCTCCAGCCAAAATGGCCCATATTTCACAAACAAGCTCAGTCTAAATATTTTTTTTGATCAGGAAACTAGTCATTTTATTTTGTATCCATTCCTTCTGGATAAATTAGGAAATAAGTGACAACTTGAAAAACGCCTACTTATTCTGAGGAATATGATCTCACCCCTTTCCGCTCATTACAAACTCTCCATTGGAAATGGGTATTTTACATTTTGTGGAGGTGATCACATGAGCTCACGTTTGATGTTAATAAATCCAAAGTATTGTGCAGAATGCTTTTATACTTTCACAGCTTGAAGTGGACAGGAGTAGTAGTGAGCATTTGCATTTTGGTGGCAATCGGTCGCCGTTTTAGACAGCAGAACCGACAATTTGAGCAATAATACCTCACTTGCCTCCCTGCTGCGACGTCGACGCTGAAACAGGACAAAAATATCAAGCCGAGCTCCAAAAGGCGGAATGTCAATTTGTCATAAATCTCATCACAAAAAAAAAAAAAAAAAATGAAATCACTCCAGAGTCTATTATGGAGGGACATTTTAGTACTGATGTCATTTTTACAAGCAAATCTATTATATAAGTGCCAATGTTAATGTCACTCAAGCGGTCCTTTAAGGCAGAAGCTGACTACTCTTGAGCTATTTGATTCTGCGAACTGTGAGGTGACTGACGAACAAGGCAGCGGCGGTAAATAAAACAAAGTATGTTCTACCCGATATCCATCCAATTATTTTCTGAATAGATTATCCTCTCTCAGTAGGGTTGCAGACGTGCTGGAGCCAATCCCAGCTATTTTCGTGGGTTCTCAAGATGATAAGAAGCATTTTCTAAAGCTAGTCTTTTCTAAAGCAAGTCTTTTCAATCAATTGGCACATACCCAGGAGGACTGGACTCTTGACCGGTGCTGGAAAAGATTCTTTGTGTGTTGGGTGCTGTGTAGAGATTATCGGAGCACCCCGCACACTACAAGAAAAAAAATGTTAAT
This sequence comes from Idiotropiscis lumnitzeri, assembly GCF_059441095.1. Taxonomy (NCBI): domain Eukaryota; kingdom Metazoa; phylum Chordata; class Actinopteri; order Syngnathiformes; family Syngnathidae; genus Idiotropiscis; species Idiotropiscis lumnitzeri. Next base: position 15,468,938 of record NC_142393.1, read on the forward strand.
TGCCTGATTTTTCATCTTAATGTTTGGGCTCTGCCATAGATAAAAAGTCCTTTAACCTTTGAAATATTATTATGCGTGTACCCAGCCTTAAAGTGTGATTGGGTTTGTGATAGAACATATTATTGCAAAGATATTTTCGGGGTTGACTTCCCCTTGAAATGCGTGTCACCACCCAATATTTCAATATTGTCTCGGGGAATTACATTTCATTAGCTGAGAACACATTGAGCTTGCTTATTTAGCTGCATGCATGAAAAAAAATACTTCTTTCATGAGGTGGTAAAAATGTCACCTCTTTAGTTTACATGTTAGATATATCGCAATAATATTGATACAGTCATTATATATACCACTATTATCGTAGTGTCATTTCCATATCGCCGAGAGAGGGAGGGAACGAGTAAACATTGTTACAGTTGAAATTCTCAATTGACATGTAATCACAGCCAACATGTCAACCGTGGTTTGAAAATATTAATTCTGAATTTGAGCAGCATTTATGACAACACACCTGAATAGCCTGGAGTGCACGCAGCCAACGAGGGAGGCGTTCAACACCACACATGCTTCTCGTCCTGTCTGGGCTTGTCTTCTGTACTGCCCCCGCCAATAGCCACTTTAGGCCGAGTGAAGTTTATGATGAATGTCAACATACGAGCTGTCAATTTTTTTTCTTGTCTTGATCTGACTGGTGCACAAGGAAATAATTTCTCTGCTTTCTGAAACTGGAAGCATGCATGTTTGACATCTGATAGTCACTGATGAAAACATTTTATGAAGATAATTATATGGGGTGATCAATCACTTTGTCAGTCTCCGGCTTTAAACATGAACATACAAAGTACAACATACACATTGTCAATAGAAAAATATGTATAATCGTGCATATTAGAATACTAAGGACTTATGATATATGTCAGAATGCGTGGGCTGCTCAAAACCAATTTGCGCTCATCAGTTATAAAGTCAAAAGCACCTCAGCAGCGCTCAGAAATTAAAATCAGAACCTCTCCAAGAATAAGTCCCATTTTTCTGGATCAGTCAGGTAAGAGCGACAACTTTGCAGGACATGATAGCGATGCAGTACATTTTCCACTTTTTTAGAGATTTGTTCTCATTTGATATGAAACAGTGATCACATGTAAGTCACAATTACTACTCTGAAATTGTTGTCATAAAATCCGTTTTTATGTTTTCAGGCTCGCTCTATACCACTAAATTGATGTTACACAGACAACAGCACCTGGCCCATTACCCAAGGATAAGCAGTAGACAAAATGGATTGATGGCAACTCCAAGTACAACGCGTAGTTTTGTAGCTCCCATGCGCCTATGTTTGTAGACGTCTCTTAAATGGTAATCTGTCAAAAGTATTGCTAGCTGTCTTGGATCCTAACATTGAGGGACATTATTAACATTCGTCTTAGCCCTTACCATGACATCTAATGATTTATCTTAGGAAATCCATTTGTCGAGCAGACCCATACTGTATACCCTAATCAGGCATACCCCACATTGCTTCGCAGGAAACTTGTTGCATATTATTGTTTTGCATCCATTGTCGGACTTCCTGTGCCACGCCCTCAGGAAAGAAATACAAGCTCTATCCAGTGTGGCATTATAAACTCATCAGTCTTGTCATAGTTATTGCTTTAATGGCTATTTTATCTATGAATTTCAGTCTACCACCGCATCTTGGGTGGTGGCTGACTTGCTCAAACAAGAATTATATGTGACAGTCAATCAGAAAAAAAATACTTGAGGTTAGGAATGATATGGGTTATGGATGGGGTCATGGGCTCGACACTGTAATGAATGATGTCCAATTAGTTTTTTTTTTTTATATCCAATATTGTTATATACTTATTCAAGTTATTAAAAAAAAACACGACTTCTAAAGTGAAAGGAATGCACGCGTCAAGTGACACACATACACAAAATGCGATGTTGAGTGCCATGGCATTGAGTGACAGTACAGGAAACACAATGTCATATGGCACAATTTTTACAAAATTAAATACAGTCCAGCATTTAGTTACACATGTCGAAGCTTATTCCCAGTTGGCATCTGATGCCAATGCAACGGTCAACATGACATCGAAATCATTTAATTGATGTTGAATTGAGATCAGATGCCTCCCTGGGGGGGCTCATCTCATTTTTTCTATTTTCAATTTGTAACAACTTTGCACATTCATAGACAACTGTCAATCTCCCTGCACCACTGTTACTGTACTGTAAAAAAAAGCATTAGATTGTCTCACTTTTACCCCGCAGTCATTTTAAAATATGGAACATTCAAAATAATTTAAATTAGAGACCGTCATCGCAGGATTATTACAAAACTCCAGATTTCCACTGAACATTGTGAAAAGGAATGGAGCATGTGCTTGTGTGGTAATTTGCTCACAGCTCCACCAGAATCACAAAGTCAGAATTGCTTCCAATTTACAAAAAGTAAGGACCAGACAAGTTTCTCACTGATGCGGCCCAGTTAGCTCACAGAGGTAAAGTCCACTCCGTTGGTTCTATTTGACGGTGATGGATTGCTCCTCCTAGCTTTAAACATTTAAACATTAAGGCCTACTGAGTGAGTCAGTTCACCACAGCTAATTTTAGTTCAACCTTACTTTAGGCATACAGACACACGCGCTGTAGTATTTGAAACTGGACACACACATAAATATATATTTTTACAGGACCTGTACTCGACCTTTTAAAACCAATATCCTGTAATTGATTTCATCAGTGCATCACTACTGCTCTGCATGCGCTGCAACCTATGCCCAGCAACAATTTTTGATGCGTGCACAGCAAGTGTTGCAGACATGTTTCCAATGTGTTGGGCCTAAAAGAAAAACTCTAAAAGATGTGGGAATGGTACAGTGCCCTGTTTGCAGATTTAAATGGCTTGGAAAATATGTTGCCTGTCAATATAACAGAGCCACAGCAAATGCTTTGACAGAGGCGACACCCTGATTATCTCCAATATTCGTCAGAAATGTTGATGAACCCAACATTCGCTAGCTTTCTCAAGCAATGAGATAATACCGCAAGGACAAACTGACACTAGGCAACTCATGCCATGCTCTATTCCACTTGACTAAAAAAGTATGGTTTGTATGACCAGTGTGACTTCCACGAGCCGTTGCTCAATCAAGCATGCAAAATTTCCTTGGTCCCAACACAGTTGAAAGAGGTGGCCATGTGCTCAGACATTTCGGGAAATGGGTTCAATCATTCTACTGCCCAGTTATAACGTCATAAAAAGCAAAAATGAGAATGACTAGAAAGAAGTGACAAAAAGAAAAAGTGTCCAATCACGCAGCGATATCGTGCATAAATGCGATACGCATGACTCAATCACAGTGGGAATGCAAGTCAGCAGGGAACAGGCAACTTGTAGCCATACTTCAGCACTTGACAACCACGCCAATGTGAGTGTGCCCTATCATTAAAAGGAACATTAAAAGGAAGTGTCTGCAAAACCTTACAAAGGATGTCACCTATTGTAAACCACATCTTGTCGGTGTAATTGCATCCGTGTGTAGCTCTGAGGCATGCTCCTGCTATCGTTTAAAGGACTTGACTTTCGTTTCCCTTTCAGGACCGATATGTGCTTTGAGTATATGCTTGAGGTGGCTGCAACTTAGTTGGGCTCTTTAGAGTCTCAAGAATATTGAGGCTTCATCATTATACCAAAACATTCAATGTGTTTAACTTTGTGGGGACATTTTGGAGCTTTCTGTTCACGCATGACTTTCAAGAATTTGATGTGGAAGACCCCAAAATACATTAAACACATTAAGGATGAACTAGGATGACGATTTCAAGGCAGCACAGACTCTATATGTTCTTCTACTTTCACTTTTAACATTTTGAATATCCCGGTGCCCATGTTATGGAACCCAAGCAAATTACTTTCCTGCCGTACATTGCCTCACTAAAAAAGAAGATTCAGTGGTTTCAAGCTTATCAAACTCTCAAAACATATGTTCACTAAGTCGTCATGTTACTTAATGTTCTCAGCTCTTTATCGTGATCACTGAGGGGAAAAGGTTTTTAAACACGGAAGCTAATTTGCTCACAAAGTAGGACCGAGATTTTGTGATGATGGAAGATTAAAGCACTGGCCCGCACATTATCAAACATCCTTCTCCCGCCGATTGTTTTAAGCAAGTGCTGCCTGTTTATAATGGCACGTTGACTTAATGGACATGTGTTGATTTGGGAATAAAGTATCAACACCAAAGCGCAAACGTAAGCACACAACAGACCCTGAATCATGACCCAGAACACTGTCATGTTAGTGGAGCTCTACTTCAACCGTCTGCTTTGCTTCATTTCCTGGGTCTGAGAGGAAGTTGCGTTTTTTTTGGTGTGACAGAGCATATGACACAGAAAAGATTGATACGGATACTGCAGAATTCGGAATGTCACTCGGTAAAACCCTTAGCCTTTCACGTGCATAACGTCCAGACAATAGATTGAATGATATGGAAATTTCAAATCATGATTGCAGTGACTAAATAGTTAGCATAATATGACTTAAATGAAGCAAAAATATGAACGCTTTGCAACAAGATCTATTTTGAACGCAGTGTGACAATTTATTAGGCTTGACACCAAACTGGTCTCTCAGACTGTAGGGCAGCGGTGGGGGAAATCAGACAGACACAGGAATGGCATGCTGCAGCTGGAATGTAGTGCACAAACAGTGGAACAATTTAATTGAAGAGGGAGGACAAGGTTAGATGAACTGAGATTCAGACTCACTCGAGTGTAGGCACAAGTGACATTACAGCCAGTCAGGTTTATTGACATCACAAAATCACAAAGGGCTCTAAAACCCACAGCTTACATAGTTCAATTATCTTAACTGCTTATTATCATCATCATCATAACAACAACATGTCATTCCAATTCAGGAGCTGTTATTCACAACCAGCGCAAGTAGTGGAGACCGAAAAGTTTGGACCTATAATGTGTTTTTCCAATTTCCCTCTATCAATATTTCCCATTCTCATCATCAGGGTGCAGCCTTAGCGCAGTGATGGCGGATTAAGTCATCCCAAACCACTGAGTTAATCATTTTAACTATGGACCGTCTGCAACTGTGTTCACAACAAAGGAGAGCCCAGGTGCAAGAATGCATTTCTAATGTAATTATCGCTTAAGGAAGTGCATTGCAAATGAGGTTGTGAGCTCTGCTCGGCTTAGAAAAAGACATCTGGTGGAGACAGGCTTCTCTTTCGCAGGCCGCTTTCACTTACTGACTTTCAGTCAAGTGCTGGTGAACTACCTTGCTGTCCAACTATTAAATGCATCTCGAGCAGTGAGTCAAGAAAGCAATGACCCACACATTACGTCATTATTAATCACAGGATAGTCATTTTTTAGGAAGCAGTGTACATGGTAAACGTGGACCCTCCCATCACTAGTCATGGCATATTCACTTGTCCTTTTTAGATGGTGTTGCAATCGCAACAAAAAAAAACAAAAAAAAAGCGTATTTTAGTGTATTCATGTGATTTTCTTTCTCAGTTCCTCATGAAGTCATATCCTGAGCACAGTCACAGGGTGACAGGAAAGGCTTGCAACTGCTGGCAAAGTGAGATCAAATTGTTTTTTTGAAGGTGTAATACTCATATACTATGTGTTTTAAATGAACCTATATTATTTTTATTTTAACATCCAGGCAACTATATTTGTACTATTTTCTCAAACAGTCCATAATTGGTGACTGCTCAATCAGTGAGCCAAATCTCTGTCATACAAGATTGCAGAAAGAAATGTGAACAAAAAAATAAAAAATAAGTCACAAATTGACGCAATGCATCATCTAACATAACATAACTACACACTTTTAGACACTCGTTTCTCCAATTCAAATATATTTTTATCAAGGATAGACTGATTTCAAATACAATCAATTAGGTCTATTGTCAAACAGGGTACTTAACTCATAGCTTCGGCTCAGTGAGACAAGGTCATGTTTAAACCACTTGGTATGAAATGTTTTTGTTTTTTTTAATATATCAACGGCCTCAAAGGTGACGGCCACTCTGTCACACGAGACAAGACGTAACTGTTAGGATAACAATCGTGTAAACAAATAGATTCCCTCACTCTTACAGCAACCGTGTCATGTGTATTTACTTTCCACTTGAGTAGTAGGCTTCGTTCTACTACGAACAAGGCTCTAAATTACACTTTGATTTGGGCTATAGCCAAACCAATATAATTATATATTTTAACTCAAGCACTTAATCCAGGCATTATCTGTTTGTGCTCGAGCCTCCAGACCGTAGGGGAGCTGTTTTTGCTACTAATTCCCCTTTTGGAACGAATCGTGGAAAATACTGAAGTAAAGGGGGAGAGGGTGCTGGATGACAATTTACAGTTTCTCATGGACTGTCAAGACAGCCATCCAATATTACCCTGACCAATCTTTGTTATTATGGATAAATACTGAAGACGGTACAATATTTCATTCCCAATTAAAGAATGAGTCTGTATTTTACGGGACAGGTGGCAAACTTAACTGCTGGAAGGTGTGTGGCTTTATTATCGTTTACACCGTATAAGACATTGCGTCTTAGATTTGATACTGCGTTGGGTACATTCAAATGTTGAATTCCATCCCAATTATTCCCCTCTCTCTTGTTCACATCTTTTAACTGTATTTGACCTTAATGGCGTGGCGCGCGCCAGGCTTTTGCATTCTTGAAAAACAACTGCACAAGGAATGAAGATAACCGTAATACAATTATTTTTCTGCATTCCTTTCATGCCTGTTTAACTTTGTTCCTTGTATTGTTCATTGCAGAAAACTTTGCATTTAGTAATAATTTGTTTGTATTATATCTCATGTCTTAATTGTAAAGTTTTAATTTTACTCCATCCATAAATTCATGATGTTTTGTTATCAGTCAAATTTGTTGAAAAATAATTCTTAAATTGATTTTTCCCCCCACATTGTTAAATAAGTTAACATTTTGCAAGCAATAGAACAAACGCTGCGGAAATTGGTACTGGTATTACCAGGTACCGAACCGGTTCGAATGTGAAAAATTCACATCCATGTTATGGTCCTTCAGACAAAAACTCTTAATTGGATGACCAATGTTTGACAAACACATCAGTAGGGTCTTCATTTGATATTCTTAAATTTTACTCTTTAGAGCGCTTTCCTATTTATTTTATTTTTTTTAAAATAATGGAGTCCATTCTCCTCTGTCGTCCTCCTCCTTCCCATCTTAAGCTTTGTGTGAAGTAGATGTATACATTGTTTCTGCCACATGTGCAAAACTAATCACTTCTCTTGCTCAGCTTCATTAGCTGCAGACCTAAAAACCACAGTCAGCCTTGGATGGAAGGGGGATGGGAGCGACAGTGAAAAGAGGAAGGTTGAGAGGAAAAGCAGCACAGAAAATTTGCATCTTTTCAAATCAGTTTTGGTCCTACTGTCCTACTGGGATTTTTTCTTTTCAATGGAATGGAATGTTCGAGAAAAACAATTATAGTACAGCAACGTAATAGGCATTGGATAGGACATCCTCTTCCCATGAAATGGAAGAGGAGAAAAGTTTGAATAAGTGCAAACCAGAGCAGGGGTCAACCCAAGGGGTGGGACCTACATGGTAGTCTGGTGACTCTCTGGCCACCCGACATTAAGGGGAACATTTTGAGATTTGTGACTTTGCTGCCATGTTCACATGGATGCAGTATTCATAGATGAGAGACGCCAAAGAGCCCATACAGCTCGTCAGTAAAGTATTCACAGCGCTTCGCTTGTTCCACATTTTATGTTACAGCTTCATTTAAAAATGGAATGAATGCATTTATCCCTACAAAGTTCTAACAACTTATTTACCTTTTTTTTTTTTTTTTAATTTGAGCAAATTTATTACAAATAAAAAACTAAGAAATCACATGTACAATACTTAAGTTCACACATTTTGTTGTATTTTTGTGACTCCTCTAAATGACACTCTTTTCAATATTGATCTGAAAGCACGCTGATAAACCCTTTATTTAAAATGACAGTGCCATCAAGATGATGGCAGGTGGTCATCGGGTTACGAACTAGTTCAGTTCCTATGCTGGCGACATAACCCGAATTTCCGCGTAAATCGAAATTAACGCTTTCATAGCCCCTAAATCTCTCAATAAACATCCTTTTTGCTTGATCAGAATCGCTAAAAGATCATGCTTTCTTTTTTACACTCACACTAAGGGCTGGAAATAAAATGACCGACAAAACTCCGTCGAAACGGTGTAGGTCGAGTACTGTGTAACCCGAGGATTGCCTGTATAAAAATAAAACAACTGGTATTTGAAACAAATTTGAAATTTCCTTTTGCCATGACTACAACACAGTGGGACCTAAAATGTCCAATTGCAGAACCCAGTGTAAGAATCAGCAGCAGACCAGAGAAAAGCAGGAGAAGTCCACTGCAGACCCTCTACAGTGGAGACCAGGTGAGAACACAAATATCAAATACAATTTGGTTCACTTTGGTGCACTGCACATTTTGTCACTTGCATTGTCAAAATTTGTCAAGCTCAACACCTTTTGCCACCATCTGCCGGGGTACGAACTGCAGTGTTACGTGTATGGTACACACTAAACATCTCTCACACAAACATGTCTTAAGTCAAAGCGCTACTCACCAAAAAGTAGTTCTCATTGCCTAGAACGTTGGTGTCAAACTCCAGTCGTGGAGGGCAGCTTTCCTGCATGCTTACAATCCCCGAGGCAACAAACCTGATTCCAATAATCAGCTCATCAGCAAACTCTCAAGCAGCCTGCTAAGTATCCTGCTCATTTGAATCAGGTGTGTTGCAGCCGGGAGAGATGGAAAACATGCAGGAAAGCGGCCCTCCAGGACCGGAGTTTGACACCTGTGCATCTAGAATAATCGTTTAAACCAGAGATAGACCACAAACTTTGACCACACATTAAAAGCATCTTCGAATAATAATAATTGTACTGCAGAGGGAACAAAAATATCTGACTTGTTTTGCCACATTACAGAAAATAGCAAATCACCCAAGATAGCTTCCAAATTTGTGAATTGGTGAAGTTGTGATGCCGGACCAACACTGAACATGTTTTGAAGGACAGTTCTAGTAGCTAGTGGAAATACTCACTTAAACAAGGTCACGTCTAGCTACACGCGTGTAACATCGAAGTAAGAATCTTATGTTAAAAAAATGCTCATAAAAGTATTTCAACTGATTTTCAAATTTTAGTTGATGAATGCATCACTTTGTTTCGTCTTTCTTAACTCATTCAATACCATTGACGGCTAAATACGTCTTTTTTTTTTACTCAGTTGGTAGTGAATGATAACTGCTTTGGAAGCATAACTATTCCGTTACATTGTTCTTTAATTATCTGCTGGACCGCTTCCCATTCCACCTTCCTAGGCTACAAGCCGGAATCAGAGTTAAACGTACCATGGCAAACCAAATTGAAATCTACTGCAAGGAAATCATGACCAGTACAAATTTATGTCCTACAGCCCAGCTGTTCATGTCACCATGTGACTCGTCTACCCTGCATTTTAAAAGCCATCCCTGTTTATATTAGTTTAACCCTTGTCCTACAAGCAGCTGCAGCTGTTGGCTGATCAGAAGTCACTTCAAGGTCGCAGGGAGCTGCTGGAGCAGGCTTGTCTGAGCCATGCAAAGAAGCGGCGGGTCCTCTCTCCAGAAGATCTCAAACACCTCATAGTGGATGACAAACACAGCCTCATTTACTGCTACGTACCCAAGGTTTGTTCATATGACCTTTCTCGATTACCGTACTACAATTAGTTTTGTTAGTTTCTTTGAGAGAATGGTGACCTGAAATAAGAGTTGAATTTGTTCCATGACCACCCTCGTAACTCAGAACACATATTCAAGTTATCTCACTTCATCGAAATGGATATGCAATATATCTGTTGCAGCTTTCCAGCCTAAAAATTGTTACGTTTTTAATAGGAAAAATAGCTCTAATATTGCACATTATACATTATACTGTCGGCTTGTTCATACTACGAATGCAAATAATGATTTTTTCCGTAATAGAAAAATGTGACTCCTTGTTTGGTCCATAAGATGACAGAAGATAGAATTTCAACTTCATCTTGCAAAAAAGTAAACGGGTTTGAGATTTCCGTAAAAGGCACCTTAAAGTGTGAGGACTGTCGTTGCTTCACAGTATGTACAAGTGCCAAATACTAATTTCCTATCAGCCTTTTTGACTCAATAATACAAACGTAGATACTCTCATTTTTTTAATTCATATTTCACACATCAATGACTATGTTTAGTTTGGCATAAATTGTACCTTGAAACTAGCTTTTTATGTCAGGGAGGAGCCGAGTTTAGCCTGGATTGTCAGTGGAAGTTAGGAAGAGTGTTTTGCTTCTTGTACCCACACTTGTACTTTTGGTGCATTTAAAAAATATATATTAATGTGTAAACCATATGGTTGTAATCATAATGTTATTAGATCAGTTTGAAATCATATTAAACAGGTTGGGATCATATTATGAGGTGGAGTCAGGGTTTAAACTATTTATATAGGCAATTTGAAATGTTTTTAACAATTTACAGCAGTTTGGTCAACATTCCTGTACTGTACTGGAGATTGCAGGTGAGATTGTTATTCAAGTAGTCGTGTCAATTTGTGTCATGTCACTTCCAGGTGGCGTGCACCAACTGGAAGCGCATCCTTATGGTCCTCACCAGTGATGGCCGCTACACCGAACCCCTCGCCATCCCTGCCAACGAGGCCCACGTAGCGGGCAACCTGCGCACACTCGCCGAGTTCTCGGTCCCCGAGATCAACCGCCGCCTCCGCAGCTACCTCAAGTTTGTCTTTGTGAGGGAGCCTTTCGAGCGCCTGGTGTCGGCCTACCGCAACAAGTTCACGCGCAGCTACAACACAGCTTTCCACAAGCGCTACGGGACCAAGATCATCCGGCGGCACAGAACGAACCCTGACCCAGAGGCTCTGGAGAAAGGGAACGACGTGTCTTTCCGCGAGTTTGTCCAGTATCTCGTAGACCCTCGGACCCAACGTGAGGAGCCTTTTAATGAGCACTGGGAGAAGGTCCACTCACTCTGCCATCCTTGTCTGATCCACTACGACGTGGTAGGCAAATATGAGACGTTGGAGCCGGACGCTCGCGCTGTGCTCTCATTGGCGGGGGTGGAGGGCACGGTTCAGTTCCCGACGTCTGGTAAAAGCACCAGGACGGATGGCAACATGGCGGCACGCTTCTTCAAGCACATTAGTGCTTTTTACCAGAAGAGACTGTTCAACCTCTATCGTATGGACTTCTTGCTCTTCAATTACTCAACTCCGGAGTATTTGAGAACTTGATGAGAGGGGCTGTTTTCGTGATGGTGAATTTGCACTTTTTCATCGCTGTGGACTGAGAAGATTCTTCTTCCTCCTTGCTGTATGATGAGCCTCATATGCAGAGAATTATTTAATTTTCTGGTTAAATTTACTTGTACTAGGGCTGGGCGATAGGACCTTAAAGTAAAACCCCCGATCACTCTTAATACATTTTAGTAAAAACATTTAATTGTTTGATAATTTAACATCAACAAATTAACAAAAACACTCTCTTTTGCATTAATTTGGTACGTGACAACAAAACTGTCACTAAATATAACATGAATTGAATGCGCTGCTTACAAATAAAATGAACCTTTTTCACTGAAATGCCGTTACATGTTACAATGTCTCTCTAACAATGAAAATGATCTCTGACGATGCACTTACCAATGGAGAGGTATTTCTCGCCTATATTATTCAACCGTGGGAAGTTTATTTCATGGTGCTGTCAAACTTTCGGGTTATCTTATTGCAAAGTCATTCCAGCAGAAGTAGTCAGGTAAAAAGTGATAGACTCACTTGATGGGAATAAACCCTGGTGAAGTGTGTAATGCATTTGGATGAGCTATAGTACAGAACGGATTGTACAAAGTTTATCATGACAGCCACGACCACCAGTGAAGTGGATCGGTGTGTGGATTTGCAACATATAAATGCTAGTTGACTACTGGCTAGGATCCTGAAATAATTTGCTCTGTCTCTTAGTGGGAGTTCTACCTTTCATTGGTCTCAACAGCTTTTGAATATAGGGACCTCTCTGTTCCATTTTAGATTTTTATTTGAGGGAGGGTGAGAGGGTGATTAAATAAATATTAACCCAAAAAGAATTACATAACGGGGGGGCGGGGGCGACATGAGACACAACTACAAAGAATTACATATCGATTAAATCGATTTATCGCCCAGCCCTACTTTGTTCGTGGACCTGTAGTATCACTTTCTAACGTGACCGGAGCATGACTTGTTGAGCCGAGGACCAATGAGTGAAGCCTTATTTTTGAGGAGCAGGTTCTCCTCCTGCATGGAGGTACTGACTGTGAACGTGAACATTTATTCCAAAGCACCTCTGATATCTGGAAAAAACCTAAATTATATATGTCGATGCATTAGGTATTTATTGATGTACAGAAATGTAAGTAGTCGTATTCACAGTTGGCATCTGATGTCAATTCAACATCAAAATCATTCAATTGAAGTTATAATGATGTTGAACTGGCATCCGAGGCCCACTGAGCTAGCAAGGGCTGAGAAAAATGCCATTTCCATATATGATCTCTGTATCAATACTAGCTGCGAGATATAACGATTGCAATATTGATATTTTGTCCCATCGCTACTATAAATAGACTTTGTGTGCTGAGTTTGAGAGAATAGTATGGATTTCTTACATAGAGCCAGTTACTTGGTTTTGCACATGATCTGATGCCAAATAAAAATCCCAAATGTATTTGTTTAAAACCGACTGCTTGCCTCCTTTAAGACGTGTTCACAGCGTCTTACCCATCGGAGTCATTTCAATTTCATCTTACAGTCACTGCTCAATTCCAGTAAAAGCTTGCCGTGCCTCCACTACTACGGCCTTTTTTGGACTGGGCAGCTAAGCTGTATAAACAACGGCATGACTGTGGTCGAAGCTTGACTGAAGCCCAGCTCGGGTCAGGGCTTCCCTTGTTAGGGCTCACCTGGGACATGAAGTGGTGGATTCCACCAACATCACCGTTGCATACGCATGCAGTCATGAACAGCAAAAAAAGAGTTTTCTTTAAAAGGGGTAGTGATTAGGTACTGATTTTAAAGACATAATTGCAAATGTGCATTTGAAGATGCTTCCAACAAGTACTGTGTGATTTCCTTCTCAGTCGCATAAACAACAAATAATACTCTGTTGAATTGAATCGTCTGGCAAGCAAGTGCCGAGTCAGATATTTATTTAATCTGCACAATGAGGTGGATCATAGGACGTACTGATCTAAAACTAAAACATAAGTACGGGGGTCTCAATAGTTAAAAAATGTGGTTGAGTTTTTTTATTCTCAATAATTCAGTTCGAAGAGAAAATTCATTCAACATAAGAAAATGCTTTTCAGAAGGCCATTTCCATCCTTTTAATTTTGATTGTGATACGGTATTTTCTTCAGATGGTGAACTTTGGCTTTCCATTACGTAGAAAAAAAAAATTATTGATGTATTTGTATCTTGGCATATAGGAACTACTCGAGCTTAACTGTCCGGATTCCTGCTCATGCCCATTTTCAGATCGTACTTCCAGAGGGGAATGACTGGATGAAATAAATTTCACGTGTGAAGCAGATATGAAATACAAGTACAGTTAGAAAAATATATTTTATTCACCCAGCCCGAAAACATAAAAAGACACAGTAAAGCACACAAACATTCACTTTGCTCACATTCATCCAAAATATTCACACAACAAATATTCAAAGAGTCCAAATCTAAATTTTCATTAGGCAACAAAAATGTACAAATAACTTAATATTGTTATAAATCATTTGGCTGCTTGCAGTAAATGGCCGCTAACACATTTTTACATCAAAGAAACAAAAACACACAGGAATACGTCTACATTAAAAAGGTTCAACAGTGCTGAATCATCATTATTCATTTACAATTACATTTCAGTCGGCGCCATTATTTTTCTTCAAGTAAATAACAAAAACAGTTATTCGTCACAAATTCACAACAGACAAATTCAAACGCTGGTGGATGCAACTTTTTCGACTGAAATGTTTCAATCACTTTCAATGCAGAGAATTCCTGCCAAAAGGGTGCTTGAGTGAATAAAAATAAATCAATTCTTGCACTCAAGCTGACAAGTATATGACAACACTTGACACTTTACAAGGGCAACACAAAGCAATCAAATACAGACAGCGCCCCCCCCCATATTAGACAGTGCTTTGCGCAGAGTAGGGCTGCACGATAAATCGAAATCTAATCGACATCGAGGTTTGACGTAGTGCAAGACAATGAGGTTTTGTATTGTTTTTCCTCTCTCCCCCTACACTTGCCGTTTTGAGTGACAGATGAATTAGCCAACCAGAATTGTCGATGCTCGGGTCTTAATAGCGCTCGCCAATCAGTGTTGTTGGCTTAACACGTGTTAGTCTGCGCTCCGGTGCCAACAGTCAGCGCAGTCTGACAGTACCACACTACGCGTGCGCTGTTGTTTTTTTTTTTAAAACAGATGAAGGGAAGGCAACAACTAGCGGTCATTCACGTACGAGGCCAAGATCGCTAACAGTAGCATTCACGTTTTGAAAAAAATTGGCATCGGAAAACTATCTCGTAAGTATTTGTGCGTACCGGTGACAAGCTCCCTCTCAGAGCATCTTTTCAACACAAATGGCAACATTGTAACTTGTGATCGTGCATGTCTGATACAAGCAATGGTGAATATGCTGCTTTTTTTAGCCCACAAAAAAAACAAATACAATACAATATAATCGCCAGAAGAGAGCGCTTCGTACTTTTCATCAAATGGTGACATTAGTGATTGTATTATAATATTGAGCAAATTCTTTGAAACTAAACTGACTCACACTCGTAGTTTTGCGAGCATTGTGACAAGCTTGTGTGTGACGTGTGTGTGTGGGTGTGTGTGTGTGTGTGTGTGTGTGTGTGTGCGCATGCGTGAGGAAGAGTGCAGTGGAGGAGATGAGCAGATATGCTGCAGTGGCGAGTGAGGAAATGAGAGACAAGTGTAAAGGAAAAGTTGAAGAGTGTAGAAAATAAAGCAAGTTGAAGCAGAAACGGATAGCAGTAGAATTTTAATGCATTTTACCGTGTAAAATACAAAAAACGCAAATCGAATCGTTATCGTAATATTGGTCTGAATAATCGCAATTCGTTTTTTTTTCCAAAATCGCGCAGCCCTAGTCCTGAGCATTAAAACTGAATAGTTACGTTTGTCAGTGAATAACGGATGGCAGAGAGTCCATACAAATATCCACAAATAGGTGAATCAGTGAGTAGTGAATCTCAAAAAGACCAGGGAACACTGTGATGGGGGTTCGATCCCCGACCATTGTAACCATGTTGAAGTATCCTTGAGCGAGATACTGAACCCCCAAGTCGCTCCTGATGGTACATCTTCAGTACGTAGCTGAGGTAATCGTGTGAAGCGCTTTGAGTACCGAAAGTAGAAAATTGACAGCCCATTTACCAAATAAAATATGTACTGTGACCAGGTCGGCATGGTTCTCTAATGAGCACCGTACCTCTTGGTATGAACTTGAAGACTTATGGCACAGCTGGGCAAGGTTTATCATTAGTATGTGGAGATTAACTGAATAAATAAAACAGAATTTGGCCCAATTTTTATATTTTAATTACAGAAACGTAATTATATCAAGGCCACATACTGGCATCTTATTAAAACAACACAATGTACTGTTTCATAAAAAGACGTTTTCATATTTAATACAATTGGCCTGTTAGAAAAATTGATGTTGCAGTTCACTCGGGCAGCTGTCCACTCGGTTTTGCACAACGGCCCACTTTCACGTAAGGACTTATTTTTAATCGACCGTCAAAGCCGCGACGCTGCGAGACGGAGATAACCGTTGGCCCTCGCAAGCATTTGACGTGGGCGCTGACTTGACGTCAAATTGAGTCTGGCCTGATCTATTCGTAGTGCAAAAGCACAGAGATCGACTTGAAATGGAGCGCAACATTTAATATCCAGTCGTCATGCGCACTAACCATTTTTCTTTACCTGTCTGGATTCAAAATAAACCAGAGTAGTGGAAGTACACACAACTGGTGAGCATGACATTGCACCCGGTCACTGTAAACCGTCACGTTAAAAGGTGTCTATAGTCGAAAAGGGAGCAAAACATTGCATTACTGACAGACATGAAACACGCCCAGATCACACCACTCTGTATATTTCAGTCAGATGCTTGTTCGCAAAAGGCGATTTTCATGCTAACTCCGAAAGCTGCAGTCATTCTTTTCTATATTCTAGTCTTTCGAAACAAGTAGAGACAGACCTCGTGGGCCAGGGGAACAGGAGTGCGGGCATCCACGGTTCATCTCCAAGTGTCGGACATCCAGAGCGCGGCAAACAGCAGGTTGGTGCTCAAGCTGATGAATAAAAGCACCGGCCAAACCCGTCGTGTCGAATCTGTGCAAGACCAACAAAATTAATCTTTGCTATTATGAGTTGAGTCGGAACAAATCAAACACTGAACAACCAACTGGGGAGGATTGGTGAGCATTCTCAGGTCTACTTTATACTTAACTACACATTAAAGAGGCTTAGAGAATAGCCGCCACTGTGATTACATAAATTTGACGCTAACCTCTGAGAGCTTTCCAAAAGAAGCACAAAAATCTAGTCGAGAATTTTAATACACTTTCCACAACTTGTGACTATTGGAAATGCATAGCCAGCCCACATTAGAAATTTGAGATACTGTAACTCCTCAGGGAAAAAAAGCTCAATCCAGAACATTAAAAAAAAATTCTGTGTGTGAATTTGAAACACTTATTTCAAAAGATGAACCACTTAAAATGTCAGCAGATTTCAGGTTTTAGGATGAACTGAACTTTACTCTTGTGTTTTGCTTCTTATTTGGCTTTTTTGTGGCAAGACAGACCAGGAAAAGAATATACATTTTCCTAATTCTTTTGAAGAGCATACTTTACAGATTACAATTCGCCATTAAAAGGTAACATGTTGTGAGACAAGTTTAAAATGGGTTATTTCAAAAAAATTACATATAAAAAATAAAAACACAAACACAATCATCTTTTGTCCTCCGGCTTTGTCATTTGTTACTAGTTAGGCTGTTAGGTTTTAAAATCAGCGGCGCTTAACTGACTTGTTTTTGTTTCAACCTATAAAGGTTTCTTTCCTATTGGACACCCGGTATATTAAATCTGAACAGAACTACTCTGACAAGCGATCCGGTTCAACATTTAGAGGGTTCCACGATTAAAACTAAAAGTCAACTAAGAACTCATGACAGAGATGCATGTGATCTCACTAAAAAACAAAACACGCAACCCCAAAACTCAATTCCAAACTTTCATCAAACAGCCATTACATGAAAGGTTTTCAGACCGCTGGCATTCAGCTAAAGGGGATCCTTTCAAATAAATCAACACGGAAATAAATAAATCCAGATCTGGTCTTTCTGGACGAGCTTACTTTGTGAGGAGTGGCAGTTCTCTGGCAACCCTGTCGTCGTGCCAACCAGTGAAGTGACAGACTCAGAAGTGCTGCTCGCTTTCTCCTTCACACTATCATCTTCATGTATTGAAGTCAAATCTGTAACATAGTGACAAAAAGAAAATTACACATTTTTAAATGAGCATTTGTGAGCAGACGTCCTCGTGGCCATTTCTGCCAGTGCCGCGGCTGTACTCACTACTCACCACTCTGGCTTGGGAAAAGGGGCATGTCAGGTGAAAGGCGACCACTGTAAATGGAGGTCTGGTCCACGGGGAGAACATGTGACGAAGACACCAGTGGGGACCTGGAAGCGGACTGCGACTTGGTGGAGTACAGCTTGGGTTTGGGGCTGGCGAGGTTGAGACGCGCTGGGCTGATGAGAGGACGACTCTGTCTGTCCGAACCCGAGCTGGACGTCGCAGAGCCGTCCAACGAGGGAGTCGGCGTGAGCCCGGGCGATGACGGCCGACTCCAGGACTTCATTGAAAAGTAGTCTGTGGCAAACAGCGGTAACAAGACGGCACGAATTAATGTACGTTCGAACATCTGGAACGGTCCTAATTCATGTTTCTTTATGTCCAATTGATGACCGAGTAAAAATTTATTAAAGCAGTAAAGCAATTAGTGGCCTTAGATCCGGTGCACACTGAGCGATGTGGCCGATTTGAACCAAACAATCTGCAACAAATTAGTAACGGAGTCCCAACCACACGCTTGGCGATTGATACCAAATCTGCAATGGAAAAACTGCGACCCCTGGTGTTATATGGAAACAATGCTTTGAGGCTGCAAAACGCAACAAATATTAAAGCAAAATAACAATACAATAAAAAACAGCTTCTGGATGAGAAAGTGCAACTTTGTTTTTGTATGTTTGATTTGTACTCAATGTACAGACTTTATTTGAAGTGCTGGTTAGAAGCAGTAAGGATGTTTCTAAAGAAAATAAGCCAATAGCGTTTGTGTCGCTGGCGTTAATAAAATTGCAAATTTAGGGACTACATATTGTTTTTAAGGAGCATTATGGAAATAAATAATAATTTTAGACACCCTATATTATTTACAGACAGGTACTTGGGCAAGCAAAAATGTTGCCAAAATGAAAAAGATTGACTGTAAAATTCAACAAAGGTTTTATGATGGCAACATTTTGATCGGTGAATTGATGACTTGAGTTAGCATGATTTCTTATGAGGACATTTTGTTCCAAAATCAACCATCTATCTCCCAGAGCAGACGGTGGGGACCTTTGCTTTTCATTACCTGAGGGAGGTGAGTCTTTGTAGACTGAGGCTGGTCTGCTTCCACTGAACAAGTAGCCTGAATCTGAAAAAAAAAAGATACATACATACATAAAATGAATACAACTGTAATTCCACCATGCACTTTCAGCAGTTCTTATTGATTTGCCTGTCCCCCATACAGGAACAACTTTTTTTCCCCATGGATTGGACATGTAGAACTCGTCAGGCAAAACGGAATCTCTCGCACCTCCTAGTGGTAGAAAACGATCATTACAGCCTTTGGTGCCACAAGCCCGCTGAACAAAGCAAAACTAGAGTGGGTTCTCCGCTTCCGACACATATTGAAATTCAAGAATTTGATGTTACGGACAGATGACGCATAGAGAAATAATTTGAGCAGCAACCTAAAAATATGCCGTCACGCGACTTGCTCAGTTACTGCTGAACTGATCATTTATCTTATTATTAAGTTGCGATTGATTAATGCACATTTACTTAAATTATGGTTTTACAACTGCATCAGCCGGGGTTCATAATAAACTACAGCGTGTTCCAACTCGGGCACAAATATGCCCCGGATGCCGAACCCCATCACCCGAAGACCCAAAGTATGTAAACTAAAAACGGAACGGAATCGTGAGCGCTACCTGTCGTGGAGAAGGTGGAGATGGTGCCAAGGCAGAGGGCGTTCTTGAGACGGTGAGGCAGAGAGGAGAGCGAGCCTTTAGGTTTTGGCGGGGACTTTTGCTGGTTTATGAGCTTGCCGATGTTGGGAGGAGGCGCAGGGATGAAGGCGCGGATCATTTCAGGAGTAAGGAAAGCGGCCTGGTTGCTCAGTGAGCGCATGGAGGAATCCCCGAGGTTTCTGCAAAACAAAAGCAGTGACAGACTACTAACCTGCAACTGAAATGGTAAACAAAAAATGGAGAGGACAGCAGCTGGCAGCTTTAAGCAGAGTAAATGAGTAGAAAGAGAAAAGAGATGGAAGGCTATTGATTTTATTTTACACTGACAATTTGAGCGCATATAAAAAGCCGTTCCATTTGCTATTCTTAATATGAATTGAACTTGAAGTCTATGCACTAGTTCACTCATTCCCAACTACCAAGATTTTTTGTTTTTTATAGAACCGTCTTAATCGTAACTATTTACCCACTACTTTATGAAATTGCAGCACACTTAAGACAACTTTAGGAAGACATGAGAGGGAAAGTCTGTACCAGTATGTACTTTAAACTGGAAGTCAACAATTTCCATTGAACGCTCTTACGTCTTTATTTACTCTACTAGCATGAAATTGCTGACTCGTGTACGACTTCATGCAGCTAGTAGGACATTTCTGGAAATTCCTGCACCCGAGTGGGACGACTTTGGCATAATAACATGGTAACATTTTAATTTATCTAATCTAACTTTATTAGTATTTATTAGTGCAAAGATTTAAACTCATGTAGTTTTATCTCACTAGTAACAGTCGTTGTCCTACTAATATAGAGAAATGGCCCCCAAAAAAATTACTAGTAAGAGTCGATCTACGAGTGCTCTGTATTTTTACTCGAGAGGATGACAAGCGCAGAAAGGGAGCCTTGAAGCTAGATGTCGAGGACATCGAATAATTGAGCGGTGCAAATGTCAGGGCCAGAGAGGAAGCTGCAGGAGTCAAACAGCGAGCAGCAGCTGCACTTGCATGCGCGTCAAACAAGCTTCACACAGTGAGGCCACTGACTGGAAGCTACATTTGACAGTTACAGTATACAATTGGTGTTTTCAATAACTATTTGAACAGAACGGATTTGTATTCACCATATGGGGGGAAAAAAAGGACACGTGCTTACATGAGCTGTTTATTATATATGCACAGCAAAAAAATCTTAGTCTTAAATAACAGTAAATTGGAGGGGGGGGGGGAAATCAGATTTCAGCATGCAGACAACTTACAAACATGAAAAATACAATCCTTGACAATAGGTAGCATCGCATTCAAGCAGGATGTTTCGACTTTTTGGACACCTTTCAATGGCGGGCTGCCCGTTGACTCCCATTTGAGAAAGTTATAAACTAACAACCACAATGTTACAATTTTGCTAATTTACTAATAGTATTAGGATGACATTGGGGGAAAAAGAATAATGCAAAAAAGTTATAAACGCTCAAGAATAAATATCGCTAATCATTGTGTGGATTAAGTTGTAATACTATTTATTCCGAGAATAATATCTTGTGACAGAAAAAACACTCAAAATCACTCATCCATATATTGCAGGCCACAAGAGACAGCAGCTGCAGGTCTCAGACTATTGTACTTCCTGTTAATTCCAACACTTTCTTTTTCCAAAGATTACTTCATTTTCAGGGTGTCCAAAAGACTTCACATAATGTGCAGGATTATTAATGTTACAGTGCTATGAAATAAACATTCACTACATTCATAAAACAAACGTGTTTGGCTTTTAAAGCTGTGTGGCTACATTTTAAATAACAGTTTAAAAAAAAAAAAGTAGTGCTTTTAAATAAATATGCTTATCACATTCAGCATTACAACTGAAACCGGTGTTCTACCTCAAATCATTGTTTCCCAACCTTTGAGCCAAGGCACCCATTTTACAAAAGAATAATCTCATCGCGCAACGCCCAACAAAAATACTGACATGATGATCTCGTCTCAACAGTACTCCTGAATTGACCAACTCAATATAAAAACTTGGCCCGTTTAATTGAACACCACGACAATATTCCATGTCTTATTCTGTTGTATAAATGGACGCAGGCGAACGCACTTTATTTATTGCAGCTTCTACCATCGACTGGAAGAGCATTTCATCGTTCTGTCTTTCACTAAATGTCGCTGGCAAAGACAGATAAGCACAAATATATTGAAACCCATTATGTAATTGTTAGGAAAATTTGATTTTATGGGTTGATTTCATGCGGCAACCCAAATGCTCAATCACAGCAGACTAGGGTGCCGCAGCACCCTGGTTGGGAATCATTGCCTCAGATCGTATGCACCGGAGACAGTTGGACAGTTGACAAAAAAAATCAAGCAAGTGGACAGTGACAAAAGGGCGGAATAAAAGGCACACACCAGCCAAATGAGCCATAGTGATCAAAATAAACCTGTGCACGCAGTTAGAAGTCACACTTGCACAGATTTCTGAACTTGTACCAGTTGGTTTAATTGACAGTACACTTCCATGGGACAGTTCATTAGGTACACCTTGTAATATTGGTCTAAGTTCTCATCTGTTTGTCCATAGAAACACTGAGCAACGTTGAAGGAACATTCCAGAGAGACGCTGGTTCATTACCCTTTGTTCAACCATGATACAATTATCTTGATTGGCCACATCCTCATGTTGAGCTACTGGGCAGCAGAGGGCGTTTCAGTACAGACACAACCTATTTGCCATGATTGGAACTTGACTAAGGGGGGGCATCAGTGGAAGTAAATTGTGGTCAGAAAGGTGACTGGCCTTGAACATGGCTACAAATTTGAAAGCAACAAGCTACGGACGTGATTGGCTGAGTAGATATTGATGTCCATTTATGATCAGTTGAGCATGTGTACCTTATGAAGTGCCCAGTTAGTGTATTCATTTTGACATCTATTTACAGACGTGGAAAGAAAACTAAAGTGAATGTGGCTACAACACATTGGCTGATGTGTGGAGGACAACATGAACAGACAGTCATGGCTATATTCAGATATCAAATAGTACAGAAGAGAGAAAAAAAGAAAAGAAAAATCAACTGCCATGTGCCTAGAAAGAGTTACAAATCAATTCCTTTCAGATGTTGATGCTACAACATCATTTTCCTCAAATACAGTGCAACATCATAAATATCAATAGCAAATTCTCAACAAAGATAACTCTTGACTACTTTGAGATACACTAAAGTAATTCAGTGAGAATTAATTCAACTGAGGCCGCACCTGCATATATGGGACGTTTCTACAAAATATGTAACAAAATAAGATGCTATTATAATTACAATATTTTTTTTCTCTTCCCTTCATAAATGTGGATGGTGTGGAGGAGGAACTTTAGTGTGTTTCAAACAGTTTTAATGAACGGAAATCCTGTATAATATCAGCATATTATCTTGACTCATGATTTAAATATTAAACTGGTACAGTTGATAAACTGTCTTGTTTGAGCAGTGATACAAGGACGCCCCATAGGAAAATGGTTATATTTACAGCTCCTGACAAAAGGGAACTAAGTGACATAAATAGCAAAAAAATGAATAAATTATTATTATTATTAGGTTTTGAACGAAATGTGAGCATAATGAAATTTTTTAAATAAATTGAATTCTCAAATCTGCCATATCCTTTAAATAACACAAGGAGGGATTATGAAAGTAGGCAAATGCATTATTTTATTAAACGGGGGTTATGATGGCAGCAACACAAGACTTTTCACGGTTATTAACGACACGCAATTAACTCGTATGTGCAGTGGCGTAAGAAAACACCTCCAAGCAGCACAAGAATGCAAACTCATTTAGCATCATAATTCGATAGTTCTAAATTCACGGCCGATAAGTGTTTTTTGTACAAACATTTATTGTGATAATGACTACTACTGCACGTTCTAACTTGCGTGAGAATTCGGGTTGCATTGCCGCCATAGGAAAAGAACTGTCGTAAACCGAGGATCCCCTTTATGACTAGTTTATCAGCTATTTATTTCATTCTGTGTGTCTGGTTTTGTTCCACATGACGATGTTGTAATGTACCTACCATTCAACACACGGCTTCAATTTATTTGCTATTACTAAAGACTGGATTTTTCAAAATGGAAGTAATAGTAGTTGTATCATCTAATGTGTGACGCAAGTCATTGGTTTGCTAGCACATAACATATGATAAGCACTGTGTACTGTACCCCCGGAATAGTTAAGGTTGATTTGTGTCTCACTGACTTGTGTCGTCAAAGTCTGACGCACATTTTTGCATGATTCTGGTTTTGTAAAAGATGAATGAATGAATGTGAAGCAGCAACAACAACTGAAGTACAAGCACATCAGCGCTGAGATTCTGACCTTTGATATCCGCCTCTTCGTTGACTCAAAGGGTTGCGCCTCGCTACGGCAGCGGCAAAGCTGACGAGGCAACAGAGCACTGTGGTGACGTGTGTGGTCGTCCAGTTGGACGCGTCATCCTCGACGTACGCCGCCAGGAGATGGCAACACAAAACCAGGAACCACAGCACCGAAGACACTATGTCGATTCTCCTCAACCTGATAATAACACCAGATGGACTGTTGATTTTCCTTTTCAACCAGACATCCACAACAGAGTGCGACTTACCTGGCTGATCCTGCTAATAGAAGACCAATGAGACACAATGACAGGCCCACACAAACGACTGCCATGTGATTAGCTTGTCCAAAGAGCCACAAGAGCTTGGCATACTCAACAAATGTGACTGGGAGGAGGTCCAGCAGGCTCTGCCATGTCGGTACGCCTCCAACGCTGCCATTGTTGGCGGCGGACACATTGCGGGCGACAGTATGGAGAGTATTCAATCTTCCGTTTGATGCCTGCCGATCGGCCGAGAAAGTCATAGCGAGCAGGAAAGCACAAATGAGGAAGGAGATGCATCTGAGCAGGACGACGGCCAGAGGACATGACGCAGAGAGGGAGCCCTGTGGAGATAGAACGTCATGGATTAGAAGCACTTTAGACAACCTTCAGTCATGATAAAAGTAGCCTAATTTAAAGGGCATAAAGAGAGGGATGCAAACAATTTGATATGAAAAGTGACATCATTAACTAACTAACTTAAAACTAAGCACAATTTTAAAAGGACCAGCGTATATGAAGCTTTTGCGGGCCACATCATGGATTGGTGGGAAGGCTCGGGGTCTCAAATTTGACATGTTTGATGTGGTTCCTAATCCACGGCGATATATTCAAATTGGATTCAGGTCTCTTCAAAATGTGGCTCAGAATTTCATACATAACGGATATCTGCCATTTTTATTGCAGCAAAAATGCACGGATCAAAAATGCCCAGTCAATGTCAACTTGATGTCATAAAAATAAATGTCAAATGAAAATACAAATAAATGCATTTATAAAAAAACAGCTGCAGTAAATCTAAACTAAGAAAAATGGATAAACAAATGATGCATTAGATTTGTGTTGGTCATTAAGGAAAAATGATGGTGACTGCGGGCAGCAGAGGAATGTTTGCATTTTTCTCGGGCAATAAATTTAAATTCTATACATCAACAACGATACACTTTTACATTGTAATAAGAATACATGTTAAAGAATTAAAACTAAATTAACTAAACTGCAATCATGAAAATGAATGGAGTAAATCAATGGATAGATTCCTGCGCACACTTTGTAATTATTTATTATTTATTTACCATATTTTCCAGACTATGATTCCAGAATATAACTCGGACCAGCCCAAAAATGCAAAATGAGGTAGAAAAAAAAAAATGATAAGTCTCATTGCAGTATAAATCACATTTTCTGATGGGTAATCTGTTTTACAAACGACTTGATAAAAAAACAAAAAAACATTTCACCTTGGAAGGCAAGTTAGAACATTAATAAAGGAATAGAGAACAAGCTGAATTGGTGTTGATCTGCTAACACAATGAAGGTTATTCAGCAATACGAAAAATGAACAGAAAGTGTCCAGTGCTCACGCAGGAACAGCCAACCTATTAAAAAAAGTGTGATTTACGGTCCAGAAAAGATGGTATGTCCAGTCGAAGAAGAAGAAGAAAAAAAAAACAACACCATTGTTGTAACTCAGATCACTCGGAATGTACGTGTAAATAGAGTCCCCCCCAAAAATATCATATCCATCACAGGCACTGGGCAATTGGATGTGTATTGTAAATCCAGTTCTAGATCAGTATTCACTGTTTTTTTTTCATGCTCTGCGCATACCTTTATGAAGCCTTTCAGCGACTCTTGTGTGCGTCTAAGATGATTGCTGAGCAGCACGGTCCTAAGCTGGCGGTTCTGATATTTGATGTAATAGTCAACAGC
Source organism: Idiotropiscis lumnitzeri (assembly GCF_059441095.1). NCBI lineage: Eukaryota > Metazoa > Chordata > Actinopteri > Syngnathiformes > Syngnathidae > Idiotropiscis > Idiotropiscis lumnitzeri. Next base: position 15,494,809 of record NC_142393.1, read on the forward strand.
TGCCTGACATGGCCTGCACAGCTTGTAGTGCTCTTCCAAGTGACACTTGTAAGCGTCAATCTCATCATCGTAGTTCCCCTAGATAATTAAAAAGTAGGGATTAGTCTCCTCAGGCTTGACAATGACAAAGCCAGCATTTTTAATACATACATCGTCCTTTGGTATAAAAGAGGCCAGAAGCTTGATCGTAGTTGACTGGTTGTGATTGCATTTCCTGCAAAGAAGCATCTTGGAGTTTACCCACTGCGTGGTACCAAGAGTCACCTGAGTAGGAATACTCCCAAACACTCCATGGTTCAGATCTTCTGTGTACTGGGCTGGAATGGGCTTGTTGTAGTCGCCATTCTGATATCAGGACAAACAAATGTTTAGTAATGCAACACAGACTTCTCGTTACACCTGCTGTAAAAGCGCTATATAAATAAAGGTGTGTATGTTGTATGGAAACTTACATCCTGAAAACCATTGTACTGGTCACAGCTGGGACAGTCCCAACAGTTCCTGTTGCCATATGGAACTATTGTGTCATGATTGCAGAACCAGCAGTTCACTGCAGCATTCGGGGGTGTTTTCCTGTCAATTGAGAGTTTGTTTGTTGGTTTTAAATAATGACGTCATTTTGGGGAACCACAAGGGAGAGACATTCACCAGAAACAAGTAGCTAAGGGAAAGGAGAGTTGTCAATGGATTATAGACTGGGAGTAATCTGAAGAGAGTAGCTCGCTGCTTGGTCTTTAAACAATTCGTTTTGTGGTGGAGAGTAAGAAGACACCTGACTCGTTTTCATCTCATCATCTTCTGTATCTCCACGCTATCATGGTTACATTACATGGTACAAGCTAATAGAAAACAATAATATATTCGGCGGTCGAAGATTCATTATTGAGACACACCAACATCACCTCACACATGTTTAAATAGTCTTGCTGTTTTCTGGTTGTTGATAGTAAGAGTGATGGGGTACAGAATCGTGCCATGTTGTTACCTGTTAGCAAGCTTGTAGATCAGCACGCCACCGGCCACGAACGCTGTAGCGCTGTACAAGACTTGAGGATATAGCTGCAAAAGGTCTTTGAACGTCTCCATTGCATGAACAGAAAAGCTGCTTTGGAGAATAAGATGTTAATGCGTCTGGTTTAAGGATTTTCAGTGTCCATGAAACAAGCCAAACTTGAACGCGGCAAATGAACCTCTCTTTTGTCTACGCCCATGTGTCGGAAACGGAAACTACGTCATCAAGGGCGCGTTGAACGAGTCAAACTTGAGATTCTGGATAACCCTCTGATTGGTTAAAATATGTAACGGACGCCACTTCATTAAAATATTCACCATAATGTCTGTTTTTAAATTAAGTGTTGTATTAAAATTAATAACCCAATAAAGTGGTTATATTCAACCGAGGACTATTTTGATTATATGGAGTTATCAAGAATTATGGTATTGCATCTTCCTTGTCACGTGTTTTAAATTCGATGTACGAAAAACAACACCGTTACCAGTAATACCCCCAAATATGGCTAATAAGACTAAACGTAGCTGAGGAAAGGGAATTAATATAAAACGTGCAACAAGTTTCGAGGATAGGCTGCTTGATTAAAAAAAGAAATTAACTTTTCCCCAAAAATGTTTATTTAACAAACATGATAAATTTTACATTAAGGAAACATTTTAAGTGTGCTTGAACTGTTTTGTAGAAGGCAACGAACATAAATAAATAACAGAATATGAACATCCAGTTGGGTATAAAACCGTCAAAATTTCAAAACTTCTTAGTCCACAAACGACAGGGGTGAAGCATGGTAACGTCTTACAGCTCAAATGGCTCAACGCCGCCCCATGGTGGTGAAGTGTTGGTTGACGCACTCGACCGACTCCGCGGGCCAGGAAGCGTCCACAGCGCGGTACTGGTACCCGACCTGCGACACCAGAACAGGCTGTTGATGGTAGACAGTGCTGGTCACAGTGTTGAAGTTCGACGGCATTAAGTAGTGGCTCACGGGGAGGTCCCTGCTGTGCTGGAGCAACGGAGCCGTGTGGTAGAAACTTGCATGGGGCGAGATGGGCTGACTCACGGTCCACAAGGAGCTCACACACGGCGTCGGGTGGGTCGAAGTCGACTTGTCACATTGGGCTCTCCTCACCTTGTGACGACGCCGCCGGAACGTGCCCTCCTCGAATATGTCCTCTAAGGCGCCATCCAGCACCCAGTAGTTGCCCCTCTTGCCCCCGCAACTCTCGCTTGGTACCTTGACGAAGAATTCATTCAGGGACAAATTATGTCGGATGCTGTTTTTCCAGGCTTTTTGGTTGCTCTGATAAAAGGGGAACTTGGAGGTGATGTATTCGTAGATGCCGCTAAGAGTTTGTCTTTTCTCGGAGCTGTCGTCAATGGCCATGGCGATGAGAGCCGTGTACGAGTAGGGCGGCCTCTTTTCCCAGCAACTTTCCTCCTTCACGTCGGCAGCATTGGGCCGGATCGAGTTGAAGCTTGTGTCCGGTAGAGATTTGTCAGCCATGGCGACGTCCGCGTCCTTGAAGCCCAGGGTGAATAATGTGCTGTAAAGCAGGTGCACAGGTGCTCCACACTCCGCCCGCCCTACACTTGGCACGTGAGGTCTCGTCAATTTCAGGGGTTCCCACGGTTAGCGAGCGTGTGAATGTCTTGATCAAAGGCAGTGACTGTCCAGGTTTTTTTAACTTTCGGATGAGTGCAACATTAACGCGAACGCACGCACGCACGCACGCACGCACGCACTGACAGCCATGTGTGTGCGCGCGCGTGTGCGTGCGTGTGCATTCGTATTGCGAGAGCTATAGACTGTATGCGCGTACATGTGCACACACACTACTGCACTACCTTTCCAATACAATGAAACCTCGACTAATTTGGTTTGGAGGGGTCGTTTGAGGTAATTGTCTTTTACGTTCCTAAAAACACTAATGTGATCTAAAATCATTGTTTATTGTTTTGTACTTTACTCATAGCCTAAAAATGCCCATTACAGCTTTACAGTAAAGCTTGAAACTGTTCAAAAAAGTCGTAGATAAGATATAGATAAGAACTTAACAAAACAATAACTGTGTACTGTATCAAAAATAGCATGTTCAAGAGACATGTACACGACTGACTCGCGCCTGAATAAAAAACAGCCAGAGATACTGTATGTATAGATATACAACACTCTCATTTGAGCTACATGCTTACTGCAAAGATAAACTTATGTCTATGGAGTTAGGGGTAACCCTAAACAAAATATAGAATATTTGGTAAGGAAGAAACATGAAGCATGTTCAACTTAAATAAATAAATTAATTAATTTATAATTAATGTTAACATTCTTCTCCTGTTTTAATTCTTAGTAAGTCACAGTAAAAAACATGACAAATTTTCTACTTGTTGCCCAAATAGTTATCTTTCACCTGCACACAAAAGCGGGCTCTTCTGGCCAAAGAAGAGCCTATACAATTCAACATACAGACAGCCTTAAGGAATGTAACATGTATAGGGTAGCGTCTGTGCACTGAATGCATTAACTGTCTTTACAGATTTGCACGAGACAAGACCACCCCCTTGAAATAGGTTAATTTCAGTTTGGATTGAAAAATAGGGTTAAGGGTGTACCCTAAATAAAGAAGAATTAGGCTTATTGGTGTCATGGTCAATGCACATCGTTTCCCAACACATTAGATCCAGGTTCAGCTCCCTTTTAAGAGTAGTAATCTGGTCTAACTGACTTGTCAGAGTGTAGCAGTGAGTGACTCACTGACACAATCAGTGATGCAAGACTACTTGACTCCCTCTGATTCAATTATCTAAACAGCCATTTCAAACACAAACAAAGAGAACAATTTGAAACGCTCCAATGACAAACTTTATTTTGGGTAACATCCAACACAATGTGATTCCCCAATGTAAGACAACCATAGTGAAGTCGACTTTTATTTCCACAATATTTTATTTAGGTGTGAAAGACAACACGTACTTCACGTCCACACGCAGTTGTCTAACAGGATATGTGAAGGCACTTTTGTTGAAAGAGAAAAAAAATCACTTTTGTTTCTGTTGTAAAACATCATCGTATGACGCACAGACTTGAGAGTGACTTTGAAACCTAATGATAAATCATATTTAGGAGTTCATTATTTGAATGTCCCTTCTTTCCAAGTATGCTAATGACGTGCAGAGGTGTTTTTTTACTGTCAGCAAAGTTTGAAATAAGATGGCCAAAGAACTAAATAATTATATTCTAAAGATGATTATATAACGGCCAGAGGTGCTGCTATTATAAGCGACGTGACATCAAGTCCATCTTTTGTCCATCCTGTCAGCTTCCTTGTCCAATATAATGTTCAGTGGTTCATTCTAAGACTGCTGATTCGGTAGTACAGCCTTCCTGGCATCAAGTTTCTGAGATGTGACCTTCTGATCGTGGGTGTCTTAAATTCAAAAGTGAAAGTGGTATCTTTTCTTGGACCAAATAGTTATTACAGGTTATTCTTGATGGAAAAGGAAGATGTAAAGATTTTTGAAGGCATAAGTATCGGGACACCAGATTCTGACACCCACAGGAAGAGAAAATCTGCAATAGCACTAGTAGGTCATTTTTGGGATTGAGGTTGAGATTCTGAATTCTTTTGAGAAAACGCTTAATGTTGTAGTAGTACTAGTAATATAATTTCATAGGGTTTCACAAAAAAACAATCACAGAGTGCTTTTCATGGTTAAATGCAGATTCACAGTAATACCGTTAATGCAGTCAAACGTGTTTTAACTCTTTTAGCAGAATTGAAAAGAAAAAGATACATTTATTTTATTTTAAAATCAGTTAATTAATAATTGTTCAATTCTGAATGTAGGGTAAACATTTTAATGCGTAATTTATTCTTAAACCTTGTGTCTTACATACAATTTTTCTTCTGTGAATGATGTAGCCCATCTGTCCATTTAAAAAACAAATGTGGCCATGGAGTTCCAAAGTTTGCCCTTCCCCGATTTGAAAGGGAAGTAGCAGTAACAGTGTAAATGGCTGCATTATTGAGCCATAATACTCATGTTACATTACAAAAATCTTATGGCACACCATCAACATCTGGTATCAGTTTACTGTAATTTGGGTCAGGAAGACATGACTTATTGTTTTGTATGAAAGGCAACAGGTCAAATGTACTTTCTGCTGTCTAATGAGGAACAGCTAATTGTGACGCCTGTTACTAGATGTCGCTGGCATAGATAGATGAACAAAGATGTATCTGTAATAAATCATGTAATAAAATATATATATATAATTTGTTAGTATTTTTTATATATACATTTTACATGAAGTGAAATAGTCCTTAATTCAATTGGACAACTGACTGTATGATCCACTGTTAATAGAATGATGACAAAACAATGGCATTTTTGGTTTGCATTTTTGGGTGACTGCAGATGGATAAAATAAGTATGTGTCTCATTTCATGAATAAATAGATTTATTTAGATTTTAATTTACATTCAGTGTAATCCTCATACTGTCATTGTGGCTCCTAGAGTTTTTTTTCCCATGGGAGATGGTCAAAATGAGTCTTTGAGTCTCTCTCTCTCTCTCTCGCTCTCTCTGTTTTCTGACGTGTCAGAACTGCAGACTTAAACGCACATATATTTTTAATAGATTCCACTGTCCAGCAGAGGGCAGCAGACTGACAATGATCGTGCTTACATGGGCCACGCTTCTTGACAGTGCAATATGAATTACGATGCTCTTTCGAGTCTCTCTCTCTCTCTCTCTCTCTCTCTCTCTCCCTCTCTCTCTCTCGCTCTCTCTCTCTCTCTCTCTCTCTGTGTTTTCTGACGTGTCAGAACAGCAGCAGACTTAAACGCACATATATTTGTAATAGATTCCACTGTCCAGCAGAGGGCAGCAGACTGACAATGATCGTGCTTACATGGGCCACGCTTCTTGACAGTGCAATATGTATTACGATGCTCGAACTACAAATCAGCAGAGATGTAGTTTGCTAGTTTTACAGATAAAGTTCTTTCTATACTATGTACATAAAACACAAGTTAAAGTGGATTATTGCAATATTTTGGGCATTTGATGAATTCATGTTTATATGTCTGAAAACAAAAAAGGAGAGGCAATTTATTCAGCGATTCATTGTCAGGTGTGAGTGATCGCTTTCATTTTTTTTGAGCATCATTTCTTTTTAGTCATGGAAAAAAAACAAATTCCCTGTGGTGACTCGATGGTTGCGGTTGGTAAACAACTTCTAAACACTGGCCTCTGTGACGTCGCTGTTTCTTCATTCTGACACGTCCCATTACGGACTTTGAAGCCCGAAACAAAAAGAGGAAAATGTATCCCGGGGGTCTTTAGAATTCACGCGAGGAGCCATAAAAACAACACTTCATCAGAGGCGCCATTCAAGAATGGTAATCTGCAATATATTCAAATGAGAAGTATTGTGTGAAGGGCAAGCCAAAGAGCTTTGTTTTATCCATTGCCCCTTTCCTTCTTTTTGCTGGCCTCTTGTGAGTGACTTGGATGTACACAAGATGACTGAAAAACAAAAGCAACACGGATTCCAGCACAACATGGATTGGACGGATGTGTGTGTTCATGCGTGTGTGTGTGTGTGTGTGAGCATGAGTGTGGCATATGCATTAAAAAGACAAGAACATTTGGGCCAGCGTATCAATCTGCTAAGGAAAGGAAAGTTTTGTGGAAAGAAGGCGGGTGAGGATGTGAAATACACGACATGTGAGAAAAAGGAACTCCAGTTGGTCGCTCTTTAGAAAAGGTCCCTCAACTCTCCTGCTGGGTCTCACTCGGCTCTTGTCCTCCTGCTACAATGCCACCCACCCCTCATCACATATGCCCCCCCAACTGACCTCCACATGCCGGAGCTCTACGCTGACAGGCGGCGGCCCAGACCTTAGCATAAGGAGGGCCGCTCTCCAATGTGCTCCACAGCTGGGACCCTGCTGGAAAGGGCACACTGCCTTCACACCAACACATGCTGCCTCCTAGTAGCACACTTTGCTCACACAGGACAACTTCAAAAAGACAACTGGGCTACATATCGGGGAACTGGTATCTTACAATCAAAATAACAATTTTATGAACTTTACAAGCACACCTGGTAAATAACGTGTTTGGGTGAATTACTTTCGAAATAAAATGAATGCTGCTATACTCATAATGTAGGAATAGATTTTTTTTTTTTACCTCTTTCCATGAAATGATTGTGAAAATGTGATTTGCTCTCAGCAGATGGCCCCTCTCTAGATCTTACACCTGATGAATAATCATTGCAACTGATCAAAAATTTACTGATGCCTTTTAATGGAAATAAAGAGAGGATTGTGTCTTAAAGTAAACATTCTAACTTTATAGACAGCATTGCTTCATACTGTACATTACTAGTTACCTATCATTCCAAAGTAATTAGAGTATTCCAATTAGATTGTATCTGAATTCTTGACTTGAGTTACCTTCGCCCCCATAAAATGGTGAAATACTTTATTGTGCCATTTAACTTTAAAACAACAGTGACCTTTAACAAGACAACAACGCCAAAACAACATTAAGCACCTTTTCCACTCAGCCAAACAACAACTATTTTTCTGAATAGTTTAATGAATTAAAATTAAGATTGCATTGCAAAAAAAAAAAAAAAAAACCTTTACATTTCAGTCCTCCTTATAGACCTGTATTTGGGGGTAAATCACCTTAATTTTGTCTCGTCATCACATTCACCTAACAAACAACTAATACTGTATTTCCATCCAGCTATCCAACCTTCCAACCTGCCTCGGTGCAAAAGTTAAAGCTTCTCCGTCTATTTTAGCTTAAAATTCCCTGTTCCATTGCTAAGCAGAGCTCAAGTGGGAGCGGAAAGTAATGTGATTATTGTGGGAAATATGTAGGAAATGTAAATGAAGAGCAGGCGAGTGTGGTACTCGCAGCTGGATGTTCAATTTTTTTTTATTTATATTTTTTTTATGTTATGCATCCTCACATCCACTGCCAGTGGGCCATCGGAGCTCAAAATGACAACCACCAGAGGCAGTTTCAAGCAAGGGAGCTCGACACAGATCCTGACATAAATGAAAATTAAGATGAAAATGTTGCTTACTCTAAAATGAGTATTGTGTTAATATACATCAACTTTCACAAACTTAAGTGTCATTTATGGTGGCATACTTATCACAACCCGGAGTTACTCTGCAGAGTACGTATGGATGGAAGTCATTTCAAATGGATTAATTGCATATCTTTGTGAAACATCTTAAATCAAAGCTTAAAGCACTTTTCAATCAGTCCCGTGCAGGCAAAAATGTGCAGGTTTGTGGACTTGGTAAAAACTTTCTATTAAGACTTTAAAATGTCTTCATGGTCATTCCTGTGTTGCTAAATGTGAACAACTGTATCGTGACATGACAGGATCATTTTGACTGAAGCTTGACATTTAAGATTGACAAAAAACTAAATAACAGTATTATGTGTTTAAACAAACTGGAGCTATTGTAGCATCTTCAAAAATGTCCAAATCTTAAGGCCTGCAAAAACATATGAAATATGAAAGCTCGACAAATATGTGTGGAACTTTTGACAAAGGGCAACTGAAACAAGTGCGCTCAGTTTTTGCTCAATCCACCCTTCAGTACTGACTACTGACCCAATGTTGACTCGCGGCAGGAATATTTTGCCATTCTGATGCTAATGGGAGATTTAACCACCTACTTAACCACACAGGCTTTACTCTCTATACATATCCACTCAACCACATCTGAGAGAGAGAGAGAGAGAAAGAGAAAGAGGAAAAGAGGGAAGGTGAGAGGCAGGGAACTTTTTTTTTTAAAATAAATTTTCTGTATAGCAATTCAAAATAATACTCAAGGGTCCGGTGTTTGCTTACAATCAACCAGAAACCAGATTGCTTAGAAATGAAGGAAAATGCTGCTAACTAGGAAAAAACTGCAAGCAACAATGAAAAATATATTTCCTTGGTTGGAGGTAATATATGAGCAGCCTCTCCATTAGCATTTAAATGTTGGGGATCGCATTGCATTATTCTCTATTCCATACAAGGTGCTTGGGAGGTTACCTGTCTGGGTGGTTTTGTCAGGCAGACTCGTCCTGTTGGAGACAGGGGTCACCAGTTAGCATTTTGACCTTTTAATACCAGAAAGGTGGGCTGGGGGCACACTTTGCTGCTTGGCCTGGCATGGCACAATAAAGTGCTGCTCCAAGGACAGGTGGTCATTAAAGAGGCCATAATCCCCCAACCCAATGAATAGCTCATGGCCACGAGGATGCTCAAAGAAAAAGTGGAATGAGGGAGAGATGAGAGGGAAAGACAAAAAGGGGCAGATCGAGCTCCTTTAGGAGACAGGGGCGAAGTTTTTGCTGCAGGGATGGCGGAGCTCTTTCAGCCGCGGCTGCAGACCGTGCTTCAGAGCGGATGTGTTAACAGTTTCGGGCTCAATGGAGGGAGAAATCCTCACAAAGGGAGGTGTACAAATATTGTGGGAAATCCGCCCGCTCTTTAATATTTCATGAAGGCCCACAATCTATTCATGGGACTCCATTCCTTTGGAGGGGCCTGCATTCAGGCTCACTCCGCAGGCTCAATGGGCAGCCCTTAATTGAGTGCCCGCTCATTCTTGGGCTCCCCGGTAGATTGTTCCCCCATGAATGCCCTCGCCTCTTCATCCTCCTCTTCTTCTCGCTGAGAGTGGCCCAAAGAAAAAGGGGGCATGCCTTGCTGGTGGTGCTTGTGGGAGAGTGATGAAGGAGACGGGGGTGGGTGCTGGGGGTTGATGAAATATGATAATAGGGGCAATAGGGGATGTTAGTGCGTACAGAGCTTGGGGCAGGGGGCTAATCCTCAGGGCGAGGCTGCATTTCCCCTAGATGGCAAGAGCGTGTGGGCTTGTATGTCAGATGGAGGCTAAGGAGGGGGGGGGGGGCTGTGTGAATTTGTTTAATGACCAAGTGTTGCTCCGGGACACAAAAGCCAAGATAAATCAACCAAGAGCGTTTTTCCTTTTAGCGTTTTATACATGCATGTGCGGGCTTCAGGGTGGCTTCTTTGCCCATTTGTGTTCGATTGACAACTTTTGGGACACGACCCATAATATGTCTACACGTGAGGAACATTTGTTATCTTTCTTTTTATTCCAGTGTGACCTGTCAAGAGTCTTTGAGCATTATAAGCAACCAATATATTGTAATTCTACTATTAGAGCTGATACAAATCCTAACGCCACTTTACTAAATATCCTTTGAAGGGCCCATGGTCACTTAAAAAAATAATCATTAATTCAAAAAATAATAATAGATAATGATAAATGAATGGGTAACTTGACAGTAGGAGCTCAAGTGATGCTGCAGGCCTCCAGCTGCAGCCTGTGCTCTTGATCCTGAGATTAAAGGTCATCCTATGCTTTCTAAGGGCCTGTAAGACCCTGGGAGCCCGACTCAGTCCCTCTGACTCGCCTTTAATGCTCCCAACTGTGTCCAACAGGCTTATGTGCCAGCCCGGGAGAGAACCTGCAGAGAGGAAAATCTTCCGCATCCAACACTCCCAAGTGAATATGCACACACAAACCGTGGATGCATGATTTATCCCAGCCCAGCCACAACCGCTATCCAGCATGGGACCCCCTAGGTAGACTGTGGCAAAGCCATGCTAAATGGATTTTGCAGAGGAAGAGATTTAAAGCTTTTCATTGGCTTCAGTTTGTTTCACTCGAGTGCATCTCAGGCCTTTGATGGATGCTTTCAGGCTCGCTCTCATTCTCAGTCTGTTTTAAATGAATGTTTCTGTACATGTAAATACAAAATAAATGCCAAGCACTTTAAAAAAAAACAAAAAAACAATTCTATTTCAGATATTGTCATTGCTGTGTCAGTGACGGTTTAAATAGTTGTCTCTTACAGTATGCGCCTCGTGATTGACTGTCAACGAGGTCAGTGCATAGTCTGCCTTTTGCCCAAAGTCCAGCTCCCTCAGCACCGAATAAGATAAACTTGTGCAGTCTACAAAATTGATAAAATTGTAAATCTTATGTAAAGAACACATTGCAAATACTTTACATTAAAAGAGGCAATGCTGGCAAAAAGTTCAAACGTACTCCACCCTTCATCCAATCCTCCTAATATGCAATACAATGCAGGTAATGCATCAACAGGGTCTAAAACTGGAGTAGAATGTAAAGGTAGAAATTTGACAGTTGAGAAAAACCAGGAAATGACTCCTGTAATATGATACAATGTTTGGTAAACCATCAAGTTCAGACGAATATATTCTCTGATTTAATCCCTGGCAAACCACAGGCTCAGGAGGAAGAAGTCCAGGAACAGTCTAATCCAAACATCCCCGGATATGAAGTACTCTCCCCATGTTGCTCTGCTGGGCCTTTGTGTTAGTTGGCATTAACACCACAAGTGTCGTCTGAGCCTCACACTGACTCGCGATTAGCACAACTACTGGCTGGAGGTTTTTTATTATCTGGTCATAATTTGGTATACGACGGCTCCATGCATATTACTACACCGTCTATAACTTTTATCAAGATTTTTTTTTATTTTTTAATTGTTTTGCTGTATAATATGTTAATAATATTTCCCAATAAAATGTACAACAGTTAATTGGAGTATTTTAATTCACATGGCATGTTTTAATTTAATCAAAAAATATTTTAAATATTTTGTGTGAATTTTGGTTAAAGAATTGACATCATTGAAATTTATTTTCCATCAGGCTATTAACAACTCCATTTTTTTTTTAAAGTGGGACTATTGTGATTCTAATTCATTTAAAACTGTCAAGGCGCTAACTCATGAATTTAAGTTGATTATATTCAAGTTTTTAATGAACTCAATTATTGTTACTGTCTTGAAAACGTTTTTATTTGACTCACAAGTACATTCCAGAACAGTGCAAACCTTTGAACATCCTTGACTAGTAACTAGGACACCAACAAAAGTAGAATAATCCAATTAAATGTTTTTTTCTGTAATTAATTAAAAATGAACTTTGAGTTTCTAGTCATTTTATTAATTTACAATAAAAAGGCACCACAAAATACCTTTTCATTGTGGAAAAACATGACCACTTTAGTCTATAAATGAATTCTGCTAAGTGGCAGGCCCGCAGGCCTCCATATTATTTATACTTTTACTATAGGCGGCGGTGTCACTTAGATAAACACAGCAGAGGTTCATCTCATCGGGCACACAAAAAGCCAGAGTGTGCCGCTTCCAATGGCTCTGCTGAACTTTGACCCGCACGGGTCACAGAGAGCATTTGTCCCTCAGTAATTGGACAGAAGGGCCCTTTCGCTCTTCATTTAACCTTTGGGGTTCCAGATCTTTCTTCCGAGGGTACCATAAAGCCCACGGTCCTGACCGAGTGTTTTCAGGCCTGTTTTTTCCACCCCCATCACAGGCCTTTGAAAGTCAGAGAAAAGCTGAAGTGTGCTTGCCCTGTTGGACACAATGGTAGAGTTAGTAACCTCTGACCTGACGGTCCCGGGCCTTTCTTCCTGGATCAGGCGCTGCCTTTCGCCACGCTGGGTTATTGCTGCACAGCTTGGCAACGGAGCCAGGGTAAACACTTGTTAAGATTGCACTTCTTTACCTTCCTTCAGGCTCCCCCACAACTTGTTGTCTCTCACAGGCACACTGCTTCTAGATTTGTTTCTTGTTTGGGAGGTCCGTTTGAGTACTTCCAGCAGCAGCTTGATCATCCATCATTCTGACGTCTCTTTGTCACCGCTCCAATGGGGAGCACAGTTGCTCAAACAGGCTGGTGAAAGTCATCATATTGGACATGAAGATGCTTTGTTTGGAAGCAGGAGAGAATGTTTTGCAAGATGTTGCAGACATCACAATGTGTTCCACGAGAAACTCACGATGCCATAATCTCAATATTTCAACCACAATGCGAGTTTATATTTGTTTAGGAGGGAATCACGGGACATATTGTATGTCGACAATTGGCATGCCAGCCTGCCACACTCTTACGGACAATTTAGAGTCTTCAGTTAAGTGGCGTGCTTGTTTTGGGAATGTGAGAGGAAATAAGAACATGAAAACGCATACTGCGATTCAAACTGTGGCAGTGAGGTTGTCATGCCAATCATATACGCACCACCGCGGTGCCAATTATCCAGTATTTAAAATTTTTCCATTTTGCCAAAACTTCCTCGAGTGACTTAACCGTACCATTCTCAAATTCCAGTCTGGTATGTTAAGCGTCTATTTTGACAATCCGGTTGTTGTGGCATTTGTGTGACCCTAAATCCCACTTAATTGGGAGCCCACTACATTTAAAATTACTTCCTTTCCTTAATCTCTCAAGTGCTGCCCCGAATCTTTGTGTATCATTGCGCTGTTGCCATGGTGACTGACCATCCACGTGGTGTAGCCAGATGCCGAGCATGCGGCCGCTGTCCGTGAAGCATCTTGTGAGGTGGCCACAAACATATGGGCGGAGAAAGGAGAGCTCCCCTGGAGCTGCTGGCTTCTCTCCTCGGGGACGCAAAGCTTTTGTCCCGAGCCTGTCCTCCATGCCACTTAATGGTGCACAACAGCAGTGTACAGTATTGTCAATTGCGCTCTGCTTCTGTGGTGCCGTCAGGCCCTCAATAGCGGGCTTCCTCCCTCCTTGCCTCTCATTCCCAGTGGGTGTTTTAGTGTCCTCGTCTTTCATCCCTTTCTCCAGCCGCCTCCTCCCTTTGCTACTTTTGCTCACTTGCCCACTGTTCTACTGAGTGATGATCTAATTGTCAGAGAACAATTAAGCCATCTGATTTCGCCACTACTTTGTCGTCATGTGTGCTTTGTTTTAAAATGGGCCCGACAGAATACAGGAAAAAGCCTAGAGGTCATTTCAGTATCTGTCTGCGCTGGATGTGAGAAGTTCTCACCATGTGGGCCCACAAAGGTGTTGAGGTTGTTGAGGTTTCGACCTAGCAAGCGACTCGACTCAAAGTGTTTTATTGTGTTTCGTGTTTTTAGTTTGTTAATTTATTGTTTCAACGTCATGTCTTTGTATTTATATGACAGATTTTTGCTTTATGTACATCACTTTGTATGCCGTTTTGGTTGTTTTTAAAGTGCTCTATGAATAAAGTTGATTTGAGTTGATGGGTCACTCACAAATGTGTTTACTTAACAAGTAGGGCTGCGAAAGCCGAAATTAGAACTAATTTCCAGAAATTCATTGGAATGAACTGCAACTTTAAGCAATACTGGTTAGGCTTTAACAGAAAACACAATATTATTATTATTAAAAAAACAAACATGATATGCAATATGGGTGATGAATTCTGAGATATTGATATTATTGTGATATTTCACAAAATTATTTTTTATTATCTAATGAAAGATTTTGTTTCATGCGGCAAAATAAGTAGGCTCAAAATATTCTTACCTAATTAAAAAAATAAAATAAATAAATATATATATATATATATATATTGACAAAAATGGGAACGTGTAATTAATTCTCATTACATTTGAAAACACATGTACAATATATGTAATATATGCAATATATGTAAAAATATTTCCAGTCTTCTTTCATCAGACAAAATGTTTCTGGAAATTTACGCTGGCCTAGTCCATCTTTGTTAGCCAAAACAGGAGGAAAAAATGCTTTGTTCGGCCCGGTTAAATAATGAAACTGCTCATAGGCCTCCCTCTTGTCAGCCCAATAAATGTGTCTATGCCCGTTTAGGCCTCAAGAAATATATCCCCTCTTAATAGACAGGTGACCCAAACAGCTGGAAGACAGCTTTGCCCAAGCTGGGATGTCTGCACATTTTTACCCCCGTTGCCCCCATTGTTAGCATAATGTCACATCTGTGACCCCGTCTGCTCCCTCTGCCATTAAAGTTGTTCATGCTCTTCTCTGCTCATACCTTACGCTACATTACATCCTGTCTGGCTCCTTCACCACACGTGAGGGTGTAAGTAGTGTTGCAATAAGCCGCTCTCCTTCTTGTGTCTAATCCTGTTTTAATTTGACACTCCTCGCTGGACACACAAGGGCTGCTTCGCACAATGAATAAAATGGAATGTCCAAAAATTTCTCACCCAATTACTTTGGGTAGGCTCAGGAAGTGTTATTATTATTACCTTATTGACTACTTTGGTAAAATTGTTCACCAAGTTATCTCACATATACACATATATATATACACGTATATATATACACACACACACACACATACATATATATATATATATTAAAAGCCATTCGCTGTCATTGTCTTGTAATTCACTATATATTGATACCTCGACTTTACCTCGAGTTATTTCATATATGAGTTGTCTTTTGTCGCATGCAAAAAGCAAAAATTGGAGTTAAGGTGGCATCGAACTTCACAACTAATAGCAGCTGGCCAGATACTGAGCAATTATTTTTTTCAAGCTGTTTAATGCCACTCCCTGTTATAGTTAAACATAAAATAAAATAAAATACATTTAACAACGCCACCTAACTTATGGACACCAGCTGACTTAATACTAAAGCAAAGTATTTCTAAACATTTAAAGAACTTGAAATCTAGCAGAACATGCAGACGCAATACAATACTCACATGCACATATTCTTTATCCTCTTTACTACTGCAGTTGTTTTCTTGAATGCTTAAACTGACTGACTCTTGTACAATTTCTAAAACTATTAAAATCTATCGCAAAACCACTCCGAGTTTGCAAAGCTAAAAGCTGTATTTGGTTTTGTCATGTTTTCTCATGGTTCATGTCTTGCCCTGTTCATTGGGTTTACAATTTACAGCTGTGCTCATCAACCTGGTCCCTTGTGTCTTCCGATCAGCTCCCTCAGACACCTGTGCCTCATCCAGGTGTTCTTCGTTTGACCCCCGTCTGTCTTTGCCTGAATTCACAACCCTGCACTAACCATAACATTTTCTTCATCAGTGAAATCACAGAGAGTGCGAGTTTTGATGTGGAACATGGTTTGTTTTGATGTACACAGTAAACACCGTGTATAAAAATACTTGGAATTTGGATTCCTAAGTGTTTACAGGACCGTGACAAAAGTATGCAAACTGCAAATAATTTCCAACTGTTGAAATGAAGCTCACTGGCAGGTGGTCACAAACAGCAAGGTCATCTCTTTTGGGCTGAACACTATCAGAAGAACCGACTTGGAGTCAATTTTACGAACAAATTTATACAAACTAAATGACATTTATTTGTTGTGAATTTGTGTCAATTTATTCATAACAACTTATTCTCGCAATTTGGCAGAGTTTCTCTTAGTTGAACTGTTTCCAATGTAAGTCTGCATGTTCATGTTAGAAATTTTAGAGTTATTCTGCGATCAGTTTCATGATTTTTAAAAGCACCCCCGCTGTAACCTTGTATTGCTATTGTTTATTGTGTGAATGTCTTAATGGGCTATACTTGCTGCTTTGTGGAAAAAAAACATTTTTTAAATTTTAATATTATTTTTTTTATTATTATTAAAAATTAAGTCATTTCGCTGCCCCTGAAGACGCTGGCCCACCGGGCATCTGCCCGCCCTTCCCGACGACCAGTCCAGCCTGAATAGCCGTGTTAATAAAGGGTGAATTAAGATGGCCCAGGTATCAAATGCAATACCAGCCACTGTAAAATACACACACACACACACACGCACAAGCACCTACACGCACACGCACACACAGAGCACACGCACACGCACAGTGAGCGTGGTGTGCAATGCAGCCGAGAACACCCAGTTTTCCACATCCCAGCTTGTGGTTAATGATCTGCCTGTGCGGCCCGGCTGTGTGACAGCAGAGGCCAGCTCTGTGGTGTTAATGAGAGAAGAGGACGGACGAGCCTCCTCCTCTCGCACACACAACCCTTTGTCTCTGTCGCTGCCCCCCCATCATTAGCCTAATGTGGCCCTCTCCCTCCACTAAAAAGGCCACTGCCAGTTTGCCAGTAGGTTCACAGATGCAAATGCCAGCCCTGTGCTAATAGAGGTAAATGAAAATTAATTGATTCTCATTCAAAGGTCTTTTCACTTGCCTGTTCTCTCCCCGTGTTTTCTTAATATGCAGACCTTGTCCCCTCAACAATACACGCTCTCCCTGCACCTTAACACCTCACACATATTGCAATGCGCTGGCCATTGCTATGCAGAGTGGACGACACAAAGGCGATCACGGGAGAATGGCGTCCTGCAACCTCGCAATCTATGTATGAGATGTTTGTCTTTGCTCACCATGGCCTGCTTGTTGGACGTTCAAGACAATCACTGACAGAGGTTCCTGATTGAAAGTCACCTGTCTCCAATTATGCGCCAAGTGGAAAGCATTAAAGACCACCTATGTTTTCTCCTTGCCAGAAATCTCACAACACAATGACTCCACTTAAAGTATTCAATTTTATAAGACTTCTAATATGGCTTCAGCTTATGGACAATTATAGAGTCCATGTGGGTCTTTTGCGTCATGTTAAAAAGTGATAACGATGCTGATCTTTGTGGAAGATGAATTGCCTCCGAAACAGTCAGCCTACCTCCTCATTTGTCAAGGCATGCTTGTTGGACGACTGGTTAGCACGTCTTAGTCACAGTGCAGAGGTTGTGGGTTTGATTGTGGCTCCGGCCTTAGTGTGTGGAGTTTGCATGTTCTCCCCGTGCCTGCGTGGGTTTTCTGCGGGTACTCTGGGCTCCTCCCACATTCCATGAACAGACACTCTGGCTGCTTGTCTTTGTGTTCCCTGCGATTGGCTGGCAAACAGTCTTGGGTGTACTCTACCTACTGCACAGAGACAGCTGTGATTGGCTCCAGTACGCCAGCGACCCACGTGAGGAGAAGCGGATCGGATTAATAGATGGATGAAAAAGGCCAGTAAATTAGGATCAACACTAAAGTAGCCTGAATTTTGCAATTCACATTCATGTATTATGAGACAACATAGAAAATTTTAGTTTTAAGTTAACAAAAGTGAAAAGAATTCCACAATTGACATTTTTCTAAGACGCACCCTCCACCATATCAATGTGACACATGCAAATGATACAACCCAAAGAGATTGACCCAAACACGAAAGACTGCAGTCAACCACAGCCTTGCTCCTTGGCTCGTGTTCAGCTCGGCCACTGCCTGTTTGTTTTCCAATCAATTGATCACCCACTGTTTGCCTTTTGTCATTAACCAAGCCTCCTTGTGCACCTTTTTCCTTCTCGTCTTCCTCCTGCAGGCATGGAAGCAAGCGTTGCTGGTGAAACATTAACCAGAAGTGAGGTGGGTGACAGCGATGAAAAGAGCCCGTAGGGATGACGCTGTTGTTATCAACCAATAGGACGATTGTTCTTGGGTCTGTAAACTGTTACTGAGGGTCAGCTGAGAGGTCACGGTGGCTTTTCAGCCAGTTTTGATGAGACGGAAGCTCATTATGCTGATATACAAGCACATGTTACTATAGAAAACTTTATGGCTACGGGCCGACACATAATTTGAAGCAGTGTGATGACCCAGTTTGAACAAGCCTTATGAAATACAGAGGATGTTTGTGAAAGTTGCACCCACGGTGTTTATGTCACTTACTGAAAGCACACTGACATCCCAGAATGTCTCATTCACTTTAAAAGTGAATCACATTCCCTTCTTTTAGCCAAATTCGGCTAGCTTTACATCATTCCAAACCGTGAGAGCCGAGCACCAATCAAGGTAACGAGCACAAAAGTGCAAAAATAACCGCCTTGTAATGCGCTCTATGCTCACACATAGAAAACGTGACACGTTGCGGAATCTCAAACCAATCAAAGCCAATAAAACCAACAAAGCTAGGCGCGTTTATGAAAGAAAAAGGAGAGATGGCCCTTCAATAGGAGCTGGTGAAAGGGCAGCCATTTGCTAAGCTATCATTCATTGCGCTATGGCTCCCATGCCTGTACAAGCTTGCTCCCAGCTCCACACACTTGTTGTCATTGTGACACGCTGGCAGAGTGAAGCCTCTGTAGTCGCGGGATCAATTGAGAGCCTGACAACAGCACACTGAACCAGGGTGCCATTTGTTAGCGACCGCCAGCCCCAACCCACCCCACATCGAAAACCCCCTACCCTCCCCATCTGTCAGGAGGCCTCCGAGGCACTTTTTGTGTCCTCCGTGGACGTGTGAATGTAAGTGGGTGGGAAAGCGGAGGTTAATCAAGATTTGGATGTGAACGAGGGTGGGAGGAGGGTGCACAGATGAGAAATTGAATGTGTGCTAAGTCATTATGTTGATTTCCTTTTTTCTCCCTCGCCACAAGACATTGAAAGAATACTTTCTTTAACGCTCCTTTCTTCTCATCCGGACAATCTTCTACCTCCCGTGCTGCCCATTTTTGTGCCCAGAGGGACGGATATCTGGGAATCGGGTCAATTAAGGATGACATCGTGCTGATAAGGGAAAAGGGAGCAAAGGTGCTGTTATTTCAGAACTCTGTTCGCCACGCACACATCTATGGTCATCCCACTTGTTCCAAACAAGCTTCATTGGTTCCCACAACCACAGCAAATAGCTACGCTTAAGTCTCCGCCATTTCCTTGAAAGCCCCTCACAACCTAGCTGCTCTCTACCTGCCTAAAATCCTGCACCACACTGCCTACAGACTTGCGACATATTCACTGTAGGTTACTTGAAACTCGCCCACCTGTCGGTCTCTTGTTGAAACTGTTTATGTGACAGCAATCAAAACACTAGTCATTTTGACATTGTAAAATGAAATTACTTTTCTTAACGTGACCTTTAACACATGATTGGAAATGTCTTATTATGAACAGGTGCTACAACTTTGTTCCTCCAAAAACGGTCACCTGTTGGTCATACGACCCATATTGGTACCAGCGCATGACCGAACACGCCAATGATGTTCTTTTGACTGAAATATTTGTGGTCCAATTTCTTTCAAGGGGAATTAAAGGAAACATTTCAGAGCAGCATTTTGTTCATCAGATATATGCTGATCTTATATTATATTTTGCCTTCAAAAAGAAATAAATACTTTTTTGCGAGTTTTGTCACATCAAAATCTGATGAACCTAACCATGTCACAACTTTGAAGCAATTTTGTCCAACTTTGTCGGATTATTACTTGGTGATTGTCTGGGAAGGAGTTGATAACAGACCAATAGCGAATCAGTGATTCTTCTTATTTTAGTCACTAATAGTATGAATGAATCACTGTGTGCTGCCATGCTCCATCAGCAACCTTTTGCATCCCACTTCATGCAGGCGCACCTGCAAAGTCTTAAACCTACAGTGCACACTTGGACATGTCTGCGCTATTGATGATTCACAAAACACAGAACAACTATTTGTTCTTCTCCTCTCAGGCTCAATTCACGAGTCGCTGGACGTAAAAGCAAACTGTTTCCTGCTGACCGCTGCCTTAGATTGCGGTTCATGTTGGTTCTAGCTCACAATGGGACAGGTGGTGAACTTTGAGCTATGGTCCTGACCCCACTCTCTTCCAGGGGTTAGGTGGAGAAACAGATGTGGCTCTGCTTCCCTCATGAACAACAGAATGAGGCTCACTTGTCAAAGAACTCCGTTTTCTCTTTCGTGTGAGTGAAAGTGAACCTCAAAGTGGAAGGAGGTGGGTCTAATTGGGATACCGCATTCTGCTTGTGTCACTAATTGGTGCATGTTTCTTTTGTACACAGCCAAACAGAATACAAAAGTGGGATTTTCTTGTGGTGAATAAAAAGTTCAACGCTGATCAAGTCTGTGTTGCACCAGTAGGTGGCACTCTCGGCCTGGAGGCTGATACTTCTTGGCTCATGTGTTCTGAGTGTGGGAATGGCAAACCCACCCACTAAATCCCCTCCTACAGAATACATTTGAGTCATTCATAATGATTTGTCAGTACAAATTTACTTTCTCTAAAATAAAAGTAGTCAAATAAATATAGATTGTTAGTTGTGCATTTCTTATCATTTAAAAGTTCTCAAAATAATAAATGAATTTAAGAAGAAAAAAAACACAATCAACTGAAAAAGATAAATATAATTCAAAATATAGAGTAAAACAAATTTTCCAGGAAAGCATCTTGTTGTTATGTAAGTGGTTATGTAATGCCCTATCTTGTTCACTGTTTTACTATCAGTTCCGTAAATGCCTATTTGTGGATAACGTGACGATGTTAGCCCAAAGCAGAATCATTGACACACTTACATTAAGCTTCATCCACTACAATAAGTTCAGTGTAAAAAAAAAAAAAATAAATAACAAAAAAAAACTATTTCTGAACTACTACTAATGTTCCCTCGCCACTTCACGTTTCAAGGTTCGGAACTTCAGTGCTTTGCAGGGTTTTCCAAAATACTAATCTTCTATTTTGGAATAATATTTTTAAATTAAAATCCAGAGGAGTCAGTGTCACACCAGTCATGAACCTGACAGCATGTCACCGCCTGGAACTCCTTTACTAGTACGCCATGAATCCATTCAAATATTTGTAATCACGTTCACACAACATAGTCTTATTGCAAGTGTACTGAAACAAATTATTTCAACAAAGTTAAGTCACACTTTTGGTAGGGCGGAATATGCCGTTGCGCCAAAGACGCCCAAAATTAGCAAATAAATAGGCCAGAGTAACAATAAATATAAATGTTGGCCTAACACTACATATAAGCACTGAAAATAAGATTTTATTTTTTGAATGTAGCATTTTCTACTGCACACGAATGTGTGCATACAAGTAGTTTAATTCAGAATCCATCAGTCAAAGCATAACTGCCATCAACACTATATTGGAGTTGGAAGAGTGAACTACTGTTTTAAAAATTAAAACAAAATAATGTTGCTTTGCACACTCTTTACAACACCTGAATAAATCAGCGTAATGGATGTTGTTACATTTGGCCTTCATAAAGGAAATTTTGAAAACTTTATTTTGTCCCGCAAGAAACATCGGCAACACAAAGTGTGAATTTGTAATACTGGTTGCCTAGGTTATGACCGCAAATGTTTAACATGCCATTGAAACACCACGCTGCACATCCAATGGCTCCCGTCTAATGAGTGCTGGTTCTGCTCATAATTAAAAGCATCACGAGAGTGGAAAGCCAGTTGAGGGACAATGGCTTGGAAAGGTAATAACAGGCCATTTAAATCACCCCAAATGGGACACATGCTTGGACATAGACGAGACCTTTTCTTTTCCCTTTCAGGCACTGCCCGAAAATGTAAGAGCCCGGAGCGGCATCTCTCTCCCAGCATGCCGCTGGGGGTATGAGGCCCATGAGCATCCTCAGCGTGAACCCTCTCAATTTTTGTCCAAGGCCAGAAGAGTCATAAATGTCTTGTTCCTATTGTGTGGGAACTCATCTCGGACATCGTCCCCGCAGCTCTGCCCACCAGTAGCCAATAAGTGGAACATGATCTCCTATCGAGCAGCAGTCTAGCATTCCTGACATTTCCAGTCGGCTGTCTGCCATAAGGTCGCAAGAGACAGCATCAAACACCAAGACACCTTGCTGTGGTCCTTGTCTCCACACTGGAATGTTATTGTCTTGAGTGGATGAGCAACCAACATCTGAATATTTCAACGGCCTGGTATTTGTGGCGTTCGCTTTTAGCCGTTCTAGACTGCTGCAGTGGTTGAGTCACTGCGACTCTTTAGTGAAATAATAGAACATGACAGTAATGACCGGATCCCACAAAACAGGAAAACTAACGTAAATAGAGATTTCTGAAAAATAACTAGCAGTATTAGTTTGGCGAGCCATGGTGTTCGTGAGGTGGCCCGCTGCAAACATTCGATGTTTATTGAGATCATTTGAACTCTGCAGTTGTTTCGTTAAAAGTTAGTCAAGAGTAATCCAGAAGTATAGCAACACATTTCAAATCTTCCAAATCCCTAAAAATGGTGTTTTCAATGATAAATTCCCACATTAAGCATTTAATATTCAGCATTGCTGGGGTTGCTTCCTGCCTGCGCTGTGTCCATCTTCATTGAATGGTCGCATGCAGCCGCGCTCACTGTGCTGGCTCCTGACATGAATTAAACAAGATAAATGAAGTGAGAGCTCGGAGGACAAGTGATGAGCTTCATGTTTGCTCCCCGGACTCACTCAAGGTATGTGTGTGATTAATACTTGCATGGGACTCCTTTTTTCATCATGAACACCAACATAATTCCCAAGAAAGGCAACCATGTACGAGTGCTTGTTTTTTTTCATTATCTATGTGAATTATTACCTTTCACAATGGTGTCATTTTGCCAGCTCTTTGGCTCGAGTAGAATAATGAGTACATTCCTATGTCAGACTTTCTGGAGAGAAGTTCTTTGCATTGGCTTATTAGAAATGTATGTATTAGGCAAAAAAATAATGTAGGACTAGAGACGAGCTCATACAAAGCAACAACATACGTAGTGTACAGGCCCATTTAATAAGGAACACTTCCACAATCTGGCACAAAGTTGTGTTCTATCATGATCAATGGTATTTCTAATATTTTTGTTACATTCTTTGGCGACGTTAGAGGGACGTCACGATTCCACACCACGGCAAACTACAACTGAAATAATAAACGTTCACGAAAGTGAGCTAACTAGAACCAAATTTAATGGCAAGATGATCAATGAACGATTATTACCATTGGCAAAGGCAACATTTGAATACAGCTCTAGTTGTATTAGACTGTCCAGATGCAACAAATGCAACCATAGCGTAAAGACTTGGAGTGCATATTTTGAACAGTTTAGTAATTTCATATTTTCAGACGATTACCCTCATTTTAATTGTTGCAATTCAAACCATCAAGGTCTCCCTCTGGATTTCTTCGAAATGAGGAGAAAGTAGATGAGAGACTTTAACTCTTACTTGTGGTCATAAAATAAAGAGTAAAAAGGATAACGGCAAGTATTGTGGCTTCTGGGACCCTAGGGTCTGCCGTTTTACCGCTCTGGATTTAAAGTCTCGTTACTGGCAGATTATTAGACTTAATCTAGTAATGTAGCGTAGCATTCCAATCACCCTGAAGGCTCCCGGGAGCCTCCTGGAACAGTAGGGGGATTCATCCGAGTCGGCCATGTGCTGCCTCTCGCTCTTCGGGGGGCGATGAGGGACTCAAGGGGAGTCCATTCAAACATCACCTGAGGCACTTTGCTGGCAGGTAGCGGCTCCACGAGCAATCTCATGGGTTGCAAAATGGCTGGGATGTTGGTGACGGAGCACCAGATCACATGCGGTGTCACACAGATCACGGGGGTGAGGGTTGAGCTTTGCCTCAGGGCAGGTGCTGGCTGCTTGGCTGTAGAGCAGTGAGGTGCGGTGGAACATATTCTTTGAACTGTGGGATGCAGGTGGAATGTGCCGAGTCAGCAGGTTACTTTTACACCCTGCTTAAAGGATGAGCCTGGAGAGTCAAGCTAATGCTAATTGTCCTTGATGTGATGTCCTGTTCTGTGAAGACGGTGTACCACTCATCTTGACCTATCTATTGTCCTCATTCAACACAGCAAAACTTCATTCATTGCAGCAAAACATTGACATTTTTTTATGATGATGTTGGACAGCACACTGTTGAGATTAAAGCAAGGCTTTAAATAAGCAGCTTCATATCGTAGTTTGCTTTTTGCACCTCTTCAGCAACATGCTGATGCCGCCAAAGAACAGGCATTAGAAGGTCAAGGGAAGCTCAGCGCTACATACGCTGCAGCAGCTAGCTAGTAACAAGCTTCGGCTGACTCTCGCGCCTAAATCAGAAATCATTGCCTCTATGGCGCCAAATATGCTACTATACATTTAGCGTTCTCACAAAGGAAAGGGGATGAGGAAATAGGGAGAACTCATGCTAATAGCTAAAACAATAATATTCAATGCAATACAATTTTATTTATATAGCACATTTCAACAAAGCACTTTACATGTAGAATAAAATGGCAATAATGCAACAACAAAGACAATGAAAGCAGAAAATTATAACGCCTAATACATGTACAGTAGCCATCAGAAAACAGCAGAACAGTGTCAGTCTCATGTTGCGTATGAGTTTTAAATGAACTAAACAAGTAAAAGTGGACAGTGAGGGGGCTGGCCTAACATTTAATGGAATGCCATTCCAGAAGGAAGGACTTGCAACAGAAAAGACAACGTCAATATGACATCAAAATCTTTCAAATGACATCATATTGATGTTGAATTGACATCAGATGCCCATTGCCTGCCATCTCTCTGGTGTGAACCAAATGCATCCACAAAGGGACCCGCTTACGCAGAAGAATGCTTGTCTGCAGAGTTACATCACACACCCGGGATTTACACTAGTAATGAAGATAGAGCCTGCAGACTTGAACAGAATTTGATCAACTCCAGTTGCAGTTTACTGTATGTGGCATGCTCACATTTGATACAGTTTCAGCGCACCCCTGAAGAGATCCAGGCCCATGGCACCAGCGTACCCCTGTTCGCCCCCAGCCAACCTCCAGGTGGGCACTACTAATGAGCTCCGATCGCCGCTCCAGCATGGGCCTCTTCTTCCCAGGGTTGGAGGGGGCCTCAAAGGGGTGTCGGGGGTCTGAGGCTGGGTCAGTACCAGGCAGGGGGCTGTAGATGGGACAAGCACTTTTCAGACCTTATTAATGGTGAGTTGGTGAGCAAGTGTGGGAAGAGCGAGTGTGATTAAAAAAAGGTTGCCACATGGCACATTATAAGACTCGAGTCTGTTTTCTGTCCTTTCAGTTGTCTTGATTGGAAATAACGTAAGCTTGTAGTTGTTTCCGTGTTTGTTGAATGGGCAAGGCGGTAGGTTCCCTTTTCCCGCTCTGCTTTTACAGTGCCACATATTCCAAAGTAAAGAGATTCACGTGAACGAGAACCCCACTGACTAACGGGATTGTTTGTCTGATTCTGCCAGTGTTTGCTTTTGTTTTCTGGGCTTTTAAAGCGATTGATACACAGAAGCTAATTTTCTCCTCTGTAATGTTTGGTCCAAAATACAAGTTAAAGGGAGTGTATGGAATACAATCTGCACATCAGAGGGTAAAAGGAAGGGTGGCCTGTTTGTGGTAAACAGAGGAGCTTTGATGATTAGATGGTGTTTGCTGGGACGATAAACAGTCCTTGCTTCAACCATTGTTTATGCTGTGCCACAATCTCAATTGGAATGAAAAAAAGATTCTGTGTGTGGATTCTATCATGTCAATTTTTTGAGCAATAGGATCCACATTTTCTTAAAATATATTAAATTAACGTGTATGTATATATTTAAAAAAATAAATAAATCAGTATAAAATGAAGTGGAACTTACAACGGTATACCCGTGGTTACAAGGTTAAGAGAAAAGACAAATCGTGATTCCTACTATGCTAGCTTTCTGTTTGAAGATAGCTAGAACCGACCCACTGGGAGCTGCACACACCTCTCACCACACTGTCTCAATTGTGACTACACAAACAAGTTGCCACGAAACTGAAGATGAGTCCAATTGTAATCAGCTCTTCTTACTACAGCTAATCAGTGGAATTTTGCCTATCTGGAGGATAAGCGAAGGAATATTTTCATTCTCAAATTGTATCACAATGTAATCATGGCACAAGAGAATAAAATAATTTAAATACAAACTATTGAATAAAATGACTGATTGTTTAATAATAATCAGCCACCTCATACCAAAGATGAAACGTTTGAAGCCTTTTGGGCTTTTAAAACCTCGCCGGCACTCACGTTCTGCATGTGTTGGATCTCCTGTGGTGCTGGTCACTCGGAAGGGATTGCCCTGCATCATGAGTTCAAGGCAACGCCATTAAGGCCTTTTTGTCAACCGAGAGGGAGGTCATCTCTCTTCTCCACTGACCAATGAATGTTCATGGTTTGCACTTTTCTTATGATTTTGTTTAGTCTCCGCAAACAAAAGTGCAAAGCTTTGAATTATTCAGGAAAATGAAGAAAGGATTAATTTGCATTGATTTTTCTGCTCGACTACAAAGGATGTCTTTTATTGGCCCCAAAAAAATAAAGCCAAAGCATTTTTAACACCAAGACAAGAGAAGAAAACAAACAATGGTACTATTAAGGGTGGAAAATGACTAACTTTGTGCTTTTTGTCATTTGAGTTAAAAGAGGATTTTCCCCTTAAAGTTGGGGTCAATTCTACTTTTGTGAACACTTTTTGCCCTTGTGACAAAAGTAATTATCATTAAAAAATGTGAATAATTTAACCTGCAAATGTTTGGAGGGGTCTGCAATAAATCACAAATAACTGAGCATGGTGAATGCTGAGACAAATGTTCTTCTGACTGTTTGATTTGCACTTTGGCATTAATTGAAGACTATAAAAAATATTTTAAAAGAAAAATAGGCAAATGCTCACTGAGCTGAGGGCTCACGAGAATATGCAATTTCACAAATCATAAATATTTGGACTTCAAATGTTGTTTGACTTTTTTCAAAAATATTTTTGGTTAAACTACAAATTCTGAGGTGTTTATAACTCCATTTTTAGTTTCTACTTTACTGTATACAGTAGCTAGCTTATAATATGATAACAATACAATTTTATTATATACATCTCGATTATCACTAAACACAATATTTGTCAAAATGGAAATAGTTTCATTCTTTTTTTATTTGACATTACTCTAGATATAAAAAGTGTAAGCACCCACATTCAAATAGCAGGTTTTAGACGATAAAAAAAAATAAAAATCAGACATTGCTCATAAATCATGCATTGGGCCTTCAGATGGAACTTGGGCATGGAAGGAATTATGATCAGTACCAAATAGCAGTCAGTGTTAGCACAAAACCTGCAGTCCTCTTCAAGAAAAAAAACATCTGAAATGTTTTGGGCTTAATATCAGAGGCACATTAAATGGTGGCAGATGTGTGAGTCCCACTGAAATGGAATTGGAATGTGACTGATTAATTCTGAACAAAGCCACATAGTTGTAAGAGGGTGTGCACTACATTTTTAGATGTTTAGACATTTACATTAAATCAAATGAGTTGTATGGGTTATAGGTCACATTAATGATGATTTCTGTGAATCATTTTTTAAATATATCACAAAGACCTGGCATTTGAACATGGCTGTGTCGACTTTTTACATCCACGAAAGAAGAACGCAGAGAGCAGACCAACATGGAACCAAATGCATATAGTATGTTGCCCTCAAGACAATTTTGAGATCTCTTCTAGACCTTTACGTTTGATCTTTTGTCTCGGCAGTCGCCACCCTCTGTTTTAAATCCAGCCGCTTGCATGCAAAGGGCTGAGGGTGGGGTGGGGGCAATCGTGTTGCTCGTCCCATGGAGTGCAACCTTGTTCCAAAGTGGCCAAGAGGGCTATATCTGTCACAGCACATTGCTCTGTGCAGCTATAACATGAATGAATTAAGCGAGGTGGTGTGCCCAAGCTGCGAGTGCGGAGCTCAAAGGGCTGTTGAAATGCTCTAATGTAATTATATGGACAGTCTCTCATGTCCATTAGCTTCAATTGATCCTGAAGCCCCCATTCAGCTTGTGGGGTTGCCATGTCTTTTCTCAACGGCGTTGGGGGGGGGGATCTGAAGTCATCTGAAAAGGCCTCCTCTATACTCATTGTGCTCATTGTCTTTGTTAGCCTGTTTTTAAAGAGGGCATCAAGTTACAACCTCACCGATTTTACAGTTCTGTGGCGAGACGTTGGGTGTATGCGTGTTAATTAGATTCATTTTGACTCATTTTAATTCATAAAAAATTAACATGAACTGTTTAAGAGTTTTTTTTTTTTCTTGTGAATGTTTCCGTATACATCACGAGGTTTTGTTAAGTTCTCTTCTGATAGAAGAGCTTTTTGGAATTAAGTAGACATAACTATGGTGGTGTGAATAACAAAAGCACACATTTAATTGTATCGTTATTTGTAACTTCTTTTCTTTGAGGTAAACCCTTGGTGGCGGATGAGCTCCGTCTGAGTTCCTAAAGGCTCCGGATGTTTGGGGGCTGTCCTGGTTGGCATGCTTCTACAATATCGTGTTGAGATCAGGGACACTAGCTGTGGTGAAGAGGGAGCTTAGCGAAGCTCTCGATTTACCGGTGAATCTACGTTCCTACCCTCACCTATTAACAAGATGTGGGTTGCGAGAAAAAGAGAGAGATCCTGGGTACAACCGGATGAAATTTCTCCGGTGGGTGTAGAGTACGGTCATCCACGAGGGGCTCGTAGTCGATGAAGTTGCTGCTCCACCTCATTGAAAGGCTTGGGCATCTTATTAGGATGCCTCCCTAGTGAGGCATTCCAGGTGTGTCCCACTGGGAGGGAGCATCGAGGACAACCCTGGAGAGATGTGTCTCCTGGCTGGCTCAGGAAAGCCTTGGGGTTCCCCAGGATGAGCTGGACGTAGCTAGGGAGAGGGAAGTCTGCTCTTCTCTGCTGAGCTGCTGCACGCGTGACCCGACCTCGGATAAGCGTAAGAGAATGATGATGATGACGATGAGTGTGAATACAGCCAGAGCAAAATCAATCAATCAATTTCATTTCATCATATACTCTATAAAACACATCCACTGGTAAAAATATATCTATAGATAATCATGAATGAAGAATGCAATTCCAAATTTAATAGCAATCGTTATTGTATTAAAATAGATTAAAAGAATAAATTAAAATGACATTGCATTTACAATCTGAGACCAAAGAGGACTCTGGACAGTGGGTAGGCAGTGCGACAAACACAAAGTTTCTTAGTCGCCTTCATTGAAATGACAAATTGAATGGGTGCTTAATGTTTTAAATCCACATGCCAATGCATATCCAAGCAGCATTTAAAAACAAGTTAACAAGTTGCCCTGGCTCCCAAACAAACGTGGTTACAACGATGCAGATTGCATTAGCCTTGTACTTTACTGAACAAATCGCCGACGTCTATCTGAGAATCGAGTTAAGGGTTCCACCAATTTGCAGAATTTGATTTTGTGAGCGCCGACGCTTTGTGTTTACCTAATCTCTGGCATTCACACAGACAACCGGTGGAAATGTCCAAATGCGTCATTGCACAACTTTAAAGGCTTTTCCCATGTATTGCAGTCTAGTGACCCATTCTAAATAACCTATATCATAGGGGATCTGCGGTTTATAAAGGGGTCCATTGGGGCCCGTGTTGAAAAGGTTTTTTTTGGGTCCAGGCTCGGATAAAAAGTGCAAAGAGGAGGATAAAGGGAAAGTATAGGAGATGTCAGGACGCCTTTGGAAGGAAAACAAACTGCAGAGAGCAATGTGAGTTGACTTAATCTGATTAGGCTAACCTCATCAACAGCCTACTTAAAAGGGAGAAGAAAGACTTGAATTGGGGCGAGAAGGAAGAGAAAAGGCTCTCTCTCTGTGTTCAGAAAGCCAAAGAGGCTGTGTGAATACAGCACATTGTACTGAGCATGCTGGTCTGCAGATGGCAAAATGACAACAAGCCTTTTTGAAAAGTGAGGCAAATATAATTGATCACAGGGTTTTTTTTTAACCCCCATCTTCTTGCAAATGAAAAGAGCTGAGAGAGTCATGAGATTAAAGGAGAATAAAAACAACCTGTGAGCAAAAATAGCACTTTTACTCCTATTTGTGGTGCCTCACAAAAATATTCCCACATTCTTAAAGTCTGATCTTTAAAAAAAAAAGACGTTGGTTTCACATGAGGGAAAACTGCTGTTTTAACACCAATGTCAGCTCACCAGTCCCAAATATAACAAATCCCTAATGCAGCAAAACAAATGACAGTCCTCATGTCACCCTAGATCAGGCATCACCAAATGGCGGACCGCGAGATGGTTCGGACCGGACCCATGGCCAATCTATGATGAATTTTTTTCAGGGCGCATTCGCAAACGTTGGCGCTGCAATTCTTGTAAATACGGAAAAAGCGTCACTGATTTGAGCCAATCAAATCTTTTGTTTACGATCCCCTGCTAATTGCGCAGCAGACCGGAAGAGAGTGCTGCTGACAGTATGCCTTGCTAAAAAGTTAGCGAGGTCGATGCGTCTTGTTTTAAATGAATGGACGGAGAAATTTAGTTTCGTTCTGGCTGCAGCCAATTCAAAACCAGTGTGCATCATATGCTCCGAAACCGTCGCAACATTGCGAAGCGCCACTACGAAACAAAGCACCGCCCTTTTGTGCACAGTTATCCGCTGACATTTGAGGTGAGCGCAGGCAAAAACATCGAACTTCGAGTGCAGTACAACAGATTTTTACATTTTCGTTTACATCCCAAGCGGCATGCAAACGAATATTCAGTAAAAGTATCATGGATTTTGGGGAAACATAAAAAAACGTTCAAGTGATGGGGAAGTTGTGAAGGAGTGCTTAAATGTGGTTGCACAAACATTATTTCAAGGAAAACACAAAACCCAGATGTGTGAAATAATCTACAAAATCCCAATGGCCCTGACTCCGTTCCAACCCAGAATTAAGTCACTGGCAGGGCAGTCACAAACTAATTTTTCTCATTCAGAGAAGTTAAAAAAATATTCAAAAGAAAAAGTGTTGAAAAAGCTCATTTTGAATTAGTTTTTCATGAGGACAGCCATTTTTGTTGATTGTGTACTGAACATGTTGACCTGGTTTTCTTGGATAATTAGGCTTTGTTTTTGTTTTTTTTTAGGCTGATAACTCTTTGCTTAGTACGTGATATATTTCTGCAGGAGATATTTTACAGTCTTTTTCTGGAAGTGGCACCCTTAAATTCCTGGAGCCACATTTTCTTGAATGTGAAATAAACGCCTTATATTTGTTTGACTGGCAAAGGTGTTTAATGGGCACATTGCTAAATATTTAGTATATAAGTGCGCTCTGTTGAAAATGACTAAATATTGAAACTATATAAAAATGTGAACATAGGCTAGACTTTTCGGGAAGTTGGACTTTGGTTCGGACCTTTTAATTGGAAGAAATTTTCGTCGTGGACCTCTGTGACTTTTAATTGAATACCTCTGCCCTAGATAATTCCCTTCATCGCTTGCCAGTGACTGAAAGGTTTTATGAGGCCCACAGTTTAATATTTCAACACACTTGTTTGCTTTCACGTTTTTCTTTAATTACATTTCATAATAGATTCATCAAAGCCGTGCTGTGTTCTTGAGTGGGACTGCAGCAGCGACAGGTGCTCAGGTGACTCTTGAGCACAAATCAGCTACTCTTGGTACTTCGTTGCTGTCCTGTGAAAAACACGTCTGACCAATTTTGTCTTTTTTTTTTTTTAAATGCAATTGTCAATGGGATGTCTGTAACGCGGCAATCCTATTAACATAATAATGAAAAAAATGGATAGAACTGTCTTTCACAGGACAGCAAGGATATGATGACCTTACTTTATCACGCTGTTGTGTCTGAGCGCAGATTGTGCAGTGTAGTACTCCACAGTGTCCGTTTTGCTGATTTCTTACTGCCCTTAATCTACTCTTGTATATTATTATGAAATGGGCATATCAGGAAAATTTAACGGGGGAGACCTAGACATCTGTTCGGCTTCAATGATGTTTGTTGGAGTCTTGTGTTCTTAAATGTCCTTCCAGGTGACATTAAAAACGAATGACATGCCGAGTATTTTTCACAAGCAAGAAGTGGGAGATAAGCTTCAATGACCGAGGAAGGATCTGCTTTCTCTCATCCCGTCGTAATTCTCGGTGGGTGCAGGTGGGAGTCAAGTGGGCATTTTGTCCAAGGAGAGTCCGTGCTCGTAAATAAAACCGCTGATACACTGGACCAAACCAGAACTGACGTTCATGCAGGTAAGGTAGTAGGACATTTATTGTAGCATCGTCCATGCGTGTGTAGCAACTGAACAACATGGCACACGTGTTGCCTGCCGCGCTTTCTGGTCAACTCATTCCCCCAAAGTGTATTTTGTGCCATCAAAAGACCATCCAGCGCTGCATTTTTCACATAAAAAGCAAAATCTCACTTAGAAGATTTATAGGGTGTATTCACATCTGCGATCTTTGGTCCACTTTAAATGAACCAGGGTTTGTTTCCCACGCTGGACCTTCTACGCAGGTATGAATCCGAACATTCTCCTTTGGAGTACCGTGTCACTGGTAAATATTTTCAAATAAAAAGATGAACATAATGGTTGGCACACCACAAAGTTTGCAGGAGGAGGGAGGTCTTTGTCTTTGGTGAGGCTATCTTTCCACCGGATGGCATCGCTTGGACTCAATGGAAGCCGTAAACTCTCACGCCTCAATATTTTCCATCAGAAATACATCGCGAGCTGCTGTGCATAGAGTCCATTTGGGTAATACATCACCTGTTGGGTTAAATCAACCAACCCATCCTGAGAAGTCAAATGACCTAATGTTGGGCTGGTGTTACAATAACCCATTGGCTGGGTAAAAAAATAAATCAATTTGGTCTATTTTCTAACCAACTATTGTTAGTGTGTAGTCCGCCTTTCGCTCAAAGTCAACTGGGATAGTCTCATGCCTTCCACGACGACTCTGAGCACGATTAGCGGTTTAGAGAATAAATGGATGGATGGATTGTTCTAGAAAGTTAAATACAATTGAGATTTTTTTGAGGAGTGATATTTTTGCGTAAGACTAGAGAAAGTTTACATACCACTAGTGGTGCTAATATCACATTTGAAGAATCACTGCATTCTTCAGCAGGGCATTCTTATTGAAGTGTCAAAGGAGTGTGCTTGAACAACTTATTTTGATTGAGAATAGCAGTTTTTCACTCATTGTCTGGTAGTCACCTGTCACAGGCACAGGCTCGGTGAAAGACATGCCTTCATTTATGAGGAATGTTTTCTGTTGAATATTGGTGCGGTGGGCCCGCAGTGATGAATTCGGGTCACTCGGCAAGGTGATATTTTTGTAACCTGATTTGCCACTTTGAATGACATTTCCACAGCATTCAAAGCCAACCAAAGGAGCATTAACCGCTAGGGTTGCTGTAAACATCACCGAGCACCTAATTGGGACTGTGTACAAGGATTGGCCAGATGACACCAGCTAACAGTGATTGAATTGACTCCCTTTCTGCATTCTGCACATGGATTCCAAGAGGTACATGGGCTCATTGTGCAAGAACAAATTAAGCAGGCGACAGTGAAAAGCAGTTGCTGAGCACAGAGCGGCTCGGCACAACGGACCACTGAAGTCTGCTAAATCTGCAAACACTGCTTCTCCCCACTCTGTGGGGCTTTTCATCTCCCCAGACATCTCCTCTATAGCTTCTAAGACTGAGTCAAAAAGCAAGTACTAGTGAATGTTGGTGCAATTTCTATTCTCCACATTCCTCGGTAAAGCCGTGTCAGAATATCAGCTTTCATGATGTTCTAATGACAGAGTCACTCCAAAAGTGTCCTTGTCCTTGAATGAGAATTCCTCCAGTCTTTGTAGCCTCAGCCGGTGGACCCTTTGATATGCACAAGTGAACAAGGGGCTGATATGGGTTGAAATGGTAAGAGTGGTCCGACTTCAACAGGTGCAATTCCCCCTACACAAAATTATTAAATCCGAAGCCTGTTAACTTCAATGCGGCAGTCGGCGAAGCTCTGTGGAATTAGATCTGCATCATTTGGGGCCGATCCGAAAGCAAATAAAGCAAGAGTAAGTCCGAGCACACACAGCTGGCCCTTGAGACTCGGGATCCTGGGTAAACAAGCGTCCAGCATGCCTCAGCACAGCTCAGCCTTGGGGGCACATGAACCACCCAACAATGGCTTACGCACTCCACTACAGCGGAGCTTAGCAAAATTTTATTACATTTGGCCCCTTTCAATAGACTGCGGACCAAAAGAGGATCACAGAATTTGTCATCAGTTTTAAGATTACCCTGACATCTACGCCTTCTCAGACTCTGTAATGCTCCTTTTGTTGGAAAATATCCTCTAATTTAACATGGGAATTTATTCTTTTCATTTGAAGTTACGGTTGCAAAGAGTGGTCAGCAATGTTTTTTATGCAGTGTCTCATATTGTGATTTATTTTGTGATTTACTCCATTTGTGTTGAAACAACCACCTGAGCATTCCTACCTGATGTGGCCTTTTAAAAAAAAATACAAATTCACAACATAGCTCAACTATGTATTTAGGTGTTCTAGCTTTGATATTATGGAACATGTGCTGAAAAATAATCTGTGTTATGGCCTATGGATATATGTTTAGAGGTCCCATGCCATCAAAATCCATATTTTTCCACTGTTTTATTTATAAATCAAAATGAGACTGGAATCTGGTTGGCAGTGTTTGACATCTGTGCAGTTTGGCGATTTGGCGATAATATTTAACTACATCACATCATCAGCACTTTCGGACAGATTAAGATCATCATTACTTTTGTGACAACACACCGGTAAAGTAAGATTAACCCTGTCTCACAATGGTCTCAACGCATTTTTCGTTTTCTATCAATAGACTAACAATCCAGTGCTTCACAATCACAGTAAGAGGCAACATTGAAGGATCGAAATGCAAACATCATTTCGAACGCTTGGCCTCCACAAGATGCCGATATATCTTCAAGTAGAGTTTCATATCACAAAGAAAGTTAACTGACATTTTGGTGTTGAGTTCTATTTTCTGTCAGAAAGAAGCAGGCAATGACAAATGCATTCTTTGCATGGACGTTTGAGGTATAAAGTCTCAAGCAGTAATATTTTTTTGTTCAAATGTACATTAAAAATATATATTTGCGCCGTATTGTTTTATGTAATGTATAGTAAAGACCGAAAAGCAAAAGATAGTCTTTATTATTTTGTAAACAACAACAGTGTGCTACATACTTTATACTCTCTGTAATAGTAGTATACAGATGCTCCTCCTTGTGGTTCACATGAAAGAGTACACGCCTACACGCGTACACACACGGACACTCACGCACGTACGAACAAGCACGTGTGCCAAATTCTGAAGCTTTTAAATAAGATCTGTCGTTTGACCATACACCACAGAATATCGAACGTGCAGTTGATGTTTATTTGAAACCACTGACACCACATTATTAGAACTGGTCTGGGACGTGACGTGCTATATTGATTAAGAAGCAAGATTATACGTTTACAAAATGAACGCCAGGTGGCGACCTTCTCCCTCCTTGGAGCATCGAGCATGAGTTCCTCTTCATTTGATAGATAGATAGATAGATAGATAGATAGATAGATAGATAGATAGATAGATAGATAGATAGATAGATAGATAGATAGATAGATAGATAGATAGATAGATAGATAGATAGATAGATAGATAGATAGATAGATAGATAGATAGATAGATAGATAGATAGATATTTTCATGTCACAGCAGCAATCCCCATATTTAACGTACTTTCACTGTTTATCTCTCGTAAACACTAACTTAAAGGGAGTGTGGGTAGAGTTAAATTTAACACATCCTTTTATATACTGTGCATCAGACATTTTATTTATTACATGTGTAGAGTCTTGTGGGCTCCGAGGAACACATTTTAATCTGACACTTTTGGCACGCGGACAGATGTGCACCCGCACCAACACCCCAACCCCTATCCCAGCCTGTCTGAGCTGCTCCCGCGTCGAAATGATTGACACGGGGCCCATCCGGCAGCCAATCGGAGAAAGGAGCGTCTTATTTGCATAAAGCAGGCGCGCGCCATTGGCTGGCTGCGTGCTCCTGCAAAAAGTCCCTCGCGTGCCATGATCCCGCAGGCGGCGCACGTCCGGAAGCTGACATAAAAATAGAAGTTTATTTAAACCTATAGCTTACTCGTGTTTACATGCATCCTGTGTTCCAACGCCAGACTAACAGTGAAAACGTGTCAAAAATAAAATGATATATATACGAGTTTGTGTTAGAGAAACAGACGCCATTTTGCTTTTTTCACGAGCAGGGACTAAAGTTGGAAGCAAACATCGAAGCGCATTCCCCCGCTTCTCACCACCTCCCGACCCAGCCGGCCGCTCCGCCGGCTTTGTTGTTCCTCCCGGCGGGTTGATTGAGCTGCGCGTGACTGACGGCGCGCGAGGGTGTTGGCCAATCAACGTCTGGTCTCGCGCCCACTTGGCGGGGCCGTGCTGCCATTGGCTGAGGCGAGTGTGGGAAAGAATGCAGAGCAGCTTTCACACGATGTGGGAGCACGCGCGCCGGTATAAGTACGTCCGTGGCGCGTGTCGGCTGCAGAAGTCGAGACGCCGCCACTCACGATTTGTTGATGACACAATACTGACGACAGGAGGACGCTTTTTCTTCCTCCTCCCACCCTCCTTTTTTTAAACAAGACTGTACGGGGGACGATACGTCATTAAAACAAGAAAACTTTTGGTCAGCATCTTGATTTTCCCAGGAAAAGGATTTATCGTTTTAACTCGCTACCCATAACTGATTTACGATGCCTGCTGACACCATGGAGAAGCAGACGGGGTCCCCGATGGCTGGTTCCCCAGCAAACGGATCACACACACCGGACAAGCCCAAAAATGCCAGCGAGCACAGAAAGGTAATTGATGCTTAAAAAATTTAAACAAAAGGATTGGATATTTATGATCTACGATGCGACGTGCGTCCTGTGACATTGATAATTGACTGAACAATCTCTCTATTTTCATTCCTTGCAGTCATCCAAGCCCATCATGGAAAAAAGACGCAGAGCACGAATCAACGAAAGCCTCGGCCAGCTCAAGACGCTCATCCTGGACGCATTAAAGAAAGATGTAAGTCGATTTTAGAGTTGTCAACTCGTAATCCTCTGTTTCTTTGGAAACAAAAAAAAAAGAATCGCAAATACGTGGGTCTGTCATAAAACTTGAAATGCATTATCTCCAGAGCTCCAGACACTCCAAGCTGGAGAAAGCAGACATCCTGGAGATGACAGTGAAGCACTTAAGAAACCTGCAGCGAGTGCAGCTGAGTGGTAAGTTGCGTTTCATCTACTTTTATTGAGCCACTCATTTCACATTAGAAATCACTCACATTCCACCATATTTTCACAAACATACTTTATACTGAAATAATGATGGAGGTAATTGAGTTATAATAGTAGAATGTTTTTTTCATCAGCATCTATTTTAAGCAATAGCATTTTATAATAATACACAAAGAGATAAACAATTACATTCCATATTTGATATCACAATTAATAAGGAAGTGTTTCACATACAAAAGGATAAAGAATAATGCCTGAAAAAGTGTGGAGGGGGGGGTCTTATTGAATCCCACCCACAGTTTCCAAATTAGTATTTAAACATGAATGGAAAAACAATTAAGAGATTAAGATGTCCCAAACCTTGAATGTTTACATAAACAACCAAGCAATATCTACAACATGTACACCAACAAAATGGTAGAAAGAAGGGGGAAAGAAAAATTAAATCCACTACCCAAGAAAGCATGTTTTTGTTACATCTGTCTCAAAGCCACTGGCATAAATGAGCAATTATTTAGTGTAAACAAGTAATATTTTCACATTCAATTCAGTGAAATTGAATATTTTCCAGCACCATAGTTTGGGTGATGTGTGACATTAAAATTTGTATTTTGCTACAGCATTAAAAGTTAGTCAGTGAACACTGAAACGTAAGAGGGCATCACTAACATGAGTCTGTCTCCTCATTTTCTCCAGCAGCCGCTCTCTCCCCTGACGCCACTGTGCTGAGCAAGTACAGAGCCGGATTCAACGAATGCATGAACGAGGTCACGCGCTTCTTGTCCACTGCGGAGGGGGTCAACGTGGAGGTGAGGTCGAGGCTTCTCAGTCACCTGTCCGGCTGCATGAGCCAGATGATGGCCATCAACTACTCGCAGCAGACCTCGTCCCAGCAAGCTCACATCGCCCAGCCTTTGCACGTCCAGCTCCCCTCCACCCTGCCCATCAGCCCCAGCGCCAGCATGGCCTCCAAACTCAGTCCGGCTGAGGCCGCTTCCCCAAAGGTGTTCGGCGGCTTCCAGCTCGTGCCCGCGTCTGATGGACAGTTTGCTTTCTTGATCCCCAACCCAGCCTTCGCAGCAGCCACAGCCCCGATGATCCCCCTGTATGCAAACGCCGGGCTGCCCGTGGGGGTCAACGGGCCCTCGGCTGGCACTGTCGCTTCACCGGTCCACGGTATGACTTCCTTCTCCGGGGGATCACAGGCGGTCAGCCCGGTAGGAGTGAGTCCCGGGCCGGACAGCGGTGAGGCCGTGTGGCGGCCCTGGTAGCGCAAACATGGAAATGTGGGCCTGCCACACAACATTCAAATTCAGACCTGCAGCTGTTACAAGGATCTAACCTGTGACTTTTCTTTTACGCCACCATGAAGAAAATCATGTGGCACTTCATTTTGTTTCGTTTTATGGAACAGAAGCCTTAGATGGAACATTATGATTTATGACCAGTTCCAGTTGATGGATGATGGTGATAAATAACTTGTACATGCAGATGTGTTGATTTATAGGATTTTTGCTATAAAGTACTTTTTATAAAAAAGTTTTAGTTTTGTACAGAGTTGTTCTTGATCTCTATGCCAAAGCTGTTTTATATTGTTTTTCTGTTTGTTAAAGAAAAACTGGTGTTCTTCCAGTGTTTGAATAAATAATGTTGAAAAATACAGTATCAGTGTAAAGACCATTTTTATGCCACTTTCTACCCCTTAAATCCGCGCACACAACACTCACTGAAATTCCAACCTGTCTAAAAGTCAAAATTCCAACATTAATATTGTATACACGAATATATTGGTGGGAATTCTTTCTTGGGTGCAATTTGAACAGGCAACTTTTCATTCCAGCTTGGCTGGATTTCTTCACATCAGGCAGTAAGTGGGAGTTTTTCTTTCTGTTTTACTCCTGTTTTAAAGGAAATTAAAAATCCACACACGCACTGCACATCATTTGCACACTGCACTCCATATAATGTCACCTCCCATCTTCTATATAAACGTTAACGTAACCCGGGAGGCAGCGGGCTCTAAATCCGAAAGATGTATGTGGTGGGCTGGTGGCGTGGAGCTTGCCGTGTGCCCGTCACCAGTGACTTGCAGCCACCAAGCCCCCCTCATTTGGGATTAAGTTACAGCAGCTCCGCTTTTATGGCGTGCGTCCGTGCGCGTGTCTGGTGCAAAGAATTTTGATTTGGAACCAGCTTTTTTGGGTGACAGTTTCTGCACATCTGTCATTGAGTTATTCGTTGTCGGTGTTTTTTTTTTTAAGCAGTTGCTCGATGTTTGTCAGTGAGTGTGTTTCTCATTTTCTCCATCCGGTTGAATGCCCTGCAGATGACACCATGTCTAAACGACACTGAAAGTCTCCATTGCAAGGAGCCACACTCAAACAGCAGTTGGCAGCGTGTGCAGCCTCTGCGGTTTTTCTTACTGCCTGCGCGTCTGAGTCAATAGTTCAGCGATGCCTTTGAGGAGCTGAGGTCGTGAGAACCGAACGAACTAGTCCGCCTGTGGTCGGGCACAGAGCCAGCCATTAAATCCCCGCCCGCAGGCCGCGAGCGCAGCCGCTCTGCTGAGGTGTGGAGGCGGACGCTGGCAAAGTGAGCCTCACGGTCCGGTGGAAATGAATAAATAAAAAAGGCTCAGGTGGGTAGAAGTGTTTATCCAGGAGTCAACTGTTAAAACAAGTCGAGCGAGTCTAGTTTTTTTTTAATATATATATTATTGCGAGCACTTGAGCAAGACAGCGGCTCGTGTTCCATTAAATGATTTTACTCCCGTCCAGATTTGGTTTCACGAGAGGGAATTCGGGTGGAATGAAACAAGCGGGAAAATCCCTTCCCCGATGATGAAAAGGATTCCTATATAGGGTTGAATGTCCCTCGGGGATGTGGCCGTCACATCCCATGGGAGCAGTGGCTATTGAGGGGGTCGAGGTCGTCCGAGGAGCCACAATCTATCACTCTCATTAGCGACTCAATGGGCTGAACGCGCGCAACACGTTGCCGCCAAATGTTCACCATCAAATCTCCCTCCAAATTTACAATTGCCATTGTTGTATAGACGCGGCAGTGTTTACAACCAGCACTTGAGTGCTTTTCGTATGCAAGTTGTGCTGCCACAATGACAAGTGCGTCTCTCTCACGCTCTAGTGTGGTGCTTCCCAACTTTTTGCGAGGCAAGCCACCCGTTTTACATGAGAAAAAAAAATAATCAGGGCGCACCACTGAACATTAATAAACACATGTCACAAAAAAGGATAAGTTGGATAAAATAATGATTAATTTATTCGTAAATTTACTTATGTGAAAAGGCCTCTTTAATTGAGCATAATCTTGATACACTAACAAAAATTTAGCAAGGAGATATTAGGTTGCATGAATTCAAATGGATACAAATAAATTTGTCCTTCTGACCTTCTGTCCTACAATGGAAGAACATTTAAGTGTTCTGCCTTCATTATTGCTGACATAGTTTCTGAAGATGAGCAAAGATATATTTGTAATTAATAACTAATCATTTTAGGATAAATAAAGTGAAATTTCCCACACTCCCCCTGATGAGCTCACTAGTCACTCGGGTGCCACAGCACCCTGCTTGTGAGTCAGTTCACATTGAACCAGCGCACAGGCCTGATGGGTGTTTTAATATCTATCCATCACTAAAGCCCCATTTTTCCATACATCATTGGTGTATATTCCAAATGTATTGCATACGCATTTACATATATGCCTGTGTGTTCCAGGACTGGTGTCAAACCATATATTTCAAACTGAAACAATTCCCTTTTTTTCAACCAGCACATTTGCAAACATATCCTCCTGTGTTTGCTTTGTAAAAAAAAAAAGTAAGAGTTGCGGTAGGATAACTTGCGTCTGCTTCACCCTGATAACACAACATTCCAAAGAGCTATAGTTTAACGTCATTGTTCAATGTGATTTATGAACAGTAACCTGTTGCACCGTTAAACTAAATGCTCTTTATTTGCTTCTTAATGTGAAGACGCTGCAGCTCCAAGAATTGAAATCAAATTTGCTTGTCAAATGCTTTGGCGGCCTGTTCCGATCAGGAAAAGCAGGGCAGGACGTCGGCATCGTGGGTGAAGTGTGTGCAATTGTCAGTCTGTCTGTGTTCCCGATAGGTTTCTTTGCACCTGTTTTCTTGAGAAGCAGAGGGGCGGGACAGAGACGGATATGGAAAAGGAGATAGACAGGCGGAGAGGGGTGGTGACCTGTTAAAAAGCTGTTGAAGCTCGGGGAAGTACAATTCGATTCCTCTCCCTGTGTGTGAAATGTTTGCAGACAACACTCTATGAGGGAACTTAATCTTTGTCACTTCACATTTCCTGTCTGTCTTTGTATTTATAGCCTGAGAGCGTGGAACGTGGAGGTTATCCTGGGTGGCCTGTCTCATCAAGCCTGATCAAGTATCACATGGTCCGTGTGCCACTCGGGCTCCAGTCCTTCCCACCAGTCTTAGGCGTGTGTCTGAGGTCAGGTTTGGCTTTTCAGCAGCTTCTCCACTTTCAATCCACGAGGTGCCCAGCCTTTGCAGCTAGCGCAGATTCCAGACAAGAAAGTAGAAAGTTCCCCTTGGCACGGGTCATAGCGGTGACTCCTCGGTGGGGCTTGAAAGAGCCCAAGCATGTTTGATTTATGTATTCATCTATCAAGGGGTCATCCCGGCCTATCCTCCATCGTATGGGCAACTGTTATTCTATTTTAGTTCGAGAGCAATATGTCCCAGTGATAAATGCTCGACTAATGGCACTCCCATGTTGGCAATGTGAAAATTAAATGCCTTTTAACAGTGATGAAGTCATGACCTCAAAGTTGGAACACCAGTTAAATGATTTTTTAAAAATGAGTTACTAAAAATAGAATTGTATTATGATTTCCAACTCAAATGTCACCCAGTAGACTGCAGACCTCCGCCAAAATCTCTCTCAATGTAGCGTATTTGCAGCTACTGCCTATATGGGTAATCACTAATTTACTCCAAAATGAACGTCTTTATAGTAATCCCCCACTTCGTGGTCCCTCTACATTTTGGATTTAATTGTGTTTGTGTGTTTGAGTGTGTTATTGCAATAGTCTATTTTTCTGTTCTGCTTGCTCAAAATGTTTGTGTTATGCATTGCTCGTCCTATTTCAATATACAGTATGTATTTAAATGTGTTTGCATTGTTTTAAAGAAAGCCATTGAAAAAATAAACGCTTTAAAAGCATGCCTAGTGTGTATTTATAAAGGCTGTAATTATTGTGGATTTCACTTGCATGCTGAGATGATTTGGAACAGAAGGGGCATTACAGTATTCATATTTGGAAAGTGATCATGATACATAATCTTGCTCACTAATAAAGAAACAAAACAACAGACAAAAGGCTCATCCATGATCTTAATGCAGAAAACTGAGCAATTAATACACCAGAGGGTGCTGCTCAGAATCCAAATGTTCCTCAATATTGAATTTGAGTCAAGTTTTTGATAACAAACGTGGCAATGTTGGAGAAGGTATTATTAGCTTTGTTAAGGATGGACAAAACTGGAAATGTAGCAGGCAGCCATTTTAATTTTATTACTGGTATCCTTCATTTGTGAAAGATGTTAGCAATTGCAAAAATGTGCTCTCAGTTTTCAATAGTATTGCTTTACTTGTTCCGTATTTCTAATAATCTAAGAGGCGGACTGGAATACAAGAAAAATGACTGCGCAGTAGGCTCCGTGTATATCTGGATAACATAGCATAACAAATCCTTAAAGGGGACGTCAACCCCAAAATTTTCTATATTTTCATTCTTAAAGAATATGTTCCATGAAACCCATGCTGAGCTTCAGAAAACAGGTTATCCTTGATTGGTCATTACCTAAACCCCGAACATCTGTGATGTCATTTTCAGCTGACAGAGGTGAAATGGCCGTCCTCAGAGATGGCTCAGAATTTTGCTGCTTAACACATATTCCACAAACATCATATCAATTAGAAAGTCGTGTTGAGACTAGTGAAGGCCTATAGAACGTATTATTCCAAATATTTATTGGGGGATTGATTTCCCCATTCCATAAAATGAAAACCATTAAAATGGATGAAAACATCTCACCAATTTGTTTTTGCTCCCGGCTGCAGTTAAGTCCACTTCCAAGAAGGAGTCCAGATCAGTTTAGTTTGCAATTGCTTTGCAGTTGTTTTCGTTTTCAAAATTTGTCGAAACAAATATTTGGGTTACCACTCTGTTGATTAGTCAACAGAATTGTCACTGCCATACTATATTT
This sequence comes from Idiotropiscis lumnitzeri, assembly GCF_059441095.1. Classification (NCBI taxonomy): domain Eukaryota; kingdom Metazoa; phylum Chordata; class Actinopteri; order Syngnathiformes; family Syngnathidae; genus Idiotropiscis; species Idiotropiscis lumnitzeri. The sequence goes on from NC_142393.1 coordinate 15,538,909, forward strand.
GGAGCTTGTCACAAACAACCGCATGCCAAGAAGAAAGAAAATGAAATGCTGGATGTCCTCAATTTTTGTCCTTTGTTTACTTTGGTGTAACTCTTCTTTGTTCACTTGACTGTCACACTATTCATAGAGAGATTAAGCGCAATCTATTCAAAGTCTTATCAGTTTTACTGGTGAACTGACCGACTGTTTAGTGCCAAGGTGCCCACGTCCGGTCCTCAAGAGTCCCTAGCCAGCCTAATTTCGATTTTTCCCTCTTCCAACACAGCTGATTCAAATCTCATGATCGTTATCAGGCTTCTCAGAGCTTACTCATGAGCTGATCGTTTGAATCAGGTGGATAGGAGCCCTTGAGGGGCAGACTTGGGCACTCCCGGTTTAATGGCACATGATTGTTTGTGCGTGGGTGCGAGTGTGTGCGCAAGCGAGCGCGTGTTTGTGCGTGTGCCACATTGTCGGAGCACATGTCTAGGCATGTCCCAAGTCTGACACTTGACACTATATGATTTATATATTTAACTGAATTATTGTTGTATTGCACTGGTGAGGGGAGCTCTCTAATCTCGTTGCACACTTGAGTACAATGACAATAAAGGGATTTCTGATTCTGATTCTGATTCTGATATTTTTTAAATGAATTGGCTGATAAATTGATAATCCATCCATCCATTAAGCGGCTTATCCTCACGACGGTCGTGGGGGTGCTGGAGCCTATCCCAGCTGTCTTCGGGCAGTAGGCGGGGGACACCCTGATCTGGTTGCCAGCCACTCGCAGGGCACACAAAGACAAACAACCATCCAAAAGCACACTCACACCTAGGGACGATTTATAGAGTTCAATCAACCTACCACGCATGTCTTTGGAATGTGGGTAGAAATCGGAGTACCCGCTGAAAACCCACGCAGATACGGGGAGAACATACAAACTCCACACAGGAAGGACGGAGCCGGAATCAAACCCTAAAACTCTGAACTGTGAGGCCGTTGTGCTAACCCTTCGTCCACCATGCCGCCCTAGTTGATGATTTATATTTTTTTCTTCCTGCCAAATATTGGAATCCGTATCAGCCTAAAAAAATCAATTTGGTCTATCCCTAATAAAAAGTAATTATTATGAAGTGAGTGGGAGAAATTCACAGTTATCCACAGAAGATAAATGCAAATGACTTATAGTGAGAGATTGAAAAAAAAGTACATGATGAAGCCGTTCTCTCATTTTTGCCACTGTTGACATCTGATTTTTGTGCGAATTAATTCCTTTGAAAGAGATATTGACACATGTTCTCCCCAAAGAAAAGAAGAGAAAAGAAAAGAAAAGCAAATGCATGCTAAAGAAGGAGATAATGTAGCTTCTGTGAAAAGGTGCAAGCCAGAGGCTTTGAGGTGCCTTTGGGGAGATCCCTTCTTAGCCTGCTCGCTTAATCCAACCTAGGTGAGGACCACACCTATAATGCCATGTCAGTATCAAGCACTCCCTGAAGGCTTCAGACGTGGCAGCTGGAGCTTGCTTGGATTCAAAACACTTGGAGTGGGTTTTGTAGCATTCTATAGAAGCCATCTATTGTATTATTTGGAAACAATATCATAACTTGTTTTTGATATACTGGTAGTTCAGACGGTATTAGGCCCCCAGAAGAGCAAGATGTTTTCCTTTACGATTTTCACGTGGATTGGAGTACAGTGGGATAGTGGCTGGAAAAGTCTCAGCTTCTGTGTTTTCTCTGGAAACATGCATGTTAGGCTACCTAACGTCTCTTAAGACTTTAAATTGGCCAGAGCTGTCCACGTGAGTGCGACAGGCTTTTTGTCTACACTGCAATTGACTAAGAGATGAAATTGTGAAAACTACTTTTGTTCAATTGACTTCAGTTACTTAAGGGATTGTCTTGGTTTTTCAATAAAAGTATGATACACACTACCAGCATGTTCACGCAATCCCGTAAATTACCGTTTCTTTTTGACGGGGCCATAACACCCTTAACCATGGTACATGCCCATGCATGACATACTCTAAGACAGGGGTGCCTAAATCCGGTCCTCAAGAGCCCCTATCTTCCCTGTTTTACATCTTTCCTTCTTCCAACACACCTGATTCAAATGATCATCTTATCAGCAAGCTTTGGAGAAGCCTGATAACAATCCTGATCATTTGAATCAGGTGTATTGGCGGAGGGAAATGTGTAAAACGGGCTAAATAGAGGCTCTCGATGGCGGGACTTGGGGACCCCTGCATTAAGGTCTAAATTACAATTTAGAATTAGATGTCTTAAAAAACATTAAAGCGGATAATAATAATTAGCGCATTCAGTTAATGGATTTATCCAATGATTCAGAGGGTTTAAGGGCACACTCTTAACATATTTTTGATTGATATACTATGCTATCCACTATCAGTGGAGTGCAGAATCTGTCTGCCTGTACTCCGATGAAATCAACCAAAATCATGTTAGTCCACCTGTGCCGCAACTTAGACCTGCTTTTTGCTTGTCTTAGTTTATTATACTTGTTCACCAAATCGTCGCGCGTGCCGGGGGCCGTTTAACAGTCAACACCCTCGGTCCGAAAGAATACCCAGGAAGTAGAGCGGTCTGCCTACTTCCTAAACACGTGAAACAATACATGCCTCACCACAAAAATGACGACGCGACAGTGTTTTCACCAAGTGCTTGTGAGTCTATCTACGAAAACAATGCCCTTAGTGTTAATTTTGGATTTTGAGTCAAGTGGTGCGGTTCCCCACCAAATCCAGCAGATGGCATTTTGTTGGGAGAAAGGAGTCGCAATTCTGCCAAATTAATTTAAAATAAAATATAACCATACTAGTAACTGTTAAATATTTTGAGATTGAGGAACCGTTTAGGTGGGAGTCCAAACATAAAACATCAAACTAGTAGATAGATAGATATATTGATTTGGGAATGGACAAAATGATTCAAATGAATACTGTAATTATCTTACAATACTGCCACCACATTGCTTATCTCGCACACACACCCAATGGTCCGTGATCCCGTTTGGGCATCCCGGTTCAGACGATCCAAATCAAGCCTACCACACACTTTCCCACCGTCCAAATCAGACGATAATGCTGAGTGAATGTTGCATTTTGCAGATAAAATTCTGGCACCTCAGGAAGGTGTAATAAAACAGAGCTTTGCTGAAGGGCCATCGCAGAGCACCAAGGACTTGTCATCCAGTCTAAATCAGGTGGTGACAGCTGCACTGTCTCCTTAGCACAGTGGGTGGAGAGTGAGGGTGTGTTGCGGGCGAGCATTGACTCTCAAACAGGATGTCCTGGTGACTGGTCCCATCTCGGACACAATCCTTTGTATGTGCATGTGTGAACATTTGGAAAAATCTTTAAAGCAGATGTGACCATGTTTGCATATGGGGCCATCCACCTTTTAATCTCCACGCTCTTCCTTCCCTTCCCATGTCCGCGTATATTAACTAAATACACATTTTTCTTCCTTTATTCTGCTTTTTACTTTTGTCAAAAGTAATACATTTAGAATAATTATTGGTTTTGTCACTTTTTGCGGTAAAACAGAAATTTTAAGACATTACTAACACAAAACTCATAAGGGGGTCACCACTGCGAGTTCGGCACTGTTTTTACTACGAATGCCCTTGACGCAGAGCGTTTTTTTTCATTTGTTTTGCTTTTAATAATACCAAATGATCACCTCTAAGCACACATCCAACAATTGGTGATTAAGAATTTAACTTGGAAGTGAATTTAAGCAAATCACAACTCAAAACAACATGGACAAATGGCCTCAGACTACGCAACTTTTTTGTCTTTGGTCACGCTGTCAAGCGACACGATAATATCGTTCTGTCTCTTGGATTTCTCTGACTGACCTGACCCCACCCGATGGTTGCACACTTCCATCCAGATTCTGTCCATCAGTGCAAGTCCGTTGGGTGGGGGGGACAAGCAGCAGGAAAAGACGCTTTCCCCGGATGGCAGGGAGAGGGCAGTATTGGCTGTCTATGCTCCAAAAAGAATTTAATGTCACAAATTTATTGAAAGACAGCAAATATGCTAATCAGCATCTGGCTTTGCTGCTAGCATATGTAGCGTAAGTTGAAATGCTACGAATGCTTTCTAATATTTCCTCCCAACTTTTTCCCCCCATTTTGAATGTTTGTATGTACTCGCAATGTCCTGTCCCTCGTCATAATTTTGTGTCTTCCTATTGGTTGGTGTCAAAGAACCAATTAAAGAGCGACGTAGGACATGTCACTCTATAAGGGAAGTCATAGAGAATTTTTGCCATGCCAGATTTTCCTCGGAAAGCGTCCTTGTCCAAAATCGGGCCACATTCATGTAGTCTGACGTCGGCATAATGCAGAGGTCATACTACACATAAATAGCCCGATTTCGACCTAACAGACGTCGCAGACCAATTTTCACCGCCATGCCCGATTTTGAGTTGTCTTGACGCATTGTTGCCCTTGTCGTGTGATTCACTCAACGATTGGCCGTCCGCCATCTAGGCCGCTTCACGACCATGACACAGAAAGTCTGGTATGTCCGAATGATGTTAAACCACAGACAGGACAGGCTGAAACTGCCCAAGGAGCAACACCAAAATAAACTAAAAGCTACATACACCCGCATAAGAAGCAAAGAAGGGAAATACCGGATGACACAACAAGAAAAACAAGAACGAGCGAACCGATGGTGAGTAGTCTAATTATCCATGTCTGGCCCCTGAAACTCATGAACTTAATTGCCCATCTGATGGCATTGCAGGCAAGGTGTGCACAGGAGGTTCCGCCCATCCATCACAGCCAGTGGGAAAACCCCCAGACACACCAGGCAGGTCACCGGTTGAATGTAACCAAGACTGTAAAGCATTATGATTTATGGACACTAATATTACACAAAAAAATAAAATAAAAGTACATACTTTGAAAATGCAATAAGTTTATTCATATGTAATGAATCGTGAGTGGATTTGAATAAAAGTGCATAGAGGGAAAACTTGTATTGTGAAAATGCACACACTGCGTGTGCCAGTTATTCAATGAGACTCGCTTTGTCTTTCTTTCTTTCTTTCTTCTTCTTCCTGCTCCTTTTTTTCATACCCTGGGAAGGTAAACACTTTTTGTCTCTGCTCATGTTGTTCTTGTAGCAACTGTTGAGCAGTGTGTGTCCCACTTGTGGTTTCATTGCTCGGATTGTCATGCAGGAGGCAAAGGAGACAAGTGTCAATAAGTGGATGGGCCCTTGCCAAACAAATGTAGTCAAAGAATGGGCAAGAATGCAGCTGGGTACACACACACATGCACGCACATACACGCTGAAATAAAATCCAATTGAGATGTATACTAATCCCAATGACGTATTTTACTGTTTTAATATGTCTTGGGTTAAGCAGTTGTCAGTCTGTTTACCGAAACACAAAGATGATAATTCTGTATTTGCAGGGAGCCGTAGCATATTCCGTTGCATGGATAAATAGAATAGTCGGAAGAAATATTGGGTTTTTCTGTCTGCAGAATTTATCCATGATACCTTCAGAAAAAGATATGTTTCTGATAAGTAATTAAAAAAAAATAAACACTCAACAATAATAATGATATTGTTAAATATATCATTCTGAAAAATATGTTCAAAGGGAGAATTCGTTTCATGGCATATGTCTTAAACATTTCCTTCAATCATATTTGTAAGGATCGAACTGTCGCCTCTGCTCCTCAAACAACTTTTTAGTGATGCTTGACGAAGGGGCTTAGTGAAAGTAAACAATGCCGTGTGTGCGAGTGTGTGTTTTGATCTCGGCAGGATGGATCACCACTTCCAACACAAGCACTCATCTGCGGTGGTAGTCTGATCTCGAGGGCTTAAGAGACGGGGCCTCATGATGAATACATGGACCATGATAAGATTAGTGCTGGGCACACACGCGCGCACGCACCGTCTCACATGTTATTCTCAGCCTCAGCCCATTCATAGGGGGAATCCCACCTTCTGTGAATGTCTGGTTGTATGTCTGCAAACTTTTCACAACAACGCGTTTGGGTTTTTGGGGTTTTTTATGAATGAATCACCTGTCGGAATGAAAATGGTCCAGTCTTGGTTTTGACCAGCCGTCACAGATGCGTTGCATATGTACAGTAAGTAAAGTAAGTTTCGTATGGCTACACCTCTATTCATAGAGGTGTGGGTCCGGGAGCGAAACAGAGTTTCGGTTCGGACGCCGGGTTTTTGGATCATTCTTGGTTTCCCCGTATGGGTACTCTGCCACCGCACGACGACAACGTGATGATCCGGCGCGGCGGATATGTACAGTGGAGGTTAATGACTTGAAAACATTGAGGCACGCATTTTATTAAGCAAATTGAGTAGTGGGTGAGTAACAATTCATTAAGTAATTGACGTTTTATTGAGGTGTAAGGTATGTATACGCAGCCGTTCATTTGATAAAGCTGCAAATTACATTTTGTTTGGCATGGTCAGAAAGTTTCTATATGCCCTATTCAGTACTGAATTCCATTGCACTGTCTTCTTTATTTATCTAATTTATATATTTGTCTGTATTATTGTTGTATTGCACTGGAGAGGGGAGCCCTCTAATCTCGTTGCACACTTGAGTACAATGACAATAAAGGGATTTCTATTCTATTTCTATTCTATTCTAAAGTTAGCGATGATTTAAGTGGATTGTAATGAAGTACAAATACAAAAATAATTCATTTGTGCATTTGCACTTATCGGCATCGTTCATCCACCGATATTATATGAATGAATGAATATCAGGATGTGGTCGTCTTATTGTCCGAAATCTCCTGTTGACAATCATTCCAGCCTGGCTCGGTCATCCCTGAATGTGTCTGGGAACGCCTGATGTGCGCGTCACGGTTAACGTCTGTATATTTGTGCGCATCATACGGGGTCACCCCCCTGCCGTGTGGACGTGTGCTGACTGACAGGCCCAGTGTGCCCGTACAATAGCTGATCTTTGCTGCGCCTCCGACTGTATCCACACAAAGTGGGATGGCTCCCTCAAGCAGAACTCGCAGTATTGATCACGCGGCTGAGATCCCACCGCCTCGCTCTTTGTCCTGCGCTCTTTTCTCGCCTGCCAATCAATACCTCTTTGTGTTGATTTGTACCCATTGACAAATCACTCTGCCCCATTGCCTTTGTAAGGCTGTCAATCAAGCGGAAGGTGTTGCCTTATTGGATCCTCATTCAGCGCAAAGTTTCACATTCCAACTTTCAAGAGTAGCTCAAGTAGCACGACCAGGCAAAATGTAACGGATTGTTTTCGTGACTGTTTGTAAATTAGTCTGTCAAGATAAGAAAGATAGACTCAGGAGATAGTAAATGTGACTTTCTTTCACTCCATGTATTATATTTATTTTGTTGCAAATATCATTACTGCGGCGCATTCAGTAAAATATAGCAAATTGAATGACTCTGTGAAAGTTAGCTAAAATTTAGCTGAAGAAGCTAATTATCAATATTAAAAATTAATCAAATTCTATTTTGGGATCAACTTTTACTTAACTCATTTGACTAAATACGATAAGCAAAAAACTTTGATAATCGCATTCCAAAGTTTTCTATACATGCCTCACATAGCATTACAGGTTTTCACACACAAAGCCAATTGCAAATGAATTGCTTGTCGCATTATCTTGGTGGGCGACCATCTAGCTTTCAGCAGATAAAAGTCTTGTGAAGTCATTAAAGGCCGTTAACCAAATGAAGGATCCCACAGAGAGTGACCTGAGTGTCCCACATGAGCCACTGGACCTCATTGGCATGGTGACGCATCTCCATAATTTCACTTTATTAAGAGTTGATGGAAATTATTGTCAGGTAGCCCTGCAAGGAAATCATTTCAGTCAAAACATTGAACAGCTCTATCAGATCTCTGCCCTTGAAAATGAACAAATATGAAGTTTAAATAGCAAAATAGACACGATCTGTATTACTGGCATCAGTACATCCTGCAACATAGCAATGATATTGCTTCTTTATTTTACTCCCCGTCTTAGACAATCAACTCTTTGCGTTTTCCCTGTGTTTGACATCATGTTGATTAATGTGAGGGTATGTCCACACGAACAGAGATCTTAGTAGTATTTGGATCTTTTGGGTCCAGGAACACTCCCGCTTTTGGAAATTCCAGATGGCGCAAAGACCAGCTAAAACTCCTCAGGTGAGTTTCATGTTGTAGTTTTAACCCCAGCTCACTATTAGTCCATGAATTTATCACTGTTGTTATTGGCTCCTCTCCAAAAAGATTTCTTCGGGCTGGCTTAAAATGGCCTCACAGTCAGGCACTATAACATCACCTGTGGCTTTCTAGACAGGACTGTTTAGGACTAATTGCATTTGGAGTCAATTATCAATGTGACAGCAATTTTATTAGCTAGTTTTCAAACAAAACAGAATTCCTCCCGTCTGACATCCATCCAAGTACTCTTGTGGAACTCCATTTTATGATGATTCAGAATTCATTTTCCCCGTCAAACAATAATGTAAAAATAGCATAAATCTGTTCATCAGCGACATTTTTATAATGATTTGAGGATTTTTATCTGTTATGTAACATAAAGGGTATTTAATAGAAGAAACAAAAAACAAACAAGACACTATAAATAAATGAAAAATATCAAAGCATAAAGTACAAAACAACAAGGATCAAAGTAACAAACAAACAAACACTAGAAAAGGAGGACCCGGACTTGCAAAGACACTAAAACAACTCGACAGGAGACAACTGACATAGACAATAACCTGACAAGAAGTGAAAGGAAACAGGGAACTAAATGCAAGCCAATTAAAGAGACAACGAGGAACACCTGGACAAGACACAGAGGGTTAGAGGGAGAGGAGTGGTCAAGACTAGGGAGTGGGATGACAAGCACAGGTGGTGACAATAAGCTTTAACGAGAGACATTGGAACACAAGGAAAAACTAAATACCAAAACCACAATTAACAAACACAGACCATGACAACTTGTTGCCCTTTGCCATCTCCTTGTTTTTTTTGTTTTTTTATCATGTTACAATATTGCAGAAAAAAATTTAAAGAGAAAGCAAAACAGTTGTGCAGTTAATGTAGTACTTATTCTTAGTAAAGTCAGTTGTTTTAACAGTATAGAGTTAATGGTTCTAAAATGTGCAGGTCTTGAGTTTTCTCAGTTTGGATTTATTGGATTTGGGAAAAGGGCTGGTCAGATGTGCCAAAGTGGAATGGTGAGTATTTTGGAGCTGTGAGTAGATACAAGCAGATGTGTTTATCTCCCAGTGCAGTGCATCCTTTCATCTGTGGCCTGTTGCCACGAGTCAGCGGTGGTGGTCAGAGGTTTCCACCTCTAGACACAACAGTCTGTCCGGGAAAAACAACTCTCTGATGCCTCAGTCTTCCTATATTGTCTAGGAGGATTCCTAGTTGTGAGAGCCTCATTGTTCCAGCGTCTTTGTAGTGCAGGTCCATTGCAGTTAGGGGGATTTCCTCTCTTGCGGCTATTTTTAAACCTGTGTGTGAATTCTAGGGAGCGCTATGTATTGCTGTGGCACACGTGTCAGGTCACACGGTCCCAGATGATGCGTGCATGTTTGGTTGCAGTTTGCGAGCAACAAGAGAAGGCTTTGTTGACGTAAGATTTGCATTTCATATTCACAGCGTGCTTAATTGAGACGGACGGCAGGGCCCGTATATCTCAAATTTCACGGCGTGTTTCCGGTTTGACAGCTCCAGCGGGTTCGTTGAAGACAGATCTACTTGGAGTGTGGCTCGCTCAAGTGTTTCAGGGAGCTTCAACAATCCACCTGGGGGTCTCTGACCTCCCAGGAAAATAGTCTCCTCCAGGTCCCTCCCCATGACAGCATCAATGGAGGCGTCCATGCAGCCAACAAGCGGCTGGGTGACTGGGGTGAGATGAGGGAATAGATAGGTCATATCCAGAAGGGCCTGTCACCTCTGGATCAAACCGCCAGTCAAGTCTTCTTCCGGATCACTCCCACCCTGTCACCTTAGTTGATGTCACATGACACTGTAGGATGACCTTTTGTCATGTTGTCTGTCCAAAGATGTTTGCGTGCGTATGCGTTTGTGTTTATGTTTGTGTGTTTATATTGCTCAGTTTTAAAAAATTAGGGTCAGAACCAAAAACTGGTCCCAGGGTAGTTTTTATTGGCTTGCTGATTGTCTGATAAAATGCTGTCAGCTCGTGAAGTTTTCATTTTGACCAGCCATAATATTGGGCGCACTTGATTGATCAGATTTGATTCAAGTGCTGTAACAAAACTCTGCCTCTACATAAATATTCAGTTTTGACACTGCCAGAAAGGTGTTCACAATGTAATTGGTTGTTTTTTTTATTTGATAAGTTTTATGTTTTTATTTTAATTTTTTCTTTTTACATGTCAGAAGGTTGCAACTGGTCCATGTTATTTATGTGCATGTATGGATCTTTTGGCAACATTTTGGAATTTTGTACCTTGATGATGAAGAACCACATTTTTAATGACGGATTGGGGGAAATCTTGATGTGTGCTATTACGTTCCTTTTTGTGTATTCATCAAATGCAGATGTAATCAACTAATCGATCAACCAGTCAATCAATCATCAGCATGTTCCAGCGCCATTTTCTTATGCTGAAACACTTTATATTTCATTGGTTTTGAAAATGAACAGATATTACTTTTAACTTGGCGTTGTACAAATGAACACATTAAGACACAATTCCCATTTTAGACTTCGAAACAGTGTTAATTTCGTCAACGAAGACGAAAATATTTCGTTAACGCCCCTTTTTTTCATGACGATAGTGAGAAGATGACGAGCTAAATGTGACGAAAACATGACGTGACGTACATGAATTTTCGTTGACGAGACGAGACGGCACGAAATTGTTAGCGTGTGGTCCGTCAGACGTTCACATTTGATCACATCCCTTCCCATTGTACGTGTAATCTGTCGTTCAAAAATTGCGGTGCTGTTGCAACCTATTCTCGTTTGGGCACGCCCACTACCGGGACAACACGCAGGGCGCATGCGCCACACACACCAGCACAACAAAACACGCCTTCAGTCATTCGAAACAAAAAAAAAATGTCCGGGGTCATTCGTGTCGGCTCGCACACACTGACACGCGTTCCTTTGACGGACCATGGCGACAGTGACACTCGGTAGGCTACTTGATACTGATGACAGCAAGCTGTTACAAGTAAAGAAGATAATATGTTTGCTAGACTTTGTACTTGTGTTACTGTATTAAAACAAGTCTACTACAAGTCTATGTTGTTAAAACGTTTTTATTTTGTTTATTTATGTTTCTTTAAGTGGAATAATGCCAGATAATGTTTAGTTTTTGGAGCAATGAGCATTGATTCCACTATTACCACTTTTATCTGTTGGTAATTCCTAATACTTAGTAGTCAATCAGAAAGTCTTTGCTTATTGGGTGGAAACCTTGTATGCTGATATTTTATTTTATTTTCACATTGACTAAAATCTTTTTGGGTTTTCGTCAACTAAAACAGGACTATGATGTTTTCGTTGACTAAAACGGGACACATTTTTTTTTTGCGTTTTTGTTGACTAAAACTATCACAAATAGGAATGACTAAATGTGACGAAAACTAATAAGCATTTTCGTCCAAAAGACTAAATCTAAAATGCCTGCCAAAAACAACACTGCTTCAGAAACATGAAAAAATCATATTAATTCCTATTTAGGCAGATCTTGTACAAAATGTACAGGAATTGAACATTTTATACAGTGATAATTTTCTTTATTTTATTGGATACTTGAATGCGTTTTTACTTCCAAAATCAATTCTATACACTTAATCACCTCAGTGGCCTTGCTTGTGACGTGTTTGCGATTTGTTCTTTGCTGCAGGATCACCATGATGCATGATTCGCTTTCTCCTCAAATCAGGTAGGCTGCCGCCCACCCAAAAAGATGTAATATTTCATTTACTATAGTTCCTTCCATGTTTTTTTTTTTTTTTTAATTAGAGCATGTTTTATTGGCTCGATAGTCAGGAATCAAGCATGAACTATTTTTAGCTGCTTTTCCTGACATTTAATTCAGTTCAAATAAAAGGAGCTCCTCCTATCTTTGTGACGTGTGGCTAAAAGTAGCCCGGCGGTGCTTTAAGTTAGTTTCCGCCTCCAACATAGTGCATCACAACCTTCCCAGCATACAAAGGCAGTATGACATCATCACATAGCTGAGTGGTGAGTCATGAAGCAGGTCAACTCTTGAATGTCTTTCTCACACACTACTTAACTTACGAATGGAATCAGACCTCCTCCTGCCTGGAGGGATTTACTCTCAAACAATTGCACTTTGTTTACCATCTCCATTTTATCTTCATGCTGATAATCGCAAGGTCTTTATCCCGCGCCACTGTAAATAATTTGTTCTCATGGAATGCAAAAAAAAAAAAAAAAAAGTACAAGTTTAGCAGTTGTTTTTTTCTGGAATTGTTTATGTTTATTTGGGTCTCCCATAAGCATGCAGGGTACGGCCGTTCATCTAAATTGTCCGCAGGAATAAATAATCATCTATTTGTCTACAGTTGAACTTGGCTTGCTCTTACCAACCAAACAGAGGGTGAGCTTCAGGAAGATGAATTTGAAATCTGGTCGTTTAAAGAAACAAATGAAAAAATTGTCCCATTGCTAATATAGTTACACTATGTTGCATCAGCAAGCACTACGCATTCTGAAGTCCCTATCCTAGATTTGATTTTCATGGCAACACAAAAGAGAGAGGGTCAAATCTGATCGGCCGAAGAAGCTGACATCCAAATAAAGTACTGAAAGTAGTTCAGTCAAGACAAATGCAACCCAATGAGGACAATAGACTGGTGGGAATAAACTAATGCAATTTCATGCAACAAATTCATAGAATTGAGGTTGTAAATGTAGGTCAGTGCTTCGAGTGCAGAGATTTGGCCGTTCCTGACTGGACATCCTAGATAAAATACAATACAGTTTGCACCCTACAGAGTCACATGCCTCATCTCTACTAAATGTATTTTTTATGCACTACTGAGTCATATAGAAATGTGTGTGTGTGTGTGTGTGTGTCTGACACAACCTACATCAGAGCTAATATAAGTTTAGAATGTCTCATCGATCCTGCGCAACAGACAATTTACAAGTTGGAATTTAGTGGAGTGGCATCATTGAAATTAAAAAGTCTTCTATTTATTTAAGTAATTTACTCATCCTCTCTCTTTTATGTTAAACAAAAAGAAACGGCTCTGATGTGCGAATTAATGTAGAAGCAGGTGGAAAGAAAGCTTTTGTTCAAGACTTCATGATGAATTCCCCCACTTTACACGGCGGCTTTTTCACCAGCCGTTTACTCCTTGTGCAAGGCAATGGAAACTTGATAAAAAGTGTATCTTACCATGAAATGAGTAGGCACAGATAAATGGCCAACGCGGGGTTTTGTCTATCAATGCAGTCAGCCTATTGGGGGTCCAGCGACTGGGCAGGTTCGGACCATATGTCATCATTCCGTGCCTTTGTGTGGGCGTGTCTCTGTGGCAACCGCATCAGCTGTGGTCATTGTGTGGGACGATTCAATGGCCCATATATTCATTGCGGGGCGAGAGTGGGCCCTGCAACAGAAACAAATTGATACATACAAGCCCCCAGCCCCATTTGGCTCGCATGACACATTTCAAATGGTTAAAAAAAGAGGACATTTGAGTCTGTTAGAAATGTTGGGGAAAGCTTGGTCACCATGGTGACTCAGCGGCCAAAGCAGGCCATGGGCCATTAAACTCCAATCAGATGTAAATTTGGGCTGCTCCCACAGCTGACACAAATTAAACAGTTTGTTTGCCAATTCACATGTCATCTTAATGGCTTTTTATTCTCATGGCCTTTGTTTAAATGAAGACACTTACAAACCCTCATTGATTTATTATATCAAGTCACTTTAGATGCCTCTGGATTGCCTGTTTAATTACTCACTCGCTGTCTGATGGATAAAGATGATAAACTGCTCCGCTCCCCCTTTTAAGGCAAGGAACCAAACCTAGTACTTCAGTGTAAGGCACAGCCGAGCAACAAAGCGAATTAGAATAAAGAAAAAGGAATAAAAATGGAACTAAACAGATTCAAGTGGATCAAGTGCTTCATATTAATAAACACCAGTGTTCAGCATCGATTAGGCCAGAATCTTTACCATTCTTTATCATTTGTAAATAATCAGTAATTTGCATTTTTTTCATTTTGTTGTTTCCTCATTGATATCAGAGCAATTGGAAAGAAAGTTGTGTGCTGTTTGCTGTCAGAAACAAGCAAATCATTTACTGTCATTGTATGTCGCAAATAGAACGAGATTGGAGTACAAACATAAGTTAAAAAAAAGAAAATAAATTAATATAAATATATATATATATGTGTGTGTATATGTGCGTGTATATGTGCGTGTATATGTGTGTGTATATGTACGTGTGTGTGTGTGTGTATATATGGGTGTGTGTATGTAGGGGTGTGTGTGTATATATATGTATGTGTGTATGTATGTATGTATGTATGTATATATATGTAGAATTACAACAGAGACAGAAATGTTTTGAATCTAAAAAAGCGGCAGCAAATGATTATATATGTTAAGCTTGGTGTTGCTTTGAGAGTAGTGTAGCGATGGCTTGTAGGAAGGAGCTGTCTTGGAGTCACTTTTTTCTGGTCCTGATGGACCTGGCAGAGGGCAGCAGGTCAAAGAGGTGGTGGGCGGGGTTGAGGTGTCACCTCTGATTGCCGGATCACCTCTACTGTTTTAAGTGACGTTTCTCAAATTTTTGGATGGGTGATCCTTTGTCAATATTTTCTTTCATTCATTCTGAACAATATCGTGCTAATAGGGTAGTTCAGCCATAGTGGAGGTCTGCACTCTCGTGGGAAGTAATCTTGTTTGTTCAGTAATTGCCTTGGAAAGTTGGCCTCAAATTCCCTTTGAGCAAGCATTAATTCTTGCCAAAACATGCAAGCACCGTATGCCTTGAAAAATAGTGTTCCTCCCATTCCTCTAGAAACCAAAAAAGGGTAAATTATATTAATGTAAAGCAAGGAACCATTGGTCGCCTGTGTCCACACCAGAAACGAATGTATTATTATGAATGGGAAGGCAAAATAATTTGCTTGATTTGAGTCGGCGTGTTCCACAGTTTGAAGTTGATCGCAGCGTTGGATAATTCTGTAATAGCTGTTGTTAAAGTAAAACAAACAAACCTGCCCAGTAATTAGTCTCCACACTGCTACTAAACAGACAACGCTAACATGATCACTCATTAAGAGGGCTGGATTTACTCTTGATTTGACAACAGAGAGTTATTGTGGGCCAAACAATTCTACTGCATTGTTGCACATTTTGTTTGTTGTTGCGCCAAGCGTGTTAGTGTGAGAATGGACTTATGACAGAAATGCATGTTTGTGAGGTCCAGTGTGCATACCGTCCTCAGAACACTACACGCCCTCTTAGTACATTAAAAGAGTTTGTTGTTGTGCAGACCGAGCGCAGCGTGAGCTTTGTACTGGCTCGGGCCCAAGATAACCTGCGACCTGACATTACCAGTAAAGCAGCTGCCTCCCCATTGCTCGCTTTTTGTTGCACAGTGCAGCTAACCATGCCTTTGTGTCTTCCGTGCAGGGCACACGGGATGCTAATTTGACACTGGGATGATCAACAGCCACTGCCAGAATTGCAAACACTCTCATTTACGTTAATTTCCAGTGCGTGCATGGCTCACCTCCCAGTGGGATTTGAGTGCTCTATTAATGCACCATCTCTTGTTTGCGTGTCAAGGGGTCGCTGGGGGTACACGACGGAGTTACAGCAACAGTTTTCCCTTGAAACATACTGTACATCCAAGTCAGCATTTCTTGTTTAGGGTTAGGAGGACCTCATTCTGTGAGACAGAGGTGAGGAAACGTTCTTTCCGGGGCCTTTTCAGTCATTCCCCAGAGGACCATGAAAGTAAAGATCAAGCTATATTTATTAGCAGTATTGTGGGAGTGTTTGTGCGTTTAACAGTTCCCCTGAGATTTTATCTATTTTTAGAAAGGACAGGATCACCATTGGTTTCCCGTGCCTTCTTTAAGGAAAACATTTAAATGCCACCATGGAGCAAAACAAAGAATGATAGCCTTTTTTATATGCTCTTGAGCAAGGCATCAACCATCTGCAAAGCTCCAAGCTGCAACATGATTAAGATGCCCAAATACCTTGAAATATTTCAGTTGTATGCTTAGATTTTTTTTTTAAGTGGTTCAAGATGGATGGATGGTCGGACTGGGTATTGATTCAAATTTCCCAAATCGATTTGATTCGATAGACAAGGGCCAAAGTCGATATTTTGATTCTCTTTGGTTGATTTTCTATTCAATCAAGGATATCACGCTGTAACAATTTGTCTTTCGTATGGAAGGCATTTTCAGAACAACCAATGCTGCAGTTAATTATTTTATTTATTTATTTTTTAAATATGCTCGTTATTTTGTTTTCCTAGCAGTCAGCTAAATACTCTCTTGGAATCAGCCCAAATGACAGAGGCCACGAAAAAGAGTGAAAGGAAGACAGGAGGGAGCACATACTGTCTGGAAGTCTGGTGTCCACACAGAACTGCTGCTTGTCCACTGGTGGCTGTGGAGGATGCATTAAGCCGCACATTGAGCGGCCCGTATGTGAGTGACAGGTCTCTAGAGCCGGTGTCAACCCTCTCCTAAAAGGCTTCACAGATCATCCCACTCTTCTCTCGCCCATCTGGCTGCCTGAGCCTAACAAGGCCTGTCCTTTGCCTTAGGGAGGAGCATAAAGAGAAGAGGAGAGAGCCAGAAAAGTTAAAGACTCAAATATCCCATCAGATTCTCCATGGTCTTTGGCCTCCAATTATTCACAGCTTATCTTTTCAGCTCGGCTGATCTCCAAATGAATAAAGCGCGGGCCGTATTACTGACGGCCGGGTGCACCTCTAAAGAGGTTGAAGGAGGATCAGGGCTGTGGGTTAGGGTGTCAATCTAGCCCTGACCCCCAGGGTTAGGGAGGTGGCGTTATGTAGTGACAGCACCTAGCCGTCCCCTTGTAGCGCCTCCATTTACAGGCCATGTGGATAAATGGAAAAGGGCAATCACATTAGAGGAGGCTTCTGTCCATTGCAATCCAAAAGAAGAGATTGAGAAAAAAAATCTCTAATGACTGAGTCTTGATTTTCAAGATCGCTCCAGCGACTCTGCGAAGGAAGTCAAAGGGTTGAATTGGACCAGTGAGGTGTCGAACACAGCTGGCATATTTCAGTATAGACACAGTGGCGTACAAGTGGAAGAAAAAGCTTAAGCGTTTTCAACTAACAGAGCAGTAAAATACAAGAAAGAAAATTAGGTATACTTGCTCACTATAATGAGAGCCAATTCAATACCTGTATTAAAATTAATAGCGGTGAGTTTTCATTTTTTTTTAAACCACAGGGACCGAAATAAAAGTGTGGATTTGATACACTTGATACACTTGCCGCGCCATTTTCAAGACAGTTTTTTCAAGAGAAGCTTGGTCGTCCAACAATCACTCAGGAGTGCTTGAGTGTGTTTCTGTTCATTATTTCTCCAGCCGTTGTGTCATAAATGATGATAATATGAGCGGGTTTTATTCAAGTCGGACGAAGTAAGACTTCACTGAAGGCTACGTGTGAAATGCAGGGCCCGCCACTGCGATTTAATCAAATAATTATTGCATTGGTTGCATTGCGCTGCATCAAACCGAGCTGTCCTTTACTTTGGTTACTTTATTTAGTTTTATTGTTCATGAGATGATGTCAATATTAGCCTCTCAGTCTGATGCAGCTGAAGTAGCTAAGAACTACACTAAACTGTAATTATGAAATTGGAAATTATTGTGGCCGGTTTGGTACCATCAACTCATTAAGAACATTTCCTCATAAAGTTTGCGATTAATTTGCAAACCTATATGGGTAACAATCATGCTATTATGGCGGAAAAGTTCAAGTGTCGCCAAGCATGTCTGGTTGCATTCTGTAGCGTCTATGGCTAAGTGAAGTGACCTTCCTCTCCCCCTTATTTGGGGCCCACTCTACTTGGCACAGAGCCAGGGTACAATATGGAACATAGGTAGTTTTCGGTTCTGGGGGGTCCATTCCACCCCGAGAGCTTCCAATAACTCTCAGATCTCCTGACAAGTGTTGCTGATGATTGTCTTCTCTGCAGATTCTCATGGTAGGACACAATGCTGAAACAAGCTGCTATGTCTAATTCAATTAATTGAAACAAGTGCACTGAGAGGGCTATAATGAGCGAGCAGAGAAGAAGGGAGAGGGGGGGGTATGTGTAAGAGGCCTACTTGGACTCTTTATGTAGTTTACACTTATTCATAATGAAGGCTTAAATGTCTCTTTGATAACCCGGTTCATTTTGTGCCAAACCATCTATCTATCTAGCTCGCTAGTTTGCTAGCTGTCTGTCTATATACAGCAGGTGTGTCAAACTCAATTTTGTCGCGGGTTACATTGTAGTTATGCACTTTCCCTCAGAGGGCAGCTATGATTGTTAAACCATATACATTTTCATCACATACACAGTATATACACATTTTATCAATAACACCAAACAGAAGTTTGTAAATACCTCGTTTTGAAATCAGACGTCAAGTATGATGGTATTTTTCAACTATTGTTGAAGTTACGATGACAACCTAACAAATGAACTCTTGCAATAGTACAAGTTATTATTCATTACATATGGCAATTTGAAAGTTTGGTATAGCTTTTCGGATGCATCATAAAAGTTGTCAAGGTTGGTCTGCTTTTGCGGGCCACATAAAATGATGTGGTGGGCCAGATGTGGGTCCCGTACCTTCGGTTTGACCCCTGTGAGTTGTCTACAGTATCCATGGATAGCACAGTCCTCGAGGTCCAATAGTGTGCATTTTTTTTGGCTGTTTCGCTCCTCCAACACAGTAGATTCAAATGATTAGGATCGTTATCAGGCTCCTGCAGAGCTTGCTGTTGACCTGATCATTTGAATCAGGTGTGTTAGTAGGGGGAAACATATAAAACATGCAGGATAGCGGCCCTCGAGGACTTTAGTTTAACACCTGTGATCTATCCATCCACATTCAGGTCAAACATAATTCTTATCTTTTTGTCTCTAAACACCACCACGATGGATTTGAAATTAAACAAATGAGATGTAATTTGTTTTCATACTATTAATCTATCAATGAAAATTGGGACTGGCGCCTTTAAATATTTTAGTTTGCTTATTGAGCAATGCTTGTGTGCCCTTGAGCAAAGCACTTAAGACCATTAACCTATTCATTCATATTATTTTGTCTTGTCAAATAAACGGTAAAAATGAAGTTGCACTCTGTTAATTGTCTTAAAAAACATGTTTTCAAAGTAGTTAGACTGAGGTCAGTTTTGCATATTTTTATCTTGTGATTAGTCTTGGAATTCTCCATTTTTGAGAAGTATACATAAAAAGCAGTAATCCTCTCCCACATGTCTTTCCTGACAGCCTTGTTCTCCACATACTTATCCTGTGTCACAGATGCTAAATAGCAAAGCATTCACGGCTGACAGGAAAAAAGATTTTGTTAAAGAAAAGCTGCCTTTCTGCTTTTTCAACACTTCTGACTTCAGCTGTGAAGTATCTCAGACCTATGCGGCCTTTAGTTTCACCCAAGCTCCCAAAAGGCCTCCTGCTGCTCTTCCAGGACCCTCGTCTCTTGCAGCACAAAAAAAGCTTCTCAAACATTTGACTTTCTCACAGAAACAGCTCGCTAAATGGTATTTCTCTAATGGACTCCTGCTAGGGTTCATATGCCTTGTATAGCCACGTTGCCCAAAGTTGAGTCAACACAATTACCATGAGAATGCTCAAGAAGAAAGGCCCAAAAAGGTTGTTTTTGAATAAAAATCGGAAACTTTAGAATTCTTTGTTTTCTGAGGGGAAAAAAAAAAATCAGACATCGATGGTCATTTTTTTCTATTGGGAAAGTGCTGCCGAATGAATGTCTTATTTACATGCCAAAGGGCAGGGCGGTGGTTTTAAAAGGATGGGAAAGCAGAGCTTCCTTTATGGAGGTGCTGGTCGCACAGGCCGTAGCTCAGCCTGCATCCTCCCTGCTGGGCCGCGGTTAACAAGGCCTGTGCTGAATTAAAGAATGGCAACGAGTTTTTAATTGGTGACACATTAAATTTATCAAGCTGACAGCAGAGCGAGTGCACAGCA
This sequence comes from Idiotropiscis lumnitzeri, assembly GCF_059441095.1. Taxonomy (NCBI): domain Eukaryota; kingdom Metazoa; phylum Chordata; class Actinopteri; order Syngnathiformes; family Syngnathidae; genus Idiotropiscis; species Idiotropiscis lumnitzeri. The sequence continues at coordinate 15,559,156 of NC_142393.1, forward strand.
GCCTTTCTTGTTTTGTCCTTGCGGGTGCACTACCTCCTTTTAAGTGCCCCGGCACGATACACCCCCCCCCCCCAACCCATCTTCTTGAGATCCTTCACGTGTGAAGAGAGAAGAAAAACATAATAATCGCACATCGAGTTGAACGATAACACTGAATTATTCATAAGGCTCTCTCTAAGTGTTGGATAAATCAACCCTCCCGCCTCCCATTTGAACAAAAGCTTCTCTTTGTGACTCAGGCCAATCAAGCTTAGCATAAAGACAAATACTTTTCAGCTCTTTTTATGCACGTGACAGAAGTTTTGCCAGAGCCTGAAAAGTTATTAAGAAGTGTTTAATATTTAGATGAGTGGGTTCTACGTGCCGCTTATGTGTGGCCCTCCCATACACGGAAGCAGCTTGTGGCGTAACACTTCATCATGACACTCAATGTTGCTAATGCATCCTAATGTCATGAATACATTGCCACAACATTAATAGTAGCCATCTGCGCAAGGCTTTAGTGAAAAAATAATCAAAAGTTGTGAAAAATTACAGCAAAAATACTGAACAAGGAATATCTTGACATTATGAACCATCGCCAAATATTTTTGAACTAGTTGATGGTACTCGCTTAATAGGTTTTATCAACTTTAAATAACTTTGGATTGAAATCCTTAGTAACAGAGTTAATAATGAGCCACACAAAAAACATTTCCCCGTTTCTGAACCAATAAAATAATTTAACATGCCTCAGGTCAAATTTATATCATTTATAATTATAGAGATTATTATTGCTGTCCCTGAGAATTAACCGGAGGCTCAAAGAGCATTATTAACTAAAAGGCAGAATTAAATCTCATTAGATTGGATTGAAGGTTGTGGCCAATCAGCATAATGTGTATCTTTTTATTCTTTACAAGACTAAAATCAAAATATCGTCGACAGGATTGCGAGCGATTGGCTACTCTAATACTCTGTCTGTCTGTAAAATCAACTTGTGTCAAAACATAATGACCAAACACATGGGCAGCATAGTTTTTATTTACACTAATTTATCCAGTTTGCTTATTCCCAACAAAGCCTCCACTTGTAGACAATTCCCACGACCGATATTCCTTGTCCAACATCTAAAGTAGTGCTTGTTTTTGTATAACATCCAGTTATAAACAGTTTAGGAAGAAAGCATTGTCGCCCTTGGGGGCGTCACTTCAAGCGAATGGGGGTAAAGTGCACTGCTCTTGAAAACCCAAATGAAAGAAAGGGAGCTAGGCGAAGGAGGTCTAATGAAATATTTAAGATTGAGGCTAAAAAGGGACTCTGAATAAAGTTTGCAACAAAAGGAGTCTGCCGAGCACCTCCATTGTGCGCAGGGCCGAGCGGAAGCAGGGGCCAAGCTGCTACAGATGTGAGGAGGGCCCATATTGAGGCGAGATGTGTAGGCTCTGCTCACAGCTGTGTTGCCGCCATCCCACCCCAGCCACCAGCCCCCTGCTTTTGTGCCCCTTTGTGTGGACCACAGAGCGGCGATTTTACACTGAGCTGATTGCACAGCAACGCCTTTGTATTGCCAACAAGAAGGTCCCGCCTATTCTGGACTATTAAGGCGCTCGCATATTCCTTTTGCGACCCGGACACTCAAATGCACAAACATGCACATTCATGGAATTTTTTTCTCATAGCTTTTTTTAATTGCATGAAAAAGATGAGGTGATGAATCCACCTCCTTTGTGCCGATGGGAACTACATCTGATGCTTCTATTAGGGGGCGGGTCCTTCTCATCCAGGAGCTGCCTATTTAGCGCCTAACTGCTTTTGATTAATAGCGGGCCCATTCTATGCAACATATGCCATTTCCAAGGCTCAATAAGGGGAGCACATTTGCCCGTGTTTGTGAGTAATGATGTCATAAGGTCGCAGGGAGCAGTTTTCACACATAATGAGTGAAATGAAGGGAGAAATCGCCTCGCAAAAGAACAGTCCATCACACATCTGCGAGTAAATGTGTTTAAGTCACTGCCAATGTGGTTAAGCTTGAAGCAGTTAGAATGAGTCACATTGAGTTAAATCTGTTAACTTTACTGGGAAATACCACTTTCATGTTGAACAATCTGGACAAGCCACAAAAATAGCTTTAGATTTTCCTCTTCTGTTATATTGATCTGACCTGACTTGGCAGATTAAACTCAAATCTTCCGCATGGCCATCCACTCACACTAAATCTCCAGCTGTAATGTGAAGCTTTGAGGTGAGCAACAAGGGCACAGAAGCTTAACACCAGCCTAAACATGTCTCACGCCTTTCCAATCATGAAGCTAAAGTGATGGACCGTTAAGCCGAAATCGTGAATCAGTGTGTGTGTGTGTGTTTTATTTCCAAAACAGAAAGAAGATCATTTAAAGTGGATGTTGATCAGAGCATATTGTTTTAGAAAGACGAGAAGAAAAGGTTTATAGATAAAGCAGTACAATATATTGCTCAACATAATGTACATTTATAAATTCTACTAAATAAAATCAAGAAAATACAGTTGACCTTGCGTGCTGAGTCCAACAAAATAAACAATGCTGTGTTTTTAACATTCCTCTTAAGTGTTGATGCTTAAGTTTCGAAATAAAACGAGTGATTTTGACCTAAAGCATTGTCTGCTGAATGGTAATAGTTTGGCTCCATTATTTCATATGGTTACAATTGTTTCGACAATCAGACGTCAACACACAACTCAGAATGGATTGTATTATACCTCAGGCGCTCCACTGTAAGAAATGATGAACACACAATTAATGCCATCTTGCAACTTCTTCAACATTCTGACAGTTTGTAATATTCAAACAAAGCTACATAGCCCAAGTAGGCATCATGTTGAGTTATTTTAACTTGCAATGGTTACTGAAAACTGAACAATATTTACAATGCTGACTTTGCTTCAATAAACGGCAAAAAAAAAGTAATTTAGAAGCAGTAGAGGATGTCAGCTATGTTGATTTTACAATGTGGACGAAGACGAGCTGACTGGCAGTAGCAGAAGGCCCTTTTCGGTACTTATATTATTATAAATAACCGGGAGTGTTTTTTTTTAATTGCAAAATTGTACGGATTAAATCTTTATAATTTAAATATTTTAATTAACAATTACTTCTTGGATGAAAAACAATGCAAAGAAATGTAAAATAAGAGCAAAGCAGCATTCATTTTTATACTGTGCTGATGTAAGTTACTTCACTTTTTATGATGTATCTTACACAAAATGCATAAGAACTTTTATGAATGGTTTTGGTATGTTTGGAATGTATTGCAGTTCGTTAAAAAAAAATCAAAAAGTCATTTGGAACATTGCACTTTTCGAAAAGACCGCCTGACGCCACTGAGGCTTTTACTACTAGTTATGCTCCTATGTTGTGTCTGTTGCAGGTGGGACCTGCGAAGGTTTTGTCTACCAGCATACACAGTCGCCAATGGGACTAAATAACCCTTAATGGGTCTGAGGCAATGGGGGGGGAGTCCCGCTTGAAGGTGGGCTTGATACAAACCAGACAAATGACCAGCTAACCTGTTTGGTTATAACCCCCACCTCTTCTTTCGTCGGGTGCACTTTCCTGGGAGCTTGTGTCTCCGTGCGTGTGTGTGTTCTTCACAAAGACCTGTCAGCTTTAATGGTCTGTCGGCTGAGTGGGCCGCTGTAGCCTTCTCTGGAAGGGAGCTCCACCAAGAAAGGCTCATGGTCAGATAATGCTGCTTAATGTTCTTTAAAAAAGGTTGGGGGGACAATTAAGAGAGCGTTTCCCATGGTTTTCCCCCCAGCGGTGCGTGGCTGCCTGTGCAGTAGCTCATCTGTTTGATGGACTCTGAATGCGTCTTATTGATGGGGGTCAGAGATTAGAAGCAGCAATGCGAGGGGAGGTGGGTGAAAAGTGGGTCCCACACGGTGGCCACAATGTGGTCCAGACACACAAACGTACATACGCGTCACTAACAGCTCTTCCACTTGTTCCTTCTGTGAATGGCCAAGGAGTGATTGAATGTTCCATAGCAATTTTCACCTTCCCGATTGAATTACTTCTTTAAGTTTTTGTTTTATTTTTAGCTTGTTCGGGAGTTCCCACCTGTGGAATTGGCTGCCCATAATTGGGCAGGTAATGCTGGTTTGTGACATTTACCAATGTTTCAATTGTGATTTGTTCTTGGCTATGAACAGTAAACGACATACTTCCAAACAACATTCTTTTGAAGCTCCTCAGTTCACTGCCACTGTTGTCACAGTTTACAGGGAAATTCTGCAGAATACATTCCAAAGACTAAACTGTCTACCCATGTAAATCTTTTGTATAATTAAAACTGGTCATCGGGAATCATATTGAACAACTACTGTTGTGTTGAATGGATCAAATGTGGAAGTAATCAAAGAGATTGAAACGTTTGCATCGGCTTTAGTGCTAACAGAGAAGTCTTGGCTACCACTAAGTAGATGATCTGTGACAGGTGCTTTTCTCCTTTTGCCATTCCAACTTTTGTTCGAATTTATTACTTGTTTTGGTTTGTTGTTGGTAATTTTCCTGTTTTGTTCACTTCAATTAATCAGCAAATTCCAATATTGCTGCGAGCGAATTTTGCTAACCATCACAGAATATTGCATTGCGGTTCAATATGTTGTTTTTATGTGTTGCGAATTTCAGAAAATCACAAAATGAATTGCATCCTTTGTTTACTACGATGCACCATTGTTTGTTTATCCCAGCGAATCCTTGGATTCTTTGCTAGAGGCTATCCAGCTACAGTTGTAAGGTGACCTACTGAGAGGTTTAGGTCAAGGAGAGAGCGTGGGTTTTGTTTGCCTCCATCTCATGATTGAATGCGCGGATATAGGAAGAAGAAAGAAAAGAAGCCAATTAAGTATGGGCTGGTTTTATTTTTTTGTCCTGTGTCGCAATTAGTACCAGGCTCAAAAAAACTTCCTCAAGTACCTTTTGGGTTGTTTTGTTGTCAGGCCATACCATTAGGGCCAAAACGATCCGCCCAGGTGCTTCGTGCCTCAATAGGTTGAGGAGAGATGTAAAATCAGCCAACCACCAGCTTTGTGCACGTAACACACTCTGTAGATCATAGAGCACCTCGAGTGGCATTCTGAAGGCCTGACAATCAAGCCGCCTCCAACAAGGCCCAACATTTCAAATCATTGCACTTCTATTAAAAGAATACTGCATTTGTTCGCCTCCATCGAAATTACTGTAATGTTCATTCCATATGTGCAATGCACCTTGTCTGCACCAATCAAAAATCTTGCATATTCCTGCCTACCCATGTCAATCTTAGAGTTTTTTATGCTATCTGAAGTATTTCAATGAGGTTCAGGGGATAGTAAGCAAAAGTCCATGAATTATTAACAAAATAAACAAAAAAAAAAGCTAAACAATTAGTTGCGATGATTTTCTCTTTTAATTGACATAAACCCACACCAAGAAACGCAGACAGGCCAATCGCAGTGTAGCACAGAACAGGTTAAACACTTTCTTGGTGGTCCCTGTTGAATATTAATATTCAGTAAGAATGAAAGGAAACGTTATCAAAGGTCATTGCCCAATGATTGATTTGTTACTTGGCCACACAACAAGGTCGGAGTCTGGACTGTCAGGCGGATAATGATAACCAGTAATGCCCCCCCCCCCTTTTTATTTTTATTTTTTTTTATCTGAACAAAAACTTGAAAAATTAAAAATCTAGCAATTCATCATTCCAATAAATTTAATTAATAAATTAGAATAAATAAAAATTAAAATACTTTTTTCCCGTCTTTTCTACAATGGAAAAAACAAATGATATATGCATTTAAGTAGCTGACATATTTATCAGACAGTGACTCCATAAACTCTCCACCCTAACAACACAGACCAACAAATGATGGCACACGCCTGACTTTGGGAATCCGAGAGTGGAGCAGCTGCTGTCAAACTAGTCGGGAGGAGTGATGAGCGGAGCATGGGAAGGACTCAGGTTCACCCCGTTAATAACGCACAAGCGGCCTGGGACTATGTGGTCACTCTGTTATTAATGTGCCACAACACTCCTGGCATCTGACCCCAGGATACATTCCTGGTGTAATGGACAGCAGCTGAGCCGGGGTTTCCGGCTGCGCTGCGTGGGGGGGGACAGCTGAAAACAAGCAGACATGCTCCAATGTGGGGGAACACCCACTATTATCGGTATCACCCCCCTGAGAGAAAATGACTGCTCACTTCCCTCTCTTCAAGTCTTCTCCAAGCTCAGAATAATAATGTCTGTTTATTGCAACCGAATGTGATTGTTGGGACGAACACATCGCGTGTGAATTTGCCTGAGTGCAAAACAGCTCTGATTTCCTATTGTTTCATTTTTATAGGTTTATTCACTTTTCGGAAATTTAATCTCACCATCCACACTGTATCCAAAGTTGTTTTTGACGAAGCCGAAGCTACTGGGGTTGGCTTGTGCGGGACACATTTACATGAGCATTTTGATTATTTGCTGTAAATCGGAAGACAATCCACCACGTGATTGTCCCAAGAAAATTAATGATAAATTTAAACATTTTTGTCATCAATATATCACATGTGCAAAACATTATATGTGTAGTGTGTGCACATGTACAATTATAGAAATAAATAAAACATTTGTTATTCCGATACAATTATACCAAGAAAATGACAAATCTAATAAAGTCTCGAGGTATGCTATAAATATATTCTATGATATATATGTGGAACCACAAGATTCCTGTGATGTGTTATAGGATCTTCTTTTACATCATTAACACAATCTACCTGAATTATGTTGCAGTGTTTGCTTCCCTACAGCAAAAAGAACTAATCAAAATTTAGTTGAAAACCGCAACTGACTGTTTCAGCTTGTTGGAAGTTGTGACATAATTTAACCATGAATATCAACAATTAAAAGTGAAAAAAACATATCTGCACAAACATGGATGACCCCGCCTCCTCATCAAGCCACTGAACCTGTGTTCTTTTGATTCAGTCTTGAAAAGCCCACATTGGTCAATGGCACTTTTTGGATTTTAAGCCCCCTCTTCATGTGTGCATATGCACAGCCGAAGTAAGGGGCTGACACACAGACCTCAAGCTTGGCGGGCAACCAGTGGCTGGAGTGGCGTTGGCAGAAGACGGTGAGAAACAAGGGGGTGACACCCAAATGTCATCACAGCTGCAAAAAGTGCTGTGCAGCAAAACCAAATTGGAGAAATACACACCCCTAGGGCCCCCAGCAGTGAAAACAGAGCTGCTGTTGACTGGCTGCTGCTTGGGGAGTGAAGTGGAAGTTTTGGGATTTACTCTGAACTCCAGCTGCTGGCAGACATCATCAGCATGCGCGTGTGACTGACGGGAGGAAATCTTTCTGGATTAGCCTCTGTGCATGGTCATGCTCAGAATGATGTTCAAATGAGTAGTACATTGCGGAAATTTGGCTTTTGACACTTCACGGCGGGAAAGTCCTTTTTTCATAACAAATTATAATCACGATGAATTAATCGAAGGCAAAATAATTGAGTGCTTTGAAAACACTATCACTTTTTTTTTTTTTTTTTTTTTTTAAATCCTGAACGAGCTCATTTAGGTCAAGTTACTTACTTATTTACTTTTTAAAATGGATTTCAGTCAGGAGATTCCTGATTCAAATCTCCTGCCCTGTGTGGATTTTGCATGCACTCCCTGTGTTTGTGTGGCTGTTCCATGGGTACTCTGGCTTTTAAAATAATATACACAAATATTGGGTTTTTGAAGACTAAATTCCATACCATGGGTATGAATGGTTTCAAATGGAATAGGCTTCATTTTACCCGCAGACTCTGACGCATACATGGGGTATAAAAAAACACTTTTGGGGGGTAGTTGTGAGATGTTTTAAAAAAAAAAAAAAAAAGTTGAAAAAACCCCAATTCTGGTCGTTTGACAATTAGAGTGCAACATTCATTCTCATCTCTACATGTTGTTGTTTTTAGTTATTCGTTGTATTTTTATTTTTTTTATTTGCACTTCAAGCCCACCATATGTTTGCATCTTGTTCTTCTAAAACTCTGTGCAATATTTGCATTGCAACTGCTATGGTTTGCATAGAGCTGGTTGTTTCCTGAATGGAGCGAAGAGATCCGCTATGAAGTGTGTTATGTGGTGTAAGTAGTTCTTTAGTAGCACCAACTCTCTGTGTATTTATACGCGCAGGTGTGCACCTGTTTGTATAAGCCAGTGCTCGGCACGAACATAGTCCTGTGCATGAACGTGACGCTGGGAAAGTCAAAGTGGCAGTAGGATGGCGGGTGGCCGCGAGGGATGTAGTCTGTGGTCGGGAGTGGGTGGAGGGTGTGTGAGCCAATGCGAGTTTAAGAAGGCAGATGAAGAGAAGGGGTTTGTAGAGAGTGTGAGAGGGCCCGTGCTTGTGCCTTTCAAGGTGTGTTATTTGTTCAAGGCTGTCCAAACATTTACAGAGCGCTGGCAGCCCAGGAATGTAGAGGCAGGGCCGAGGCGGTGAGCAGCAGCCGTGGGAAACTGCTGCTCTCCTCAACCTCTGCACACTCGTTCGCCCTCAGGCGGAGTATCAACACAGACAGTGCCAGAGATGTGTGGGCCTGATAGTGACAGGTCTCGTCAGCAGCTGCGCACACACACACACACATGCACGCGCTTGCACACTCACGCGTGGTTCCAGCCATCAGGCGCACTGCCGGCTGACTGCCTCGCATGCAGACTGACACACATTAACAGGGCAGCCTGTCTGACACACGCGCCCAATTAGTCATTCGTATGCATGCAGGTATATATTATCTTTAGTCTTTAAAATGTATGGAAGATCTGCCAATGGACTTTGCAAGATCACATGTAAAATCATTCCAAGACACTATTGATAAGTCGCTAAATAACTGGAGTAATTGATTCATCACTCTTACAATGTATTCAGCTTATTCCAGTATCGCGGTAACAGGTGAATCTGTAAATTGGGTGTTTTACAGTTATGTACATGCGCTGCAGTCTACTAGTGAAGCTGTCGATGAGCTGAATTGCCATAAGAAAAAAAATAATCTAAGAACTATCAGTACAGTTGTAAAATGGCAATGGTTGCTTAAGTGCTGTGATGTCGTTCCAAGACATCGTCACGTGACTGCTTGTCGGTCCGTGATCTCATCTTTCAGCCTTTTGCGGAAAAAGTCCAGTAACGTATTTCAGAGCCTCGAAGTGCTTCGGTTCAAGAAAGGTTGTAGCTCATCCATCCACGTTGCATTCCACTCTTCGACTTGTGAGTCTGCATGTGTTGTGCAATGGCTGATGCCATGACATCCTTACTACGTCTGTGCTTATCTGTCCGTGATCTGGCCTTTGATCTTCTCACAGTAAAAGTCCAATATTTCATAAGCTTTCTGACCGATACTTCAATTTTTGAAAGCTCGACTGTCTTAATCAAGCATCTCAGTAAGTAAGTAATCTCCCCTCATGAATTACAAGTAAAGCTGATTTTTTTTTTTTTTAACCTAAGCAATGTAGACTAGATTCCATGCCAACAAAAGGTTTGTGAGGTATGCCTGACATCAAAGCAATCTGATTAGTCTTCTATTTTTATTCGCAACTGTACAGAACTGTCTAGAAATGTGAGACGCCGGCATTGAAATTGCAGAAAGGGATAGATGCTTACAGTTAAACGCTAACTTATTATATGTCTGACGTGACTGTAAACCAGTTACAGGCGTGATGTCTCGTGATAAGAGCGACTTCGGGAAGCAGCCCAAGAGTTCACGTGTGCAGGTGCGCACCAAGTGTGCACATATCTTGGTTGAGCTGTTATCAATTCCAGGATAATGGAAGCGATAATGTTTGGCTCACTTCTTGAACCTCCAACCTAAAATTGACCCCACACCTTTGTAGAGGCTATAAAAAAAGTTTCCTTTTAACTTGGTTGGGATTATTGACAGTTGAACGCGGGCGGCTATTGTTGTCGTTTTATTTGTAGGACATGAAACTGATGCCTCACTGTTAGCAAAATTTGAATGTAAGCTTATAAGGGGGAAGCAAAAAAAAAAAGGGATGCAGGGAAAATGTCAACACTTTTATTCGCACATGTCTATGGTCAATGCAAAGGTCAAAGTTGGGATGTGATTTATCTGAAGGCTCTGATGTGCAACCGTAATTCCTACAAAGTTGGGACATTTTGTTAAATCTAAATAAAAACAGAATATACATTAATTTGCAAATCATGTTCAACCTATATTTAATTGAATACACTACAGACATGGTATTTATGATCAAACTGATGAGCTTTTTTGTTTTAAGCGAACAATCATTAACTTGGAATTTTATGGCTGCAACACATTCCAAAAAAGCTGAGACAGTTGCCCAAGAAGAATAGGAAAGTTGAGAAATGCTCAACAAACGCCTTTCTGGAACATCTCACTGGTTAACAGGCTAATTGGGAGCGACGACTACATCAGCCCAGGCCCGTCATCGTGGGGGTGTGCCTGCCTAACAAGATTTTTGCACAGCCCATATGAGTCATGGATTTCTAAAAATACACTTTTTATTATTATTATTTAATTTTATCATAGCTATTTTTGTTGAGTTGCTTATCACTTTGGCATTAAAAAATAAAAAGAAACAGTGTTTCTTATCGACAACATCACAGCCTGACTGCAGACACAGGCGGATATGCGACAAATACATCAATGTTTGCATTACGACCCCCACCCCATCCATTTTTATGTTTTTTGCTAAGTATGTTATAAAAGCCTCCATGGCAGCGAATAAGCTACACTTTTTACGAGTATCAATCTTGTGAAACAATTGCGAGGAATAACTAATAGAGGGAAAGCCATGCTAATTGGTCAGCTATCGTGTCGTGAAAGTGGCGGTAATTTGCACAAAGTAAAAAAAACGAAAGTTAAAGTTGAAATGTGTTATAACGTGTTTTTATATGTGTAAAATGGGAAAAGTAAAGGAATGCAATTTTTTTTCCTTATAATTTCCATATCACAGGTTGGTCTTGAACGTATCCCTCACTATAAATGCTTTACTGTATATATGAGCAAAAATGCACTCTTTATGCGCACCTGCAGTTGGTTTTGTGGAGCAGCTGCTGTGAAACAAGATAAAAGCGTTTAGAGAAACACGTCACGTTAAACACCTTATGAGTCTGCCGGCATGACAAAGCTAAGTGAATCTTTCACATCAACACTCCTCCTCCACCTCCTGTTGTTTGTCTTAGAGCAGATCGACAGACACGCTCCCCAAGACCTGCGGCCTAGTGCACCTGCCTGGACCGCTGCAGCAGAGTCGCGTTTCAGCCATGACGCAATATTCCACCAATCAAGTGCGGTGAGAGCGGTTAGGGGGCGTGGTGAGAAATCTCCTCCCATTTCTGCTCTCTTCTACCTGGGAGACTGTGCTGCCTCAGGGAGGGGCTCGCCGCAGCGGCTGCTTTCTGAATGAGGGCTAAACAAAACGTCTCACCAGGTGAGTTACATGAGTCTCACGCACACGCGCACACACACGCCTGCGTACACAAACACACGCCAGCACACGTCATTCATAACTGGCTTGCTGATTTACATATTGGCAGGAAGAAACAAAACACACAAGTGTGGGAACTTAGTCCCTGTTCTCTTTTCTTATTCCAAGAATCTTTAACAGTATGAAGTCTGCTTATACAGGTATTTAGGCACCCTTGGCCGTGCATTAGTGGCTCACGAAAATAACCACAGAGAGCTATTTTTCCGGTTTATTCGCCATTCCAGACCATTAATCAGATTTCAGTGGTCAGTATTGAGTTGTTTTTTAACCACCTTTTTTATTTAGATGTCTAAAATGTTGAAGACTTTTTGTCAACATGTACAATAGTGCCTCCTTCCGTACATTTGAGCCCATACAGAATATGTTTCAATCGTGACTCAAGGCAGTTGAAGTCACAGTTCAACATCTTTGCACACTGAGTATTACAATGAAGCACATGCTAATATGTGCAAAACTACAAATTGGCTGCTAGTTAGATGCACTGTATGGAAATGACAAACTAATGATAGCCATTGATTGACATTGATTTATTTTGTGAGATTATTTTCACCCATTTTAATTTTTGGGGCTAATTGTATTGATACATGAAACAGAAGTAGAAAAGGTTTGAATGTTTTCAAGCTTTTTTGGAAAGGGCAACCAAGAAACAACTTAAGACATGGAAGAGGTTAAAACATTTCTGGCCTTCATTTCAGTTGAACGACGTGATTCAAATGATTAGAACTGAAAAATTGAAAACTGCAATTGAAATAGATGCTCTGTCTAAAATTACTGAGCTGCTCATCGTTTTCTTTGTTGAATTCTAATTAGACAGTGGCGGGCTGTTCACACATTGGCCTTCAATGAGGTCCTACTTAGTCCGACTTGAACATCCCTCATAAAACCATCATTTATGACACCACGGCTAGACAAATAATATAGGGACACACACTTAAGAACGACTGAGTATTGGACCCCCTCGGCTCACAAGAGAGCTTTGCTTGAAAGGTCCGTCTTGAAAAAGGTCTTCCAAGTATATCTGCAATCAAACTCACACTTTTCCCTGCTTCGGCCATTGTGGTTTCAAAAAGCAAGAATATATTTTAGTTTTTTCGAAGGGTCCCCGGGTGTCTGGTGTCGATTTGTAGATTCTGCCCTCTAACTATGGATTATCGAATCACAGGACACGTTCACACCTTCAACGTGAGGCCAGCGAGAAGGCTCACAGTCACCAACTCATGATCTGATTGGCTATCACAATTGTCTATCAACAGTAAGAATCCGTTCACTCATACAGCAGTGACGCGTACACTGTTGATTCTCAAGGCGTACTATGAAATCTGCCAGGCAACACATGCTATTGGATAAAAGCTCTCACCTAAAAATATAACACTCGGTAATAATATCCCCCAAAAACTTTTATCATAAACATGATCACGATTTCTTGATTATGTTAGGCCAGCAGAGAAGGCCTTTAAGGCCGTGACCGCCCACACTCACAGTTATTAGTTACTGCACAGTCAAAAACTTTTCAAGGTTGCACTATTGCACTATTTCTATTTTTTGTCTCATGACTTGGGGGGGGGGGGTGGGTGGAACAAAAACAAAATCGCTTTGTTGCCCTTATTAGTATCTTAAAGTTCTGTAATCAATCTTCAGTGGCGCGATGGTCACTTAGCATGGAGAATGAAAAGCAACTTGCGTCAGATGATCAACCATGATCTGCATCATCCAAAGAACAGTAGCTTATTAATGCCTTGGCTGATTAGCTGTCGGATGACTCGAGACATGTGCACATAATAAACCGAAATATGTTCAGATTAGTGTTTTCTACTCCTACAATGCAACAAGTTTGTGTTGTATTCAAACAGTGTCGTAAAGTAGCCTAATAAGCTACTAAACATTTGAGAAGTTCTTGATAATTGCAAACCACCCCACATCTCTAGTCTTTAAGAATAAAGCTGTCTACGTGCATCTTTTGCTGATTTATCCGCTTCTTTTCATTGCATTTGAGTTAACCCATCATTTTTTTGTGAGATGTCAGCATGTTCAATCGATGTCTTTTATTGTTTAACTTTGTGGTCCCAACCACCGGTCTGCGGCCACTTTGGACCGGTCCGCTCCGGGCCGCATCCATCCATCCATCCAAGTATAATTTGATTCGCTTGCTAACCAATCTGCCATTTACATGAAAAAAAAAAGCACTACTTCCACTTTATTTATTATTCGCGGCGGAAAAATATTTCATTTTGAAAAGTGACCAGCTTCTCTCCATTACATCGGACTCTCGGCGCATGTCAAGATTCGAGTTGTCTCGATCGCATTACGATTAAATGAAACCCACAAGCTAGCAAAATGAATTAAAAAAACAGGCCACATACGAACCCCAATCTGCACAATATGCGGCAGGCAACAAATCCACGCCCCGTTGCCGGTCACCAAAAGTTACGGCCTTGTATAATCCGTCTGCGCCGGAAAAAAATGACTCTGTACTATGTAACTGAAGTTTCGAACACTGAAGGCCAGGGGTCCTCAATGGTGTTCCATGAGGGCCTGCCTGTTTTCTATCTCTCCATGATCTAACACACCTGATTCAAATGATCAGATAATTGGAAAGGTCTGCAGAAGCTGTTTAAAGATGCTGATCATTTGAATCAGTTGTGTGGCAGCAGGGAGGGATGGAAAACTGTCAGGACCGGCCCAAGCTCGTCCTACACGGCTCACCGTTAACTTGTACACGCCATGAAATCTCCTCTCCACAACATAATCTTATTGAAAGTGTTGAACTGAGGCAACTCTTCATTTAGTTTTAACAAAGACACACACACACACACACCTGCGATTACAAAATGAAAGATACGTCGTCAGTCTCAGCAGTTGCCTCATGCATCACATTTTTAGCGACAAATTTAATTTTAACCCGCTTTTGGCATAATGGTGGGTGTTAATTTCGAACCCTGGTTCCCAAGACTCTAAATTATTGCATTGCACTCTACTAAAAGAAAATGAAAAATCAAATTATCTAAATACAAGTAGTTTAAGTAAGTGCATTATCATATACATGCCTGATTGACCCTTGAGTGTGGAAGAGCAATCCCCCCTTTTCAAAATGCCGCCCCTGCTGAGCAGCACATCCACTTGATTGCCCAATAAAAACAACTAAAAGGCTAACATTGGACTTCATTTAATACTCTATGCCCCTCACTCTTCCTCCTACTTGGTCCATTGTCATCTGCCAGGTTGCGTCTTTGTTGACAGCTCCACGATGTCCATAAACCAAAACTCCAGACGACAATGCATGGACAGCTGTTTCCTTGTGGAAACACTTTACTTTATGTCCTCCATACTGTTGCGTTCTCATCGTTTCATTTTGCTGGCTGAAGGTGAACTTTGCGTTAAGCAAGAGTCTCTCTCCCTTGATTTTGTCTTTTGGGATGTCAGTGTGTGAGTCAGCAAAGTTTTTTTTTAAATAATGTATACAAATCACCTGAATCAGTGGGAGCCTTGAGCCAATCATGGTGAACATGTAATTGTTTTTGGCCGGGGAAACTTGAGGGATACACTGCATTCATTGTCTACCATCTGAATTTTGTGCATATAAAAACAATTGCATTTTTAGTACCATTCTGAAAATGTGTCTGGGCAGCGCGAGGAGGAAAAAAACGGCAGAAAATTGTAAATCCTTCATGTTGAATCAGGTCTTATCCAAATTTGAATAGAATTCTGACATGCCCTGTGCCAATCGCGTGACCCACTCTACATGCACATGTTCAAAAACAACACAACTGTGGTAAATAGAATTGATATAGAAAAAGCATTTTGTAATAGTTATGGAACATTAGCCCAACTCTGCTATTTTCTCAATCATTTGATTAAAGGTCCTCTAAACAATTTTAAACTTTTTTTTTTCTTTTTAGATATTTAGTCACAGACTTTTATTTCTTTACTTTACTTTGAATGTTTTTTTTTTATTTTTCTGTTTTATTAATTTTGTAATCTACTTTTAATTAATACATTTTTGTAAGATGCTTTGTCTTTGATCGTCAACCGTTGTTTGTAAGCGCTTTTATGTATTGTGTCTTTGTTTGCGTGAAGCACATTGAGTTGCCTTGTGTATCAAATGTGCTATATAAATAAAACTGCTTTGTCTTGCCTTGCCAATAAATGGAAACGACCAGTGGAGTAAAGCCGTGGTTATAAAACTGTGGTGCAGATGAGTGAAGTATGAGGCCAGCACGTATTGTTTGTGGTTAATATTTGTTCATCATCTTTTTTTGTTTACGTCTGCCTTGCCTCTGTTGCGTTTATTAAAAGCAAAGACAATGGCGGTTGATTTTAGTCACTTTAAAATATTTACAAATTGATAATGCACATTTAGACCCGCAGCCTCAATTTCGCCTCAGCGCTGAGGATGTGCACTCAGGAAAAATATTCACTGAGACGTGTCGAGTGTAGTGGAAGAAACCTCAACACACCTTCGTCCCACCTGCTGGTTGGCTGTGGAAGTCTCCAATGAATTACGAGAAGGAAAGGCGCAACAAGCATCATTTGGCCACCGCTCAATTATTCTGGCCATACAAGAAGGTCTTTTATTAGCAAGTGATTCCCTGAAGCAGCTACTGATCTTCATGTTTGAGCTATTTTTGCAACTTCCTCTCACCAGGCTGTTGTAAACACTTCATCTCTGGCATCCGTAGCCTCACAGGCAAACGGGATTTATTTCTCCTCGTGTGACGCTTGCAAATGTTGCCATGCCTTTTATTCCAGTTTTGCTCTCCATTTGTTCTTACTCTTACAGCAGGCACAAAGAGTTGTTTGCTTAGCCTCTCACTACAGAGTCAGCAATTCACGTGCAAATATGTTCATGCAAAGTCAACGCTACCGAAGGTGAACTGTGGATGTGTGTTGGTTTGCTGCAGCCAGGAATGACCTTTGGAGGTTGCACTCGTGATCACGTGCATCCCTTTTTACAACTGCATTGTTTCTTGAGAAAAAATATAAAATACACACCCAGTGGTGACAGGTTACTTTTGCATCCTAAAAATAATTCACCCCTATTACCAGCTAACATCATGACCTCCCCTGAAGCTCCACTGTCATGTGATTTCCTGGTGTTTTTGTACCTTAATGCATCATTCAGCCCTTCTAAATTTAGTCCTATAAGCCTAAAAATACCAGCAGCAACGGTGATAATTTAGTTGATCACTGAACCCAAGTTTGCCTTCAAATAGTCTTGACTGAGTCTTTCCTTTGCTTTCAATGAGTTACTAAAGTGTACGTAGTAAAGTGATTTATTGTTGCTGGTTAAATATGACAAGACCATGAGCACGTTCTTGAACTTGCTTGCCAATGAGAGATGTGTGTCACCTTGCAACAATGTGTCAAATACACGCTTTGTATCGTTGTCCTTGCGTGCTAATTAATCCTTTAGCAGTCATACAACATAACTCACGAAGGGCATAAGAGCATGAGATTATTTTAAGATTTTTTTTTAAGCAATTTAACAAGTGTGTATGCTAACATGAATATTGCTTGTAGTTAAAATTTTTGCTTTCATAAAATTCTTTTCATAGAAAACATTGCAGGTCTTTAAGTGCCCTTTCCTTGCTCAATGCATGTTCCCTCCCTGTCTGCCAATGAAGGAAATGACATGTTGTGATAGCACAATAGCCTGTCACCTAATAAAGTTTGGAAGGGAACAAGAAAGCAATGAGGATTGGAGGAAAAAGCATAGGAGTGTAAAAGCTGAGAAATACTTTATGGCTTTGTGTTAATTGAGGCCATTTTAGAAAGGATCAGGTATTCCTGGAAGCCTGAAACAGACGGGAGAGTGCAGAAAGAAAAGGGGACATGGGTCTGCTGCTATAAAACAGCTTGTCTTTCTCACTCTTTACCACAAGGCATACAGAAATGACTTGTTTTCATTTAGGATGTGTTCGTGTGTGTGCGTGCGTGTGTGTGTCTGTTATTGCGTGTGAGTTTTTTTCCACACACACCCTTGTTAATTGAAATGCCACGTTTTGTTGAAAAAAAAATAAAATGCCGAAACGTACTTTGTGAGATTATTTTAAAAGTTAAACTTCAGTTTCCTCGGCCCATAACACATTTTCTCACGGGTTTGGGATATTTTGTCTTTCTGTCCAACATATCAAACTATATTAGAGAGTTTCATGTCTGAAGTCGGTCATGTGTGTGATGTGGACAATTGGAGACTGCCTTGCACCTCCCGATCGGGCAGGTCATCTCAGGGGAAACCCTGATGAGGCATCATTTGCATATACTGTACGGCTTTGGCATGGGTGGAGAAGACGGCCATATGTAGATTATTGGTATAAATAAATGAAAAAAATAAATGAATAAATGTCCATCCATCCATTATCCAAACCGCTTATCCTCACAATGGTTGCAGGCGTGCTGGAGCCTATACATAAATAAACGTACACATGATCATTTGCAATACGTCTATACTTGTTTTTGTGTGTGTGCCTTCCTGCGTGGAGTTTGCATGTTCTCCCTGTGCCTGCGTGGGTTTTCTCCGGGTACTCCGGTTTCCTCCCACATTCTAAAAGCATGCATGCATAAATTTCCCCGATGTGATTTGGAGTGCAGATGGTTGTTCGTCTATGTGTACCCTGCGATTGGCTGGCAACCAGTTCAAGGTGCACCCCACCTACTGCCCGACGATAGCGGGGATAGGCTCCAGCACCTTCACGGCCCTTGTGAGGAGAAGTGGTACCGATAATGGATGGACGGATGTTTTTGCGTTTATTTGCATAGTCTATATTTTTTTGTCCTAACGTTTGCCTCTTATCGCCACAGCTTTGCCATTCCGAAGTCGGAACAGACCTTCTATCTGTGGTCTTTGCTGTGTACGTGTCCTGCTGGAAGCTGAGCCCTAAGACAAAGCAGTGTTTACACTAATGGCCCACTAGGCTTTTTCGCCTTTGCCACAGAAACAAATACCAGTGGGAGGACATCAATAGAATTGAACATTTTGACATTTTTCCTCAAGCACTCAAAACCAATATTGACCCAGCACCCCTGCCTGGTCGGCTTTAGTGCAAGACCTTGGCATACAAATCAAGCTGGTGCAACCAGAACCACAGGTCGCCAGTTGAAGGGTGAGGCCAACAATAGCCAGCCCAGGATGGGGCTCTCCCACTGGGGAGGCAGTGTGACCACTGTGCCTGATTTCAAGCTGGTCCACAGAAGCTTGAGATATAAAAGAGCCCATGCTCTCCCACCCGCTTTAATGATTACATCTGAGAGAGCCAATTGTGTGTGTACTAGTGACCCTGCTGCTGAGTGAGGTGGACAAGCACAAGGGACAGTGGGGGCGCTCACATGTGCAGAACAACCACAAAGCGGACCACTACTTCTCAAAGGCCAGATTACAATCAGTTAGAGGCTAATGAGTGGGAAGTTGGATTTGTAACCTGTTGCAGCAGGGTAGTTGTTTTGAATGCTCCCGGTCAGCACACACATCAATAACCTCTGAAATAGCTCGCCACTGAAGCGGGAAACAGTGGGAAGCGGCTGAGTCTTGCGTCTGTCGTCTTGCCGCAATCCAGTGTCGTGCCTCAGCTTTTGACAAGAATATAAAAACATATCTCATACTTGGTTATGTGTATATCTTTTGAGTGTGTGGAGTTCTTCGCGACATGGTGGCTTGCTTACCAAGCTTGGCACTGATTTGGTGAGCTAAAGCTCTTAAACAGGATGAAACTAGTGATGAAAGGCTATGACATTAAGACTTGGGGGGGGGGGGGGGGTTACTACAATACCAGATAGTATTTTTTTGTATTTCTCATGTATATATTTTCTAATTAATATGGATCAGTGACTACATGGCAAAATACATTGAGATCACAGTGACTATTGTGTGTTCATCAAATTTGTCTCTTTTGTTTGAGGCCTTTGAAAGCTGTCTATACAGAACAAAAAGAACAAATATTTGAGTGAGAAATTCTCTGGATCAAAACTGTATTAGCCCATCTAATAGATAGAGTGACAGTTTATATGATATTTTTGCTGTTTAAAAAGCAGGTGCAGTGAGTGAAGATTCAGAGATTTTGCTTGCAATGCTAGCTAGCTATCAAATTATTGGCTATGTTTATCATTTGTTGCAGATAGAATGTTTTAATTATTTAAATGACATAAGTGATTGTCTGACTTCTCTCTACACACCTTAGTGGACAGTTTCAACTGAACACTCAAACTCTGCTGAGCAACAAGTGGCTTCAAACAAGTGTGACGTGACAAAGGTAAATATTTTAATTATTTCTAGTAATCTACACTACATTGTTTCACCTAGTTGGAAATGATTTTCCCCGTCGAAGTTCCAAGTTGTGTTTGTGAAATGAGGACATGATGTAGTCCTCTAAAGTGGCCTGGTGGCTAAATAGTTGACCACTTGGCTCACTGCCCTGTGCTTAATACTTCTTATATGAAGGGAGTTTTTAATTTTAATGGCTTAAACGTTCTAAGTGGTTTTCTGACCCATTTCTGTCATTCCCTATTTTGCCATTGAACTTATTTGAACTCCGCCTGATAACAGGTGGCTTACAATAATACATTAGTGGTTGACTTCTTTTACGCATGTGTGACAGTTACAAATGTGATGTGTGACGTTTTAAACATGAAAACACCAATGATGGACCACATGAAAACATTCTTAAGCAAACTTTGTTCTTCTTTCAAAGTGTGTGTCCATGTCCGTGCACGTATGTTAAGAACGACACTTTCTCCACCCACAGAAATGGCAGTGTGCGAGCACGTGTCGCAGCCCAGCAGGGGAGCTTAGTCCTCAGGCCGTTCTCACCTGTGAGCCCCTCGCTGCAGTGCCTAGGATCTTTACAAGGTCCCCAGGAGGAGAGCAAGAAGAGAAGGTGAAGCAGCAGGAGCAAAAGCAACACTTTGGCCCAAGGTATGATTTGGAGGAAGGAAAATTGGTGAGGACGAAGTGAAAGGCGAGGTCACTGTTTTGTTGTCCAAAGGCAGAACATTTGATATTGTTTTACTATGGGATCCCATTACATTTGTGCCTCCTCATGTATAATGATGTGGAGAGCCCGTGAGAGAGCTGCACTTAACGGAGAGACAATATTTAAAAAATAAAAAAAAAAAAAGACCCCCAGCATTTAAATCTCTCTCACCACATGCTCACCGCCTCATTTTGTGATACTTGTGGGAACACACTCCTGCCCGAGCTGATCATTGTAATATATGTTGCTGTTATGCAAGCAGTTGGGTACCAGCGCTCACCACTGTGCTGGAACCCTTTTAATCAAGCAGAACCTACTGTGAAATCCTGACTCCCCACCTACCAAACGCAAGCATTTCTCCTGAGCAACCCCAAAGTGGCAGCTAGTATTTAGTAATATTGCACGGCCATGCGACAGCTTCTACTATAATGTACTCACTGATGGCGCTGGCCTCTGTGCCCTCTTCTCAAGTTATATTAGAGCACAGCAGGAGATCTGGGAGAAGGATGGAGGATGGAGGTTCTCAATATAATCTGGCATTTTCTCATGCTATGAGAGGGGGTAGACTTTCCATGCCTTCCATGCTCTGAGCTGCCTCATTAAAATTGTTATTTACTCAATATATGATCTGGGTTGAGCCCCTTGTCCCTATTTCATCAGTCATTATATTTGACGTAACCGTGGTGACAGAAATGTTCGTTTATTAGTGAAAAGAAAAATGTTATTAACAACTTCTCTGAGCTGACACGCGGGGTAAGGCGGGCACACACTGGACACAATACCTAGAAGTCACAGAATACAACAAAACATAGATCCAGACAAATATTCACATTCAAACCTATGGCCAATATCAGTCTTAAGCGTTTACATGTTGAACAAAGATCGGTTTGGCAGAGAACACACACACGATTTTAGATAGAGCGGAACCTTGTCTTACACGTGGCTCATTTTACAAGATTGTCAAATTACAAGCTGTCCCTTGGTTGATTATTTTTGTTTTTGCTTTGTGTTGCGGGCAAGAATTTTAATTACAAGTGAGCTTTGCATACCCTGCGGCATGGTGGGAAGTGGAGGAGGTGGGGGGGGGGTGAAGCAATGCAAACAAAAATGTCTTTTGCGGGCATTACAGTATTTTCCAAATAAGACATTTTCCATGGATTCCGAAAAGCACATCGCAAAGCACTTTTTAAAATATTTTTTAATCATATATATATGTATGTATGTATGTGTGTGTGTGGTGTGTGTGTGTGGGGGGGGGGGTGTGTGTGTGTGTGTGGGGGGGGTGTGTGTGTATGTGTGTGTGTGTGTATCTGTGTATATATATGTATATATATATGTATATGTCATTTTTTGTTGGCTTGGCTGCGGGGACATTTTTTTATTTTGCATGTTTATGATTTTTGGGTTTTTTATTCATGACTTAATTTATCTCTTTGAGATGATGAGAATTGTGTTGGCGCTTTAATGAATTTCTTTGTTGAAGTATGCTTTGCGAAATTATAAGATTGAAGATTTGGTTAGTTCGATTTTCCTGTACAATTCTGCATTTACTGTTTTTTTTTATGATAACCCAATTATTAAAAAAAAATTAAAAAATCAATCGATCAATATGTGGCAAAATGTAAAGAACAGCACTGGCATGCACTGCGTGTCTTGACTACACTCCACACACTCTGCCCAGTCTCACAGCAGCAACATTACAAGGGCTGATTATTGTGCTGAGTGAAAAGGTCGGAGCCCTGAGAGGTTTTGGACGCTGACGACATCGGTAATGACGACCTCTGACCGTTTGCTTTTTGTTGTGCCTCATTGAACAAGAGTGAACACATCAACCAATGCTACTTAACAGCCTTTCTGTTATGGCAACCAACAAGTAAATAAGCTCCAACTTGCCTCTATTCTCTCGCTCTCCATTTGGCCTACAGCATCACACAAGTGAAGAGTCTCTTTCCTGGAGTGCTGCACTCCCCCGAGAGCGAGACAAGCACTCATCAGGGAGCGACCGTATTGTTGCATGAATGCTTTGGCGTCAGTGCAAATTCTTCCACACTCTCAGTGCGCAGAGGCCAGCACCGACGGCCTTTAAGTGCTTCTGGACCTCCACGGAAAATGAGTTAAAACCATCGGTGTCAGCACAAGAAAGTCCCATTCACCCTGATAGCGACATGTCATAAACAAATGTCGCACCATAATCAACTCATCTGCAGTCTTCCTCACGATTGAGCGACTGTTGTTGATAAACCATTGCATTGATTATTTTAGTAGAGACACAGTGGGTGTCACATCAACAAGAGGCTGTGTGCGGGAGGAAATATGAGGCCATTGAACCACAAATACAAAGCTTGATTTTTTTTTTTCTTTGCCGAGCAGTTTTGTGAATCTGTTATTTCACATGGGAAGCAACTTTCCAATTTTGTGGAGCAATTTGTTAATCCCAGTTACCTAAAGCAATGGTTTTGTTACCAAAAAAAGTATGAAAATATAAAGAATGAACTATTGGTTTTCTTTTTCACATAATCAACAATTTTATTTCTGAAATTCTCATAGTGTACAACAGCAAACAGTATTTTCTTGTCTAGAAGTAAAGATAAAAAGATTTTTTTAGATTTAGCTGTAACGCAACAGAAAATTTCATGTACCGACCTCAAAAGTGTGGCCTCTATTGTGAAAACATACAAATGACTTAGATATCATAAATATTACATTTTTTATTAATAAATCAATCTTATCTGCCATTCTTCCTGGCTGCCGTATACTCTGAACTGATTTCAGTTTACCGAGTATGATTTCTCTCTCCAGAGTCCAGATGTATCGTGCATGCGTCCAGCCTTGCAAAGATTTTTTGGACTCTCTTGGTGGATGATTCTCAGTTTTGTTACTCAATTTGATGAGAGACAAAATGCAAATTTTGCCACCCAAACTGCAATGCAAAACCACTTCTGTGAAGCCGTGCAAATGGGTGAAACGGTGGCGAGTGCTCACATCGAATGCTTGTGCCATTGTACAGTCATTCTGGCCGACGATGATGCAGACGACGCCTACACCCACCAAATGGCTGAGTCACATCAAGAGGGCAAACAGGGCACAGCACAGGAAGCCAGCCATTGAGCAGGCGCTGAACTCTGGGCATTAACAGACTGTGACAAAATTGCAAAGTTATGTAGTGAAAGAGCGCATCATATTTGGGAAATGATCCCATTGCAGACACAGTAAACCCCAGAAAACATGAATGTTGCTTGACAAGATTATGCTCTCTCTATGTAGCCAGCCGCTAAATGCTCATGAAATTAAATCCAACTGCACGATAAAACCACATCCATGCAGTAGTTATAGCGTCAAAGCTACTTCCTGAATAGGTTGAGGGACTTTGAGTGAACGATTTGAGTGGCACGATAAAATGTGTTTTACAGTCAGATTCTTCGCATTTTGCCATTACAGCGTGTGGGCATTGGCACCATGCATGCACGTGCGTGTGCGAGAGTGTGTAGGTGTGTGTTGCTTGTGAAAAGGTGAATGACAGAGCCGCAACGTGATTGGCCATAGCACTTCCTATTGATCGCCATTGTACCTGATAACCCGGCTGACCCAGGCTCAAGAAAGGAAGCCTGTCGTTCGGTTTGCGGCGGATAAATTGACGCTCCTTTGTTTTGCGATAACTTATTAACCCGTCAAGTCCACTGAGAGAAGAATGATTTGTCTCATAGCTCACCGTATGTTTAACCCAGAGTAAACAGGAGTACGTCTGCACAGAAGAATGGCATTCTCAAGGAAGAAACTTTCATGTAAACATACCTTGTTCAAAAAACTGTCTCAAAACTCACAAACAGCAATGTAACAATGTTAGTGAAACACAAAACCAAAGACACAACTCAAAACTGTTGGGACACAAACTGGTAAACTCATAATTTACCTACAATGTTGAAAGAGTTACATTTTCTCATTTCATGGCCAAATAAAGCTTTAAGTTTTAATTTGATGGAAGTTATCAGTCTCACACTTGTTGGGCTTGAGAGTAGTGCAATTATAAACAAATGAAACATTTTATCAATATAACATATTCATTTTGCTACAAGTGTCTCACAAGTAACAATGTCAAGTCAAATTTATTTATATAGCTCTTAATCACCAAAAAGTCTCACAGGGCTTCACTAGTACTCAGTTCACAATTTTTATTTATTTTTTTATTGAAGAACAACATTTACATTCCACAAACAATCAGACTAAGTGAGAAAAAACTAAAGTGTTCACAAATATTAACGATACAGCCCGGGTGTTTAGAAACTATTTTATAAGTGAAAACAAATTGTTTAATCATGTTCAACTGTTTATCACCAAATTAGAAATACTTTAAATACACACATCTACAAAGACACAGTGAAGTTATATATCCTGAACAGGTTTAAGAGCATGATATTGTCACCTTCCTAAAATAATTGTATAATAAGTGATATTTTCAGAAAACACTCAAAACGAACCAAAAACTAATTTCATTCCAAGGGTGGAATTGATCTATTTAACAAAGATGTGGTCGATTTTGGCAGAGGTGGTCAAGCATCATGAGGAGACGGTTTTGGCAAAAACAATATTTTATGTCAAATATGACTTCGGACATTATTTTAATGGGAATAAATAAAATACTGGCAATGTTTTGATTTACATTTTATTGTGCTCTCGAGTGCCAATGGTGTCTCAAAAATTGATGGCGCTTTCACTGGTAAGAAAGTGAATCAGCTGTGTTCACTCCCACAATGGCGCAAACGCCTCTTTTTAACTGCGGACGTCTATGAAAATACCAACAGGAAGAAAACACCACCCATGTGCACAGTTAGGCAATTCTTTCTACTAGACTGGGCACAAAAATAGGGCCCTAGGTTTGAGTGTGCATGGTTGCTTGTCTCTGTGCATTCTGCAATTGGCTATGTGACGGTCCAAGGTGTACCTAAAGTCAGCTGGCATCGGCACTAGGTCACCTGCGACCAGAACAGATTACTTAAATAGTTTTATCTTGTCGTTTCACCCAGTTTATGAAACTTTCCAGTCCGTTGAGGCAGAGATGGCGAGTCAGGGGTCAGCGCGCACCTCAGGCTCAGGCGTGTGACACCATGTCACACATCTGCAGGTCATGCTCAGCGTGCTTTACAATCACTGCAACTGTTCTACTTGGAGAGAGGAAGTGGGAAAAATAGGCTGAATTGTTTTACTGGTGTCAGGAGTCAGACTGCCTAAAGGCGGGAGACGGCAGGAGGAATCTCAAGCCGCTGTCTGCCGGGCTAAAAATACTCTGGCAACATGCAGTTAATGTGAAACGATGTGGTTGTATGCCTGATGATGACGTGGAAGGAAGCAGCGGAGGCGGACAGCACGTGGTGTGCGTATGGTGGCCAAGCCTCAAGCCTAAACAAATTGAAGCAATCTGTTCCTTGCAATGCCTGTCTTCGATAATAAACATTAAATAATTCTCCAAAACTGTTTTTGTTGCCATACATATTGTGTTATTTAAGAAATCAATGTGGCTCTTGACTGGTAGCCATGTTGTAAGGGCCAATCATTCACATCGACAGTCAATTTAGGGTTGGAATAGGAATGATAATGTCAATAAGCAATAATGTTATGATTCAGTAGGATTGATGTGATGCTTTTTTTCTGTCTACAATGTTGTATTTTCTTTGTCAAACTTTTCTTTATATTCATTTAGACTTTTGGAAAACAACAGATCTTAGTACAACTTTGACCCCACTCTCCAGATGCAGCCGCAGGTTTAGCAGTTTATTTTTGCAGATGAGACCTGTTCTCAGGTCAAAGACAAATGTGGTCACAGTGGGATTAAGTGAGCACACCCAACTTTATCCATTAATAACATTACCACATTTAATGGTCTAACAGAAATCTGTGGTGTTCATCTGCACTTGCCAGATAAAATAATCGCCTGTCCAATGGAACCCTAACCCCAGAACTGTGCCTGATTTTGTAACGTGACGTTTGTAATATTGGGCCCATTCAATTTGATCTAAAATAATGGTTGTTAGGCGCCATCAAGTGGTTTACTGTGAGCAATGCGCTGCATCCTTTTAATCTGGTGTTGCATCAGTAAAACGACCAGAAGAGTAGAAATATAAACTTGCACATTGCCCTTGATGTGTCTCTATGTGCAGTTAATGTTGAAGTAGTTAAACTCGAAGATTGTGTTGTCAAGAGTCAGTTGAACTGTAGACAAAAATGCTTGTCAACATACACCTGATCCAATCTCACCATTGTCAAGAGGCCCCCAAGGCACATCTGTGTAGTTTTACATCACTAACAGCATGCATGCGTTCTCTGGAAATACCCCCCAAAAGACTTCTGTCCCTTGAACCCATTGCTTATTTACAATGAAGATACAATACATGCCGCCAAGCAATGAATCTTGCATGAACAGAAAATTTTTGGGACATTATAGTTTGAGCAGATTGCAATCTTAAATCCATGAACTGGCTAATAAGTGCATGACGCTGTTGATGGAAACACAAGCCCATCCATGTAAAAACGGCCAACAGCCCCAGGTGCTGCAGCCACACAAGCCTCTGCTTGTCTTCCTTTTATGCAACTGGCGACTCGAGTGGACTCGCTTGGGAACATAGCCCAGTATGGCTTGCCTAATTAACAGCTCTGTTTTCCCTTATCCCATATAAATATCTATAGCGATGCAATTAGGCGAAATAAAGTTTGTTATTGCAGTCCATGAAAGTGTTATAGGTATATATGTGACATAGGATAGGGGGGGAAGAAAACAAAGCAAAATACTGTATTCACATTCCAGACATTTATTTATTTATTTCCTCAAGTGTGAGATCGGAATGGACTGTATGAGGTTGACTATCAGTTTTGTTTGTCTGAGCAGTAAGGGGGGGGGGGCTGCGTCATAATAATGAAAACAATGTCTATCCATCCATATTGAATAACTCACCCTTTTTTATATAGAATTTACTGAATAATTATTTAATCCCACCAACAAGCACAGTTAAAGAAAAAGAAAATTGTCAACGAAATTCACGACAGATTATCAAAATGTATAAAATGTGAATGACCCAAGGGAACCAACCGTGTTGAATCAACAGATGCTGTCGCAATTACGGTGCATTAAGCATCAACTAAGTACAGTTTAGCAGTTAATAATAAGATTAGGACAGGATAGGTTATCTCTGTATCTTTTAGTGTCAGTGACATTATGACAGCAAGAATGGGCTCCGTAATCACATTGTCCTCACTGATAGCTGTAAACAAAGACTAAGCCCCCCCCCTCATAGATAAACAGACCAGCCTAATGGTACATTTCACGAGAGACTAAAAACCAAATCTTGCTTTTAGCATGACAATTAGAATTTAACTGACAAGTATCTATCTGTGTTCATATTGGGGACAGTCAAAGACAATTGTTCTGGCGACGACAGTGACTTAGTTTTGTCCTTATTATTACTAGCATGAAATATTAATTGTTTATAATTACATTTGAAAAATGTATGCGCATCCACGAACTAGTCATTTATAAAAGCAGTCATCAGCATCATCAGGTATGACTGACGGGTCAGCGTTTACGATTGAGCTCCCATGAACCCTGCTTAGACCCCACAAACCCGTGACTTGTTAACAAGATTTGTCAAATCTTCTAATGAAAAAAAAATATTCAGACCGTAAGAGAGAGTACTGTATCGTTTACTCTGTTTTACTTACACTCTGCTGCTTTGTGTTGCACACTATACAGAAAAACAGATGCACATGTTTCACCCTCCCTTTAACTCCCACTTCCACTCTCAACACGCAAATGGATGACCCTGATTTGGCCCATCACATCACACACGTGAGGTGTCATCTGACTGACACACAGCACCCATGACTCATAGGTAATGAGTGACTTGACTGTGGGTAAGTCTGGTCCTAATGTTCCTGAAATTTTGTGAGCTCTGTAATAAGATTATAAAGATTGTGGGAGAAACTCAAAATCAGAAACAATAGCACAAATCCTGCAAACCAAGTTAGGAGGCTTACCAGTTTTTTTGTATTTCCACTTTCCAGGACTCTCAAACCCAGGTCCTCGAGGGCCGAGTTAGATGTCTCCCTCCTCCAACACACCTGATTCAAATTACCGGAATCATTATCGGTGCTTCCTGATGAGCGGATAATTTGAATCAAGTGTGTTGACGGAGGGAGACATCTAAAACATGCAGGACAGCGGCCCTCGGGGACCGGAGTTTTGAGACCCCTGCTTTAAATAGATCGAACAGCTCTGTTGGAGATGCAGGCACGACGTGCATTACGTGATCAGAAGCATCATTCTATATTTATCAAATCATGCGGCTTGTTCTGACGCGTGCAAAAACAACACCCGCCTCAAGAAATGCATCATGGTGCCGCACAAACTGCAGAGCTGTGGACCTTCAGAACCTCTTGGGGATCCTAGCGAGTCAGGTAAGAAGCGAGCACACTTAACACTAAATACTAGTTGATAAATTGTACTTTATTTATTTGACCTTGATTTAATCCGACTAGTCCAATTGAGATAAAAGCTCTCTTTTCCAAGGGAGCTCAACAATGACAGCAATATTTATTTTCATTGGCTGTCTTTATTTACTTAGATTCATTGCTCTGCATAGAGTATTATGTGATCTACATATATATTTCTGAATGATTAGAAAAAAACATTCTCACTGTCAGACAAGTGATTTAGAAAATGGATAGATATTCCTGCTAAATTGTGTTTTTACTGCCATCAACTTCTACATAAAAAATATTTTGTGATTTCAAAAAATCATGTTTAAAATGCCACTCAGCTAACTGGCATTTTATTGTGTTATGTTTATAAACCTTTTAAATTGCTGCACTTTTAATCCCTTTTCAGGTTGCATCGAATCACCCAAGTTTAAATGGAGGACTTGGACTTCAGTGTGGAGATATGCGACCGTGATTGGCAGTTATTTTTTGCGACGTGTGAGGAGTGTGACTTGCGTCCTCCATCGCTGGCTATAGGAGACAACTGTGGACTGAATAATGGTGATCACACAAAGTCCACACTGAAAGAAAGTGCCCAGGAAATCCAACTGACCAGACGCTACTCAGAGGCTGACTGCTGCGTGGACACCATACCCGACTGCAAAGGCCTGGACGTGGAGACCCAATTTGGTGAACAAGCCACCAGTGGAATGGAGATTATCCTGTCAGGCAGCGAGGAAGATATTCACCTGCAGTCGGTCAATATGTTCTTTGAAGGGATGGCAAACCAGGCAAATGTTTCAAAAAGCAAAGAGTCGAAACAGGAAGATGGACTGAGCAGCAATGGGATTGAAGCTAGTGCAAAGCTGCCTGCCAGAGAGGAAAAAATAGTTGTCCAAGAGAATGACTTTGACAAAATGAAAACCATAAAAAAAGCGCAGCCGTTTTCTTATGCTTTACATGACCCTCTAACCAGCAGCTCACAGCTCAAGAGTGACAGGTCAACTCGTACTGAATCATTCATCAGATTCCAAACTGAGAACAGAACAAATGAGACTCCTTTTCAAACACCTGATAACTCATTCAAACTTCATAAGTCACAATGGGACACAGTCCGTACAAAAGAAGTCCACTGCCCACCATCATCACCAATAGCCACCATGAAAAGGAGGAGAAGGAAGAAGAGATGGCACAGCATGGAGGCAACCCACAGCAGCATTGAGGGGAGGAATGATGAGAAGAAAAGTTGCCCTCCATTTTATCGCGATATAAAGGTCTTATATTCAAATGAGGGCCAAAAGACTGATGTGTTAGTCACAACCATGGTCCCGTCTGAAGGTACATGTCAACAAAAAAGGAGGTACAGATGTAGCCACGGTCAACATAATGATGATTTAATGCATCTCCAGTGCTTTACTCATCCAAGCTGTGAAGATCAAGTCAATCTAGAGGACAGTAGCCCTAAAGCCCAGGCACCCACTGAGAGAGCAGTCCGGGATGATGACGATGATGATGACGATGACGATGACGATGATGATGACGATGATGATGATGATGATGATGATGGGGTTGGTGGCCAAGGTGATACCCTATCTGCTGCTAAGTCCGTCCTGGCTGCAGAGCCTTTACATTCTGGCAGAGACAAGCAGATGGGGTGGCAAAGTCAGGCTGAGCCCCAGCAGCAGCTGGAAATGGAAGCTCACAATCTGGACCAAAATAGCCATGCATTTTTGTTCAGATCTCACGTGCAAAAGTCGACCTTTCCCAACACAGAACTCCAAAAGTGCAAAACCACTGTCTCTTCAGTAGATGAGATGTTAAGCAAAGTGACCTGCGCTGAATTAACAGCTAACTTGATGGAATTATCAGATCATGCAAGGCGCCTATCTGAAAGACCTTCCAGTTTAGCTCTTCCGGAAACAAAATATCATGTGGAAAATAATAAATGTGATGAAGATGACGGTAAGATTAGCTCTTTTGTTGGTCCTTTTTCAGATGAGAATAAGAGAGAGCCAAATGCAGAGTTGTCCACGTTTGAAGACACAAGGCCAGGACTGTCGCCATCCAATAAAAACATTGCTGGTTCTGGTTCATGTCCCAGTCCAGCTCCAGATCCAGTTAATAGATGTGGCTCAAGCATGGTCACACATGAGGAAGGAGCTCACGGCACAGGACGAATGATAAGAGATTTAAATGCTGAAGATGAGCCTGAATCCTTGCCATCTTCAAAACATCCAGTTTTTCTCATGTCTTCTTTTTGGAGTGAAATGGAGAAGCTGACAATTAATGACATAATGGGTCTACGGAAGACGAATAAGGAGACAAACGAGAGCAATTGCAATCTTTCCTCTCAGTTTGTTGACACCAAGCTGCCGTCATCTGGTGAGGACACTTACGGCCATCTTGAAGCCGTTCAGTCAAATCAAAAGTGTGTTTTATTGTGGGAGAGTGAACCTGTCGATATGTACACTGAGAAAGCGGAGGAGTCATCTTTCAGTGCATCTTCGAAACATGGATGCCCACCGCAGGGTCTCCGAAAGATATCGAAAAATGCGAGCGTGCGCAATCTGAGAGCTTTGGATACTCTGGAACCATGCAGCAAAGCTGAGAAAGGACACATTTTACAAGCTTTAGAAGAAGTAGAGGTGAAAGATGAAAATAAACACAGTTTCTCCCTTTCTGATGTATTTCAGTTCCTCCTTGGTGAAAAACAACAAATCCCCAGTCAATCAGTGAAAGCTGACATCAACAACTTCAACATGGATGGAAATTCAGTCCCTGAAACTTACCAACATTTCTTTGCAGAGTTTGGTATAGAACATTTCTTCTACCCTTTTGTTTCAGAAGAGAAGCACGCAAAGACTCTTTCAGTCACCTCTGGTCAGACAAAGCTGCACTTGCCGGAAGCCTATGACTATTTCTTTGCGTCCTCTTCTTCTGACGATTCTGCAGGGGAGGAGGAGGAGGAGGAGGATAGTTGCAGTCCAGTGAGGGTGGTAAGCAGGCTTAGTCAAAAATCAAATACCACTCAAAGCTTTACGGACAATTATGAGAATTTCTTTTGTGACAGCGACATGCGACAGAATTTCTTTTGGACTGCGACATTTTCCTTCAGGAATTTTCATCTCAGTGGAGGTGCAATCCGGAACAAGAAGAAAATCCCGTCACTTGTGCGTCTGGGGCAAAATGTGAAAAATGCACCAACTCTCCGTCAATTAGGACATATGGACCTTAAGGATCTGCTCATCGAACAAGAGGAAAACAGAATCAACAGACGGATATTGGCACAACCACTCGGATATGAAGACATGCGAAGAGGTGTTCCTAATCCAAGTAAGATACACACAAAAGACTTGAACAGGAACCTTACTTGGAAACTTAAGTGGGATTTCCTGACTCAATATTTAAAATCATCACTGATCACTCAATGGTCAAGTCAAATTTATTTATATAGCCCTTAATCACAGAAATGTCTCAAAGCGCCCACCATGTGCCCACAGTTGCCAAAAAAATATGACATACTTTGGTGTTAACCCCCCAAAACTCAGAAAAACCCCATCTGGGGAAAATTGAGAATCCTTGAAAAGGGACCACAGATGGGGCAATCACCCGTCCAGGATGACCAGGCTGAAAAGGATTCCAAGTAGGAAACATTTAACTCATATCCATCCATCTATTATCTGAACCGTTTCTCCTCAGAAGGGTCGCGGGGGCTGCTGGAGCCTATACCAGCCGTGTTCGGGTAGTAGACGGGGTATACCCTGGACTGGTTGCTAGCCAATCGCAGGGCACACAGAGACGAACAACCATTTGTGCTCACACGCATACCTAGGGGAAATTTAGAGTGTCCAATCAAACTGCCATGCATGTTTTTGGAATGTGGGAGAAAACCGGAGTAGCCGGAGGAAACCCACGCAGGTACGGGGAGATAATAATAATAATAATATTCCCTTTATTAGTCCCACAATGGGGAAATTCGAGATTCGAACCCAGGCCTCCTGGGGAGACTGGGTCCTGAACGCGGCGCCTTAGACCACTCGGCCATCCTGATCGCGCAAACGCCACACAGAAAGGCTGGAATCGACCCCATGACCTCTGCACTGTGAGGCCATCGTGCTAACTAGTCGGCCGTGCCGCCGGTTTATCTACTTGTGCCTATTAATTCACTGCCGACAAGTCAATAGTGTACTTCTCATAAAAATGTCAGTTAGATATAATCCAGCCCACCCTAATGGCGATACAATTTACACTATAGAAAATTATGGAGATGAATCACTTTTCGACATGTCTGATGGTAGTAGGCCTAGATTACCTCGAGCTGACACTGGACGCGGACGTGTGAACCTGACTTGACTTAAAGATTGTCCAGCGTCAGCATAAAGCAGCTCCAGTTAGTTAGTTAATTTGAGTAGGTGGACCAACTGTATATCCCGCTGTGGCCTGTGGGGATCGTATTGCAGTTATTTCTGCAGCACATGTTGGTGATGTATGGCTTTAACCAGGTCATCGTGTGACATGACAGGAAGTGTCAACATATTAGGGGGCTCTAATGCTCAGCTATTGTTGTACATTTGCCAATGCGGATGTTCATGTCCGGTACGAGCCTCCACTGTGGAAAACGTTCTCACTGTGTTTACAGGGACAGATGTTTCCCTGCTGCCTCTCAGACAATCAGATATGTGTCTGGTCTGTATTGCATTCGCTTCCTGGGTGCTGAAGACAGCAAATCCCCAAGTTGGAGACATGTGGAAGGCTGGTATGAATCTTACCAGGTGTCAAACATAGCAACCGATTCTGAAAAAAATCGATACACCACCTAAGTATGGATTTGTCTATTTAGTTTTTTGTCAACCTCTTGTATTTTTTTTTCAAGAAATACTGTACCTTGATGTGTTAATTACACATTTGTTTGCGATATGATACATTTCTAATTACATAAAATCAACCTGAAATTTAAAAAAGAAAAAGAACTACCCAAGAATGTGTAGTTATTATTGAAGTACAGGTAGACGGATTTCAGTCGTGTGCTGACTCATTTGTCCTTTGTCTTTTCAAACAGTTCTGCTGGCAAATGTAAGTGCTCTGTCAGCAATTCGATACCTGAGAAAGGATGTCAAGGTTGGGGTGGCAGCTGATCAGAAGAAAGTGCATCTCACTACGGCCTGTGGTACTTGATGTCTCTAAATTAGTAAGAACTCTTCTCAAGTTGTTCATTGTTCGCTATACTCAATTTTTGATAGCTGGGATAGGCTCCAGCACCCCCCCGCGACCGTTGTGAGGACAAGTAGTACAGAGAATGGATGGATGGATGTTTTTTATCTTTAGAAAAACTGTGGGGAGTTTTTGGTTTGTTTGGGGGTTTTTTTGGGGGGGAGGGGTTGGGTTGTTTGTTTTTTGTTTTACTTGTGATCCTGTTTTAAATATATATATATATATATATATATATATGTATATATATATATATATGTATATATATATATATATATATATATATATATATGTGTGTGTGTGTTATAAATAAATTGTATGTATGCTTAGTTTGTTTTGGTTTGGTGATTTTTTATTTCATTTGGTCCGCAAAGATATAAGAACCGAACCGGTATTTTTACACTATTCAAGCACTAGAGGGCAGTATATGATCACGAGACAAACAAAAAAAAGTTGGGTATGCTTCCAACACGTATTGGATTTTTTTACGTATATATATATATATATATATATATATATATATATATATATATATATATATAATACAAAAATCCATACATGTTAGTAGAACTGCAATACAAAATATGTACTCCAAATGTTTGGCTCATTTTACCAGTTTATTTTATTTTTTTAAATATAAATAAACACATCAAACAAACACAAAAATGAACGCACGTCACACATGTATCAGAATAATGCAGTATTACACCCTTACAGCCAAATTAAACGTCTTTTTGCATACATAATAAAATGTACATTATTTACAAACTGTATACAGTAGGTTTATTAAGAATACCAAATGGAATGTTTTTTTTTTAATTAAGCAAAAAGAGAAATATAAATAACAGCGGTAAAGAGAGATTTGCACTAATGAACAAAACACATTCACAAGTACAATAATACACAACTACTGTCAAACCCATGAAATCATATTTTGAATTTCTTATTCTTTTGTATTTTTTTAGAATGTTTTTTTCCCCTTCACACATCTACCACCACTACGTCCTCATACTTCTTCTGCTACTGTACGCTTACTGGACAACAAGCCTGCACGAGTTAGCTTTTATGATCCTTCTGATTGAGATCCGTTGTTTGCACACGACCAGACGAGTGCCGGCCTATTGTTTTGCTTTATGACCATCTCTGCGCCGTTGCCATGGCACCAGGGCCCCTGGCCCCGCTGTTTAATCCCGTCCAGTGTGTCGGAATTCCAGACGTTAGCTGAATCATTCCAGTGTGGCGATCATACTCCCAAATGTTGTCATAGTCTATTTCCTGGTCATCTGGTTCTGTGGGTTTGAGGTATGAATGAAGATCTATCAGAGGGAGAAAGGATAGACAGGCTTTTATAAATCATTCATACATTTGAATATGAGACACTCTCCACCCATTATACTGTAGTGATTGGCAAGTGTTTTCATACATAACACACGTCATTCTTTTTTTTTTACCCTAAAACCAGTGCATCACAGAAACGTGCAGCCACTTGCTTGAAGCATGTGCTCATTGCAATGTGTCAACCAAAGACAAACACAAACAGAAGTTTCTCTCTCGCCTTACCCCAATTCCAATGATAAACGTGATATTTTGCAAATATTTACCTCTCAGTAATGCATGGGTGGATATTTTTAACAGAAAATCACAATAGTCCTCAGATTGTTTAATGTGGTGATTGGGCTAAAAATGCCTAAATTCTGGGCGTGTGCTGGGCTATGGTGGATGGGGTGCATGGCACAATTTTTTTTTTCATGCCTCAAGTGCTGGCAAAACCAAACTGGGCCACTGGGTTAAGACCAGGGCTTTATGTTCTTCAACAGAAAACTCATCCAGACACAGCTTTATGGACCTTGCTTTATAAACTAAGGAAAAGGGAGATCACCAAACTTTTCCCATAAAGTGAGAAACAAGATGAACATTTAGTTACTTTTGTCCATCATATCCAAAGTGTTGTTTTGTCGTGCTCATGATCATTTGCCACCAGTTTTTACCTGATGAGTAATCATACATCTCAGATGCGTTGATCCCACAGGTGGGCCGGAGATTTGCCTGTCAACAGATGTGAAAATACAAGAATGTCACTTCCCATTGTCAACCATAACAAATATTCTGTTTCATCTGCGGCAACTGATCTTATAGCACCTGCGCGAGACAAGAAATATATACATCCATCTATCATTCAGTGAGCCACATTTGCATGTTGTACCAAAGCATTCCAGAAACCGGAGTGCCCTGGGAGATAAGCGGCACTTTCTTTCTCACCTGCTCTTGTCCTTTTGAGGGTGCAGTCAGAAGCTTGAGCCTCGACACGGCCTCGGCTCTCTGATCCACTTGACTCTGAGGGCTCTCTTTATCCTGGACCAGGCTTTTCCGGCGGTGTCTGCCCATCGGTGGGGTACAGAGCTTGAAGGAAGGGGGAGGAACCCAAGAGTTTTGCTGGGCGTGGTACAGATGGGTGGACTCCTGCCAGCTCTCCTGTTGAGGGAGAAGATGATTTGGTGATGGTTCTATGAGCGTGATTTGTCTTATAATTAAACATTTCACATGCTTTTGTTTTCTTTAGGAAGATCCTATCTGCCATTCATTGCTGAAAAACTCGTCTAAAAAAATCATTTTTTGGGCTCTAGAAAAAGCCATGTCTAATATAAAAATGTTACTTTCCTGCCTTGATATGGCATCCTGGAGCCAAAGAACCATGTTGAAGTGAGGGGTGGAGCTTCATTTAGTCAAGCCATAGCCTTGTCTAAGTGTTTTGACATTATCCAAAAGCAATTCAACGTTTCAGGCTGGGCGGCAATTACTCGAGTATTTGAGGAATTGGTTACAATGCCAAAAGAGGAGGTCAACTGCGTTGAGATTGTTTGATTAATACGAAGAACTCAATCAGGATGAAAAATGGATAATTTAGTCAGCAGGGTGCATAAATGAAAAAAATATTCATGTATTATTTACATATAATTAATTTAATGAACAAGAACTGAAAAATTAATTTGCTGATTGTTGAAAGACATGTACTATTCACTTTCTGTTTATCTTCGTTAACCTTGGTGTAAATTGAATCAATGAATCCAGTATCAATGACCCACTTACCACAGGATGCACTTCATCCAAGGCGAAGATTTCAGGGCTACAGGGCACATCGTAGAGCGGGGACAACGGTTGGCGAGGAGCGCACATGTCTGAGTGTCGCTGCGGGGCATTCATGGAGTAGCCAAAAGGCGTCTGGGATGTGTTCCAACTGTTTGACTGATCAGAACAAACCCAAGTGTTAGTTGAAAACAATAATTAGTTTAGTTTTCTATTATTCACTCTAGGGTGAAAATGTTTTTTAGTGTTTGGACTCCAATTACCAAGTCTGAGTATTCATCTATGCTCAGCCCCGTGGTATTTCCACAATATTGTTATCTCACAAGATAATCCAAAATAAGACAGGCACGTCCGACATTAAAAGAGAGAGAGAGAGAGAGAGAGAGAGAGAGAGATTCATGCAGTCGGGGTGAGCTAACTACTTTAAAAAAGTGCTGTAGTGATCCGGTTTACTTTGTGATAACTCTCTTTCAAGTGCTTTACATAAATAAGTAGCACAGACAACAAACACATTAACAATTTATCATAGGCAGCAACTAGATAATTTGTGTGACCGCTTGTTGCTATGCATTTCATAGGGCTCAAACATGTGCCAATCAATATTTTCTTATATATCTTTATAAGATCCATAAGACTTTGTTTAGACACATTAATTTTTACTCCGTATTGAGTAAAAAAGACATTTTGGAAAGAAAGACAGCACTCTCTCCAAGATCCAACATATCAAGTAAATGTTTTTTTTGCTCATTGAAGTTTCTAAGGCCAAAGGTTAAATGTTTTCTACTCATTCATCTGTTGTCATGTCTAAGCTTTGCCACTACCATCACTAACACACCATATCATGACCTAGCTCGACTTCCTACTCACTATGTATTTATAGTGACTTGAAAGATAAGTCGACACCCTCAAGGGGAATTCTGTGTGCACTTATCAAGTGTATAAAGGCCGGGCTGACTTATTACCTTGACAAGCAGGCCTTTCTCAAGGCGATGTGGGCCAGGGTACGGCGTGCTATACAGCTGTGGCATGCCTGCAGAGCTTTCTCCTGGCTGGAGATAAGAGCTGCGCTGGGGGGACGGGTAGCGCAGCGGCAAAGGTCGTGGGTCACGTTCGGGCTTGGTGTGTGAAGAGAAGCTGCTGGTCCTGCTTCCCAGGCGGGCGGTCTCGGTCGAGGAGGGACGGCTGTACTGTAGACAACAAGCGGGGCAGTTGTCAGCAATGTAATCATTCGCAAATGGCGCTTGTCTCACTTGAAAACCATTGTGACACATGGGGACAAAGAGGTCTCAGTCATTTTAATTAGATGGGTGCAGGTCAGAGGCTAAAAAAAAAGACAAGTCTTATTGGCAATGAGCCCACTCTAGGAAAAGCTAATTGGTTTGCTCTGCATTGCCTTTTTCTTAGAGGAGTGTCATAAAATGTTCTGATGTACCTCATTATTTCTACAGTGTGTCTGTAAATGTGTGTGTGTGTGGGGATGGGGTGCGTGTGTGTGTGTGAGAGAGAGAGAGAGATTAACAAGAAAACATGCTACTGCTGCTGAATAATCAGTTCCTGGATAAATGGGATGTTGCCTGGAAGAAATTCCAACTAAACAGTTTTTTTTTCTTTTTCTTGTCAACCTTGAGGTGTACCACCTGAGCTTTTTTTTTGGGCAGAAACAGGACTCTTGACCTTGCTTAATCATTAACTGAGTGGGAGGAAAAAATTGTTGCTGTGCTCCAGTAAAGCAAGCAATAGAGTTTTCCTTATCGTTGACAATTTATGTCCTCACGTATATTGACCAGTATCGGAGTTAGATTTATATCCTCGGGATATCCAAGGTTATCTCAGGGGGTCCCCAAAACAAAACAAAAAAAAAATGGACAAACCCCAAACAAATTCTTCAGAAAACGCTTATAAACATCCATTATATGTTCTCTACATAGAACAAGAGAAATGAGGACAAATATTACTGGAAAATCAGAAAATACCCAAAAGTCAATTATCTGGCCTTGCACCAGCGGGGTCAGAGCATATTTCAAAGTGAAGCAGTGCACATTATTGATATTGACAGTAACTTACACAGAGAGGTTCTGAGTATCCCGGTGAGAGTGGGTTGCCTTCATGAGTGGGGAACTGACGGCTGTGGGATCCTCGTCCACTCTGACTGAACTTGAGGGACTCAGGGTGGCCTTGACTGTTTCCACTCCACCTGTCAAACTGCGGCGCCTACACGGCACACAAGTTTCCACATATTAACAGCATTACATAGCAAATTACACTGGGGCCTCAATTTCTTCAAGACGTGATTAATCAGTAACCTTTTCCACTCAATTGTCATAATTCAAGACAATAAGTGAATATTCAATGATCATCCAACCTTCCTAGTATCTGCAGTGCACATTGAAATC
The DNA here is from genome assembly GCF_059441095.1 of Idiotropiscis lumnitzeri. Taxonomy (NCBI): domain Eukaryota; kingdom Metazoa; phylum Chordata; class Actinopteri; order Syngnathiformes; family Syngnathidae; genus Idiotropiscis; species Idiotropiscis lumnitzeri. Next base: position 15,598,783 of record NC_142393.1, read on the forward strand.
CATAACACATATAACAATGTAAGATTTTGCTGAAAACAAGTACCGGTAAATTCCTTACTCAGGAAAAAAGAAAGAGAAAACCATCATGTCTCTTCAGCGGTAACGCTGCATTACATGTGGTCATTTCCCTCCATTCATCCATTTTCTGGAGCGCTTGTGCTTATTAGGCTCAAAAGGTGAGCTGTAGACGATGCCAGCTGAATATGGACACATGTAGATGACCGACAATTCAAGTTTACACCAATAGACAATATAGGGTCTTCACTGAACCCAACATGTATGATTTTAGGATGCGGGAGGAAGCCAGGATACCCTGGGAAAGCGTATATACAGAAGACTGAAGCAAAACACAAGACCACCACTGTTCACAGTTCCCAATATGGATTTCATATTTGATACAGAGCAGGGATTCAAATGTGAGATTAGCAAGTATAAATTGTGACTTGTCCTCATTTGTAATCCTTATAATGCAGCAGATTGGCTCATTTTTATATTGGCCGGTTTCAACTGAGCCGTAGAAACTCTTCCTAGAAACGAAGTGACTATAAAAATGTATAATATGACACATAAATCCAACCTAAAAGGAGTAATGCGCCATGTCATATAAAATCAGCACTGTTGATAGAAACAATTAAGGATTGTCAAAAAGAGGACACGTGACTACAAAGAAGATTCACGTCAACCTGGAGAATCACCAAACAGGTGTAGAAAGACACATAGACTGCTTTGATCATCAGCAGCTGTGAACAACGCGATTGTTTGGGCCTGTAAAAAAAAAAGAAGACGGGCAGGTCTTACCTCTCTATGCGTTGGCGTGTAGATGATGTCATAGACCGGGGGCGGTGGGCTGAGAACGGGCACGTCAGCAGCTTTAAAATGTTGGATCCAGTCGCGGAACTCGCTCCTATCCAGACAGGACACCACTATGGGGTTGATGAGCTTCCCTAGCAACAGAAAAGGGAGGGGTGGAGTGCGTGGGGGAACAAAGCGTGTCATTCGATTCAGTCGTTCAGTGGAATGCGCCGCGATCAGATTGTCATTCATTGGGGATAAAACCAATTCATTCATGGGGGGTTGCACTTTGTGACGTTAGCACATTCCTGAAAAAGTCCACTTGGCGTCAAATATGCACAACACTGTACACTAGGGTGGGACACAATATCAATATGTTTGCTAAGTTACACAGTTAATGAGGAGTTCAACTTGTGAATCGGTATTCTCCATGTGCGGACAACGTGGCACACATGAAAGCATGTTTTATTATGTTGTGGTTTTAACATGGGGCTCCATCACTAGTAATCGCTGTATTGATTTTTTTTTGACAAAAATGAAGCAGATAGTAATTTATTTTAATAAACCAAATGTTGAATGTTTTACATATATGTACATGTGTAAAACATTAAAAGTACTGTTTAATATAAAATGCAGTTCTGCCGGGGAAAAATATGCTATTAACAGCTGTGACATAAATTTTTGTTATTCCTAAATAGGCCTAATTAAATCATGACATTGAACATGTTCATGTATCAAGTGCCAAGTATGTTTCACCTTCTTCAGCTACAAAGATGTCACAATATACTGAAAATGTTTTTTCTTCAATATAATGATTCATCACCGACAACACTCCCATCTTATTATATTGTACAATGTTTACGTACCTTCAATCATAAAGGTGTTGGGCTTGACGTCTTGGCAGGGTGTGGTCACCGTGATCATGTTGAGTGGAAGCTTCCCCTGGTAAATGAAATATTTGATTTATACAAGACATGCACAGCTCAGGAGTTGATGATGAGTTCAATGATGAGTACAGTATATCGCTTGAAGTATTTATTATTCTTGTAAATACCTTGTAGAAGAGGCCGTGCTCCTCTTCTGATAAGATGATCAGCGTTGACGTGTACATCACCAGTAATCTGTCACTTTGTTGCTGTCGACAAAAAAAGTAGCATTTGTTGGTTTCATTCTTATGGAGTTGACAGTCATTTGCCCTTATTTATTTAATTACACAAACTCAGTCGTGACAATATATAGATGTATTTTTTCTTTTTACAAATTACAAATTTCTTTTGAAGTGATCAGGCATTTCCACCCACATTGTCAAGTGGCAGAATTTGTTTAGTGGCAGGTTCATTTCGATCTCTCTATAGTTTTAACAGCAGACTTTACAACAAGGGATTCAAAATGTTTCGTGGACTGAATGTTCTTGACCTACACAACTCTTTATATGTCTGCACCTTTGAATTTGCATAAGGCAAAACGGCAACAAATTATTTTTCTCTAACGGTAATAAAACCTGATAACGTCTTGCAGACAGATAAGACTGAATGAGGAAAAGCACATAGGTCACCTTGAAATCTGATTCAACCTTTTTAAAAACAACCGTTGGATCCTTTAATCCTCTGCAGAGAGACCCAGTATGATTTCTGGTACATTTCGGCATTTAAAGGTCTGGAAAGCATAGGTTATATTTCCTCAACCTCACATAGGGTGTGTCCGTAGAGACAGCTGACATTCCAGCTGTGAGGTGAGTGTAGTCACTTCCCACACCCTAACTCTCACACACTTCAATAGGGCAACCGCGAGTTCCCACAGTGAATAAATCTCAACAATCCTGGCACGTCGTGGCATGATTGCTGTTTTGTTTCATTTGCCTCTATCTGATACTCAGCAACTTGGGTATGCTACTTTAGGGAAAACTTCAACTTACATAAAACGTTTGGGTACCTAAAGTAGAGCAGTGGTTCTCAAACATGGGCCTAGCTGTCACTTTTGTGTCATCAAAATTATTTGGAAAATTATTTGTGTTGTTGCTTGGAGGCACATACCTCAGGTCTAAAGTTTTTAATCATCATTGTCATACAAAATAACATCACCAGTGGACATATACAAAACTTTAACTTGCTCATTATTTCACTATGCTATTTGCAAGACAACATTGTTGAAGAGCGTGTTGTAGATGACATACAAAACCCAAGACTTGTAAAAAACCTCTACAAGGTGTCAGTTATTTTTTTTAATTATAATTTTAATTAATTTTTTAAATCTTTTTGGGTGTTGATTTTTATTTCAATACATTATTTTAATCTGCAAAGCACTTATTTGTTTTGATGCGACTCATCAAAACACATTTGGTTTCAAATAAATCAATGTGTATTCATCATAAAATAATAATAGGAACAAGTTTTTTTTTTTAATCATAGCACAAACTACTGTATCGGTTGATGCACTTCTCAACTTGCCCCTAATGCAAAATCACGACTGCGCAACTGTTCAAAGTAGTTCACTCGCGTGCCGGATCTGACTTTGCTAACCCTTTGTTAAAATAATAACATAATTAACGACATGAAGCGTATGTGCAGGAGAGGCCCAAAAACTCCACCCTTACATTATGCGGCGGAAGTTATACACGTGTTACACAATTTGAACACTGTGACTCATTTCCTACTTTCTTCAAGTCCTGTCAAAAATCCCATGTGCCTGAACACATGTGATGTCCCTCCTTTGTGTTCCCCCACAAGCTAGGAAATGAAAGGTAGTGCATGTTTCGGTTGTACCTGACAGGGCAGGTGCTGCAAACGAACTTTGGTGACGTAGGTTATGGGGCCCAGGCTGTCCCGCTGCGAGCCCTCCCACTCATAGATGGGCTCTTTGTTGATTGAGTTCCTCAGCTCTTCTCTCCCTGCAGGTGTCTTCTCCTGGTTTTGCTAAAAAAGACACACGGGGAAGTTAAACAAAGATGACTCAAGAACCAACTGCCAATTAAAGTGTGGTTAATTTTCACCTATATTTTCATCAGCCACTTGCACACCTGAAAACATGATGTACTGGTGAGTGTTTAAAGGTTAAATAACAGTTGTGATGTGGTCAAAGCCACTCCCTGCTATCCAGCCCTGAAGGAGAGCCAGGAGTGACCTACTTGACTCATGACACACTCACACACATCCTGTTTCGTCAGAGCTTGGAGAAAGAGATTTTTCCCACCGGGCAAGTTAAAAAAAAAATTGTATATACATATTCATCCATTATCTGAACCACTTCTCCTCCTGGAGCCTATCCCAGCTTTCTTTGGGCAGTAGGCAGGGTACACCCTGGCCAGCCAATCGCAGGGTACACATCGATAAACAACCATCTGCGCTCACACTCACACCTCGGGGCAATTTAGTTTGTTTTTTTTACAATTTTTTCTTGAATTAATTTAATATTGATATATTTAATTAAATTATTTGTTATATTGCACTGGAGAGGGGAGCTCTCCAATCTCGTTGTGCACTCAGTGCAATGACACTAAAGGGCATTCTGATTCTGATTCGGATATATACATATATATATATATATATATATATATATATATAGAGAGAGAGAGAGAGAGAGAGAGAGAGAGAGAGAGAGAGAGAGAGAGAGAGAGAGAGAGAGAGAGAGAGAGAGAGAGAGAGAGAGAGAGCGCATATTGTATATGTATTTTTGATGCTTTTGGATGTTGGCTTGTTTATGAACAAATGAGTGATCCTAATGGCATACCGTAGTTCTGTCAGTATGCTCTTTTTCCAACAAGATGGTTTCACCATTTCCCATCCAAGAATCAAAAATACTGTTTCAGTACTTATATGCTTACAAAATACAATAAAGCAATCACTTTTGGACAATTTTAAGTGCCTTAAACCACCTCTTGGCATCCCAACAGCGTTAGTGAGAACTTACTTTGACTCTGGTGTAGTTTTCCGGTGATATAGCATTGCCGCCGTTGGCTGCAATGTTTTCTTTAAGAAGACCAAACCATCGGTCCATTTCTTCTTGGCTGGCACAAAAGACAATGATGGGGTTCAGGCTGACACCTGTGAGGAACAAAGGGGGGTTCATTGGCGAGATAGCTTTCCACTCACTCGAGGAGTTCCCACTTGGCTCCCTTTGTTATGTCTAGAATGCAGTAACTGTTAACATATGTGGAAGACCGCATCACACAGTGCTTCTGAAGATCCCCACAAGAATTTCAAATCATAGCGGTCTCGTCCTCCCACACACTGAAAGCCCAGAAGGAATGAGAAAGACTTTCTCTCTATCAAATATGCACATACCAGAGATAAACAGCAAAGACGTTTGATTTCATTGTGCTCGAGATAGATGCCTTTGGAAGTTAATACATAGTCTTGATATAACTCTTAACGAGCTCGTTAGCAGGTGCGAGTTTACCTAATGTGTGTATGCAGATCAGTCAAAGAAAGTTAAAGGCTTTCGGACTGAAGCACATTGTTGGTAAGCGTAATAAACTACCGTTATGTAACGTTCACGCTCCTGTTCACATTTCCTGGAAGTTCTCTCTCACTCATTGTTTGCTTCGTCATACTCTTGACCCGCTTGAATTGCGTTTCCAGCAGTTGGAAAAGTAAATGTCTCACACTTATCGCTACATCAGATCTCTCACTTGACTCAGACTTCGTCACACTTCCTCCACATGTGTGCCGTTGTCGATGCTTCCCATAAAGTAAAGAAAGTTTGAGAGCGAGTGAGAATAAGGACGGAAATATAAAACCACAAGATAATAAGCGTCTTCTGAGTATTCAAGGGAAATATCCAGGTGAATGAAAATCCATCAATGTATTAAATTGCTGCCATTTTTGGCATTTTGGTCTGTTTATTCAATTACATTTTTACTGTTGTTTGAGGCAAACCCATTCATGTGACAGTGATCTCAGTATCGTTTGCATTCCCTAAAAGTAAGTGATTAACAGTTTTCTAATTCATGACCCATTATGGAATTGAATTGTTCATGTTAGACATTATGTATGTAACAATTGAATAAGCAAACGTGCATGGATTGCGTATTGTCTGACGATTGAGACACTGTGGAGTTGACATTGACTGATTCACTTGTCATATACATCTTATTTCATGGACTTTCACATTACACCATTGTTTTGGCTGATAGTGTTACCCAAGCAAAGTATTTAAGTTCCTCCAAATAGCAAGCAAGTTCAAAAGTGAAGTGGCTTTCATTTGCGGACAGTGTGCTAGATTTGCACCAGTGACAAGGCTGAGAATGGTAGCAGGGCTTTTTGGTGTGACAGCTGGCGTCTGTGAACTGCACCTGTTGTCTAACCAGTGAGGCCTTTGAGGCAGCTTTGGGCCCCTGAACAAGGTTAAAGGGGGCCCAACTCTAGTTAGTCTTGGGGTTGATTGGAGGTGATGAGGGTCACAGCACCACTGAATTAACGGAATGTGACAATACCGGAAATGCTGCAGCTTGAAAGGAACGCATGGCCATGATTTGTTGTAAGCCTAAGCTACTTTGATCATCTGAAATAAGAAGGACCTCCAGCAAAACTATTTTGTACTTAAACTATCAATAGGCGCATTTTTATTTCCCTTATAGAGCAACCTTTATTCTTGTCTTTTATATTTTTAGCTTATCTGTCAGAATGTTGCGAAAAGTTGATTAGTTGACTCCAGCTTGAATCTTGCGGGTGCAAATCCCCTAGTCACAATTTTATTCATACATCGTTTTACAATTTATATAATATTAAAAAAAATGTAATGCGGTACTAAAAATGTGACAATAAAATATTATTGCTCACCATTTATTTGAAAGGCGTATTCCATCGGTTGGCTGTGGTTGCAGTTCTGTTGCAGGTTGCAGATGGTGAGCTCTTTCAGTGGAAGAGTTCCCTGCACATAAAACAGCAAAAACGATGAGTCAGCTAATATTTGCTGATGTGTAGTTTTGGGTGACTGGAGTCCATCCCAGATGATTTTTTTTAACTAAACACTGGACCGTTTGCCGGTAAATTGCAGAGTAATTGCGGAGTCATCTATGTGAACCGCTACAATAGCTATGACTCATGACTCATAAACTTGATATTAATACTTAATAATGCCATGTTTGTCTTGTTGTAACTGAGATTTATCAGTCACATCTTACCATGTTCTGACAAAGAGGTTTTTTTTTTTTTTTTGTTTCAAACTGAAACCAAGTTCGCCTTGTAAATGCTGTCATGTATATTCCGACTATGCCGTCAGCAGACGAGGTGCGCTGATGATTAATGACTGCTCATGCTCCAGTAGACAGGTGAGGAAACATAATCATACTATCTGTTTACCAACACACTGCCGGTTGACAGGATACGTATGTCAAACGCAATGACGGCATGACTCCGACCTCTTATCCCAGCGAACATGAAACCTCGTAAAAATGTTGACGTAGGGATGTAAGCATGGTTTTGAAAGGAGGAATAAAAGTCTTCTTGAGGTTGAAGGGGGAAAAAAACTCACCTGGTATGTCAGTCCAGGGGTGTTGTTGGATACAAAGTGAAGGTGTGTCTGGAAGAGATCCAGGTAACAATCGTGTATATCCTGCAGAAGCAACAAGAGAAGCTGAAAAGTCAAGTTGGACTTGTCGCTGTAATTGGCGTTTATGATTAGATTACGGGTGGCAAACCAAAACACCTGCAGAGCAATTATGAGACTTTGTATACTTTGCATAACCCTTCATGCAATGCAGAAGAAATCCATTATTAAAGGGTTCAGTCAAAATGATGTATTGTTCTAACTGCAAAGGAATTGTTTTCGTTGGAATTTCTTCCTTGCAACTTTCCTTTTCTGTCTGAGAAGAATCATATTCCAATGTCAAGCACTAAATTAGGATCTACTGCTTTTTAAATTCCCCGCCTGTTGCGTCAGCTGCTGATTCATCGTTGGTTCAAGGAAATATTAGCGTTGTGTAAGTTTTGGATTCTCAGGAATAGAGGGAATTTTTGGACACTCACAACTTGTGACGATAGTAAACTTTATCTACTATTCTTTAAATAGTTCACTGATCAGACAATGCTTAAGAAACATTTTTCTCTCTGTGCGCGTTTCACATTTTCTTTTTAGAATTAAACGGGTCAATTTTTCCATCCTTTAACTGTTTTCGTTGTTGTTCTAAACAGAGTTGCTGCTGCGAAATTAGACTTTGCACAAGCTGTCGTCTATCAGGACGTGGGATCAAAAGAGTTCTCTCTACCCTGAGGTTTTCCTCCCAGAGATGTTTCACAATTACCACTCTGCAAAAGCATGTCCGAACACAGGCTGGAGAACTGATTGGATTATTCACGGCTAACCACCATGTCAGTTGCATCACTGAGTTTCTGTATTTTAATGTTCACGCAGTAGCGTCGTTGCAAGGCTGCACCTGCTATTGTTGTTTTTGACACCGTCCGCTTTGCGATGGATTTGTCAGTGCAGGCTTGATCTTAAATTTCATGACACCAAATTAAACAGGATAATGTATTATCATAATGTCATTTAAGAAAAAGTTCTGCTCACCTGGCAGTGCAGAAAGCGGAAACGAACTTTGGAGCTGTGAATCAGCCGCCCGTAATTCTTCACATTAATGCTGCTCTTTTTCCAGCCGCTCGCCGGGTCGTACGGGAATGGAGGATCCCATTTGATGTTCTCGATGCTCTGCAGGTCTTTCGGGGACATTTCCTGCAAGCGGACCTTTGATGAACACTGACTTTGCATGCACCCACAGCAGGAAGCGTTGTTGACTGTTGCAGATGATTGAGTTTTTACCTTCCGTGGGGTGACAGTGCAGAGGATATTGATGATACTGTTGGACTTCTCCTGGCCCTCTTGGGGGTTCTTCTTGCGAAACAGGCGACTGCTGCTCAAGAGGGAGAAGAACTTTTTTTCAGCGCTTTTTCTCCAGTGTTTATTATTTGCTTCCCAAGTGCATTTTCAAGGGACATTTCCTGTTTATAGGCGTTGCCTGTCATCCACTTCTGTCCCCAGGACATGCAGGCAAGATTCTGCGGGCTTGGGGTCGTATTGACATTTTATTGTTTCAAATTCCAATTTATGTGCAGACGATGAAAGGTGGGTAGTAACGTGCAACATTTCCTCCATTACATTTATGTAAGCAACTTTTGTTTTGAATTAGGATGCATCGTACGTTTTACTTACCAATTCAACATGAAAACTAGTGATGTTTGATTCCATTCCACCAATCAAACAAGCCAGGCAGCCCCATGACTGCACACAAAGTCTCCTCAGCACCACACGGACGCAATATTTTCAAAGTGACTAATTTATGCGAAGTCCGGCAAACACAATGGCGAGAGACTCCCGGTCAGAAGAGGAAGGACAACACACATTCCATTTATATGATTACCTTGCAGATTACGAAAAAAGAAAAGCTGTGTGATTCACTAAAATGCCTTGTTCCATTTTCTGTCTGCTGACCCCAATGCGCTATTTCAGGAGGATAAAGCAAAAAGGTTATTTTAAGACCATTTCTTGTGGCAGAATTTGTTCGATTTCTATTAATTAATGAAGATTACAGTCATTATTTTCATTTCGATTATGTTGGGCAATATTTGAACCTGCACATTCCTGTTATAGTTTTTGTTTATTTTACTTTAATACTTCGATTAAAAAGCTCAATGAATCAGCAGCTATTCCGCAGTTACTACTTGAGTATTCCTCCCAACACGCAATACTTATGTTACTCTTACTCAAGTAATAATCTGGAGAACTATTTACTATTACTGAAGCCATATTATTCTAAAGTAAATGCATTCTTTTGGCTACTTTATCCACCTCTGCAGACAATAGAAGATAATTAACCTCCCCACTTTTTCTTTATTCCATCAGTGGCAGACATTTACCTAATTAGAACAATTGACTCCTGGGCTGCTGATATGCATTTGAAAATCTGCATTCAATGATCCTCTTTGTTTTGCATGACCCTCGCCTGCTACCATTAGTGTCACATCTTCATGAGGAAGCACCCTCAGTGCCCTGATAACGCACTCAAGCACTACTGGTGGAGTCTCACTTTGGAGTTGATCTGCTTATCTGTCCGTATATGTGCAACAATATGGGCCTTTGTCTGCATGGTGGGAAGCAAGTTCTGTCTAATCAGGAAGTCAGTGACCAGCGTCAATCATTTAAGGCCCCTGATTCTCTTTCCGCTTTATTTTGGTTTGTTTCAACAATGAGAAAAGTATGATAATGATACTCCCATCTGTGGACGCAACATAAAAAAAGAATGCGTCTGCTATGGCAAGCAGGCGGTGCATTTACACACCTAAGATCCTTTAGTAGTGAGTACTGTGGCATTTTACCACAAAGGAACAGGAATTTGGAATTTACTGTGCATACTTGAGCCATTGATCTATCTGTGTGTGCGCGTGAGGGGGGGTGCGTGCGCGTGTGTGTGAGTGCGTGTGTGTGTGTGAGTGTGGTTGTTTACAAATACAAACCACATTAAGAGCTTCTGGGCAAGTTGGTGAAAACCAGAACCTGAATCATCAGTGCAAGCTAGAATAATGGGCGCTAATGGGAATCAGATGTGACAATCCAACACTGACTATAGGAACATGTCCCGACAAATAATCCAGTGGGATTGAACGGAACCAGCAAGATAAACCATCGATTACAGGGTTAAGATTATGACAAGCTGATTCTGCTACATCAGGATCACATATTTTCGCTTAATAAATATATTTGGCCCTATGTCAAGAGGACCATAAGGCGGTCAAGGCCTGATTTTGTTGTTAGGTCACTGGAATCACTGACAGCTGGCAGATCATCTTCACAGTCACAGAGATGTGTGGAGAAAATGGTAACCGGATCGTTGATACACAGAGCCAGACTGCCACCAGTCAAGCACATCACTTGGAACCAAAGCCACTGGAACTAAAATTCACAACTCCTATTTCTCAACGCCTGACAAAAGAGGTCACGGACGAAAAGTAAACTAAATAATAGGTATATACAGAACGGATACATTTCATAGAAAAGTCCAACGAATACCTGGATGATTGTAGTTACCTGTTCCTGCGGATAAAACTTTTGCTGGAGAAGGTGAAGTTGTGCTGGGGCACACATGAAATGCTGCTCCCCATAATGTTCGTGTGAGCGTCCTCAGTAGTAGAAAAAGTGTGATTTTTCAGCAAGTAGTCCGGCGGGGCAGCGTAGCGCACGCCGTGCTCTCCTCAGAATGAGGGAGCAGCATACTGGCTGAGGACTGTATAGCGCGTGTGGCTGCGTAAAAGGGGGCGGGGCTTGGTTTGGGCCCGCATCATTGCCTCAGCGTGTTCCTGCGCTCTCACACCTTCTGGCACTTGCCTGTCTGTTAAATCAATCCTGGCAGCTACAAAGACAAGTCTCGGGGGGTTAGAAGAGAAGTGTGCTGTTTCACACCTTCCAGGAGCCAAATGGGGCTCATTGTGGGTCGCCACTGCAAACGGGCTGGATGGTGTGTGTCAATCAGAGAGAAAATGGGAGCGAGCCTCCGGCGGCATGTCCAGGCATGAACTCAGCCTGCCGCTGTAAGAAGGCTATATTTTATTCAAGTGTTTTAACAGATTATTGTCATTTTAGAAAATAATGCTTTCTATTCATATTCTCAATATTGATGACCGAAATAGGCAGGTAGTTTTTTTTTTAATGAACACAGAAAATATGAAACCCTCCTATCGTGTTCTAGCCTTGGGCAGTCAGTCATCCATCAGTGCGATGTGAGGCATGGATGGTTAAACAGGACTATTGTGTATTCGAAAGGTACCATTTGCATATAGGTATGCAAAGAGTGGCTATCCAGTTTACATATACGGAGGTTGCTCCCGAGAGATAAACACAAATTGAAATTTGGAGTCTTTTAATAGAAATTCTCAAAATTCAAAGCAATATAAGACCAAATCATTCAGACTAAATGCTGACTTTAAGTGAATTTGTATTACTTGTAGTTGAATCGAAAAAAAACTTAAACCCAGCTGACCATGATATGAATGATTAGAACAGTCCAATGGAACACCAATATAATTTCAATTGAGTCTTCCGCTATATTTAATTTTCCATCTGGAACTTCCAAATAAAGTTATAAATGATGCCAATGAGTATTACGTACACGGCTCTAACATGAAAATATGTTCCATTCCAGAGAAGGACTTGATAAGACGTTATGCGATACACAGTCGTGCTTCACGTCTTATCAGTCAGACAGGTGTGCTCCGCGTGTTTTCATTTCTTTCTTTGTCAGTGTCTGCGGCCATCTTAGTAATAAAATCGAACACGTGCAGCTCGTTGGCAGCTAACCTGTTGGACAGGTTGTTAAACGGATGTACCTGAGGCATCAACAGTCCACTTCGGGATCATTGTCACTTTGGCATACAGCACAACTTTATTGTTCTCTGGATCTCCTTTCATGGGTTGCGCACCTGTGACGAGATTAAAGATATTTGATTTAATCAACAAAGTGTAGCCGACAAATTGAGCTGCTTCTGTGCTGATATAACATAACATTTACAGGTATGTGTGAAATAAGATCAAAATAAACCAGGGAAACTAATCTAGATGATTGGCGCACAGAGGGCTTTGTTATGGATGTCAGTATGTAAGATGAATAGATGTATTATAAACAATATAACATCATAGCCAAGCTGCTATTCCAGGTACAAGCCCAAAGAGGGCTATAATATAACGTCAATGTTTGAATCACTTTCACTCATAAATGTGTTCATAGGAATTCAGCAACAATAACAAATATAAGGTGAAAGAATTATGCAGACTTTTTTTCTTTATTTCACCCATGACAAACAGTTTAAATCAGAGATAGATAGATAGAGCTGCTCGCGAGATTGATTCATTGATTGATTGACAGATAGACAGACAGATTGACTAACCGACTGATACCGATACAATATACGGGCTATAGTCTGATAGTTGTTAAAGTAAACGAATGTCGGCGCACTGAGGTGTAATGACAGCGGGCTTGAAAACACACGCAGCCAGCACGTGACTCATACACCTCCATCAGTATTCCTCCCAATCACAAGGAACTCGACGTCCTAAAAAATATTCCCGTGGTTTCCTGCATTATGTCATCTCAGTTTTCCGTCCAAAGTTTCAAGTAGGCTTCATCATCCGTCCAAAAGAAGTCTACGGTGCATGGAAAGAGAGTTACTCATATAACTTGATTTACAGTAAATCGCAATGATTCCCAACCACTGTTCCTCAGGACATCAGTGCCTTGTGAGGGATCATCAAGGGTGTCATGGGAATTGATTCAATTTTGCTTGATTGGTCTAAAAATCTAATTTGCTTACAACAAGTAAAGGTTGCACTTGTGGTTAGCTCATGGGCCGCACAGTTCAGCGGTTGTGGGTTCAAATCAGGCCTCCGTCCTCCCCGTGTGGAGTTAGCATGCTCGGCCCGGGTATAGTCAGGTGTGAAATTGAATGGTTGTTCCGTGGATGGGTACAGCAAAAATGTATCCATGTCCGTGTATATCCCAGCTCCATAAAGTGACAGGTGGAAAAATTGAAGGGCTGTTCCACTCGATGTGAGAAGGCATACAATTTTCTTAGAGTGAGTTAATTTCGACAAGATCATCATTATTTCACTCTCTAGATGCAGCTGGGAAAAATTGCATTTGAAAAAGCTGCTTCAAATCTATGCCGGATTTGAAAGTATTATTTTTTCAGTACATTTTATTTTGAACTTATCAACAAATCCATTCGCACACACCATACTTCTGCCTCCACCTCCTTTGATGTGGAATGCTTTGGATAGTGAGTTGCTCCTTTCATTAATGCTTTTTTTCTTTGCAATATTGTGACAAGTTGACCGTGCTTTCATTTGTCCTAATAATGTGATTCAAACATATTGTAGGCGTTCTATTATTTATATATATTTATTTATTAGCAACGTCTAATGGCTTCTATATGTACACGGATATTGTCAACTCTTTCGCCATCTGTGTGGTTTTTGTGTTCATGATGTTAACCGGTAACTTTTTCACCCTCACAAAAGTGCCATATGTTGTTATCCGCATTTGGTTAACTCACTCAAAAATACTAGCAGCATTCATCAAATTCCTGCATAAGATAGGCTATCACCAAGATTAGAATGCAGAAAGTGAAACGATATGAGTGGAATGACAAAAGAATTAAATAAACCAATGATACAAAATTTGAAATCGATATAGGTGCATATAAGCACTGACAAATTTCTTAATAATTGTATTCTGACATTCTTTCTGCTACCGAGAAGTACTGAAGCGATATTGATCATAGCAGGAATTTATTGTATTTTCTTTCCTTTAAAAAATGACATAGATTGGCTGGGACCATGGACATACAGGATAGTTGCTTGTCGGGAAAAAAGTCCCAAAAGTGTCTTTGACCAATTGACCGCCATTTATATGAACTGACTTAGAATCAAGCATCTGATTGTGAATTGAAATGTGAAACTGGCAAGACTCAACATGCTTAATTCTTCTTGCTCAATGCGGCCGGCAACATGAAGTGCTGTTTTGGTGATAGCTTGCATGAGTTTGTTGTATTGTGAGTCAAACCCGTTTTATTCATATTTTCCAATAGAGTGAATTGATACAATCCTAATCTCACCCCCTCCATGTGTGGTGGCCTGAACTGAGAAGTCACTCCGTGTTGTTTATCCAGACTCAGCGGGTGAGAGAGACGGTGCTAAAGTCACACCTTGGCCCACTTAAACGGAGCCTTGGTATGAGAGCCCAAACATCAGGTGTCCAGTGGAAACTCCGACGTGCCAAAGTTCTCACACGGGACCAGCATAAAGGAATCTTAATTGGACCCTGGCGCTCCTTTGAAGGCAAGATCACTCACTGTCAGTTTAAAAAAGTTCATTCCTTACATTCTGTTTTGAATGTGATAAGCACCAAACTGGAGAATAAATTAGAATTTCACTCAAATTTTCTCACAATCAACCACAACCTACTTGGTGGAGTTAAGTAACGCATACTACAATATGTAGTTAGAACACCTTAGGCCACTGGTCTCCAACCACCGGGCCATTTTGGACCAGGCTGCACAGATAAAATAATAAACTTTTGGTTTATTTACGATCCAAAATAGTTCATTTTGAAAAGTGACCGGATTATCTGCATTGCATCCATCTATGAGGGACTCGCATAATGCTAATTTTAAACCCACTAGCTAGCAAAATTTGTAAAAGAAAAAAAAAAAAAACTGAACACGCACAAAGCCAGCTCAGCACAATATATTGTGGTTTTGCTTGAAGCAACTATTTGAAGTCCAAACACATCAGTAGTCATAAAATAGTTGTTGACACATGTTCCAATGAACACAGAAAAAGATAGATAGATCGATAGATAGGCATAACATAATCAAGAAAAAAATGATCATATTCTTCACATTGATGTCATATTATATCCTAGCGTTGTATTTTTTGGTGAGGGTTTTTATCCAATCAGAATTTCACTCGCTCGTGTTGCCAGGCAGGTTTGACAATACCAGTAGCGCTTACTATTATTTTCTAGGCCTTCAGATGCAATTTTGCGGGAATCTCTTCTGTCATCGCCAATGGACTTTCAGATTTGATAGGCAGTTGCGATAGCCAATCAGATTACGAGTTGGTTACAGTGAGCCTTATCGCTGGCTTTACGCTGAAAGTGATGAACGTGTCTTGTGATTGGATACTCACGCGTGAGGGTGCAGTGCTACGCGGAATCAACACACCTGGAAGTTGTAACTGGCGACCGTGCGAAAATCTAAAATATTCTTGTTTTTTTTTTAAACCACAATGGCCGAAGTGTAATGATAGCACTTATATCACGAGCCACTAGTAGGCAGTATTGCCTGACGTGTGTTTGGTTACGAGACGAACAAGCGTGTATGCAAGGTAGAGAATACGAGTGAGTAAATACAGAGAGGCCAGCTTGCTGCATCATTGTTCCTGCGTGACTTGTTGTATAATAGAAGACAGAACATTACACGAAGGAGGGAAAAGTGTGGATTAATAGAAGATGCACTTGCGAGGCCATTTTCAAGACATTTCAAGAGAAGCTAGGTCGTCCAACACTCGCTCAGTACTGTGTAAGTGTGTTTCTATAAAATATTTGTCCAGCCGTGGTGTCATGAATGATTGTATTATGAAGGGTATTTATTTTTTCATTATTTATTTATTCAAGTAGGACGAAGTAGGACTTCACCGAAGGCCCAGGTGTGAAATGCACGGCCCGCCACTGATGGATAGATTTGATAGATGGATAGACAGACAGACAGAAAAACAAAGTGTCCTTCAGCCAAATACTGACCCCCCCCCAGGTGCACCTGGTGCTACATCATCAGTAGGTGAATGCGGTAACAGTATGAAGCGCTTTGCGTACCAAAGGTAGAAAAGCGACAGTCTATTTACCATTTTGTTTATGGCTGATTCAACTTAAGTTAAAATGGTGTGTGCAGAGGAAGCCACAGGTGTGGTGGCCGTTTGAGGTGAAGTAACGGAAAGGGTAAAGTGAGATTGCTCAGCTGTCAAAGGAGTGAAAGGAGAGCATCTTGGGACACTACCAAGCAATGCAGTATAGCAAGTAAGCCCAGCGACACAAGGTTCAGTTTTCACAGTAAATGGCACACTGAGATGCAATATATTGGAAAATATGGGTTACAATTTAAAGATCTTGTCTCAAACTTGAATCACATTTGTAACATCTTTATTTCAGTTTTTGTATTGCTCCAATTGCAATAGTGCAAAATTTAATATTTTAAAGTTCAAATAAATATTCACCACATACAAGCGAAGCACAAACTTAAAAAAATTGCTACAGTCACATTCACATTGAACAACACCGATTCATTGAGCCATCTTCCTATTTACAAGACATTCTTATCTACATGCCATAAGTGGTCCTTGGTCCTGATAGATTCAAACAACATCAGCATTTCCATTAGATGTGGGCAGGTTGATTCGACTGGGCCTTCTTTGACAAACAACCGAAAAATGAGGTAGAAAATTAAAACATTGAACAAAATAGGAAAAGGGCAATATATCACAATCGTTTGCACCCGGGATTTTTTTTTTTTTTGTTGTTAGCCATGAAGGGTTCCATCTAGATGACGCAAGTGCACTACTGGAAATAAAAATAAACTCCACACAGAAATGATTGGGTTAGATTTCTCGACACATTTATACTTATCAGTAATTCATAGAAGTTGGATCGATTCTACCAAGGCGGATTGTAAAAGACATGACAGAGAATACGGGTGAGCAGAATGACCATCATCTTGGTCGCATCATACTTGTGTGCTTTTTTTTTTGCATGCTGTTGTCATTTTATTTTATGAAGAAGTTCTCCGCATGCCCTTGTAGCATTTGAGTCACACGATCATCATGGAAACTAGACATGGGCCTAGTAACATTTATTTTAGATTACATAACCTTTATTTTGTACCAGTTGTGTCAAATTGCGTGCACTACTTGGCTGATCGCAGCTAGTTTGCAGTCGATAGAAGTTTGACTTCAACGATTGACAATTGTGGTACATCCACACAACTCCGACAAGCATCATTAATCTGCTCACTGCGACACTAACATGGTAACAGGGCAATTTCTGTCAAATAGTCAACTCAAGAACATTATCTTATTATATCACACATAAATAAATATATTAAAACACTTTTAAATGGGTATCTCATATGTATCCTTCTCTGAACATCTTACAGTTAAACATATTTACATTTAAATAGGCATCTCATGTTTCCTTCTCTTAACATCTTACAGTTAAACATATTAACATTTACACATCTTTATAAATACTCTAAAATTCCTCTTTCAAGTTTGAAACTCCTTTAGACACGAGGGCTCGGCTGCTCCTGTGTTGCGTCAGTGCTGTCTCACAGTGCACATTGGGTGGGGGGTGTGGATTGAGGGAGGTGGGGAATACCATTGCACGTTACTGCCACCTAGCGTGACATTAGCAGCACTACCTCATTTTAGCCTCCCAGTTTGGGAGTTGATGCCAGCTGATGTGGACTAAACATGCAGTTGGTTATAACCAGACAATGAGCTACATTTGCGTTTGATTCAGAATCTCTTGTGAGATTGCAAACACTACATTTTCGGGTGGTGGCAAGTAAAGTGAGGATTGAGCAAAGGCTGGTCAATCTTCCTTAGGAATATGTTTGTACTCTTGAGGCGAGAGAACTTGGATGATTAGGGCGCCACGCAGAAGGGCAAAATATTCAATTTCATCGTACAAAATAGACCTCTGGGGTGGCAGTAGCTCAGTATAATCTGTCCTAATTCAGATTTTCATGACATTTTTGATGGCCAATCTGAATCTAAAGTGCCAGTAATAACGGCCAGGAGCCTCATTTACACAGCTACTCTTCATCTTCATCCTCCTCCTCCTCAAACTGAGCAGTTACGCCTTTTCCCAGAACCGGTCTGGGGTGTAGCAGCGGAGGCTGAGGTTAGCCAAGCAATGACCCCGTGTCAAAGACTAGTGGAGGACACAGACAGGGTGGGCGAGGACGGTGGTGGGAAATTGAGCAGTTCCAGCACAGCCACGCCCACGCTGCTGCGGCGCGTGAACATGCAGGAGGCCGCCACCCACTTGTTGCTGCGCGGGTTGTACTTCTCGATAGAGTTGAGACTGGAGCTGCCGTCGTTGCCTCCCACGGCGTAAAGCCAGCCATCCATTGCCACCAAGTCGTGAGTGCTCCTGTGACGGTAAACAAAATAAACCACAAAATGATATATTTGCAGAGGATAGCGATTGGAGTCCTGCCACAGAGAAAAATGAAAAGTGGTCCAAAAATCTTCATATTTGCTTGTATTAATAGTTTAATGGGGGTAGAGTGGTGTGTGGATGCCCCCTTAGGTGGATGCCTGGCCCCCAACTGTGCACATGAAAATTTGATTCTTAACTCATTCGCTACCAGCCGAGTTAAAAATAAAATAAAAAAAGGAACTTTGACGTCTTTGGCCGTCAATGGCAGTGAATGAGTTAAACAGTACTGATAAAACTGCATTGGTAAAAGCAGTTGTCATTTTTATGTTAAGCAGGGTTGTCAGCGGATGTTGAATGAAACCAAGTAAGTAACTTGTGATTGAACTTAGTGACTTTTAAAATCAAGTAATCAAAAAAGTCACTAAATTGCTTTTTCAAAAAAACTGTGGCAGCACTATTGTTAGACAGATGCTGCCAAAACCTGAAAAACAGACTGACTTTAAAGTAGAATAAAATGGGGTTTTTTTCTCAACATTAGTATGTTTTTGGGTCAAGAGACGGATTAGAGATCAGCACAGGGTGACATTGCTTAAACTGTAAATTGAGCCTCCCAGCAACTGGATAATAAAAGCGCTCTGCACCATGGTTTATTCAGGGCGCTGCACTTGCTCCCACCACATTCTGACTCACACAAAGGAGGGTGGGTGTCTGAGCATGCGTGTGCGTGTTGAGCGAATTAGCTGACACATCTACAAATCCAAGATGGCTACACCTCAAAAGCCCACTTCTCAATGCTGATCTGCTGCATCTATATTTGTCTTGAGCGTACGTGCGCGACAACTGCAGGGATTACCACACATAAAACAAGTGGGGGGGGGGGCGAATTTAAGGTTTAGAGCTTTAAGAGAAAATCCCCCGAAAAAATGTCCAAATGATGCCACGTCATTACCTTAGTCATAGTATTTTGATTTTATAATCATTAATTTAATAATAATTTATTCCATCCATCCATCTTCTGTACCGCTTCTACTCACTTGGGTCGCAGGGGGGCGCTGGAGCCTATCCCAGCTATCTTCGGACAGTAGGCGGGGGACACCCCGAACTGGTTGCCAGCCAATTGCAGGGAATAATTTATGAAATTATTATTAATTTAATAATTTATAATAATTTTATTTGTTTAGTTTCTCACAAAATGAATAAAAAGTAATTCCATAAAAGCTAGAATTTTTGCTGTAAAATTTGAGAATAAAGTTGACATTTTTGACAAGAGGTTGTATTATTACAATTCTTCATAAACTTGTCACTCGTAATGTTTTGAGCAAAAACGTTGACTATGTAATTTATGATTTTGTAATAATAAAGAAAAACAAGATTAGATTATATTGGATAACCAAGCCATAATATTGTAATGGAAACAATCATAATTTTAAGAGAATCATGCTTTAATTTTAAAAAGAAAGAAATCATGTCATTATAGTTATTCCTTGAGCAAAAAACAACGTCCTAGATACAAGCGGCCAAAATAAATTTTCCTCTGCAGGGTGTTTGGTCATCCAGGAGGTCATCCAAAAAGTCCTTCATCGTGTAATAATAGCTTTCTCTCAAAGATATTCCGTCCTGTTTTTAGTTGTTCGACTGTAAATTGTGTCTGCAGACAAACCTGCGGATGTTCATGGCAGACACTCCCTCCCACGTGTTGGTCTTGGGGTTGAACCTTTCCACTGAGTTGAGGCAGCTGGTGCCGTCATTACCTCCCGCTACATACAGCATGCCGTCCAGGACGGCCACGCCGGCACTGCTGCGTCGACTTAGCATATTAGCAATGGGTGTCCACGTGTTGCTCTGTTCATCCAACACAACAATTAAGAGATAATATTCAGCTCACAAATCAAAGTTTTCACACGTCATAGCAAAAAGCACCAAATGTACCTGAGGATCGTACTTCTCAACAGTGGCAAGATGTGAGGAACTGTCATAACCACCCACCGCATACAGGTTACCATCTGGAGGGGGAAAGAAAGCGTAAACTATCAAAATGCAAACTTACGCAGTTGAACATCAATCCATCTTGATGTGACATTATAATATGAAGCATGCTGAGCAACACAAGTTGCTACCTAGAGTTGCGACTCGAACATATCTCCTGCGCGTGCTCATGGCAGCAATTGAGGTCCATGTGCTGGTTAGAGGGTCAAAACGCTCTGCACTATAGAGAGAGCAAAGACAACTTTGAAGACATCTTTAAAAGACAATCAAAAGCAACTATTCTAGTACTGTACTAGTGTGTGTGTGTGTGCGTGTGCGTGTCTACGTGGATACCTATTGAGACAGGAAGCTCCATCATAACCCCCAGCCGCATACAACAATCCATGCAAGACCGCCACACCTAAACAGCTCCGTCGCGTTCCCATGGAAACCTCAGGCTGCCAGGAATTAGTGATGGGGTCATATGACTCCACAGTTGCCAAATCTGAGGTCCCATCATACCTGAATGACATGTGGACAAATGAAGAGGAGTGTTATTTTATACTGTAGAGAAGTGGTTTGTAACCTTTTTTTCAATGATGTACCTCCCTGTGAAATATTTTTTTTTAGCCAACACCCTTATCAGTGCAAAGGATTTTGGTATTTTCATAGATGGGTGCAGTTAGAATTGGGCGCTTGCTTGCTTTATTTCCCCTGTGCATGTGTGGGTTTCTGATCTTTCCACATTTTAAAAACATGGATATTAGATTATTTGAACACAACAAATGGACCATTGGCTTGAATGCAAGAGTGAATCATTGATTGTGTTTATGTGCCCTGCTGAGGCAGTGAACATAATTAGGAGTAAAAAAAAATTGAAGTATGGATGTTGAAGTGATACGATGGGTGTACCAGCAAAGGTTAATTAAATATTGTTGTCACTCACCCACCAACAGCATACAGTCTGTTCCCAATGGCTGCCACGCCCACCCGGGCCCGCCGCGTAGACATGGATGCCACCATATGCCAGCGGTCTGTCCTGGTATCGTATGCTTCACAGTCTCCATGAATAGCAAACAGGCTGCCCCCACCTAGGACAAAAGCGTACACGCACACACAATGTTCAAACAGGACCATTTTATATTCATTTGACTGTCTTTTCAGTTTGGCACCGACCAACGGCGAAGAGAACAGGACTGGCGCCCTCGCAGCGGCGAGCTCGCGTTCTGCTGTTACTGAGCACGCCTCTCTGTTCAGGCATCAGGTGATACTTGAGAGCCTCGATCAGGAGGTCCTTGCACTCAGAGTGGTGACGCACCAGCAGCTCTGTGTCCACATTGCTCATCAGGAAGTCTCGCCTCAGCAGTGGCAGCCGCACGCACTTCATCAACTGATGGATCAGCAACATTGTTTGGGTGAGTTGAATTTTAAGAGTGAAGTCAGAAAGCATCTCAGGTGAGACAAAATGAGTCCTACCCATGGAACATGTGGCCGACGACCATCTATGTCATGTTTCACCCAGCTGAGCACAGCCCGGTACACTTCCTCTTCAGACGGTACGTTCAGGTTGTCACTGGAAATCAGATCCAGGACCTGTGAGCACAAGATAAAATGCCAAATGTAATAATTAAATAAATATGGCAACAACACCTTATGCAATACAATGAACAAATACTGTATTGTAATTTTTCAAGCCACAATATAGAAATAGATTGTTTCTAGTTTCCTCCATGTTTCAAAGAATGAAAGTGCGTGAAATATTTTCTGCTGACAGATGAGGAAAAAGCAAAACCCAAGAGTTCTTTTATGAGTGGCAAATATTTACTCTGGACGCAAAACGTTTACACACCCCTGCTCAAATGTCCTGTTTTTGTGGTATGAAAAAAATTAGACCAAGAAAAAATATTCCAAATATGACTCAAATGGAAAATAAAAATGAGAGTGCAGATCCAGAAGTGTAGTAAAAATAAACAACTAATATAATGTGGTTACACAAGCGTGCACACCCTCTGTGCAACTGGGGATGTGGCTGTGTTTTAGAATTAATCAATCACAATCAAAGTCATCGTAAATGGAAGTCAGCACACATCTGCCACCATTCAGACTGCTTCGGATTAACCCCAATTAAAGCGCAGCTGTTCTAGCAGGCTTTTCCTGACTCATATTTCTTTCCCAGGACTACTTGAAAAGTAAACCTTAAGCATAATTCTGCCACCATGCTTCAATGTACGGATGGTGTTTTGTTGGGTTTTTTTTGTGATTCGCAGTGTTTGCAGTTGCACTCAACATAAAGTTTGGAATTATGAACAAGAAGTTCAACTTTGGTTTCATTAGACCATAGGACAGTTTCTCAAATGTGCTTGCGAGATTTCACATGTTTTTTTTTTCCATTGTACAAATCTGAAATCATTCTGAACACAGCAACATCCCCAGTTAAAAGAAGGAGTTGCACACCCACAATATCTCAGTTGTTCATTTGTACTTTCCCACCCAAAATGATGTACTTTTTTTCAATTAATTGTACGGATTATGTGGCACATGGTAGAAAGGGTTTTGAAATGATGGTTTCATTTGCTTTAATATCATAAAAATCTGGCATTTGAACAGGGGTGTGTTGACTTTTTATATCCACTTTACACATTAAGGTACACCTGCGCAATCCAATGCAATGATTTTCAAAATATGACACGGCATGCACAAAACCCCTCCGGGTGGTGCAGTAAAATTTCAAGTTGAAAGGGTGTCTGTTATGTAACAATAATTACTGTATACGCTTCCATTGTCCCCGTGTACGATTTTTTTTTCACAATATGTAAAACCTTAAATATGAGCATTTCTTCTATTTTAAACAAACATGAACAATGAAAATAAAGAACGATGCCGGAAATGCACTTCAGCTACATCCAGTCTCTGGTGTTCTTGCACAACAGTTGTAGCTTACTGTAGTAGTTGGGACGTATAAATGTAACGTAAACATTTATTGAGGTAAGGAACAGACAGCGATTGAAGAATTGAAAATGTTTGAAACTATTTTCTGGCATTCTACTTTCCGCTACCATTTTTTAAATGTTTATTTGTATATAATTAAGTTTTGATATGTTGGTCGGTTAAATTTAATACGCACTTGACTGTGATTATACTGTCGTGTTTTAATGATTAAACATAATGCCTTTACTGTTTTGACTTTTTACGAATTCTGCAACATAAGCTTCCAAAATTCTGGCTTCACTGAGATAATACTTATTTTTAAATCCCAAAGTCAGCGTGCTTATTATGTTTATTTAATTGTGTATCTCATGGGACAGTCCAGGGGTTAGTGTATTTTTAAAAGTATGCAAAAATGATCAAAACGCCATCACACACACAAAAAGAAAAACGCCTGGGAACATCTTCCTCCTTGACTTATCGTCCAATTCCCAAGGAAAAAAACTACAGTAACCAAATATTGGACCAGTATACTGTGTATACGGTATATAACGCTTCAGCCTGGATCATGAATAGTTGAAAATCACAAAATTAGTTGAAAAACATATTTTTGATGACAATAAACCCTTCCTTTGTTCTCCCACCCAAGCTCAACATACATAAATGCCACAATATCCTTCCTGGCAAATGAAGAATTCACACATAATCACTTGAATGTTCATTTAAGGCTTGCTAAGCCATGCTAAAAAATATCAAAGGCACATAACGTGGCTCGGTGCTACAGCGTGCTGCAGTCTGAGTGGCTGGCTGGCACTGTTGCCTGATTGAGATGAGGCTGGCTGGGTTTGTTGGCCCAGAGCAGACAGCTGCTGTCTGGTCAGATGAGGGCAGCAGCCTACAGTGAACATCCATCCAATGTATTAACCAGGCCTGGCGGAAGGCAAACTTCATATATTTATATTATTATATATTTTACAATAACATTGACAGACAGATTATCAGTCAGGCCGATAGTTGGCATTTTGTCAATTAAAGGTATCGGCCTTTTTTCTTTTTATTCCTTCGATGGCCAACAAAAAAAAAAATATTTCGGTTGACCGCAACACGCTTCCATACAGTTTTATATAACTCACAAGGTTCCAACGTTTAACTACTTGAAATAAAGTTGCAGGTAATATTGATAGGGAAATAGTGACAAAAGTAAGGAGTGAGTGAGTGCCAGTGTGTCCGTCTCTCTGTGCAAGCCGCATATCATGAAAAGCTCAACTCCACTTTATTTATAGAGCACTTTAAAACAGCAAAGTGCCGTCCGTACGTGGTGCAAAAATGGACTGCAAGGGAAAGTCCAGTATTTTTTATTTATTTGTTTTAATTTAGAGCTATAAATTTCTCTTTCTCTGCTGACAAAAAAAAAGCCACAGCTGCTGCATATGGCTTTCTTACACGTAAGAATGACGGAACACCCAAAAAAAGCAACGGAGAAGTCACAACCGTGTAGTAGCTGCGTTGAGGAGTGAAAGAAGGCCATTTCAGTTATGTAACTACTCTCTGCGCTGTTTGTTAGGATACCAAAAACAATATCTATTTTCTATGATCTACAAAAGCTTTAACATGTAAATTAAAAAAGCAGTTTAATATACTTGCAGTTATAGGCAATTAAACGAAGTGTTGGAGTTTTTACTTTTCAAAATTTTATACCATTTACCCCCCATTTTTCTACAAATGAATATGGGCTTATGGGTTATCTGCATCCGTCAATACTAATAATCAGTATCTATATAGGCCTGGAAAAAAAAAAGCACATCCGTCTGGCACTATTTAATACACCACCTAAAAAACTGATGTAGACTCGCCAGTATCCATTCCTGGCATTTTGCGTAAACTAAGATGACATTAATGAGCTCATACATTGATAAAGGAAAAACCGCCTTAGGAAAGCAATCGTTCTGTTAGCTCAATAGAAAGTTTAGACTGGAAACGAGGACTTTTAAAAATGGAAACCATTCAACAGAGAGCAGTTGCTGAATAAGCTATAGCTTGTCTGAGTTGACGTGCCAGATGAAATAGTCTATGGCTGCTCTGTGGGAGGATAAAACTAATAGGGACAGTGATAGACACACTCAGCTGAGGAAAAGCAAATGTCTGTTAAATGAAGGCTAAAAATCATATCCGTTTATCATGCTCAACGTCACATTCCCTGCTCCTTTCACGTGAGTTTTGTGTGCAGTAAAAAAAGGGGAAGCTCGACAGCGCTCATTATGACTACACCTGCACCCACCTGTTTCAATGGCAGCAGCATGAACTCCTCTGTCTTGGACACCTCCACAAAGTGCTGCAGGACGTACTTGTGCGCCGACTTGAGAAGGTCGCTGCACGAGTGCGTGTCAGCAAAGCCTCGGATGCCCAAGCAGTTGGAGGGGTCCAGCTGGCTGAGGAGGAACTTGCAGCAGGCGTCTCGCACCCCATTGAGTTGCAGCAGACTCGCAGCCGGAAGCAACGTCTAAGGAAGGATTGCAAGTGGAATTACCCTGGCTGTATTAAGTGATGAGTGATGATGCAATCTGTATATTACCTGAACGTTACCCTCCCCGACCACGATCTCTGCTGTGTAGGCATACTGAATGAGCTGCTCCAATGCCTGGGGGTCGATATCATGTAGCGTCACATGAGTCTGACGACTCTCTGACATCTCATCTACGTAAGAGTACACAATAACCGTAGTTACTAACCATCCATTTTCTCTACCACTTATTCTGCGCAGGTCACAGGAAAGTTGGATCCAGCTGTCTTGAGATGACGAGAGGCAGGGGATAAGGAACATTTAGGGAGCCACATTCTCACCCAGGACAGCGGTTCTAACCAGTCAGTGCTGCTCAGATCTGTTGACTCGGCTAAAATGACACTACTTTCAAGTTTGGTGCCATTTTTAGAAAACCGTAATAAATATACGACTGAAATTGCAAGCGAATAGGAAAATTATGTTACCTCTGCATTTGATGCAGTGCATGACACAAACAACGAATCAACCCATGCAGAGAGGGGACCAATTTCAGAATGCTAAAACAGCTCAGAGTTGTTATAATCTGTTATAATCTCTGTATTTTTTTATATTTGAGGACAAATCTGCCCCAAATTAATAATTCAATCATGTATATATTATTATTAGCATTGTAATTATTATGGCACGATTATTACTATTATTATTATTACTATTATGTCACTTTTTTGCAGAAAGCTGTCAGCAAGATTAATCTAATTAAGAAAATTAACAAAATAATTGAAACTAAAATTTTATTTTTATTGATAAAATAAAATAAAATTTAGTGATTTAAAAAATAAAACAGCATTTTACGTTTGTAAAACTAACTTTAATTATAGGGAAAAATCTTCATTTTAATCTTTGTCAATAAATTTCATGCACTTTTGTTTCATCTTCAATGTATTTATTTTGATATTACTGTATAGCCGTACAGAAAAAGGAAGGTTAAACAGATGTTCTGGAATTGTAGTTTAATTTATTAAACAAAACTGAGTAACTTTTTTTTAATCTTGCATTTGATAATTACAGTATTCCATATATATATATATATATATATATATATAATAGATAACATTAATACCAAAACAAATATACACTAAATAAAAAAAGCATTTTTGAAAAAATAATAACTAATAGAAACTAAAAAATATATGCTCTTAAAAACTAATTAAACAGGCAAAAAGCTAAACAGACTGTGAAAATGAGCTCATTATTGACTGGGTTAGACTCGATGAAGCTTGCTGTCTGGAAGTCTGGAGGCAGTTTACAAGCACAATGGCCTTGTATAGCGAGGAAATGTAAGACGCACAGAGATACTGACCACCTGTGCCCCAGACAGGAAAACAAGGCAGGGAAACAATGATGCTTCAAATGCATAAGGTGGTGTTTACTGTACTCATATGTTGTTTTCCCACGTTAAACTCCAGAGCTTAAAATAACCGAAGGCAAACAGATTGAAGAGGATTGAAAGTGTAATGAAAAAGAGGTGCAGGCTGGTTTTGGGGGATGATATGCACTGTACTGTACTTACTGGTAAACATGGCGTGGAAGTAAGGGCTGCAAGAAGCCAGCACCAATTTATGTGCCTTGATCTCTTTGTTGGAGACATGGAGCACAATATCGCACAGCAGCCCACGCTGTCGCATCCTGTTCATGGACACGAATGAGTCGTGGTAGTGGCGCTTGGAGTTGTGCGAGATGCTGTGGCCATCGCGGTTCAGCAGCTGCATGCCTCCCTCCATCATGGTGCCGGGTGTGGCGGTCGCCGGCTCGTGCCTGTGCCGCACTCTGGCCAACTGAGAAATTGATTGGCGTTAAAACTACAGTAGAAAATTTCCTTTGTCATCAGTCTTCCGCCTGAAAGAGCTTAGTTCGTCAGCAGGTGTTATGACAGGTGCCTGGAGCAATCTCGGCTGTTTTTGTTACTGCTGTATTTCTCATGGTGACAGCTATGACAGGACTCTTGTCAGCACAACAGCAATCCAAGAAGTCCGGTCTTTTTTTGCAGGCTGGCTGGGCATGCGGCGTCAATGCTGATTAGAGCCCAAAGCAGTAAAACATCTAATGCAGAATACAGCATGTACCGTACATTATTATTTCAGATGTAATTGGACATAAGAAGGGTGTATCTCACGTAGCAATGACTTTTAGCAACATTTTGTGTTATGGCAAATATTCACATTGCATGAAACAAATCGAATCCAACACGTGTAAATCAAATAACTATGAATCTGAGCTGCAATAGCTAATTAAACTAACATCATCTTATTTAGGTCTGTCTGGACGGCTATGGGAATCTCTTTGCAAAAAAAAAAAAAATGCAAGGATTTGATTGGCACTCTCAGATTCACAATCCCTATTATCCATCATTACCATTAATGTCGATGATGTCAAACTGGACATCGATGATACAGCTTCTAATAGTGTGACCCTCTGATGTCACTCAATAAAGTAGCTAAGTTATTTTAAAAAAAAACTTGAGTGTGTTATTGTATAATTCGAAACGATAAAACTTACAATGGCTCTTTGATAGTGTCGATCATTTATTTTGTTTATACACTGCTTGCGTTGCATCTTATTATTGTAGGTGTACCCAGTGGGCGTTTGCTGTTATCTCGGCGGGAAAAAACACCATAACTGCAAAAGTTTATCAACAGTCAACTCTTGGAAATTGTTGAGATTAAAAAACTACAACAAACATGACAATCCATGATCCAATCCGCTTATCTTCACGAGGACCATTTTGTGAAAAAGTAGGCTCCGTTTCCCCTCAAATATGATACCGTTCTGCAGTGTTGTCTGGTATCTAGCTTTACATAAAATTTTAAGCATGAAACGCCGCCCATCACACACACACCATACACTACTAATGACCATACTCTCTGATGATGGGGACAACATTAAATGCCCACTGAGTTTGTCTCCGAAGCTTTAGCTGGCATCTGCAAAGCTCTGAGAGCCTATGGTAATGTTGACAACTTAAAAATATGGTACAGCTGTAACAACGCGTTTATAATTCTATTAAAGCACATTTTTTCAACCAGATCCGTCTGGTCCATTATACAACATTAGTAGCCACACGGGTAAAATAGGGATATCGTCTCTTTACCGGTAGCTTTGTTGCAGTTATATTTGCAATTCGTGTCTCTCCCAATATGATGTAAGATGAGCCTGCAGCTGTCGCAGTCAGGATGGTTTAGAAGTCGGCTGCAGCGAAGCTATCTGTCCATATTCGTCTTCGGCATAGGGCATATTAAAGGAAAAAGCCTGTTTTGTGTCTTGTATACGATTGACGTCAATGCACAAAAAAAATGTATGGACACTGATATGAGTCTGTTAAGGTGGAAACGATAGTTAACCTTAAAAGCGTGGATACGATCCATAGTGGAGCTCGGAAATTTGTGCGGAAGTTGAGGATGAGATTGCACTAAATGTAAAGTGTTTTTTGCATCAAATACATGGTATATGTTTTATTGTCCACATCGTATGATGAACTCGAGATCAGAAGGTTGTGTACTATGAGCATATTCAGAAACGACCTTAAGAAGTCCGCCTCCGACTACGAAGTACGGAAGTCAATTTTAACGTGACAACAGCGCCTGCGCGAAAGGGTGGGCTTGTTGTAAAAGAGCCATCGTGATTGGTCAAGTACCAATTTAGTTATCGTTGAAATTACATGAAATCAAATATCAAGACATTTTACAGTCACCCATGGCTTCCACCGAGTATCATTTTTTGCAAATAAAAGTGAAATAAAAGCCTATTGCTGGTTTCTCGGTCTTCGTCGCCAGCCACTGTCGGTGTGACAGGAGCGAATTGTTTCAGTTCGTGAACTTTCGCAGAAGTGGGGTAAAGAAAATTACTTGTCAACAACGAATGCAGCTATTCCAATCCCTGTCCCATGGATGTAGCGATCATTGAAACTAAAGATCTTATGTAGTGTCGTAACACGAGATATTTTCAGGTTCTCGTGCACGCCGAATGTTTTTTTTATTTGCGAATAAACTATTGTGATCATGTTTTCAACACTGCATTTATTTCAGGGAATGGCACGCAATTTTTTAAGATATAAAACTAAATTACAGAGAGCCAGCATCGGTAGTTGTCCATGAAACACAAAACCAACAGCACCCAAGGCATTGTGGGTAATTAGAATTTTGCGTCACATGTGGAATACAGCATGGCTGGCAAACGGTACGTGCTATTTCTTGAATGTTTTCTGGTTTGTAATTAAGGTCTTTGCCGGTCTTAGTATAACAACCGATATTATGTTTTGGCTGTTTTGGACCACGAAAGTGAATTAGTTTTACGTGACCAATGTGCGAGCTGGTTTATAATGTGCTAGCTAAAGGGGGTCTTGCTAGCTGTTGCTAACAACAATCCAAGCAGCGACGTGTTACTCCATTGCATATGAAATTTACTGACTGTTCTTCTTTTTGATGACGATATTATAAAACTGTTGTTCCTCCCTCTAGCGAGATGATTTATAGAGATGTCATGTTTGTTGTAGAAAACTAGAGGACCTCAATTTGGATGAGTTTTTGCAGTACGGCTTGGATTCAGATGATGAAGGGGAGGCTGAAGACGATTCCCCCAAGCAAAATGGAGAGAAGAAAAAGGACAAGACGAAAGATAACAATACGTAACTATCAGACTTGTTGATTCAAATGTACAAATTCAAAGGTTAGTGTCAAACAATGCATTTCTTTCCTCTTTAGGGACGAAGTGAAGAAGGGTAAAGCGTCGCAGCACAAGGACCAGCTGTCCAGATTGAAAAATAAAGATCCAGAGTTTTACAAGTTTCTGCAGGACAATGACAAGAACCTCCTGAATTTTGATGACTCAGATAGCTCTGACGATGAGGATGAGGACAAGTACCACAGATTGCCATCCGTGCTGGAGGTGGTACTGACACTGTTGTGTAAATGTATTAAACGTTAATAAGGTATTCCCTAACAACAAAATTATCATTTACATATAGGATGCCAGTGATGATGAGAAGGAGGAGGAGGAGAAGGAGAAGGAGGAAGTTCAAAAAGGTTCTAAGAAATCCAAGAAGACAGTCGATACCATTAAAGTCACAGAAAAAATGATCTGTGATTGGAAAGCTGCTGTAAAAAAGGAACCTTCTCCCCGCCTCGTCAGAGATATCACCCAAGCCTTCAAGGCTGCTGTTGCCACGACTAAGGGTGATGGAGCTACCCAGTGCAAATACAAGGTGGATGAGAGTTCAGGTAAAAACATGTTATTTTACGTTGTGATAGTGTAATATTATTGGAATTTTTTTAATGACTAATCTAGATTGGGCTATAGGGTCCCTCAAACAAAATGATTCTCAATGAATGCATTATTATTACCAAACCATGTGAGTCATTTCATTGAGGCAAATTCATTTGTGTCAGCAAAGGAGTTCAATATGGACTGATTAATTCATGACTTATGCCTTTATCGCTGTGCTGCACCCGCGCTTAGGTCAAAACTACAAGACTGCAGCATCATTTAACTGACATTTTAAGCAATGCAAACTACATCAGCCATTTCAGTCATCACTTGGGTGGGACTTGTTCACATGATTCAACAGGACTATTGTCTTGCACGCTGATTTGGAGATACTGTCAGACAAGCGATTGTTAAGAACTTCTCTTATCACTATAGCTTCATCATTGAAAGTCTTCGATGTCCATCAGATGTGCATTCGATTATTGTTTACTAGCTTCTTATTATGACTTAATGATTACTTCAACTTGCAAACCGAAGTCGAGAAGGGAAAGGGGTCGAGTCTGGTTGTTGTCCAACATGTTTCTACCCCGTCTGATTTAGTAAGTGTACTCACATCTCACTGCTAGTCATCGTATTATTTCAGTTCTCAATCATATAACAACTCTTAACTATTTTCTCTTTGCGCCTCTGTACAAAATGGCCACCGGGCTGCTAGCGGTGGTTGGGGACCACTGTCATAAAGGACAACTGGAGAATGCCCTTTATGATTTTGTTGTTGTTGTTTATGAACATGCACTTCTAGTATAATTAAGCGCATCCAGAATTGTATGGTTTTAGCCCCTATCAGGTCAACCTCTTAAACATGCATTTGCCTCTTCACAGTATAACGCTATATGTTTAAAATATCCTCCATCAAAACAGAAATCAAAGAGTATTTCACACCTAAAACTATTCTACAATGTCGCTACACTGTGAAATATTTGTAATAGTAATGAAAACCGCAAATGTAACCCCTGTGACAGCAAAAGCAATCAAAGCATCTGTAACAACTGCAGAATAAAACATTACTTGCAGGCCAATGCAATTCTGGATGCTAAAATTACCTAACCTCTTCTATAATTGGGAGAATATGGCAATCTATGTGTTAAAAATGTCAGCCTTAGTACAGAGGATCCCAACTATTCCTGAGTGATAGGCACTGACTCTTGCCACAAATCTGTGAATAACTTTGTTTCAATTTTAACTGCTAGAAGTGCTTTCAGAAACTGTCCGCAAAACAGGAAAGATCAAACCACATGAAAAAAAATCAAAGGATTAAACATCATACCAAGGTTCCACTAGATGGCGCCAAATTAATACTTTAATACTTTTGAAAAGCTAAGTGACATATTCAGCTAAGAAGGATTGGTTAAAAAATGTCCGTGAATATGAGTTTGTGAATGCAGAATAGCCAATATTTGCGAGTTCAGTTTTGTTATCTTAACTGCCTTTGATCTGCTTTTATGGGTGTAGCATTAGTGAAGTAATTAACAGTCGCCTGTTCTATAATTTTGTCTACAGTGTTTAATTCCCTGGTCCTCTTCTGCATCCGAGACATCCATGGCGCCTTTCAGAAGATGCTCAACTTAAAGGCAGATACAGACCCGAAACGGTAGGCAGGGGTTCTCATATCTTATCATATCCATATCAGTGTTGATTGAAAAAATAAATCATTTGACATTCTTCTTTTTCTGTTTTTAGGTTAGTTCTACCGCAAACTAGTAGGAAATGGCAGAAGCATCAATTGGACATCAAGATGTATCTCGGTGGCGTTGTTCAGGTTTGTTTGCTGCCATTATTGTGTGATTTAGATTACAAAGGAACAGCAGATAAATTCTGGAGTTGTGCCTCTTCTGTGACACATTGTATTGTTCATAGATTTTCTTTGATGCGCTTTATCCACAGTTGCTTTCCTGCCTGACAGAGGCCACAGTCATCAGCGCTGTCCTGCGACACGCCAATCAGCTCGTACCTTATTTTCTTTGTCTTCCCAGACAGTGTCGGCCCCTGGTTAAGGTACGAATAATGTGCAATGGCGTTAGCATCGTGATACTTTTTTTCATCTCTTAAAATAAATGAATTCTAAGTCACCAGCACCATTCTTGCATGAATTGTGAATGTTGTGGTATCATAGTTGAAATGTTTTTGTTCATCCATGTCACGTCTTGTTTTCAGCAAATGATAAAGCAATGGAGCACCGGAGAGGAGACAAGCCGAGTCCTTGCCTTTCTGGTCCTGAACAAAATCTGCAGACACAAGCAAGAAATTTATCTTAGCCCCATTCTGAAAGTGAGTAACAAAAAACGATGCAGTGGTATGCTCTTTCAACATGGATTATTGTAAATAAATAAATGTAACTTTGTCTGTTTTCAGCACATGTACATTTCTTATGTGCAAAACTGCAAGTTCACATCGCCCAATGCGCTGCCCATGATCAACTTCATGCAGCGCACACTTTCAGAAATGTACTCCCTGGACACGCGTGCCACTTACCAGCATGCCTTTATCTACATCAGACAACTCGCCATCCACCTTCGGAGTGCCATGACCATGAAGAAGAAGGTTGGTTTCCCATCATGTGAATGAGTTCAGGAGGACAGACTCCGAAACCAAAGGAGCATTTGAAATATAATCCTGGAAAGAATGGTTTTAGGATGTAATTTTTGCTTTCGTTTTGCGCCACTCAAAGTTTCATTTTGCTACATCAAGAAATCTAAGACTGGAGGTCGGAAAAATGATTTGCAATAAATGATGTCGTATGTACCTAACTCCAGATGTGGGCCGGCGTGTTCCTTAGTTACTCCTCCCTGCCGTAGCTTTGGGCCACTTATATGATTGTGAACAGTGTTGACTCGTGGTGCAATGGATCCTCATTGATCCATTATCCATACGCACCTCGAAGTAGTTATGAGTCCGTGAAATTAAGTCATTTTGGTGTTGTACTTTCTCAAATAGAACAGACAATCAGTAAAATATATATATTCCAACTTTAATCAATGACAAAAACAGA
Organism: Idiotropiscis lumnitzeri; assembly: GCF_059441095.1. Taxonomy (NCBI): domain Eukaryota; kingdom Metazoa; phylum Chordata; class Actinopteri; order Syngnathiformes; family Syngnathidae; genus Idiotropiscis; species Idiotropiscis lumnitzeri. Next base: position 15,632,971 of record NC_142393.1, read on the forward strand.
AGATTCAATATTTGAAATCTTGTCATTTGTGGTCCAGCTGGTACTCGCCCTTTTTTATTCATCCATCATCTTAAACTAGCCCATGGAACCTCCTTGATCCTCACACTGCACTTTTAAGACAACTGAGATGCTGCGTAATATAGTCCCAACTTCCGGACTGCTTTGAATGTTTTGAGGATCGAAGAAACGTTGCCGTTCAGAGACTTGAGATCAGCCCAATGAAACGGTGCCTTTTTGTGTTCCTTAGGAAACATACCAGTCAGTTTACAACTGGCAGTACATCCACTGTCTCTACCTGTGGTGTCGTGTTCTCAGCACCCTGCACCCCAGTGACGTCCTCCACCCTCTCATCTATCCACTGTGCCAAGTCATTATTGGTACCATCAAGTAAGTGCTCTTAGTTTGTCGCCGGGATTTTATTTATTTATTTTTTTATGTTCTCATTTTTTTTTCATGAGTGAAGCAAAAATCTTGCTGTATTTTATACTAACAGCAGGTGGCGGTAGTGATCACTGTGTTATGTCCCTCAACAGGTTGGTGCCCTCATCAAGGTATTATCCGCTGAGGATGCATTGTTGCAGAGCCCTCACATTGCTTTCAAGCAGCACCAACACTTTTGTCCCGGTTCTCCCTTTCCTCGCCGAGGTGAGACTCCATGCTACTGTAGTGCCTTATTTGTCTTCTAACTTGTTTATGTGGCCAATGTTGCCTTCCACGTAATTTTATCCTAATTGTTCTCCACTGGTCCTGAAATGATTTTGACCATCAAGATAAACATACACAAGAAGAGTGAGGGGCTTTTATTGAAGTGAATTTCAGTGTTTCGTACAAAACGGGGCTGTAATACAATAAAACACACTCCAGCCGCAGGTTTTCTCCAACACATCCGCACACGTTTTGGTAATTTGTCTTTTTTTCTAAATTGAGACAATGTCATGGTTAATTTGCCAGAATCTTTTGCCAACTGTTTAATGTGGAAGCCCACAAGTGGTGACTTTCTGTCCTGAGGAGAATGTGTTTTTGAGCGGCAGAAAGCTTAGTTGCCTTCCGAATGGAACGTCATTAACTGACAACTTCCGCACAGCATTGGGTGTTGCGCGTCAGCTTGGTTTGAGAGAAGAGACTGCTTTTTGCTGCCAGCAACGACTAGCTTCCCCCTTTAGGAGTGGTCTCTGTGTGGGTTTGTGCGTGTAGCAGTTTGACAGAAGCGATAAAGTCATGCTTGTGGTCTCAACACGCTGTGTAGACCACATCCTGTCTGCCTATGCCCTACTCCACCAATCCCCCCCCCCATTTTACCCATACTTTCACGCAGAGGGCATGCCCCATTTAGCTAACTCACTCCCCACCCCCACTACATCGCCAACATCAAAACAGTTTGTGATGCACATTTTTCCCTCTGCTTTTACTCATTTACTATTCTTGTTATAAGGTAAGCTGAGGTGCACTGATACTGATTTAATTCGGGCAGCAGCGGCAGCGTGTGCGTGCTGTTTTGTGTGTGTTTGCGTGTGTGCATGCATCAGGGTTGGTCCATGCTGTCCCACTTCCCCTTGGTCCTCCCCTCAGACCGCCACCACATCCTCTGTTTATAGAGACAGCAGCGGCCAGCGACGCCGTTCTGCTTCGCACACGCTGAGCACATTAACGACCACACAGGCGCACAGAACCACACGGTGATAAGCGGGTGTCAGAAATAGCTTCAAACACATACACAGCACATTTTCACTTGTGTGCCATAAGCAGAACGCTAAAGCATGTGGAAGAATAGTCGACGCGCTGCCTGGAATGTTCTCTCACTGCCTAAGAATGTACCCAGCGGAATTTTTAGTCGGTTTTGTTTTGGTTTGTTTATTACATTGATCATACTCATGATGAAATTGACTATATCTTGTCTACTCTTTTTGTTTTTTGTTTTTTTTTCTTCTTTTTATTATTATTTTTTTTAGCAAAGCAACTTTTAATCTTATCCATCCATCTGTCTTATTATATCACTGCTAACTACTCGGTTAATGTACAACTTCATTTCAATACCTCAAGGCGAAATTATTACCTTTTTTTTTTGTTTTCTACAATTTTAATCTGGATCAGTATCACTTTATTCTTGTAATATTAGAACCTGACTTTCTGTAATGTAAGTCCACCGCTTCCAGCTATGCTTTGATGTGGTTCCCATTGCAGCCTGCGAGTACCCTTTAAAACCAAATATTTCAAATTTTAAAACCAGTGGAGAATGGTACAGCATTTCACATTTTGAAAACAGTGGTAACCACGAGACTAAAGTCTTACATACAGATTCCTATGAAACCATAGTTATGGCCATCTATTTTTTCTTATTTGGAAAAGCTTCCACTATTTCTTGGCCTTGTATGAATGCCGTGTTTCCACCAAACGTACAATTCAGTTAATTTCCCCCCGATAGTTTGTTACTTTGATTTGGCTTGCATTTGCCACCACAGGGTCTGTTGGTGGGTTGGCGATCCCTTTACAACTTATGTAAATAAAGCGACTTCTTAGCAGCCACAACGTCGGACATCCATTGTTTTGTTGTTTCTTCTTGGAATGTGGCTGTTCTCTGGTCAGGCTCCACCCTTTAAGTGCCATATTACTAACCCCCTTGACATTGCCTGAAAAGCCCCATTTTCTTTCCCCCCGGGTGTCGCTTTTTCTGTGCAAATGGCACCAACACTGAATGGGGGAGCAAAGACCTGTCCATTTCTCACCTTCAAAGGTAGTATCATGGACGCAACAGGCGGGATGACGACTGCCTGTCAGGGAATGCCACTATTCCAGCAGCAGCGTGTAATATAAACACCCAACAAGTAAAAGCGTCCAGTTGTATTAGGTAACCCAACTGAAGTGTTTTGGCACAGGTGAACTTTTGATGGATTACAAAAAAATAATTTGACATCCTGAATTTAACTGAATGTGTGGAAACAGGTCGGCAATCGAGACTTTTCATCAACCCTGCTTTCCTTTAACCTTGCGTAGCAAAACAACCATATCCTCTTGTGTCAACCAGTAACACTGTCACTGGTTGTTTTTGGCCATTGCAGTTTTTGTTCTTCAACCATCTTGCTCAAAAGTTAACTGCCACAGCCAACACGTTAAAACATGTTAACGTTCCAGCAACATGTTATGACTGGACGTTTGACATGAAAGATGCTTCCCTCTTTCCCGGCGCCCAAGGACGACCACAACAATTGCAGTCATTTATTTACACTTAAATATAGACAGCAAAAGGCTCAGGGTGGAGACACTCAGTTACAACAAAAAAAGCGTTCTATTCTACCAACTCAACTTCCTAAACCAGAAATAAAGACAATCAATGACAGGTCTCATAACCAACACCCTACAAACATTAACAGGTGAAAAAAATTCCCTGTACACCCCTACAGCGACCAGAATGTTTTTATGACATTAATAATATAAAATATTTCATTTTGGACTGAGCGGAGAGTGCATCACAGACCAACTCACATGCAAAATCTATCTCTCCCTAACTGCATTGGCGTCGTCTGAAATAGTTTCCTTCAAATTAGTTTTGTCTGCAAGGATGTTTTCCGCCAGCAAGCGCAAAATCGAGATGGCAAAAGCATTTTGGAAGAGATTTGTCACCTCATGCTGCTCCACAGCTCTTTTTTTTTTTTTAGCGAATGAGCTCACTTGGTGTGCTGTTTAATTGGCTTGTGATCACTCATGTCAGCGTGATCATAGCAAGGTACAGAAAGTCCCAGTTGCTCTAATTTTCAATGTAAACCACTTGTAGCATTTGAGGAGTTTGGTAGACTGGTGGACAGTTAAACACCTCCGAACATCTGCAGTGACTTGTATATGAATTTTTTGAAGCTGCCAGCTCACAATTCATGTTCATGTTTTTCTTCACAGATCTTTCAGCAAGTGGACTTCAACAAGAAACCAGCCCGGATGAGTAAAAAGCCCATCAACTTTGCAGTCATCCTGAAGCTGAACAATGTCAACTTGCAAGAGAAAGCGTACAAGGTATCACTTTGAAGAAAAAAAAAAAAGGGTCTGTGAACTTAACATGCAACAATAACAGCATTTTATTTTATGTAAGTAAGTAATGGGAACTCTTAGATGAAGGTAGAAAGTTTTTTTTTTTTGGTTGTTTGCAAATTGTAAAAAGTTGAAAAAATAAAAAAGGATACTGGTGAATGTTAAACAGAAGTTAATGTTTGATGTTTAACTTAAGCCCGTATCGGACTGAGTGGCGAATTTCGTAAAAAAGACATTTTGAACATGTGAAAAATTTATTTCCAACAGTTAAAACTGTTTGCGAGCATCTGACAAACGTGTTTGTAACCTTGAACAAATTCTGACGAAAAAACAATCCTCGGGCCTTGCGCAAGCACAAGACTTTGCCGCTCAGTCAGATACTGGGTTGATTAATCTCAAATGCAAATCATATGCATATGCAGTATAAGAAAGATTGTCGCATCGGTGTCAATGGAATGGCTCAGATGACCCATTGTCGGACATCTGCATCTGATATTTGTTGCGCTGAGAAAGACCATCTGATCTCATGAGTGACTCAGGCCTTGGCTAAAGTTGTTTTCGCGTTACACATCTGACACCGTGTGTCAATTCTGCGTGCGTGTGTTTGCGCACGTAAGGGAATTGAGCACTTAAAGCCCTCTTTCCAGGCCTCTAAAATTGTCCCCAAGTCTTTGCACTCAGTGCTGCAGCCAAGAGGATTGTAGCACAGCCCTTTGAGATTATTCCCGCATGCTTTGTCATGGCCCATTTTCTCACCCGGTTGTCACCTGCCACACAAATTCATCAAAGTCTATCGTCTGTTTTTGAATGTTTAGCCATAAATCCAGACTAAACCGTTTGCAAATGTCGACTTAAACGGGTCGTTTGAAATAAAATTAATGGAAAAAAAAAAAGTGCAATTTGTAATAATCCCCCCACACTGTATCTTGACGTCAACCACCAGCAATGTACATGGCTGATACTTGTTAAATTAGTTGGCGTGCAAACTACGTGCACAACACACAGCGACCTCTAAAGTTTGTTTTTTGTTTTTTCCGCAACTCTGTTTTAGGACGGCTTGATTGACCAGCTTTATGACCTAATGCTGGAATATTTCCACACTCAGGCCAACTCCATCGGCTTCCCAGAGCTCGCTCTGCCCACAGTCCTTCGGGTAATTTACACTAAATGTGGCTGATGTTGCACTCTCCTCAAGTAAATGTGCACTTTTCATGTTGACGAACATCACATATGTTCAGAAATTGAAGGGCCTTTTCCAAAACAATGGCTATTCATTTGTTTGCCTCAGTAGGATGACTTTGTTGCCTTGCCTGTTTCTGTACCGCTGTTTTGTCGAGACCACACACGCACAAAATCAGCACTTTTCGACCTCCTTTGTGGGGGTTATTTCACAATGCGGTCGGCGGGTTTTTAAGTTTAACACTATAACACACGCACAAACTGCACAGAGTAGCGACACTTTTCATTGTGATTTTACCTGTTTTTCTATTGGGATTCATGAGAAACGCGAAGATATCTTTTGGGATGCACCTTAATAGTCTGACTTTCCTTTGTGTATTAGTCAGTAGTGGACTCATCACTTATAATTTTATTAATGCAAACTAATAGTCATGATCTGGTGCGTCCTAGCACTTCAAATTGTCCCAAATTGATCCGACAAATGGTGTTCAAGTGCTGTTCTTCTAACCATCCCCCAACGCTAACCCTCCTCCTCTTCCAGCTGAAAGAGTTCCTGAAAGAATGCAAAGTGGCCAATTACTGCAAGTCGGTGCGCCAGCTGCTTGACAAGGTGCAAGAAAACAGCAACTACATCACAGCAAAACGACAAAATGCCCCCTTTGGAGTGGCTGATTCTAGTGCAGTGGTGAGTATAGGGCTGTAGAAAATATAATATATGAGCACATTTTAAAACAAAATCCCCCCTTGAGATTGATAACATTTTGTGTATGTAATTTGTTTTTCGACCTGAATCTGTTCCCATCATACAACCTTAACTTTACAGGCAATTGACATTAATTTTGTGTAACCATGCAGTATTATTAAAATGCACGACACGGTACCATTAGGTCTCAAAAACATGACTAAACAGAAGCTTCGCTTCTCTTCCGACATCCATATGGCTACCGTGGATCATTTTTTTACTATCCCCATAATGAAACATTTAATCCATTACTACGATCTGAAATGAAGTCTTGTCAAGTGCACAGACATTGTAATATGGAGTTAAGATAAGATAAGATAAGATAAGATGTCCTTTATTAGTCCCACAATGGGGAAATTTGAGGTGTTACAGCAGCAAAGATATAGATCACACAGAGTCGGCGGCGTAATGTAGCCGTTAATGTATAACATTAGCAGCAGACATTCAGAAAAAGCATGCAAATATACACAGTATAAACGTATCTAAGTGTAAGGAAACACTCCTAATGCCTGTCCATTATACAGAGGGGGAAACGCTGTAATGATAAAAACTACTGAATGATTGAAAATACTGCAATGATAAAAATATTGCAATGATAAAAATATTGCAATGATAAAAGTACTGTAATGGTAAGAGTACTGAAATGATAGAAAAGTACTGCATGATAGAAAATACTGCAATGGTAAAAGTACTGTAATAGTAAAAGTACTGCAACGATAGAAAAATACTGCAATGATAAAAATACTGCAATGATAAAAGTACTGCAATGATAAAAGTACTGTAATAGTGAACATCCTGCAGTGGTAGAAATACTACAGTGATAGAAGTATTGTAATAAGAATACTGTAATGGTAAACAAAATACATCATTGGTCAATATTTAAGTACACCCTTGGCTGAAAGTACAGTAGTAGTTAATATTGCATCCTAGGACTGCACAATTGCACTAATGCCCTCCCGTTTGTAGGCCTGACCCAATGTTCTTGTTAAAAAGAACACACGCTTTGAATTCTGTGGTTAAAATACTGTGGTTATAACTTTGGTGCAAAGTTTTCACCACATTTTGGTCGAACTCAAATTACAAATGCTTGGGACGTTAAAAACAAACACATTAATGGACACTTTTCTGGACCCACTTGAGGTCCTCCAACTGTCAAGGGAGTCACGAGTTCGAGACGTGATGTTGGTTTTTAAGAAATGTATCATTTAAAGCACAAAGTTCAGTATGAGCTTGCTGACTACTCACAAGAAGTCACTCGTAACAATTTGATGGATGGGATAAGAGGTCACATCATTCTATTATTGTTGCCAAGTTAATCAATGATCACAGTGCCAGATTTTTGACACAGTTACTCAAATTGAGTTATTTCTACATGTCAGAAATCATCAGCAGGCTCAATGTAGTCATGAAGGGATGGTCTTGGTGTTTAGAAGAAGACGAGGCAATAAGATGTGCAAACACACGGGTGTGCTAAATGAACAGACAGCTCGGCTCCTGCAGCGCTCTCAACGCCGCCGCCACTGCTGTCTCATTGGATGCTGTCACCATGGCATCCACTTCCTGGCAACAGAGCAGCGGCGGAGGTGTCCCTGCAGGCACAGGAACGGGGACGTCACCCCGCCGCTGCTGTGCAAAAAGGCCACGGCCCCCTTCTGGCCGCCAGCCCCCTCTGCTACCTTGCCTCTGTCGCTAGGCTGAGAGCCAACATAATTAACGATTCAAGACTGTTGTCTCTATTACGTTCTTTTGTTTGTTAGCAACACGGGTAAATACACGTTCTGTCAACGACCGCTATAAACATCCATTAGTGACTACTGTAATATATTATTAGACATTTTCACTTCACTTATCAGTCAAAACAGAAGATTCTGCGTTGCCTTTTTTTTCCGTCCCAGATACGAAAAGAAATATGAGAAAAATAGTTTAAATGAAGTTAGAGTGAAAAACCAGACTTGCCTTCTTAGCAAAATTGACTTCAGCGGTCCAAGTACTTTTGTCTTATATTAGCGATAGTCGGAGACAACCACGAGCAGTCATCATTAAGACTAAGCAGAAGTGTTGTCTCTTAAGTGATGTTTGAAGCTTTTTTTTTTTTTTGGGAGGGGGTTGATTTCTACTTCCTCTTTTTGTTCATCGCCCTTGTGACAGTATCTTTGTGTTACAAAGGAAGTTGTAGCTTGCCATGCTCGCTTCTTAAACCGGACAATACTCTGTGTGTTATATTTGATCATTTTACATTAAATATTAGGTTTCGTTCCGCTTTACACTTCACTGAGTCTTAGATAATCATCCCTCATGAACGCATGTGACATTTATGAAGGTGACGGGTTGGATTTACAAAGGCCTTTTTCCAAATATAAATGATTGCAGTGGGAAATTTGGTTAGGAAATGTAATCAAATCCAAATTCGGAAGATCTCACAGACCAGATTCTAGTCATGTTTTTATTTCCCCTTGCTCGTGAATGTGCTCTTCGTTGACTTTTTCTCCAAGAAACACCAAAGTAAATTGACATCGGCTGTTTTGGTCCTCTACTCCTCAGGTGGAATGGGAGAAGGCGACGGCGAAGGAGGGAACTCCTCTAAGCAAATACTTCATCCACTGGAAGAAGTTGAGAGACAAGGAAATTCTGTTGGAGATTTCTGGCAAAGAAAGGGTAAATATCCAACATGGTACAAATCTTCGCCATCTCACAAATCATTTGAGGCTTTCACTTTATAACTGGCAGTGTTAGTCATATAAAGCAAGAAACATTCTTAATTTTCACGACTAAAATGCGACAACAAATAATTATTTCATAATTAATAATAATAAAAAAATAATACATTAATGTTGTTTTCTGCTTTGTGAAGATGGAAGATCTGAACTTTCCTGAGATTAAGCGTAAGAAGCTTCACGAGAAGAAAGCAGAGGACAAGAAGGAGTTTAAGGGTTTGTTTGAAAGCGACTCTGAGGATGATGACGACACAGGACTCAAATTCAAAGGTAAGCTGGTCGGTCCTTTAGAAATACTCGACACTGTAGATTTCCTTGAAGGATATTGAATTTGCTCGCATCCGTCTAAATAACATGTTATAATGGAATAATCTCAAAATATTCAAAGGTTACCGGTCTAATTAATGCTATATGATAAATGGATGGCTAAGCAGTGTCCCAGGATCGCATTCAACGTCAGAGGTCCACCTCTATGGCGAAGCAAGAGAAAACACATTTCCTATGTTGGCCTCTGGGGGGCGGTGTTTTGCTACCTTTTGATTCGCAGAGAGGAAGTCAAGTTTCAAAAGGCAATGTCAGATCAAGTCTGGTTTTTGCCATGGAGTCTTTTTGTGCTTGTTGTTGTGGTCCTTTGGTTTCCTTTAGTGTTAAGTAAAGTAAATCAACCTGTAAATGTTCCCCTTTGATTGGGTGGGGGGGCGTTTTTGTGTCATTTGCTCCTTTTTCTATTTTGTACCTTTTGGAGCGGTTGTCCACAGGCCTTAGGTGGGAATACATCCACAGAAGTTGGGTGGGTGGGGGGGGGGGTCTTTCTGAGGTCACAGAGGAAAAGAGGAGTAGGCGGCAGGGATTTTTTTTTTTTTCTTTCCCCCTGCAATGCATCTGGACTTGATTGCCGGGAGAGTCCCCGCGAACGCACGTGCAGCCGTCCCCCTCCGTGCCTCCTACCCTCCCTTTGGTTGCTCTTTCCTCCGCCCAGTACAAACACAAACTGACCTCCGTCGACAGGAAGTACGGGCTCGGCTCCCTGCGGGAGTTCCTAATTCAAACCAGACCAGTGGAACAGCCAGAGGTGGCGGCTTCCTCTCTTGCTTTCATTGGCGCACACACTCACAGATGACGGCACACGAATACAAAACTCGTTGTCCAGTTTCGAGTCTTCAGAAGCTTCTTTGTTGACGCGCACTGCCCTGGAACTTGCAGGACAGGCTAATGATGTTTTGTATATGTGTGTGTGGTGCTTTGGCGTGCGTACGTGGGGAGGGGGAACGAGAAGTCGTCCAGGTCATTTAGGGGAAACCTTAAAGGTAGCCTAGTGGAACAGTGAGGACGTTCGAGTGACTAGCATTAAGTCATTGAATTTAGACGGCGAGGGAAGTGCCTGATATTTTTATCCATGTTTGTGTCTGCATTTAAAGTGTGTGTGCGCGCGCGTGCATGCAGTGTAGCAGACAGGAGGAACCCGCTCTGTAGTGTGTGCGTCTGTCTCGTCTACTCCCTCAGCCTCTCATCACACCTCAACTTCAAAGCCTGTGAACCCCCGTTGTCCCTTTGGCTATTCCACACACACACACACACACACACACACATAGAGCCTCCATCATAAGTGTTGCTATGAAACCTGCCTGCAATCTCCATTTGCTAAATTTAGGCCGTGAGCCGAAGACGTCTGAAATTGCCAGTAGTAAACTGTCACGGGTGTTTGTGCAGTGCAGGCGGCGGCGGCTGTAATCGACTTTGGGTTCCATCTCTGGGAGGAGGGGGAAGCACACACGCAAGCATGCACAAACGCTTTGCAGCTGCCTCTGATGCTTGGCCCACATCGAGGTGTCTCCAAAGAACGTCAGCCGTGTAGCAACCAAAACTTGGGGAAAGTCAACAGAGAAGGGGAAAAATGTGGTTTGATCTGCTTGTAATGTTCTCTCCCTCTCTCTCTCTCTGTGTCTAGATAAAAAGGGCAGCCATGGGTCACATGATGACGACGATGATGACGACGACCAAGATCTTAACCGACTGTCTGACATGAGCGATGGAGACTTGGGTGGGTGTAAATTTGTATTGCATCTGAATTCTGCAAAAAATACATATTTATTCTCATCTTTCACCCTATTCTCTAATTTCTTTTTATGATGCAAGTGCAAACATGCAATATGAGTGCTGCATATCGCAGTGAACTCAACCCACTTCAAAACGAGCCGCAGTTTGTCAAATAGTGAACAATTCTTTCAAAAAGAGTTTTCAAGCTATATACTGTCGCTCTCCCTTGAAATGTTTACTGTCAAACTAAACAAAAACTAAGAAAATAGCCTTTATTTTGCCCCTGTTAGCTTAATGCTAACACCTCATTGCGCCATTGACGGGCTATCACATCATGTCTGTCTGAACGATTTTGGAAAATAATCTAATTCTGATGCATTCCCCCCCCCTCAAAATTGCATAGTGGATAATTGGAGTAGTAGATGGGGCATCAACTTCTAAAAAGTTCCGTCCCCAGCCAATTGATATTTTATTACTCCTAAGGCACAAAATAGTTTTTCTTTGCGGAGCAGTTTTGCTCATCCTTGACTTTGAGGAGCGACTTTCTAATTTTGAGGAGGAATTTTTTTGCAAGAAAATCCCAGGGACCCGAAGCAACAGTTTTGTTTGAACGATAATACGGCTGCCACCAACAAGTCGTTTTAGAATCGATTATCTTATCGATAATTCCGTCGATTCCTTCGCCCCCTCCAAAGAGTTTCATCTCCAATTGCCTTTCCCATCTACCATGAATTGAAATGACATTAATCTGCTCCAGTCCTCGGGAACCGTCTACAGTATGACCTCCTAATGCTGCAAATTCAATAAATGACTCGTTCAACCTATCAAATATCTTCAAACATCACTGGTCGTAATAATTGAAACAGTGCATTTTAACAAAGGTATACATTTATTAATTTTTTTTCTTGTATAATGTGTTTTTCATACTGATTCCCACATATTATAAATTAACCCTTGTAAAATTAGGTGTTTGATTTCCTAATTATTCTTGTAGAATTGCAGCACAGTGGCAGTCCACTTAACCATTTTCCCCTCCCTTAATAGCCCAATTTTTTGGGACACTCTGTGTCATCAGTTTAGAGAAAAAATATTTTCCGTAATTATCTGGAACACGACTTCCTAGAGTTGCTCAGATAAGGCAAAAGTCTTGTTTTTCTAAGACCGAGTTTCTTTAGTACAGCATGACAAAAGTAACAACTGTGTCATATCCAAATCTTATAATCAAATTTCCTTCTGTGCTCCGTTCTAGATGAGATAGAGGAGGACGAAGAGGATGCGGAGGTGTCAAAGCGCCCTCAGCCGCTGTCGTCCTCTGCCCTCATCAAGCTGGCCGAAGGAGACGAGGATGTGGTGGAAGACCTTGAGCTCTCCGACGACGACTGAGAGTCTCATTGCGGAAAACCGCTTCAACATTCAACATGCAATGAATGTCTTTTGCTTTCAAAAGTCCAATTGATATCTCTGTTCAGTACAATAACTTACTGATGTCGTTTTTATAGAGCATAAACTTATATGAACAATCCTATGTGTCCAGTTTTGCCATTCTTAAATATGAAAGTATGATCCGCTTTTGAAACACCAACCCTGCGTTCAAATCCTAATCTTTGTCTTGAAACGGGTACATTTGATGGTCCACTTACCTTTATTAAGTATGCAAATCCATAGCGGTAGTGCGCTTGCATGTCCATGTTGCACACCTCCAGGCTCCCTCAGGCCAGCATGTAGGGAGGGAGAAAAGGGGGAGGGAGGGAGGGGGCTGGGGGGGGGTCAGGCTGGCCAGGAGGCGGGCGTGGAGGCCCGAGGCAGCAGAGGCGTGCCGGCCTGGCGGGCTGGCGTCTGATGCCGTGCCAAGAAGCCGGGCTCAGGTGGGAGAGCGGCAACACAGGCTGCTGTGTTTCTCTGCCAAGTTCTCGCTGGGACCGCTGTCGTCCTGCCTGCGTGCTCGCACCGTGGCTTTACTCGTACAAACGCCAAGCCTGGAAAAAAGATTTGTCCTCGCTGTTGCATGAACACAAACACCAATGTTTCGCAGTTGTTATTGTCAAATGAGCAACCCTACCATTAGTTCATTTACATCCATGTAATCTCCCCATTTTTTGAATATATTGAGTGAGTTTTTTTCTCTTCAGACGTTAGTTTAATTCCAATTTTTTAAGCAATAGGATTTATTTTTTTAAGACATTTTTTCCCCCGAAAGATATTCTAACTTTTTGTTTGTTTGTCATTCGACCATTTTATTAAAAACAAATACTTAATTACGATCTAAACTTATAATTTTAGATTACAACCTATTTCCAACGTTTCTTTTTTCCACAAAATATTCCTGCTTTTGTCATGACATTAAAAACACTTTGCAGTATTACTCCTTAGTTTCCTAGTGTTTTTTTGAAACCTATTTACAACCTAAGTGGCAAAAGTGTAGTTTTCTAATATTTTAGGACATTTTTCCTCATAGTTTTTTGTTTGTTTGTTTTTCAAATAAACATAAATAAATATCTATATAACCGAACTCATAAAATTATTTTTTTTTTTTTATCTACAGAGAAACTACTCTTGGACTGTAACTTTCTGTTAACATATTTTTTCGTTGTTTTTTTTCCCTCCCAGCTAGCACCGTAATATTACTTTGGTTTCTCCTAATAGTATTTAAAAAAACAAGAATTTCCCCTTTTTCTTTCGTTAACCTACTTGCACTAAGGCAGTTGCATTTGATAGCCACTACAATCACAACACTTTTCATCTGCTAATGTGGAACCCAGTTGGGACCACATTCAGTACGTACTTTGGGTAGCAAACCGTATCTTCCTCCATAGTTTACAAGTGAAACCAGAAACCTAAGTTCAGAATCTCAATTAAAATAAACCTTGCATTTTAATTGAAACCATAATTCAAAACCCAAATCCAATTTTAATATCTGCCTTGTTTTTACTTCAAAATGAAGTACTCGTTATTTTTACAGAGTCACAGGGATCCACAGCGGAAGGATGAACGAGCCACATGAGGCACTGGAGCCGTGGGTTGCAAACCCCTGCCCTAATCGGTCTTGAAACATAAACCAATGTTCGAATACGCAAAATTGAAGCCCTAACTTAAAATCCTAATCAATATTGGAGCCCCTCATTTGAAATCCTATGCAGTACATTTAGTTCTGCCCACAAGCGCCACACGCCAGCAAGGCCCAGTGGTAACTTGAGCACGGTGTTTTGTTCTGAGAAGATGTGCTAAAGATGTACAGCCGATATGGTACAAAATTTGAAAAGTATGCAAAATATTTTTGAAGTAAACAAAACTGAGTTAAGTGGGTTAAAATATTTAACTGAGTTAAAAAAAAAATAAATTAATCTCCAGAGTTAACTCTTTAATTTTGACAGCCCCAATCACATTTTTGTAAACTATTTGTTTATTTTTAAAAATGTGTACTTTTAAAAGATAATTGAACTTGAACAGAAAACACATTTTTGGGGAGGGTTTTTAGTCAGTAAAAAGCGACACGACTGGAAAAGCGTGAGGCTTCTTCCTGCCCCTTTTAAACACAAACTATATTATTTTGGCTGATGATCAGGTACATTTTGCTTTTGTTTGCTCATACCGTTCACAAGTCAACTTTCTATTTGTTATGTTTTTCCTTGTCTTTTCTAAATAAAGTACATTCATAAAAAAAAAAAGCTGTTGACTGATTTTATTGTCACTTTCCTATAAATTATGATTGTCCATCTATCGATGCTTGCGACATATCAGGACAGCCAGAAAAATGAGATGCTCTTCCACTAGAGGGCGGAATACACAACAAACCTGAATATCCATATGCCATTCAAAAACCCGAATAATAATTTTGTGATGAACTAATATATATGTTTTTGAATTTTTTTTTGTTAGGTGGTGCACTGTGAGATGTTTCAAACGTAAACGATATGCCTTCTCAATAAAGATTGGCAAACCCTGCTTTACTTCATTTTTGAAAGCCTAACCTGAACCCATCTGCCTTCGGCCACCACGTTGACACACAAAAGCCTCAGAGAACCAAACGACATCACCACAAGAGACAATGGAGTCATTTCTTTATGATTTATTTCACCCGTGTGGTGAATAGAAAAATAGGATGAAGACAAAACCTTTAAAGGGACCATTTGAATCAATTGCTTGTGTAGATAAAAAAAAAACGTATTAAGAGCTCTGTGCCTTTTTTGCCCTGCAACCAAAAGAAAAAGTAAAAGTATCTTTGGAATCTGTCTCAGGGGTTAATTATAATACATATAATTTGCTTTATTTACTAAGTCCTATAAATACTTTGTCCTCGTTTATATGCTGAAGTAGCATTCAGGATTGGAGCGCCTTTTAATATTAGTTTAAAAAAATGTCCAAAAAAAGGAGAGGAAAATATATGAACAAAAGTACCACAAAAATCCAGCGAGTCACATTATTATCATTATTATTATTATTTTTTTTTTTAGTAAAGAAAACTTTTTTTTTTTCTTTTCGTGCATCTACATTTAGCAAAAAATTGAAAGTACCACGTATGCAACCTTCGGGATATTTTCATCTCAAGCATGAATCTGTACAATTTTGCATGATTCGTCATTCTTCTTCTTATCATTATTATTATTATTTCAAACCCTCCCACAGTAGTCAACACAAGTGTACAAAGATGTGAGCTATTGTTTCCGGCAACACGCGTCCTGTTGTGCCCAGACTATTAGGACCACACTGAAGAGAAAACAAAAAAAGAAATCAAATGAAGAGACACAGACCTGCCATATATTTTGCACAAGGAAATATTCAATATTTGATGAAATGCAGGTGCAATATAGCTGTATTCTTTCCTTGGAACGTTTCTTTTTGGAACACTCAGACTTTTTTTTCTCTTAAAATAGGAATTTATTCATGTAATGTTTGATTTTATACTTCTGAATTACTCAATTTAAAGGTTTTGTCTTATTATTTTTGTCATAACAGTTAATTAAAAAAAAATAAAAAGAGATGCTTTAGTCTTGCAATACTGTTGTGAAAATCCACCCCCCCCCCATAAAATTACAATCGACTTTCCTCTCACAAAATGTTGACAGTATTCTTACAATTTCGACAGTTTTCCCCGTAAAAATACGGCTTCATGCTTGTTATTCTTGTGACACTTGACCTCGGTAATAATCAGACTTTTATTTGTCCTAATATGTTCTTTCTTGTAATCCATTTATTCGTTTTCTCGAACTTTTATCTATTCAAAGTTATGGGGAGCTGGAGCCTTTCCCAGCTGAGTCTGGGGCAGACTTCACCCTGGACTACTGCGTCTCGTTTTTTTTTTGTTTTTTTTCTTGCACGATGAAAACGTCACATCTGTAAAATTCAGAGCTATTCCTCAGAATGCTAAGATTTTGACTGACAATTTGCGATTTGTTTTTTCTTGTCAGTGTGGCCCTAATAATTCTCAATACCATCGAGTGCTTCATGTTGAGGCACTAGCATTATTCCCCACTCTCTCTTTCTCTCTGTCCGACAGCCTTCATGCAAACAGAAGCAGAAACATGGTTCCAATTCCACTCATCCGGTCATCTTTGGTATCGGGATAGTGGAATGCATAGTTGCTGTGATAAGACGGAGCTCGCGTTTTAGCGTGGCGCCGCTTCAGCCTCGGAGACGAGGACGAGGACGACGACGACAGCTTCCACGAGGCCGAGGACGAGGAGGAGGGAGATGAGTCTTATTCCTGGATTGTGCAGGGCTTGCAGTGGACAAGTACAGAAAAGAAGGTGAAAAAAAAAGCCAGCACAGGAAGGAAAGAAGGAAGGACGAACGGCTTTCCGCTGGCGTTGGCTTGTCTGACTTGCAAGAATGTGGCGTTTGTGGCCTCTTTTTGGCATGCTGTCTGTGACCAGCTGTCTCTTTTTTGCGTCTCCCGAGCCACTTTCTTTGGATTCCGCTCAGACACAGCCACTGGCCAGAAACTCAGTCCGCGTCGTCCTTCATGCTGCCTTTTTTCCCGGTCCCGTCCATTTCTGCTTTAAGGCCCGGAAGTTCAAGCGAACCCTGTGAAGAGGGAGCCCTTATCTTCCCACTGCCGTTGAGCCGTTGGCTTTCTCCTGCTTGGGTGAGGAGCAGCCCGGTGTGGGGCCACTGAACGGAGAAGAGTTTCCGCTTGTGGAGGCGGGTCTCTGGAGCAAGGAGAGAGGCATGGAGGGGTTGTCAGCGGGCACACCCGGGGTCTCCCCGTCCCGCTCCGAAGGGCGCAGGGCTGCCGACGGGGGGAACGGGAACGCCAGCGGGAATCCGGTCATGTAGAAAAGCCTGCCGATGCGCCGCGCCACCTGAGCCGATGAAAGGAGGAAACAGGACTCAGTAAAGACTGGATGGCAGTGACATGCTGCTTACACTTTGAGTTAAACACACAGAGAGAGAGAGAGAGAGAGAGAGGGGGAGAGCGAGAGAAGGCTTGTTTTTTTAGGGCAGGCTACTGGTTGGGAAGCTACGCTACGCTGGCTGACTTTCTCGGGTCTACTGTCTGGCACACACGGACACACGCACGGCTGCGGTGTGTGTACCTGCGAGCGAATCCTGAGGGCAGGACCCAACTTTAGTGCCATGATGCTGAGCAGGTGCTCCTCAGTGAGCAGAGCTAATGTCTCCCCATCAATGACCTGCTCCCGGAAAACCTGGCGGAGACACAGCCACTTCAGCCGCAGACACGCACGCATGCACACAACGCACTCACACACGACTAATACCGCAAGTTGGTTGCTTTTTTTATGGCGCTAACTATATATTTTCACGATCGCTCCAGAAGACTCACATGGCTATTTGATCTCCAAATCAAAATCCTCATGTTCTATTAGCGTCTTTTGTCGGGGGTAGGGGTGGAGTATAATACAACCAGAGACACAAACCAAAAAGAGATTCACAATTAAGTGATTTGGTAAGCTGTAGTAATATTTTTGCACAGAGGATAAAGAATCCATTTGAGTATTGTTGCATTGTTTGTCTACATGTGTTGTTGCACTGTTTGTGTTCAAATATCCATGATTTATTTTACACCACTCCAGTGATGCTATTCGTTGCAAGTTTGTGGTCATGCAATGTGAAGTGGTTATTTTAAATAAAACAAATTGCAATTCTCTTACTTAATTCTCTTTAATTTGACAATAATCTCCAATGAGGATTTACAATAAATATTATTTTTCACTATGTCTATTATCTAAATAAAAAATTAATACAGTTGAAGCGACACATCTCGACCGTTTGCCTTGCATACACGAATGGCGCTGGCCCTGAGTTCTCTGTCCATAAACTTTGGACCCAACTTTGAATGGAAACAAACTAATTTCAGAACAAATAATGCAAAATAAATCATGTCATGTAATTATTCTTGTGCTATTTTCCGTGACCATGAATTGGGGAGCAAAAATACACAAAACATAAATAAGAGGTCTACACTTACACGCAAACATTATGTCCACACACACACCCCTCAAGCACACACTTCTCTAAACCTGACTCATTGTACAAAAGGACCGTAAGAAGACGCTATGGTGATGACTGCACACTTTTATAGTTATTGGTCAGCCTGCCCCTGGCCTCTATTTGTCCTCCTTTCTCTCTCTCTCTCTCTTCTCGTCTTGTTGTCTTCACAGTCTCACCTGAGCGTATTCAGCACATCCGGCCAGGCTGCTTATGAAGCCACACACGTCCTCCACACTCCACTTGCTTAAGTCCTCCACGGGGTTCGCTTGAACCGAGTCCTCCCCATCCATGAAAAGACCTCCAACAGAGCCTGAGAGCAGCGGCAGTCAGTGGGGGAAAAGAAACGACAAATCAATTAAAACACAAGAGGCTGAGGACATTCTGTTGCGTCACGATTGTTACAGAATCATAAAATAAAATAGTCAGAATGAGAAATGTACAGTGGTGCGTTGACTTAGGAGTTTAGTTTGTACTCAAGGCAAATCATCTTTCCCCATTGAAATGAATGAAAATGACATTAATCCATTCCAGCCTGTATCAAAAACCAACATTTGTAAGATGTTTTTTTAATTAGAAAAATAACACTGCAGTATTGTACTTAATGATAATATACATTAGTAACAATTAAATTCATCATGAATAATACAATGTGTGGCTCCTTTTCATGTGCATGCCTAAAACACCAGAGGGCAGCATAATAGAGAAATAAGACAATACACTGAAAGTTTTAGAACTCAAACAAGAGTAATAAACAATTTAATCTGCGGATATTAGCGTTTTTCAAATTGGCAAAAATATCATTATTGTTTCCCCTCAATTTAGCACATTACGTTTTGGGGTGAAATCTGAATTTTGCATAGTTTTCTCTGTTGCATAAAAAAAACAACTACAGGACAAAGTATTGTGAAGCAGTCACATTTCCTTCCTGTAATTCATCTTTATTGTTTTTTTTTTTTTAATAATTAATTGGTCGGTTAATAGGTTAGGTTAGCTTTATAATGGCAAATATCAGAAAAAGGCATTGGTCTCAAAAATCCATATCAGTTGGGCCCTTTGTCTTTAAATATCCATTGGGGTGTCAAAAATAGCACAACAATTCATCATTAGCTCGCTAATGGAGTTTTGTATTCCGTGTTAGCATTAAGCTAGCAGACCTGGCCAGGACAAAGTTATGTGTTTGTAAGCCTCTTAGTTTTATGTTCGGTTTGACAGAAAACGTCAGAAGAAAGTGCAAATAAACTGCTTGAAATAAACCTTTGACTTCTTTTTTCTACTTCCACGAGTGATGAGAAAATTAAGCTTTAAATTTGCTTCATGAACCAGTTATTGTGTTTTTTTTTCCTCCTCGAATGACATTGTTGGGTTAAATAAAGGGCTTCATGAAATGTCAACTCAGTGTACTTTCAGATCAATGTTCAATAGAGAGTGGCATCAAGAAGAGTTAAAAAAAAACATAGGTGGTTCATAAAGGTAATATGAAGCAAAATATTTGCATCAATAGCTTCCACCATCTAATTCTTATATCAAAATTTTGATTCTTGGCAGATCATCAACAAGCTGTTGTCGTTATAGTCATTTGTCCCAATTTTTCATCAGTGCTACACGGTGGGCCACTTTCAAAACATGTTCATACAAGCATGCACATGCTCTTTTATTTTTCTTCGTATATTTCTCAAAGCGTTTATAAAAGATCCACTATCCTAACCCAATAACAAAGAGTTTGAAGCAAAGAGCATTGTGATTTTTTTTTTCCAGTTGTAAGAGCTCTGTTCTATACAATTACCATTCAAGGACAGCACAAAACTGATGAAAAGCAAAGCAACAAAATATGCGCATTTTTTCACAAAAATCAACTCACTCTAAATTCTAATGTTGAGATTTGTTGGTTTGTCCTGCAAATGCGACAAAAAATATTAGGCCTACCAAGACCAAGTGTAAGTGCAATGTATGTCCTCTAGTGGTCATTTGTGATATTACAACTTAAAACTGCAGTCGACCCCTGCATACTCGCGGTTCAGCTCCCGTGGATTTTGTTTTTCATTTATACAAACATTTTTATGGAAAAAAACAAACATTTTTTTTAGTGTTTTTTATTTTATTTTATTTTATCATTAATCAAGGGGCCACGAAGAGTGTAGTCAGGGCCATATGCGAACCGCGAGCCGCCAGTTGCCGATCCATGGTGTGTGTGAACAAATTCCCACATGGCTGTGATGTTGGTGTGCCATGTGTCAGGGTCAAAGGCAGGCCCCCAAACGGGGAGCCAGATACGCGCACAAAGTGACGCTAATGGGTTTCGCATGCTGCCTTTTAGCCTCTTATGTGTGTGTGTGTGCGTGTGTGTGAGCTGCTCACCCATGTGAAAGTAAGGGTTGACGTAGGGGAATCCGAAGGGCAACGACTGTCCTTGAAGAGCGGGCAGAGGTGGCACAAATCCAGGTGGAAGCTGGAGCTTGACATCCGACTTTCCCAGCGCTGAGGTGAACAGGTGGCGACTGGGCGAGTCGGTCCTAGCGGAACTAGCCGGCGCGTTGAGCCGGCCCGAGCTTTCTCGGCTCTCCTTGGCGCCGTCGCACGCCCCCTTGCCGTCTCTTTCTCTACCACTCCTGTCCTTGTGTTTACTCCTCGACTTGGCACCGGGGCCTTCCCGCCTCTCGTCGCATGTTTCTGTTTCACTGCCCGAGTCCTTCATGTCCTCGTCGTCTCCGTCACTTCCTCTGTCCTCTCTTCTTCTTTTGCGATGGCCAGCGCGGATCTCAGTCTGAGAGCCCCGGCGGAGGGCCTTCCTGGAATCAGCGTCTGAACCGGTCGTGGAGCTCTGCGCTTGGGCGTCTTTGTGGGTGGATGACATCTTGGGCTGCTCCTGCTGCTCGGCGCTTAGGAGGGGTGCCGTCGCCCCGTGTCGAAGCACCAGCATGGCATTCGAGCGGCGGGCTAGTTCCTCTCGGAGTGGATGACCCTCGGGGATGTCTTGAAGGCTCCGCAGGGCCGGGTGGTCCGAGGGCAGGCTAGCGGGGAGGGCGGCAAGCGGGTCGGAGCTCAGCAATTGCTGCTGCTGGCGCTGGTGGAGACTCTCCAACTCCTTCTGTCTCAGTAGCTCGGCTGACATCTCAAGTCTGACGCAGACAAAGTCAGATGTCAACAAGGCACATACGCAGGAATGACTACTTACACAAAAATAATGAGTCTAAACTCCAACACACTTTTTTACCTGAGTCATTGGCACACAAAAAGCATACACACACACCTGGCTAGATTTTGCTTCCTCAGCAATTCTTGCTGCCGTACAAAGATTTCAGCTTGAGCCGGTTGCAGAAAACCATAGCCTGGTGTGAAAAAAGAAAAAAATACAATTAAAAAACGTGAACCCTGTTCAGGGTTTCAACATCGAGGAGCTGTGGAAAATTACATACTTGCAGAAAAATACTTTAAACTGACTGCCAGAGTCAAATCACGAGAGTCAGAACTACCATCAAAATTAAAATATTGTCATCATGATGTTCTCAATTTATACATAATATTGTTTTGTATCGCATCTTCTCATACCGCACACATCACCTCATAACGTAGGCTATTCAAATTCGTATTGCGTACTCAGTATGCGGACTTTTCGACTTGCTTATCCCGACAATATGACGTATAGTTCAGTGAATGGACAAGATGAAGAATGGAACGTAGTCAAAGTAGCTTGCATGTCTTTATGCAAGACAACTTTCATCCTGTAGCTCTCTCGACAGACAGCTTAGAACAGAGAGTTTTTATTATTGAGTGGGTGAATACATTTTAGTCATGAGTGATTGTTAAAAATCTTTCACTATTACTTAAACATATATTTTAGCACAGCTCTAAAACAAAATCCTTGGTTTTATAGGATTTAATTCAGTCAGACACGTACATTTCAAAAGGTGTTGAAATAAACTTTTATCATTTCAATATTTTTGAGGAAAGGAAAGTGAAGTACTTCCCCCCCAGTGAGTGGAGCAATCAATAAATGCTGCTAATTGTTTCGACAGCATGAGTTTGATTCTTGGGCGAGTGTCCCAGAACCAATCATAATCCGAATAAAAAACTAAATAAAAATCATTCAAGGTGGCTCACTCACAACAACAAACAACTTAAATGCATATTTTATAACAGGGAGAGTTGGAGTCTGAGCAAACTGATTTGAAATTGGAAAATATTGGAGGTTGACCAGCGTTGTTGTTTGTGACCTTCAACGTTCCGTTCTGTGTATCAACTCCCAAACACTGGAAAGCAACGCATGTATTAGCATACCGACAAAGCTGTCAAACGATGACTCACCCGGGGCCTGGCAGAGAGCTGAGGGCAAGCCGAGGAAAGGAGCCCGCAAGTGAGGTCCGAGCGCGATGTGAGGGGCCGTTGGAGGTGATAGCAGGGGCGGAGGTTGGGACAGTTCCCTGTAGAGGCAAATATGAAAAGAAAAAAACACATGAATTTAAAGCGCACTTCGTTCATTCCGACAACCGTGTTTTTTTTTTTATTGTTTTCCTCTCTTCTCGTGCGCCTCGGCCCTTCTCGCGCGTGTGCGTGCCGCCACGTCGATGTGTACGGTGTATTTTTATCATCCGTGTTCCAAAGGCCCTGACGTCGCCCCAGTGCCTCATCAGTCTTGTCAGGCTGCAGCAAGCACCGCTGGCCATTGCTGTACCCTCCACTGCCGCCTCTCTCACACCCACACACACACACGCACACACACGCACACACCCGCACATGCATACATAAAGGCGCACACACACTCGAGCCACACGCATAATGAGAGCTGAATGCACAATGCCAGTGTGTCATGCTCTGACAGCTGGGGCGGCCCCTGCATCTTGACCGGGGCCACGGGCTGAAGGACCTTCTAATTAACACTCATCCCGCCTCTGTTCGCCTCGTCAACCCCCCCCTTCCCCTCCCCTTTTTGATGCCCCATTCCCTCCTTCCCGCTTTCCAAGCCAGCATTGATGCTGCTAAAAAGATGGCACGTCCTGCAACCTCAACTTTTGAAAAGGCCTCTCCATTATCTTCCTCGTCCTTTGTCCTCGTCAAGGGGGGAAAGGCGCCTCTCACCTTTCTCCCACTCAGTGTCTCTCTTTTTTTTTTTTTAACCAAACCATCTCTTTTTGTTCCCTATGAAAAATGGGTGTTGTTTGTGCCCTTCTTTTTGCCCTCTCTTTCCTCCCCTCTTCATCACTCACCATTTCGTCAAGTTACGCGCTCCCGCATTCATTTTCCCCACTTATTTCTAAATCCTCAAGTCAGATGTTTTTTTTTTTTTAAACTGACAGAGTAATGAGGCTTCTGCATCTTGACCTCTTGACTGTGTCAAAATGTGTCTTGAGGAAGACGAGGAGGAGGCAGACGCTTGCCGCCTGATAGGTGGCAAAAATTACGCCTGTTTCCTTTGGCGGCTTTCAACCAGGACTGCCATGAACGCCTAGTTTGCTAGTCGACTAGTCACTAATAGTTGTCGCAATCAGTCGACCAATTCGATCATATGTAAATTGCAGTAAGCAAGCAGCAAGTCTAAAATAACCCCTATTATCTTACAGCTATAATTCTTTTTAAGTTACATGCAAATAAAATCTTAAAGACAATTAAGATGTATTTGTAAATAATAATTCAAAGTTCAGTTAATTTTAATTCTCTTTGCTACATAGAGACTAAGGTTCGAGGTGAATTAACAATAGTACGGATATAATAAACGAGCGCGTCAGACTCTAATTTAATGGCGCGTGTTGTAGTTTGTCCGAATAGAGGTGTCGCAGCGTGGCGTCATTGGCCACCGCACGTCATCGTCTTCGAGGCAGATGATTGATGATCAGAATGACCATTGTTTTACGTTTTGCAACTGATGGCACAAAATTCATTAAAATCACATGTAAAAAATACAGTGATTCAATTCTTCACAATTTATTCGCTACTTTTTAGAGTAAATCGTTATATTACTTAGTTACTGACAACATGTAATATATTACTATACCGCGTTACCCCGAACACTGATCACCACACATCAAGTACAAGTACTTCCTGTACTCAAAAGACCAAGATTAATTGCAGCTACACAAGCCAATGCGCCTTTCAGTGCAGTTATTGTGATACGTGTTTATATGACCAAATAAAACAAAACAGCAAAAATATTAGTGACGATGTCGACTAATCGTGAGTGGTTGACTAATCTTGGTTGCCCTACTTCCAAGTTCTGTGTGTCTGCTGCCTTTCCGTCCTCAGTCGTGTGTGTCGCCTCACACAGGCACACATGGGAATGGAGCTGAGGAAAACAAAGTGGAAACCAACGACGGGACGCGTGCAACCGCAAATATTGTTTTGTAACCATGTTCAAATTAGCTAGCGCCTGCTTGTCTCTCGCTTGGCTTAGCGGCGAGGGAGCGGAACAGCTTGGAGGGAACACTCGCATGCAGGGACAAGGGGATGAGATAGTTGTGAGCTATTGGTCTACGTGTGTGTGTGTAGGGGAGGGGGTGAAAAGCATTCATCGATCGCCTTTGCCGCTGAAATGTTAATGCTAATCGTATAACCGCTCTCTCCGGCGGCGCCTTGCACTCCTGTGGCAGCTCCAATTAATCTTGGGTGAGGGCTGTGGCGCGTGACCCCAGGGCCGCAAGCTGGGGGCCCCACTAGCCGCTTCTTATGTAATTACACCGCCCAGTGTGTAATCACCTGGTTTAATCCCTCAGGGCAAGCAATTAGCCTCACGACGCGCAGCTCCACGAGGCCACGCCGCCGCTCACACAAAAAACCGCCATCAACCCCCACCCGTGGTCGGCTCCTCCGCACGCCAAACTGCCTCAACCGCCGTCTCTCAGATGTTCCCTTTTCTTTCTTCCGTCTCTTTGCGCCGCCCACCGTTGCCTAGCGTTAGGCCACAGATGAATAACGGTCAATTAAAGCTGCATGACTGGGGCTGCCAGGCGTCTGCGCCACCATAATTAGGCCTAATCACGGAGAGCGAGGGAGAGAAGGCGGGAAAGGAGTGCGCCTGACACTCCCCTCCACTCCCTTCCTCCAGCTCTCATTCTTTCTCTCCCTCTTTTTTTAGAATGCAATTTGGACGGACGAGTGGTGTGCCTTGGTCTGTTTTCTCTTTGGCCTTTCAATGCATTCCTATTGCACAAATGCAAGGTGGACTCATAACAACGCAAAGCTCCATGGTTGGCCTGCGTGTGCGGGGGTGTGTGTGCGCGCGTGTAGGGGTGTGTGTGTGTGTGTGTCCACGTCTCGCTGTGCCGCCAGTGAGGCCAAGGGCTTCTGGGAAATTCACTCGTGTGTGACGACCTGTCAGAGTGGCGACAGCGTTCCTGTCCTGAAGCAGCCCAGGCGAGGTGTGTGCGTACGTGTGTTTTGTGTGTATGTGCGTGGGGGTGTGTGTGTGTGTGTGTGACAGGACTGCCCTTAATGACGGGAGCGTGGGGGGATTAGGAGCGCCGCGCGGCCGCCTTCGGCTCCTTCTCCGCAGGAACACATTTACACAGGAAGCTCATTAAAATGGATGAGGCTCCCTCCTCGCTCGCCCGCCCTCCCTCCGTTCCCTTATCTCACATTCTCTCCATCGCCTCACTCCCTATCTTGCTTCATCTCTCTCTCTCCGCCACATCGTCCTCTCGCCTTCTCCACTTTTTCGCTTTTTTGCTCTCGCTTCCCTCTCTTCATCCCCATTTTAAGCCCCCATGTTTTTCTACTTCCTTCCTCACTTTATTTTTTTTCCCCCATCCCTGCCTATTTGCCTGGCAGATGCTCGGTGAGCTTAGCGCCATTTAAGGCCAGACAAATGGAGCGCCAGGCTCTAAGCCCATTGAGCGGCCCTAATGATTTGTTTTTAACAATGGGCCCTAATGGGCCCAAGATAATCAATGATGAGGGGTCGAAGGAAAGGTGAGCCATAGAGAGAGTTAGGGAGGGAGTTTGCCGCCTCGACTCGCTTCCTTAGCCACGGCTTTTCATTCCACCAATTATCTCTATTTGAATTCTCTCTTCACTTTGCACTCTTTCCACTTTGGGGTCGCTCTAGAATTTGGTTCCTGTTCTTTCTTTGTGCTGGTTTAACACCAGCCTTTTACAAGTCACCTGTATGCTACATGGAGAAAAGAATGAGAACGTAACACTTGTGTTCCACTAGGCTTGGTTTAAGTCTGCTACTGCACTGTAGAAGAGTAAGGTTTGGTTTACTTGAATGATTGGAAGTCGTAGCTTTTTGCAGGAAGGTTAGGATGGGGAAGTCACGTCTTCATTTTATTATAGACCAAACGCTTCAAAACAACTTCCTCTAATGATCGCCAGAGATGTTTATTTCATTAAGTGCAGACAAAAAGAAGCCTTTGTCTGAAGGAGATGTTTCATTGGAGGATACTTTGGAGGTATAAGCATTACGTTGGTTAAGATGTGTCAGGGTTAAACGCGCTGCACAATAGACAACGCAGCCAAAACCAAGTGAACTGTCACGCAGTGAGCGAAGTTCATGCCACTTTGGTGCAGCTGTAACAGCCAATTAGAAATGCACAAAAGTGATAAAAAAGTTCTATATATATATATATGGGTGTCCCGATGATGAAAAGTGCAATTCATTTCTGAATTTGTATGACAGTCGCAATTTTTTTTTTGCGATTTTGTAAAAAGCAATACAGTCCAGTATAATGTGCAACCCCCGAACCCAAACAGGGTTGCAGTTTTTTCAGCTGCAGCGCACCAATAGATGTGCGGTGTTTAATCGCTTGGTGTGCTGTAAAGCGCCGCTGACTGAATTCTTTTTTCCACAAACGACCAATTCTGTTTTTCCCCATTGAATCTGGCAACTGTTTCGTTCAATTATTTAATGATTGTAGCTATGGTTTCCATAGTCATTTCATGAAGTGTCCTGATGTCCAAACTGGATACAGTATTTAAGGACAGGTGTAATTCTGCTTCTAATTAAATAAAAGGGTGGCATTGTACACTTACGGTTACACTTCATGTTCCCCTTTTCTTCTTTTATTTTCTCATTTTGACAAAGGTACAATTAAAGCCAAGTGCCCTTGAGCCTATTTTCTCTTTTAACCCCCTCCATTATACTCGCTCCAAAAAGTGTGTAGCTCGTGAAGAGGTTAAAGAGGAGGCAGGTGGGAGGTTTTTGGGTGTGGGGTGAGGCCTATTTAACCCTTCCTGGCCCTGTGTGGCTAATTACGCTGCTCTGTATACACTGGCGGCGCACAGCCGCAGCTCGCTGACCACATTTGCACAGCACCATGGGCCACACACGCATGCACGCACAAATTATATTCACACAAACAAAGCCAAATTCAATCCACATATATGGCGTACATGACGCTTGAAAATGGAGCGCACAAACGCAAACACACAAGATGCACACCGCCCCAACACCGCACCAGGAGGCCGCTCCGCTTCCTGCTTATATCCCCACCCCTTCCCCTCACTACCCCCCCTCTCGCACAAACATCCCCCCTTCTCTTCCACCCTCCCTCGCTCCCCACCGCCGCACCGCCGGCCCATTATCGATCCCCCGCCTCTCCCCGCGCCACATAAATAATCGACAAGCAATTATCCGCCCACTCCCGCTGCCCCCGGCTTTGTTTGGGAGGCACAGGGGCCAGCGCTGGGGGTAGAGAGGGAGGGAGGACGAGCTGGGTACGCAGCAGTGCGTCTCCACAGTGGTAGGCAAGAGGTTATTTGGACACACACGCACACACACGCGCGCGCACACACACACATCCAAATATTTGATCAAATCTTTCTGAGCAAGATGGTAACTAACGGATCCATTTAGATGCTTTTTCTCGTTATTTTCAGCTTTTTCCTCACATCAACTGTAATGGCCACTTTTGTGGAGGATATTGGTGTCAGGTTTTATTAATGAGTCATGCTCGCATTGCAAACTAACTTGGCGGAGCGAGCAAGTGCAAGAGATTCCTCACCTGTCTGTGTAATGTGCATCCCGGTGCTGCGGTAGGCCCTGCTTGCGTCGCTGGCTGGATGACGAGGAGCTGCCTCCCGTGGGCAGGTGAGCTTCTAAGGCCGCCGGATTTCTCATCGCCGCAGCCAACGCTTCCTGCTGAGCGCGCAGCACGTCTGAGTAAAGAACAAAGATGCAAAACACGGGAAGCGGAACAGGGAGAAAGGAGGATGGGAGAATGGTAGTTGAAGCAAAGGCAAGAAATGAGGGGAAGAGAGAAGGGAAGATGTAAATTTAGCATCCAGTGGCTAATTTCCATGTAGACAGGCAGAAAATCCTCGTAAACATCTATTTAACACGCATGTTGAGTGGGCTGTGCATTGCTTTGTGTGTGATACAGGATGAAAGAGGTATGTGTGTAACATGTGTGTCATCTGAGACGTATTCAAATTTGTCAGCTCTACTTTGCTCACTTCACCTTATCTCCATCTTTTACTTGCAATACAAGCATGTGTATGGAAATATACCATTTGTGTGCGTGTGTTATATATATATATATATATATATATATAAATATGTATGACTCATATTCACATTCAAAATTTTGGAATATTACAGATTTTGGAAAAAGTCCAGATGGCCTTGTCGAATGTTGGCCTTGCTGTTGCGCAATAATGGGGCAATCCTACCCGGGGACCCAGTGTCGAGCACTGCCTGAGTCTAGATATTTCCATGGACATGCTTATATTGCAGGTAAACGGTGGACTTAGGTGTGAAATAAGCAAGGTAGAGGTGACAAATTAGAAAATGTGTCGGATGTGTATCAGGGATGGGCAACATAAATGTTGGAGGGGACCACAATTTTTCGTCAGTGCTACAGGGGGGCCATATAAAACCACACACTTCCTAACCAGATTAATGACAAAAATGCATTATTAAATATAGACAAAATACATGTACATGCTCTGAAGATATTTCATTTTGTTAATAAACTTTTATAATACGTGTATAAAAGACCCACTGTACTAACACACCACCCAGGGTTTTAAACAAACAACAAAATAATCACATAGCGTATTTTTTTTAACTGAACGCACATTAAGAACTCAGAGGAAGCAGTACAATTGCATAAGGCACAGTGCAGCGATCCACCAAGGCCAAACACTCCAGATTTGCATTCGCACCAAGTTGTTAACATTCGTACAAAAGTCATACATTATTCACTGAGAAATTTGAATCCAAAAAATGATGTTTCAATGTTAAGTCTGAATGAATTTCAGTATTTGTCCATATAACTGGGTCCGTGCCAAAAACCTTAATGGGTTATTCCTTAGCAATGTGCCCCACTCCATAAGAAAGTTGTCTGGACATGAGTTTAGTTATTACCGCATAATGCTCTTACCAGCAAACAGGCAAACAATGGAAATAGTAACACAATTAGGATGTGCAATTATTGGGTTTCATAAACAAATAAAGCAAACAAACAAAAAACCGTTGTGTCACTGTTGTTGCACAGAATCCCACACAGTTATCTATTCATAATTGCAGTATACGGGATGTGACTGGTGAGCAGTTTTGGATGGATGTTTGGACAGACGGATGGATAGATGATGCGAGATGAAAACCCGCTTGTGCGGCTCTCCATCTCACCTCCACACAACCACAACAGTCTTCTCTGGCTGCCTCCTGCCTCGCGCCTCACGCCGAACCCTGACCTCTACCGCTTGCTTCGTTCCATCGCCTTCCTTGCCTTTCCCGCCCCAGCTTCCCTGCTTTCCTCCCAGATGAGACCTCATCATTATTGGCTAAGCCAGGCCGCACCAGGAGACAGGGCTTCTAATGAGAGAAAAATCCATCCTCTCCCTCTCTCCCTCTCTCTCTCCCCCACCCCCCTGCCCCCTCTCTATCTGCCCCCCATTTTTAATTAGACAGATCCCTCAGGTGCCAGCGGGCCATTTCCGCCGCCTGCATGGGCGTTATGTGTGTTTGTGTGTATCTGGGTGATTTAGGTGCCGCCTTGAGTGTGTGTGCGCGCGTGTGTGTGCGTGCTGAGCGGGCGCCGGGGTTGGGGGTGGGGTGGAGGTGAAGCGACAGATATTAATGCGGCCTAGCTCCGGTATATCGATCTGTTTGCTGCGCCAGGCCACAGGGGACTCGGCTGGCGGCAGACAAGGTTGCGTGCGTGTGTGTGTGTGAGCGCACGCGCGTGCGTGCGTGCGTGTTTGTGTGTGAAGGTGGCGGGGCTGAGATAAGAGCGGGATCAGAGGGAACCGGAGCCCCAATGCGCACGCACACAATCTTTTGTGCACGATGCAGGGGTGACACGGTGGAAGCGTTGACCTCTGAGTTTCCTGCGGCAACGTTACTCACCACACCGGCTATTTTGGATGAGCGGCTCAGCTAAAGGAATATTATTGTGATTTAGTATTGCATCATCATTGAGGTCTGCGTGTTGGGTGGGGATCCTAAAAAAAGGTTAAAAAATAAATATTCAAACTTTTATAGCAGACAAAAGCCGCAAGAGCAAGAAAAATATCCTTACCATGACATATGCCAGGACATGTCTAAGTACTTTTGTCCAACATTTCAGGGTCATGAGGGTCATATATGATTTCCAGTAGCCATTTGGACAATAGCACGACATAAGTGATGCTTCTGTTAAGCCATGATAGGAGATGTTCCAGGTTTTATTTTGAAAGGTTCTGACTTCCTGTTACATTGGGACGCCATTGGATTGTTGCGGAAAAAAACGATGTGGACTTGGAATTCACGTGATTGATGCTGCACATCTGTGACCTTTTTTTTTTTTTTTTGACAAGTAGGACCACAAAGTGAAGACGTAGATTGCAATGTTAGCGTCGCATGCTAGCGAGCTGGTAAATGGTTCGCTAACATATTCCTGGTTAAAGTACAATAGCACACAGTAGAGCACGGACATCCACAGTGACCAAAATATCTGGATTGCCATCAGCACCAAATTGAAAAGCTCCAGCTCATCCACGAACCCAGTGACGATAAGCGATATAGAAAATGGATGAATGGATATTATGTTGCAACATTTAACATCACATTCGCGGTCAATCTCATTCTACAATTGTGTGACACGTATGTTAAAAAAATGGTGCATGCATTGCGAATTCTTCTTCATCATTAAACGGGTTAAAAAAATATTTCTGATTGATTTGCTGCTGTTTATAATTGAATAGCAATTATTAGTGAAGTCATTTTTATCATGGTGCTAGTTTGCGCTGTAGAACAAATCATTATTAATTGCCATGATTGGGAAATTTTCGTTTTGAAAGCGGACCAAATCGAAGTTCAACCAGCGTCGCGGAACGGATTGTGGTCAGACTTCTTTGTCCCACTGCACGCAAATGCAATTTTCCCTCCACTAAAAAGGAAACAACACGAAATCACAAACATTTCTTCCTCTGCATGAGTTATTTTGGGAGGTCCCAGTTCGCTACACTGGGTCCATATCGCTTATCCTTCTTTTGTGCCATGCCTATTTTTCTCCCCGACATCATTCCTGGAGTTGAGCCGAAATCCTTTCAGTTCAGCTCGTGAGAATGCAGAGGAGTGCCGCGCTGATGCAGCTTGGCCGGCCTAGTGATGGGTTTGGTGGACTGGCAGGTACTGAAAAAGCCGACATCCATCCGCTCAGCGCAGAATGCAGCAGCAAATAGCGAATCCTTTCACAATGCGGCAGGCTTAGGCAGAAGTAAATATGCAGAGTTTGTCACGCTTCATAATTTTTGACTGATTGGACTCGGAGAAATCGCAAGCTGGAGTGGTCAACTTGTCTGGCGTGATGTTAAAAAGATGAAGCATATAGTTTTCAAACCTCAATAAAGTCAGACGCAACAATGACTCATCCATCCATCCCTTCACTTTCACATGGATCTCTATCCCCAACAATGTTTTTCCTTTCTCTCCTCACAAGCTGCTCTCATCAACTGACGAAGCGAAGGAAAGCCTTGTTGGCTATTTCAACAAGCCGAACCCCCGTCTCCACCCTTCCGAAAAACTGCCCCGAGAGAAGCTGCATCTCACAACAACTTACACCTACAAATCCAAACACATGAAGAGACTTCCATCTCACCCCCCTGTTTCATTCACACTTTCATTTTCTGCGGCCGACACTTCAAACACATAAAAGGATGCTCAGTGGGGACCAAGGCTAAAGGTGGGAGGAGAAAGGGGGATGCAGGATTGGAGATGGATGTATAGAAGAGACCATGGCTGGTAAGGAAGGTGCTTCACTGGGGCCCCCGTTTGAGACCAGGTCAGTGTCAACAAGCTCTCACTGAACAGATTCATGCTTGCCTCTTGTGACACAAAACAGTTAGCGCTCTCTCCCAATTCTGAGAGGTATCTGCTCCCCAAAAAGCTCTTACGTTCTAATAGAGAACTGAGAGTCCAGGTAGGTATCGTTTCATTGAATATGTTAACAGCAATGGAATAAGTCTTACAGCGGCTAAAATCTGGTTGGAAATGCCAAAGCAACAACTTGTCGGGTTCCATTGACAGGAAAATGCCCCTTCTGTGTAACATGACATGTAAAAATGGAATGGGAATGAAACCACAAAATGACAAGGATAACAACAGAAGGCGCGTGGAATCATCTGCGTCATGCGAGCAACACTGCTGGGAAAGTATGACGGTGATCAATCACACTGCACGGTACTCTGAATTCTGCCTTCTTGAAGACACCAAGTAGAAGGTAATTAAACCTTTATAGGCTTGGCCCCTTAAATTTACAGCCTGCAATTCAACATCATTGCTAATCAAATAAAAATAAAAGTAGCTCAAACTTCAATTGGAGCTGGGCCTTGAATGGATTAAGGCCATTATGCAAGAGCTTGTAAAGAGCAGGAAGGACATAATGGTACAGGTTTTACAAAATGGATGACTGGTTGAACACCACTTTAATTTGTCCTTTTTTTAATTGTAGTTTCATTAAGCTTAACTCAGTACATGTTATCTCTCTCGATTAAAAAAAAAGGGACGAACTGGGGGTTTACAAGTGTATTGAGAGATTTAGGTGCTTGGCACCTAGCCAATAAGCGGTTCTGCATCAATGGCGGCATTGATGCATGTCGCTTGCGGGTGTTGTTAATGACGAAGCGCCGTGGTGGTGGGAAATCAATGTGAGTCCCACCTTGACACGGGGCGGCCAATGCCACAATTAGAAATGTCAGGTGGCCCTTTCATTGGCAGCGGGATAATTGCAATAGACCGCATATTTGTCATGGATATTTTGGTTTGAGCACTTTGCTTATTTTACCGCCCAAAAAGTGATAAAGACAGTGGACTGACCGTGTCCGGGCAGTCCCATGCTGCTGGCCAGCTGGTAGAGGCGCTGCTGCTGCTCCTCATAGGATCCATGCTCGCTGAGTGCTGACATCATGCGTCTGTAGTGGTCCTCAGGGCTCATGTGGCTATGGCTGCCAGCTGCCTCCCCCTCTGGGCTCTGCGCGGTCTCTGGGGATAGGAGCAGATGACCAATATGATCGATGAGGACCAACATCAAACTGCCCTTATCGCAAGTGCTGTCTCAAAAAGAAAAGGTCATTAACTGGCGAATAATAAACGAATGAACCTGTACAGTATGTACAAGGGGTGTAACGATACATTGACTTATTTAGTGGATGTATCAGACCCGTCAACAAGGGCGGACCAGAGGGGGCCGTCCGCGCACACCAAGATGCTTGTGCCCTCACCTGCCAATTTGAAAAATCGATTTAGAAAATGAAACTTTTTATTCTTATTAGTATTTTATTTTATCATAGTAGCTGTTTTGGTGTTGTGATATACGTTGATTTGCTTTTCACTAAAACATTATAGTAAAAAGAAACAGTGATGTAATTTTTTGTTTGATTGATGGCCAGTTTTTTCTGCAACTACCAATTACAGCCTTACTAAAAATAATGTTATGGAAGCAGGTGTCGTGTGGCATTGTGCAATGTGGCAAGACATGTCTGTAAAAAACATACGTATTGGTAAAGAACCAGCAGTGGACACTGAGGTAGACTGGCACTTGGGGCAGCAGTCTAAAACGTGCAAAAATAAAAAATAAAATTGAAAAAAAGCCGAAGTCACTCAGATATCAGAAAACTGCAATCACTCATCCCCAAAATCTATGCGGACATCTCTACTCACATCAACCTATACAAATATTGCCAAAATATTTTGTATTTTATTGATTTCTCTCAATGTGAATTGGTGACATTTTGTATTGAGCACCTCTATGAAGAGGAAAACGCCCTAAAATATGTCATATTTGGACGATTATTCTAATACATTCAGAAGTTGATGTGAGCTGAAGTAGAGATGTCAACATAACTTTGGATGTCGCAGTATTCAAAGATTGTTTCCTAGATTACGCGTTGACACTGTCATAGTGCAATGCAAATATATGGAGAAATGTAAGTGCTGTCATACAAATGACTGCATTTCATGTGTCCCACTTAAGGATGGGTACTGGTGACGGATCTGTATCAATGTGTCTGCTGTGCGACGCAGCTTAATTGATCGGCGCCAGAGTTGGCGTCGATACTGGCCACACATTGACACCATATCATTTTTAGAAGTCACTGTTCAATTGAATCAATAAAATTACTGAAATAATTTGATAGTAAAAATTCCCACCAAACTTATCCAACACCTCATCTATTGGCCTTGGACAGAAAAGCACCTCCTCCACACTGAGCTCTCGAACTTTATGCATAAAAAAAAAATGTCCAAAAGCGCTGATTAAGATGAAAGATTCAAAAGTCGGCAAATCTATAAATACATGTAAAGATGGCGCATGATATCTAACTAGCTGCCGGTCCCTGCATTTCATTGCTCCATTTGACCTCCCTCCTCCCTCTATGTGTCAATAGTAACATGAGTGCAGGGGTATGTGGAGGTGGTTGGGGAGACAGAGGATGAAAAAGAGGTTATTTTTACCTTCCTTCTTGCTAGTGAAACCGGAGCCTGGCCCTGAGCAGGCAAGCAGGAGTGGCGCTAAGGAGCAGCAGTAGCGGCTGGAGGCGGTAAAGCAAGCACGAGAGCATCTCTGTCTCTCCCGCCAAGCATCCGCTAATCCACCCAAGGTACTCTTATGTATGTGCGTTCAACTAGTCTGTGCTTGTCAAAAGTTTTCTCACTCTGTAAACAGCAGGAGGGTGACGACTTTGGTGCAGAAAGAACAACAGACATCATTTACACAGCGGCATCCAATCTCACCGACTACCTCCATCTGCTCTCCTCTCAGTCCATTTCTCCACATTCATTACTCATTAATGGTTATTCTCTGGCGCTGCCACACTTGGAGGAGACGCCACACATACACACACACAGGTGTAGTGTTGGGCATTAGGTGTGGACGCAACTCACGGGTGAGCCTCAAGGACGGACAAAAGCTCAATATAGTTTCCCTCAAGTATGGAGGAACTTCATGTTGAATACTAAACATTTAAAGGACATTTTGCTAGTAAGACGAACATAAATGCTTGGACACACTGTAACATATTTTGAGTTACAGTAACAATGTTTCCTATGCGCAAAGGTTGCTAACTATTTACAAAGTGATCACTTCTGTTGAGTGGTAGTGAGGAACCCTAATCACTAAAACAATAGCATGAATGAGACCCTCTGTTAGCCTTGTTAACGATGTTGTGCACACTTATGGCGCCATTAGCCATATGTTAGCATCTATTAGCAGTGTATCGGCCCCCAGTTAGCCATCTGTTTACCTTGTTTGTTAGCA
This sequence comes from Idiotropiscis lumnitzeri, assembly GCF_059441095.1. Classification (NCBI taxonomy): domain Eukaryota; kingdom Metazoa; phylum Chordata; class Actinopteri; order Syngnathiformes; family Syngnathidae; genus Idiotropiscis; species Idiotropiscis lumnitzeri. The sequence continues at coordinate 15,668,772 of NC_142393.1, forward strand.
GGGTTTTAGCCTCCTCTAGCACTGTTTGTTGGCTTCTTGATAAACAGTTGGATTTATTTTTATTTTTGTCAATACATGACATATTTCAAAATTTATGCATCGTCACTTCGGAACCATTTTCAACATTGATTGTTTTCAAATCCTGGCTACATTTAATTTTTAGATTTTCAAAAGTGGAATTGTCTGGACAAATGTTAACTGGTTACCCATTTTGACAGTGTGCATGTGAGTCTAAAATTGAATAACCAACTTCTTTAGTTCAATCGGGTAGCACGGTGAACGACTAGTTCGCACAATGGCTGCACAGCGCAGAGGTGCTCAGTTCCATTCCGGCTGCGGCCGGAACTGTGTGGAGTTTGCATGTTCTCCCTGTGCCTTCAAGGGTTTTCTCTGGGTACTCCAGTTTCCTCCCACATTCCAAAGACCTACATGGTAGCTTGATTGAACACTCTAAATCGTCCCTAGGTATGAGTGTGAGTGCGGATGGTTGTTTGTCTTTGTGTGCCCTGCGATTGGCTGGCAACCAGTTCAGGGTGTACCCCGCCTACTGCCCGAAGATAACTGGGAAAGGATCCAGCAGCCCCGGGACCCTTGTGAGGTGAAGCGGCTTAGATAATGAATGGATGGATGAATGTAGTTCTATCTTGGAGCCATTTAGTAATTTTTGCAATTTTCACTTGTGTCGTATAAATTATATTTTAAATCAAACAAGAAAGATGCATTAGAAGGAAGCCAAGTCAGAATACAAGCACAATCTCTCTTTCTCTCTCTCTCTCTCTCTCTCACTCTCTCACACACACACACACACCCCCACACACACACACGCACACGCACGCGCAGACACACGTTCACATATAAATACATGCATCATTCATAGGCTAAGATGGGGCCAAAAAGTAAGTGTGTAAGTGCTAGGTAGGAGCACTGATCAGGCAAAAAGAAAGGGTCACCAAAACACCTGTTAATGTCACTCTGTCCTATATTTTAACATGAAGTTATTGACATCAAAAGTTACGGTGTCTATGTGTGAATTCATGTGTTGTGTGCATGTTGCCAATGTACAATATTTCTAGGGATGGACTTGGATGTACGGTAAGCCGCATTTGGTTTTGCCTGCTTTATAATGCATCAGTCAGGAAGTCTTCTTCAGGAGCCTAGAGGGAAAAGCCTGTAGGCTCCGTCGGGCGCCCAGTTTCACGCCACATAAGAGAAATATGAATAATAGACGATGGTGACCGGATTGCTGCACTATCGCCAAAGGTATTCCTGTCAATCCATGATTTATCATGCAGTCGTCTCATATTATGAGCAAATATAAAAAGTGTACTATGAAGATTTGCGATCTAGTAACTATGTGAAATCATAAAATGTATTAATTCCGGCCTGATTATTCACCAGTAGGTAATCAGGAGGAGGGTAAAGGTTGCTCATGTTAGATGCAGCAAGATTAAATAAAAACACATAACTTATATTCTATACATACATACAGTATTTGACATGATATTCATGTTAGTTTTGCCATCTGATAAAATGCATTCTGGTACATCCTCCGCAAAAGTCATTAGACTGTTGTTTCAGGTATGACTCAATTTTTCCTGTTTTTGTTATGTAAAATTAATAGACAATCGATAAATTCCTCAAACTGTTGCGCAAGGACATTTCTTCCAAATCAAATCTTGAATGTGTTGGGACATGCTACAACCCAGGCGCAAGTGCTCCTGAGGAGGTGCGCCACATTAAAAGTATAATGGAAGTCTGGTGTAATAATCACGTATTTACATACATTTACACATGAGCATTGCTTCTACATTACATGATTTCTGCGATTAAGGTGATGCCTTTATTGGCTATAAATGGGCTTGTTTTTTAAGGATCTCTGGGAGGAAGGGATGCGCCATCTGTGTTGGGAGGGTTAAGGGATTCGTGGATTAAAATGTGTGGGAAAGGTGCGATTCTAAACTGTTCAAACAAAACATTTTCTCTGCATAATTTTAAAATGCTGACTTCTCACAGCTAAATCAACATTGCCTCTACTAATTCTTCCCTCCTGTCTTTCTTCAGCTAAGCTTTAGATCATCTTCATATGTGCATGTTCATTAAAGTTTAGTCTCAAGTCGAAAACTGACGACTGCAGTCTGACTTGACTCAACCTACGTGACTTGTATCCCCCACCTCTGATGAATGCAAAACTTGGGCTTACCTTTGGGTGATGCGCTGCGTGACTTCTTACTATCCGAAGGAGAGTTGCTGCTGCTGTTGGGAGAGAAGCTTCTCCTCTTGCCTAGAAGGTCATCTGGAACCATACAGACACAAAAGAGCTGTGGGTAAAGGAAGGGCAACGACGGATAGGAATTATTATTATTCAACTTGAACGAATGATTGTTGGGAAATTAGTTTGGGTGCGAGTTAAAATTGTTCAAGAGCACCCCCCACACACACCCGACAAAAAAGTTATCGGTGGAAAGAAAGAGTTATTGAAGCAGGGCACAGGCATGTGGAGATGTACCTTTTCTGTTAGAGATGAGAGCGGGCCTGAAAGGCCTCATGACAGATGTGCTTTACTCACTCACTCTGTGTGTGCTTTTGTGTGTGTGAGTGGATGCGCACATGCCTTGTGTGTGTATGTATGACAACAGGACAAGAGATCTGTCTCAGTGTGTCGCTAACGTTTTTTCCAACGGTCCGTCCTGAGGTCTTATCATGCTCTCTGCTCGTTTTTCTCCTCTTTTTCCAGATGTGGTCCTAAAAACCAATGATTGCAATCGTGGTGTCCAAGCTTCAGCACGAGTGCCATTTGCAAACCGCTGTCCGTTTTTAGCAGCTCGTAGAAAATGCGAGAAATTGATAATTGACACAGCCTGTGTCATTTTCCTACATTGTAATACACCGATGGATTGTTTTTAGCGAGTTAAATAATAAGACTGTTGAAGGTGAAGACTGTCCAAGCGCAGCCTTTGAAAGAAAATGTTTGGACACTACTAAAAGCTATTTCAATTCCTTCCAGCCCACTTTATGCCTGTATATTTGTTTCTGACCAACACAAATACCAATCTCTCATTAAAAATATCTCCCATTTGTTCTCTCCTCCAGTTTGTCCAATGAACAAACACATTTCCTCGTCTTTCCTCATCTTGTGTAAAATCACAGCACCCCCTACTGCTGCCTCCGCCTCCTCGCCGTCTCCTCCACTCTCATCCCTCCCTTCTTTTCAGCTTCGCCGTCTCACCTCCACCCCCTCAAACACACCTCAAATCAATACGGGCCTAATCATGGAGGGAGGAGATGCAGACTGCGTCGCAGGAACGGAAAAGATGTTTGTCATCTCTCTTGCTGTCTGTTTTTTTTTTTTTTTCTGCCGCACCTCGCCTTTCTCTCAAACTCTGTCAGACAAACCACAGCAGCAACTGCTTCCTCTGTTTCGCCCTTTTCCTGCCTTCTCTTCACTGAGGGTATTTTTAGGGATGGGAAGGAGCATTTTGGTTTTTTTCCTACAAAGAGAATGGCGGTTCTGTCTCGTCTTTAACACAGCGATGCTTCTCATTTGTGCATGAAAAACAATGAACAACCAAAACAATAACGATAGTTTGTAAGAGTTGTAGACTTCTGTCACAAGCTAAGGCCTTGGCCAAACACATACATTTTCGATGAATTTTGGCTTGATATCAAAGTGTGTTTATGGAAAACTGCTTGCGCGGTGAAAATTTAGTGCATGCCTGGAGACAGAATATATTGTGCATTCTGGTGGGGCCACTTTGCCCTTGTTTTGTTAACTTTATTTTCAAGACTTCACTGTCAGGCCACAAGCATTATGGTTATTTACAGAAATGACCTCCTTCAGGCTGCAGACTGGTCAAAAAGTTAGTTAGGGGTTACAGTCTTAATGTTGGTAAAGTTTAACTTGGCAAGATGGAGACTTAATTGGAGTCCCAAATCGCACACAGGCTAAGCGGAATCGCGAATGATATTAAAACGCCAGCGAGAAGCAGTTTATATGTCCAATCTGAGGACAAGTCAAGAGAAAAGCCACTGTCTGTTCATCACAAGGTTAAAATGAATTGTAAGCGATATAACATTAGCCTGCAAAACTTGATAGTTACAGTCATTTCATGACTTCTGAAATGCAGTACTGAGTGTGACGTGTACTTCCAATTCTCCAGCCAAATATATGATGAATAAAAAATACGCTAACGGAAACCGGGCGGACAAGCAGTTGTTGCACAAGCATGTGCAACGGGCAAGGCATGCAAATTGTGGTGCCTTCAGGCATTTTCAGCTCATTTTCAAAACGTCTTTACGTGAAACTATAAGAAAATAAACAAATAAATGAGGAACAAAACAATTTCCAATTTTAATACCCTGTTTGATGTTGTTGAGAAGATTCAAAAGTATTACCACCCTAAAAACCATTGCAGGGAGGAAGATGCTAATGAGCAAGGATATATCGACATGAAGGTCCTCAATGATCTTCTTCATATACCATCCTAGTGTTCTTTTTTTCCCCCACAAAAATGTACACGTCCTAATCCAGAAGTAGCGACAATCCCCATTAGCTCAAGCCTCCACTCTACCTTCCAAAAATGCAAAGAGCATGCTTCCACCCACGCCCGGAGACGCTCGCTCATGATCAAACACACATCCTTGAGTCGTCTCAAGCTGACCTCACTAAAGACACGCCGTCTCCAGAGCGGGTGCCCGAGGGCCAGAGATTTGAGGGCGGCAAGTTTTTAAAGCCAATTAAATGGGGCTTCTTAGACGACTGATGCTGCCTTTTAATGCCCAGCCCTGAGCTGTGCTAGCGTCTCTGCAAGCCGTTTACTAACTAAGGGTGCTTACAGTCAAGTTTGCTACCCGGGGCGCTTCCCGATCACGTGCATGTTATGTTATGATGTGCACTGCAGTGGGGGTGGTGATTATTATTTGATCATCGGTGCTGTGATTTCGATTTTTTAAAGTGGCGATCTGGGATGTAGCAAAAAACACGACAAAATTCATCATTATGAGCTCATATCAATAGAGAATACAGTAAGTTGTATTGGTGTTCCGAGAATTGTGCGCAATCTTCTCTTGCCTACATCCGTCTATACTTTGTTCCTCACCAGCTTAATCCATCTGGTTGAGGCAGATGCCCGCCGTCTTGCAGAAGGATCAGTTCTAAGTTTCTAGCTTTGCCTTCACCACTGTCACCAAAATGATTGCTCAAGTGTTGGATTTGTGTTCTAGTCTTATAATCTTGTAAGGGTACCAATTTAGCAAACCTTCTGTCACCCCTATTGTACTAATCAGAATGACACAGCATCTGATTCATGACGCTAGAAATTGAATCTCTTAATGGTTGACAGATAATAGAAACAAAATCCAAAATGCACCTTTCCTCAAACAAAGCTTCTCTTCTGTTTGTTATAAACAGCCACATGCCAAGAAGAAAGTATACACATTCACACTGGATGTCCGCCATTGTTGTCCTTTGTTTACTGTCTTCAAATTATTGGCAGGTTACGCTAGGATGGGCCACTATTTATGCTGACGCAGCCATTCTGCCAAGACACCCTGAGCTGGGACTGCAAGCCGTTAGATCAGAGTTTACCGATGCAAACTGCATTACAGCAGGTTGAATTTAAAAGTAAAAAAGAATGCTCCAGGACTTGCTTCGTAAGACCATGACATAACTTGTGATTTGGCTGTATACAAACACATAGGACTGAATCCTCAGCCACGTAAAAGCCACCAGAAACATATCCAAATGTCATTAGATGTCAACCTTGCAAGTTAACCTCCTTTATAAGTGCAATTCATCCGACTGAGAGGAAAACCAGATGAGAAGGAAAGCGCAGATAAAGACAGCGAGAAAACAGCGGGATCGAAACCATTCTTTCATGTGACACCATCAGGGCGAAGCATCAAGCAAGGCAGCATTCCTTGCTCTCTCCTTCTCTCTCTCCAGTCCGATTTCCTCTCCTCCCTCCTCTCTCCATCGCAGGCTGCATGGTGACAGCTCAGACAGCCAGACTCCTTAATTCCTCTCTTACTCCGTTAATCTGTCATCTTTATCAGGCCAGCAAGGGGGAGGTGGGTGGCGGGGGCCGCGTGAGGAAAGGCGGGGTGACAGGCGGGGACGTGGGGTGGGCCGCCAGCCGCAGCCCCCCAATCAATCTCCACATTACAGCTGACAGAATGGTGCTAATAACTTATTGATCCCCCCTTCCGTGCGCTGGGGCCTCCGCCGGCCCTGAAAGCCCCGCCATTGATTGGCTTACGGGCCGATGCAGCTGGGTGAGGGCGGGGGCAGGAGGGTCGTGGTGGGTGATGGAGACGGGGGCGACATGGGGGCGCTTGGGCTCCTGCCGAGGGAGGATGCGCCACTGCCAACACGCACAAAGTACACACAGTAACACAGTTGGGCGCGCTGCTCGTCTGTTCGTCCTCCTCTGTCATTCGGCGGTGGACGGAGGAAATTAAGAGAAGTGGAGCTCAAGAAGAATTATGGAGCGCATGAGGGCAAAATGTGTGGCTAACTGCTAAGTCATCTGGTGCACAGGTGGCTGCATGTGTTTAAGAAGTTTCCAGAAGCTGAAACTTAGCTCATTTAGATTAACAGAACGCTGCGACAAACACTGAAGAAGCCGTTAACAAGGAATTATTTGATCTTCCTTGGTCGCTACATTTAATTAGTCTCGGATTTTAAGTGGTTCCACACAATTTGCATAACGGTGTGCTTTCAAAATGCAAATTTCAAGGATAGGATGCATATTTTCAAAAGTGATTCATCAGGCCTGAAGGTAACTTTAATTTAAAAAAAAAAATCTGAAACAATAAACAGATCTGTGTTCTTTGTCAAATCTGGAGTTGACTGTTCACACTTAATTCATGTGCAACTTAAAGCACGTGTTGCTCGGCAACACTACGGCATATTAATTATCATGACTCAACAATGGTTATTAAAAGTTATGGAATTTTTAAACGGATTCTATGATGATTGAAGAGTAAATGAAAAGTAAACATAAGTTGGTAGTTTGAAAAATATGTGGCTTTGGGACTTTGGCACATATCAACATAGAATCATCACAATACATGACTTTGATTAGCATTCAAATAAAATGTGAACCATCATCCTGTCAAGCCACATTAGGCAAGTGGTCAGCATGATTGTCTCACAGTCCTGAGGATCTTGGTTGGAATCTCTACTCCAAGACTCTCTTTACAGAGTTGGTTTGTCCCTCCGTGTGCTTGCGGGTGCAACTTCATCGTGAATGGTTGTTTGTCTTTATGTGCCCTACAATTGACTGGTGACCAGTCCAGAGTTTACCCCAACTCTTGCCATCTGTCAGCTGCGATCGGCTCCAGCTCACCCATGACCCTATGTGCTCAAGAAAATCACTACCCCAACCCATCTAACTTCACTTCTGAAATCGACTCTACGAGCTTTTTTCAGTTCTTTCACGCAAACACCCCAACAGCGCCAGAGTTTGAACCAAAATCCAGGAACATTTACTACATAGAGCCCTTTATAATGTATCACACTAATAAGGCAAATTGCACTCACTATCATCCTGAGAAAAAAAATAGTCCCTTTCCTAAATATGCTGTGTTCCAGATTCTCATGCATGTAAAAAAAAACAAACAAAAGAGGCACTTAAAACTACACTGGGGAAGATGCTCACGTCTACGAAACACACACACACACAGAGACACACCAACAAATTGTAACTGCCTGCTTCTGGGAGTCTGTGTGGAGGGCGAGGAGGGAGAGAAGGCGCGCCAAAAACACCTTATCGGCCTGAGTCTCCGGTCTGACCACAGCGCCACAGTTTACAGTCTCCACAGGCCGCCAGACTCTCAGCAACGACGCCCAGGCTCCTCCTACCCGGCCCCCACCTTCCCTTCCTTCATCCCCTCCTCCCCGCATCCCCCCCATCGCCGCTCACAGACCCTCTGAATAGCCGCCGGCTGGGGAGCGAGAGCGCGAACGAGGGAGGGAGGGATAGAAAGGAGAAGAGAAGGCGGGAGGCAGCCTTCCTGTCTGTCCCTCAGATTTAATTAACGGCCTGCTCCGGCACAGAGACGACCTCCTTTCCTCCCTGCACACACACACACACACACACACACATACGCACACACCCCCATGCGCGCACACACACACACACACAAGCACGCACACACACACACAGGCGGCGCTGTCCGCCACCATAGCTGTCGCCAGCTCTCCCCCGATGCCGCCAGCACACTCATTCATCTCTCTTTCCTCTGTCTCACTAATTCCAAATGTTTCTTCCATCACAGTCTCTCTCTGCTGTGAGCTTTCTCTTCTTTTGCCTCGTCTACTTCCTGTTTTTGTTTGTGCACACTTTAATTCCACATTTCAGTGTAGAGTTGCAAAGTTGACAGAGGTGGAGAAAACACTGGAAGACAGACAATTCAAATAATCCCCAGCTCTCAAACCCACGTGTGCATTTGGACGTCAATCCTAACCTGTGTTGATTTTACGTGGGCACGCGTTACGTGTAGCTATCCGCGATTTATGTGTAATAGTTTGCTTGCGAATGTGTGTGTGTCTAATTTCACTGGCAGACAGAATTAGAGGCACTGATCGGATTGGACTTGTTTACAGAAACGAAGCGAGGCGCGCGGGCAGCCTGTTAAATCGCGCTTTAATGCTCAAACGGACAGATTTTCGGGTCCGGGACCCCCTCTGGCGAAGGCAAACTGTGGTCAGACACTCTTTCATCAGCATCCCCCGAACGCACCTCCACGCCCACCCTTTGGGTCTTCCTTCATTAGCGCAAATACTCAACACTCTGATTTGTTTGTCAAGTAAGTTGAGAATGATTAAAACAAAATTTAGCGTGAATTTCCAAAGTTGGGTGTAAGTTTAGCCTTTGGACCCACAATGCCTTGCTCTCACAGGTACCGTATGGGTAATTAATCCTGCAGACAAAAGAGATGAGCAAACAGAGAGCGAGGGAATGGAGGTGTTGGGTCTGAGCTGATTTGCCGCTTGCTGTGCTAATGGCTAATAGGATGAGAAAAGGCAGGGTCACTCCGGGGGCAAATTTAGGGTGTCATTCACAAAGCGGCATTTTATATGCAGAATGAAAATGTATGTGTTATAGCTCCTGTCCTAAAAGATATGTATTGTGTACTATGTAAGTAAGTTTCTAACCCTTCAAGTCGAGTAATGCGCAGCTCTAAAACGTCATCCACGCCTACGTGTCATTGGACATGAATGTTAGCCTGTGTTAACACTCAACTATTTGCATACACTCAAACAACTGAATATGCATAAACTACTCCGTTGATTCTTTAAAAGTGATTCCCGAAAATTAGAATTTCATGGTCTCCAACACTTTATTAGATTTTGAATTGTTTTCTTCTCTCACAATTTTTAGTATTACATTATAATCCTATCCTGTTATAAGAATGAAATAATACATGTCTTCAATAAATGATTTTATACATTGAATAATAACTAGATAAAACAATAATGAAAATAAAAATGATAAATTCATGTAATTAATTAAAATATTATTAGAATGAAATTATTTTTGTTGTTTAAATTATTTATAATCCAGGTTGGATTATAAATCCTAAAGTGAATTTCATATTTTTTTCTTATTTGATTTGATATTGTTTACTATTCATTTAGAACTTGAGCAAATAAAGTACTGTGTTAGACCTCCTTCTAACATTAGTGAACCAGGCAATCATGTGTGCATTCGCTAATACTTTTGCTAAGTGCTGGGCATCAAATAATGAATGAAAAAGAGTATTGTGTATTAATCTTACACACAAATATGTCATTGTTAATTGTCAGAGTGGCATAAAACATCCAAACACACTGTGATAATAGCTGATTAGTGAGGTGGTTTTCCGACCATATGTCTTTAATGGCGGCACAATATCCTCACGCAGGCTGCTTGACAAATAGCCGCGATTAAATGTTGTCTGTGTTCTGTGTGTAAGCTCTTAGCTTAGCACACCACGGTTCCTCTACTCACATGGTTGTTTGGATTAATAGCAAACAAAGCTATTTATTTGGACATAATTTGAAACAGGGGTTTTAACACCAAAATAAATCCTGGAGTGCTACACAGAAGGTAGGATGAACATTAAATAACAGACAGGAGAGCAACCTTCAGGAAGCGGTAATAAGCTTAAGGCAAAATCCCCCAATCGCACAAATTAGAGTCAAATAAGAGTATACTTGCATATGTTATGGAGAATGTGCAGTTGGAGTCTGCCAGTGTTAGCCACACAAAGTGACCCACACATACTGTACACACACACACACACACCCGCACGCACACACACCCCCACACACGCACGCATCATCACTGGAGGTCCTACCTGTGTGTCCTGTACTGGCATTGTGGTCGGAGGCTGACTGGCCCTCGGGCATGCCATGCTGTCTGCTGTGGTGCAGGTTGGAGATGATTGTAGAGAGGTCACTGTCACGACTGGCGCACGCACACATGAGAGGAAGAGAAGAGAAACAAACAGAAGCGTTAAGCACTTCCAAACAGAAATCCCCAAGGCCAAACCAGTGTGACATAAACTTTTTCCACACTCTACTTACAAGAGAAAGGCTCCATATAGAGCGCGCTACGTCCAAACTCAGTAGCTACAGGTGGCTGTGTTGTGTCACACACTCTGAGTGACTAGTGCAACCAGCACTCTTGGCTCTCATCCCCACTCATCTTCCATACTAAGATCTATTATCCAACATATTCACAACCTCTAAGTAGTTTAACAGCTTAAAACCTGATTATGCCGCTTCTGAGACAGATGCCGCCATACCAGCTGTTTCAAGGGAATATTGAAGAAGAGTTTAAGTAATACTCAGAAATGATGACACAATTATTGGAAAACATTGCTGAGTGATTATGATTTTGAATGTATGGAAAATAATTAAACAGAACAGAATATGATTGAGTGAATTCTGATACTAAGGTGACCCCTTGCTTCGTAATTCGCACCGCTGCCACATTGTGTAACATGCCCACTGGAAGACATGCAGGGTGTCGGTCGAATTGTTCAGACAGAGGTCTCCGGCACAATTTGTGTAATAAATGTTGTTCCCAAAAAGCAGTGTGGAAAATACGCCGATAAGTATTGTAATATGCTTTATTTGTATGTGTTGCTGCTCCATGCGTTAAAAGTTGAAATTGTTTGAAGGGTTGTAGTTATTAGCAGAACATCTCATTTTCATCAGCCTATGAATTGTAAATATGTTAGTGTTACTTCCACTGGTTTGGTTGAACATTTTGGAGTTTGAATTTAAAGTTAAATTGTCTTTTGTTTAATGTGTCCGTTTTAAAACTCATTTTTATTCTTTGGTTTTTGACTCAGCATGAGACTTGGTTTTTGGTTTTACAGTTTTTGTGCTTTTTACTGGCTTCATTATTAAAGTGTTATTGTTTGTTGTTCTAGGACGTATTTTTGCCCCATGTACAGCACTTTGCATACAGCGGTTATTGTCTGAAGTGCTTTATAAATACAGTTGAGTTGAGTTTTACAGTAAACTTCAACTGTGATAATATAAACAGCTTGAAGCTTTGCTTTGCTCGCTCTGCCTCGTATTTGAAGAACTGTGTCAGCAAGAGAGAGAAAAAAAGCACCAAAGAATACTGTATAAAAAACAAGTCTTAATAAATTGTTTTCACAAGTTGATTTTTTTTTTTTAATTTGACATCAGATTTTTTTTCATTTATCTAAAAAAAAAAAAAAAAAAAAAAAAAAAAAAAAGAAAAACTTTAGTTCGGTAAGTGGCTTTTTCGAATGCTTATCAAAATATGATATTTTGTAATTAGCATAAATGGGCCTCTCCATTTCTCACATAAGAATAATCAACAATACATTTTCACACAGTGCCTTCCGCCACATAATTTGAGGTTCCTCACATTTTCCGTTGCAGCGAGTTGGTTAAAGGCTCCATTGCTTAGTGTGTGGGCGTGAGTCGCCGACTAAGTTTTTTGTGGTTGTCCAGAATAGTCGCACTCGGCCACACCGCTCAGTGTGCGGCAGGCCTAACTTGAGAGCTGTGGTAAAATGAAGGTTCTCTTTTATTTACATTTTGAGTCAGGGGCAACCACAATTGTCAAACTTTGAATACTCCTGACATAGGTGACGGTCTGTTAGCACAAGCATCTCTGCTAACATAACTGTCCAGGGTTGTGGTTTGGGCTTTCAAATACAATGCAGCACAATACAAAAAACAGACCATGTTTATTTCTTGATGATATAACTCTGTGCTGGAAGTGTTAAATGTATCTGTTCACTAACATGGCGAAATCCACTTCACTGTAGGGGGAGCCCTAGAGCACAAAAGTCTATTCTTCCTTTAAAGCGGCAGAAGGAGCAAAAAAAAATAATAAATAGGTTTACTTCCAAAAGTTGGCTGGTGCTGCCCAATTCCCCATCAATTACCTCTTTCCTCGCCAGCAGACCCACACAAGTGTGTCAGGGGGGTATTTCATTTGCAATCTGATTACCATCCTGATCGCATTAAATGCCATAATGATGGGAAATAGCCGCTTAGCATTCAGGGGGAGTGTAGCAGCCGTGTAGTGGAAGTGTCGTCACACTTAATGGCAAACAGCTTGTGGAAGCAGAGGTTTGATTTTTTTTTTTTTGTCCGCTGCCATTCCAAAAAAGTTAACTCTATATATTCATTAGTCAAATAAACCTTAAAAAGGCGTTTTCCCCTTCTTTTTGATTTCGAACGCATCCTCACATGTTGCAAAGAATGTCATGTCAGCTCGCAAGTTGATTAAAAGCAGAGCAGTCTCCGAAGGGGGTCCGCTATGACTCGACAAAAGCAGCGTTTATGGGACAGAAGTGGTGAATGGTTCTTTGCTGCCACCACTATGACGAGGCCACACTGTTTGCGGCTGCTGGATTTGGGTTTTTTTACAGCCTCATGATTACAGGCTGCCGCCGTAATGTCAGGCTGCGGGCCGCCAGGCTGTTTTCCACACGCTAACAGAAAAGATGAAGGGGAGCGACGAGGGCCTAATGCCGCCCTCGCCGCTCATTTTTCAGTCGCACAGAAGCAGTGACTCAGAAAACAGGCGGACTGTCACCTAAGCAAGGAGAGCCTTGATTGGCCTGTGAACTGCATACGTTTTACAATAATGCCAGACATCCTTTGAGAAAGTTAACTTTGAAATTAGTAGCCGTCAGACCAGTGATTTTCATCAAAATGAAAATGAGATGCAGAAGAGATATTGTATTTCAAAATTGTGATTTAAATCTTAACATAACAATGGCACACACAAATGCTGACAAACAACGCATAAGACTGCAGCCAAACCCTCCCTCGCTCCGTCACTCAAAGTAATGATGATAATACTATCGTGAACTTCTCAGGAAGGTTAGAGGTTTATTATCCTGTGGCGGGTCGGCCGCTCTAAGCCATGAACGGCAAGGGCATTGTTAGCGGAGTAATTAGCGCACTTTTCCTGAGCTGTCCCGCCTGGACTAATGAGGGGCTGAAGCCGATCTTCACCCATGTCTGGCCACCATCAGCCCGCCCCCTTTCCTTTCAGTGGATGGCGGCAAGGTCACACTCCCCCCCCCCCGGAGGATGAAGAAGGGATGGAGTTTAAGACCCAGTCACCTGAGTCAGCGCTCCCACGTGAGCTCTAAGGAAGGCAGCCTGGTGAGGATCGGGTGTGGGGAGCGGGGTATTATATTAATGTTGGGCCTGGCTGCTAATAAGGACATGATCTGCCATTTCATCCTAAGCTCATCCCCAAAATGGTCCACTCCACCCTCTCATCATGAACCACAGCAGAGACTCACTGACCCAGACACTGGGGTAATTAATGGCTGTTGATACAAATTTTAAGAATAGCATTATAACAACACGTTGTAACCATGTTTGTTTACGACAAGAATAGACCGAGTGAACAAGATTTTCTTCAGTAGATAAAATCATGCACGTTCAATTAACCATATTACTTTTTACCCTCTTTTTGAAATTCTAGTCCCTCCAAATAAACAAAGTAAAGTAAAAAACTTTCAGGGTGGATGTAATCCTTTCCTGGACGCTTTTGTGGGCGCCGTCTCCTATACATGAGGAAACTACGACTGAGAACAGTCCAGACAAACAGGAAAGGACTCGGTAAGAACACCCAGCAGTGCCCCGCTGCGGCTTTGGCACGCTGAGTCTGAGGTGGCGATGCTGGAGGTCACAGTATGAGTTGGCTGTGGAGGCACTCTGACGCCACGTCTCACACCGCCACTGTTAAAGTGCTGACAGACCGACTGCAGGGATGTGAAAGCGGCGGAGAAAGAGCGACTCAGACAAGAGCGAAAGAGGTCAAAAGAAGGATGAAGCGTGAAGATCTCTTCGAGCTGTAACCTACAAAGCAGTCGGAACTCACAACCCACTACAACCTACATAAGACCTGGGCAAAGTACAGCCCGGGGGCCACATCAGCCTGCAGAGTTTATACAAAATATGCAGTAATTTTATTTTGACAGGTTTCTTTATATATATATATATATATATATATATATATATATATATATATATATATATATATATATATATATGCACACGTGAACGCTTGTACCAGTAACTCTTGCGTTCTGCTTGCAGCTACGAAAGACAGCACACAACAGAGAGTCAAGCAAACGCAGGTGAGAAGAAATAAAAATAGAAATAAATAATAAACAACAGTCGCTCATCGTCACTTCACCTTGTTGCTGTTTTTCCTAAGGCACAAGTCACAACAATTGAAACAGTGGCACTGATTTTGGCCATGCGTACTTTGTGTCAGTCATCGACCCTCTTCCCTTTTTTTTTTTTTTTTTTACACGTTGTACGGTGTTCATATTTTCTTATTAGAAACTGGGTGAATAATTCTGTAATTAGTATTAAAGAGATCAAGAGCATCATGTCACAAACTGCCTTGAAATTTGAGATTTTTGAGAGACATATGAGGAATTAGTGAGTTCCTTCTTGTCAACACCCTCTCAAACATCAACTTTTGCAACTTTTTTGCCTCGGAAAATAAGCGTCAACAATACCAAAATGGCTTCAAACAAAAAGCTCTTCCAGAAAGCCATAAAGCCACCCCCCGAAGCTCACTAATTAACACTTGGAAGAGAGAAATTTCCAGTAAATTCACACTGTCCATGACCCCTTCCTGGAACAAGGTAATGGCACAGTTGTTCAATACAACCACAAAACTAAATGTTGAATGCGGTAGAAATGAGCTGTTTCCGTGGTATTGGTTATTACTCAGATTGACAACAACGTAACCATGTACAAATATGAAGCAATCCTACGGGAAAAGGCCCGCGCTTTCAAGTAAACACAATTATATTAATTCAAGTTCAAAGCTTAAAACAGCTGTACGGCACTCGGGACAACTGCGGCTGATTTAAAGAAGCTGTTTAAACACAGCTTCTGAAAAAAATATGTATATATTTTTTTGTTTGTTTGTTCAAAAGCAAGTCAAGTTAAACTGTGTCATTTGCACAAACGTTCATGAATCTGCCTATGGATGGATTGGAAATAAATTATACATAATGTAAAGTAAATGGGCTGGAACAGGTGAATGGTACTTTGCACCATGAAGTCAATTGGCTCGTTTAAGTAAGGTCCCTAGTCTCTTTAATGTCTGCTTTGCCACATTTAGTATGACTATCAATCAGCTTGAAGTGAACTTCTGTAGGTCTTATGGTGCTCTTTCTCGCAGTTTTTGATCTCCTTATTCAGTAATATTATAGGCATTTCTTCTAAATGAAGGTGATTAGGTGGCAAATGGTGTGCTCTGAGAACGCATGTGTATACTTCCACGCCCCCAAGGACGTGAAACAGAAGACATCAGCGGACTCCAGAGATGTTTGCTGGGTAATTACCCAAACACTTTGTCAGCGCTTTTTAATCAATCTTTAAATGAACTGAAAAATTAAAAAATAAGTAATATATTGGGTTTTTGTTTTTGGGAGGAAATGAAAACTATACTCCAAAGTTACCAGCTTCGAGTACAGTATTTCTTCTCTGTGATGAAATGTATCCTTGGTTTACCATACTAGACTTTAAGTGTGATACATATATAAGCTTAATTATTGACAAATATTTGGATGAAGTATTTTAAATTTTCTTTATGCTTTTGGTTGCGCAGTCCTGGAGATTCCTATGATAGGTTGTGATGTATTAACCAGTATTCATCTATTCATGCTCCTCAGTCCGCCAAAAGAACTGCAATTTCCAGTTTGAGTCACCTGTGGCTCCACCTGAATATAAAGTGAATAGAGAAATCAAAATGGTGCTTCTTATTCATCCTATTAAGCTCCACAAGGTTATGTTAAGATGACATAGTTTGGACAGACACATTCGGCCTCAATTTAGATGAAGGTTGTCGAATGCGACACGTTGCAGCCGCCACTGATGATACACAACTTTCCTCACACACACACACACATATAGAGGCGCCCTGTATTTTTCACATCCATTGGCCAAATCCAATTTGTTAAGACCCTTCTGCGACTCACTTACGAAGCAGCGGTCAATGGAAATCACATTTCTGTGATTGGACATCCCATTATCCCTTTCGTCCAGACCTGCATCGGCGGATAAAGCGGGGCCGAGACGGATGCCCAGGACAGACCGGAGCTGCGGCTCCAGCGAGTCCGTCGCCTTTCTAAAGGGTAAAAGCCTGACATATTAGTCATAAGTGTTCTTTAAATTCATTATCATCTTTACACGCCAGCGGCGCAAGTGTCAGGGGGAGGGGAAGCCCTCTTAAATGAGGTTAGGGGATCCATTTAAAGCGTCACAGTTGGTGTGCTGTCCACTGTGTCACACGCAAGTCTCAAGACATGAAAAACATCCCCTCCGCTAATGAGCTTGCACAAGCTGCTAATAATGCAGCCGGGGACTTTCTGAGGTTAATCAATGAACGGCCGCTGCATTATATTCATCCACACTCTGTCAGATTTTAGAATTGCACAAATCAGTTTATTCAAGCGTCAAGTGATCACAAATTCGAAATTCATGTGAAGCCACGTCGAAAAAGTCACATGGACTCATCAAAAAATGCGCAAAATTGCATCGTTTTTTCATCCATCAAAGCGCAACGGTCCATTTGGTTCATCTCAGTGAGACGACCTCACCCTGACCCTCACCAAGCCTGTGTATGACGCATGGCTGCGTGTGCATTTCGACATGTATGAAACGCTCAAGTTGATTATTATTGAAGTTTAATGATTTGCATGGTTTTGTTGTCATGACCGAAAAATATGTTCTCCGCATTTAACCCTTCCCCGAGGAGCAGTCGGCAGCAACTGTGCAGCGAATCTAGATCTTGTGTCAGCACCTGGAAATCAACCTTACATATCTTTAGTTGTGGGGTGAAACTAGAGTAACCGGAGAGGAGAGACACAGGCATGATGTAAAAACTGGTAACGGCACGCTGAAAGTTCCATACATCAGGCGCACAGAACAGCTCATGCTGGAATCAAACTCAGGGAA
Source organism: Idiotropiscis lumnitzeri (assembly GCF_059441095.1). Lineage (NCBI taxonomy): Eukaryota > Metazoa > Chordata > Actinopteri > Syngnathiformes > Syngnathidae > Idiotropiscis > Idiotropiscis lumnitzeri. Next base: position 15,686,254 of record NC_142393.1, read on the forward strand.
CGTCGTGCTGTGAGACAGCAGAGCTAACCATTATTTTGACAGGATACTGCAAACTACTTCCAGGTTTATTCATGATGTGCATTCTTAGATGCTGATAAGTTTTAAGCATTCTGACTTCCTCCCAACGTGATGAATAGAATTGTGCGACTGTGGGCCCGATGTGTTTGCTTTTGGCATACAGCAGAGTTTTTCATTTGTGCGGGGTTGCTTTTAGGCAGCACCACCTCTTCCTTCCATTAATCCTCGTCTAATTTATTCTGTTTGTATTAATTAATCACTTCATGAGCTCAGATCCGTAATCTTGTTAAATGGGCTGCAAGAAAGGACGTCCATCAGGATGAGCATAGGCTCCAGTGGTCATATCACTATTTGGCTGCAAAAGTGCAATAACATGACATGAGGTCATAGCGTCTAATGTTTTAGAGCTTGAGACCAAACCAAAGCCGTGAAAAATACATCAATGACTTAACATCATGGCAAAGTGCATATAATAAGAAAAAAACAACACGTTGCACATGTTGCACGATGATCTTTGCATTGCGAGTGAGTCACATATCAAACATGACGTACCTCTTGCGCACGATACTGTAATGAAGCTCGTCCTCCTGCTTGATGTGGCCATGATCCCCACCGGCCCGCTCGCTCCCCTCACTGTCATCACTGCTGAAGATGGAGGCCAGCTCCTTCTTGGGCACACGGTTAGGGGGCAGCGGGATGGTGCGCTTCTCAGCCAGGCGGCCACGATTCTGTACAACAAGGCACACAAGAGACAAGTGAGCACTTTATGCATTTAACGTTTAAAGAAACCAAGACAAGTGTAAAACTTCGGCTCATGGATACGACTCCAGTTTTGAATGTTGGCCTTTCTATTCTCATCATGTCTTCGACATACTGTTCAGCCACAGCATTAAATACACCTCTTCAAAATAATCATAATAATAATAATAGATTTGTCTGTTTTGATGTTGGGGTTGACTATTTCCTATAACTCAGGGTTCCTCAATGCTGTTCCTTGTGGGCCGGTGTCCTGCAAGTTTTCTCTCTCGCTCTGCTGCAACACAGCTGATTCAAATGATCAAAAGCTAGATAACGATCGTTCCACGGAGAGATGGAAAACGGGCAGGACACCAACCCTTAAGAAAAAGGATTGAATACCGCTGCGCTAACTAAACAAGCCGACCCCCCAAAAATAAAAAATAAACTATCAAGCCCCAGACACGACATGGGGTTTTGATTCATGCCACGATATAGATTTAACGTCACAAAAAATGCTAACTTCTGCGTCATTCCCATAAACTACTTGGTCATCTAGAGACCAGTGAGACCAAGCACGTCTAGCAAATTCACACACACGCTGAACGAGGCCATTGCCCTTGTACAAAAATAACAATGTTCCCGTTTCTACGCCTGTTTCCAAATTGTCGGCTGAGTTGGGGCCGAGGCAATTCCGTGCGCCGAAAGCCCAGATGGGCACAACGGCTGCAATCATGCTAGACTAGACTTGCGCTGGCACAAAATGAAGTTATGTAGGTAGGGCCCCAGTCTAACAAAGTAGGACCTTTTAAATTCCCGTAACGGGACTCTATATCAATATGGCGGCCACAATTGTCTTGTCCCCGATGTGGGCTTTTCTGTAGAAATGATTTCTATACCACTGCAAAGCACAATGAACATATTGTTGGGGTACTACTTCTTTGTCAGTTGGTGCAATCTGGCCTAGTCAACTTTTACTGAAGCCACGCAATTTCATCTTATGTGTGTGTGTGTGTGTGTGTGTGTGTGCCTAATGCTGTGGAAGTGGGTGAACATTTGAAATAGTTTCACTAGACAAACATTCAGAAAATTTGGATGTGAAGCTGTGGGACATTCAATAATTAACAAGAAAAAGGAGAGCAAGAGAACGTAGACATTTGGAGAAGGAATGGCGCACGGAATTATGTTTGTGCAAGAGAGGCCACAGGTCAAACAGAAAGCGAGGGAAGAAAAAGGAGAAAAGTGAGTAAAACTTGTGTGAGCGAGCTCCACAAAAGAAGGTGGGTGTGAAAGAGTGGACATGGAAGTTAAATTCCTCCCTCGTCTCTCGCTTTCTCTGTACGCCGACAACTCCGCTCCTACTCCCGGACGCCTTCCAGCCCTGCAGCTATCCCTTCCACCGCACGCAATCCCGCTCTTCTCCCTCATTCCCTTCCCTTCCTCTTCTCTCCCCCTCCTCGCCCCGCTCCTTGCCTCCCAGGAGGCGCTGCACCGTGAGTGGCAGCCAGGCAGGCGGGCGACAGGAGGAGGAGGAGGAGGTAGTTGGGGGCTCCTAGCCAAGAGGCAAACAGGTGCAGCCCCTCCGGAGTCTCTCAAATGGCAGACATTAAACAGAGTCGGGAAGGGGGGGTGGAAACATCCCCCAGGATGAGCAGGCCACAAACTTCTGCCATATTTCTCCCTTTACTATCCCTTCACTGGCCGCACCAGAAAAGCACATTAACCTCTTCTTTCCTGTTGTTGCTTTGCACAAGTATTGCTCTAATGCTGGAGGACAGCGAGTGGGCCACTTTGTAATTTGAGGTGGTGGTTTGTGCTGGGAAGGGTGGGAGGCTTTGTAAACACGAACCAATCAACATCACGTCAAGAACAGCAGACCAAAACAGTCGCATCTGTTCAATGCAAATTCTCGGAGTCAAAGTCCCTTTATTGCGCTTGTTAAAACGGAAACACACATGTGCTCTGCGCTCATCTCCTACACGCACACACGGCAAACACGCACACACATGCAAACGCACACCTGTTCCTGGTCTTCACACATTGCTTTTCCCACCAAAGTGGGGGGTTTTACTCGGAGCATGCCAGCAATATAGCATATACAAGAATAACTTGTCTGAGCACACTTGTGACTAAGACTGCGAATGCGAGCGTGTAGACAATCGCCCACATTGGCTGCGACATAGCCAGGCTGACAGTCCCCCGTACCCTACCTCCCCCCACCCCCGCACACCACACACACCCTTGCCTCTCCCGGAAAGCCCCAATCCTTTCTTTAGTGGCACTGACGCAGAACTTGGGTTGAGTTTAGGTTGAGCTCCCACTGCTTCCGGCAACACTTCCGCAACGCGGGGGAGGGTTCGCCAAAGCAAAAACACCGAGCAAAACACACCCCTGGCAGCCCACGTAGGAGCCCTAAAAGGAAAGACACACCGTGTGTGTGCAGAGTCAACCTTACTGCGTGTGGTCAGCTTCCTTTCAGACGCGGAAAAAAGTCTCTCATAAAAGTCCCACTAAAAGCACCACTATGAATATCGCCTCCCACGCGTTCTCTCTGGCAGTCGCGCAGCCAACGAAAATATCTGCGCTTCGCATTCAGACATTAAAAAACTCACAGGCATGCATGCGTATGCTGTTAACTATCTATCAGGTACACTACAATCGGAGAACAGCACCGACAGTAGAACGCAACGTGAAAACGAATCGGCGATTCGATCTTTTGAACACAGGCCACGGCGCCAGTCAATGTGTATATTAATATGTATCGCCAATGTAGACACAGTCAGTGCGTGTAAACCTTTGATTCCTACTCCCTGATTTCACCTTTTCATGCATAAACAGGGATGGCACTACACCAATTTGACATCGGCCGTCGAAATGTTGGTACACGCCGTCTATTTAGCGTAGCCCGCAACGTCGTAAAATCAGAGCCGTTGTTTTTGGGGGCGACTGGGCGGGTCGGGCTGTCGAGATAACTGATCATTGTGATTGGCTGTTAGCTAGCGAATCAGTGCATTGGACAAGAATGGGCGGTGACGAAAGTGGGAAAACTGTGAAAGCTATTCCTCAAAAACTAAATCAACTTTGCTCATTGTTCACATCTTCTCAATTGACATAACGGCTAGCTGAACAGAAGAGCGCCAAGACGAATTAATCACACTCATTCAAAAAAGGCCGCCGTTATTGGACATCGCTGTTAAAAGCTGGTATGGAGAGGTACTACTTCACACGCATGCGCAGAAGGTCCGGAGTAGTCGGCATCTCCGTCAGCTTTTGCGATGTTTTCTGTCAGATTGCTGTGTAGAGGCTTTTAGGGGGGTATAACCCCTTCAGAAATATGTATAGCCCCAGTTAAGCCTCTTTTATTTCATATTCCAAAACATATTCATGAATTATTTTCTAAGCACACCCATGTATTGGTTAAGCCCCCTTTTTGCCCCAGGAAAAAAAATCCTGGGACCGTACCTATGCATAAAAAAAAATAATACAGTTATTCTTTACATGCAAGGGAACATAAGTTGAAATGGCCAAGCAGAAAAAAATGTACATAATTGCTGAACAAGCGTGCAAGAATATTTCATTGAACAAGGAATACATTTCACTCAAATATATTATATATAGCTTATTACACTTGCCCAGGATGTGAGTGCCGTTTCTGTTGTGCTTGCCTTGGCCTCCGAGGTGAAAGTGTCACAAAAAAAAAAAAAAAAAAAGTATTTGTTATCTCATCGTTCTGTATGTCTGTATGTGTTCAAATATTTATTTCATTGTTTACATCACAACATCAAAGCTATTTGTTAGCCTGTCTATAATAGTTTGCATTATTTGTTAGCACAAGCAGACTTTTACAATCTTGAAACTCTCATTATTAGGTGTGTCAAAAACCTCGAAGTAAGCACATTCTGACAGTTTTTGAACTATTTTGTGCTATTAGCCATATTGTACACTGCACCTTACAGAGGACCTAAATTACATAATAGATGACCGGCTAGTAAAATGGCATCAATCAATCAGTCGATCAAACTAGTTACTCAAAACTCATATGCACTTAAACAAATGAAAAGGTAAGAGAGGAATAGATGACTAAAATATCAGAGGCTGGGTACAGTATCAGGTGCTATAGTAATCGGGTGATTTCACAAGCGGGATTACAAACTTTCAGTCTTGTCACCTATACAGATACTGATCTCACTGCATCCTTGGTTGTCAATCTACATTTCAAAAAGTTTTTTATAAATCTGTATTTATATATGCAGATGTAAAACGAGGCGAGTTTGATCTTGTAAACCCTATCTGGGTTTTGTGATTTCATCTGCACAAATGCTTTCTATGTTACAAATTGTGTCATTATATATTGTTTTGCCGTCTATGTGCAAATAAATGAAATAAAATAAATGAATAAAACCTCACTGATCTTTATTAAACACTTTTAGTTTCGGAGACTGTGTCTTAACCAAACCTTGTGCACACCATTGTCCAATCATAAGCCAGTCGCCTATCAAAATGATTTTCGCGACCACTTTACGGTCAAATGTTACTTAATACAGCATTAAATGCCGAGGCTCCACTCATGAGATCTGATTGCATTCTGTCTGTCGTGAGTACAACACCATAACCAAATCAATTGAAGTGGTGATCATCAATTGATGAGTTCTTTGCCAAGGCTTAACTGGAAATCAACAAAACCATCTTGTTTGTAATCGACTACACCATACACAACTTTGGCAAGCAGAGGCGGCTAAATTCAAACAGTGATTATAAAGCAATCAATCCCTCCAAATTTATTTCGGACCTTTAACTGCGCTCTTGGTGGAAAAAACGAATAAGAAGGGTGTTTTTTTTTCTTCATTTTTTTTTCTTCCCCTCACTTCCCTTGCGTTATTTCCTGAAAGGTGGCCTGCCGCTGGCTCCAAACAGCATTAGCAAGCTCACACCCTCCCACACACACACACGCACACATGCACCCCCCCCACACACACACACACTGTGGTAGCCGCCCGTGACATTCCTGCAGCTGCGGCGCTAGCTCCCCCTCGCACGCGCCCCCCCAGCAAACTCCCTAGGGGACGAATGCCTAATGAGTCACGCGCCTGTCTGCCGTTACCTCGCCTTGTGTGTGTGTTTTCCTGTGTGTGTGTGGAGGCGGGATGGCGGGCCGACTTGGCGTGAGCGCTTTGGGGAAGGGGAAGGGGAAGGGGTGGGTGAAGAGATGACAGGGAAGGAGAGGGGCTGAGGGGGCGGGTGTGCACAATGGCATGAGGGTGGGGTGAAGCGGTCATTACCACGCTCAAATAAAAGCGCTGAAAAAAGGCCAAAACAAACAGCAGCATGTCCTGTGTGTACGAGCTTCAGGTCCACTTCATCACCACGTACAAATCCTTATTTTGTTTAGTCTCGCCACCTCATGTCTGGCCCTGGCGCGTGGAATCCGAGGTGACATTTTCACAGGTTCGTGCCTGGATGGTGATTAGCCACACGCCGGTTAGATTGAGATCACTCAGTATGCAAACACGACAAACGTAACCTGATTACCGCCAATAACCGGATTAAAGTAGTGGTTTGATTAAAGTGTTTACAATGTTGGCAGTAACCACATTTCCCCCTAGCTAACCCTCTAATACGCTGGGTATGATTTGCTTGATATTCCAGATAACGTCTGTATGAAATAGGTTATTAGTGCCAAAAGTACGTGACGAGAATATGGAAAGATGGCGAGACAACACGTTGTGCCATCACGCAGAGAAGACAAACGCAATTGAAAGTACCGTTGCTGTTATGCCAAAGTCGCAGTTTGTTTACGAAAAACACACATTAGCAACACACGCAACTTGTGACCTTTGTAACGCTGGAGAGACAAATACATTGAGGCCCATGACCAAAATAATAAAACGGCAGCAAAACAGAATTAACTACAGTACAAGCAACACAGTTCAAATGAATTTTAGTTGACGACTAGATTACAAACAGGAATTTATTTACACAGTAGGACATGCTCTTATATTTCCTTCCTGTAGGTGGCAGTAGCAAACTTTCCAACTTTCTCAATTGTCAAAACAAAATCAAGAAGAAGACATTTTCCCCATCGACGGACTTGGAATGCTAATTGTAAAAACAACGCTTAGAACAACTTCTCTTCACTCTGTGTATCATTATCTGAGCCAAAAACTTTTTAAAAAGCAACAACCATAGACACATCTAAGTGCAAGTCCCTTCGTAACTTGAGTTAAGCCAGCTGTTCACCCACTTTTGCACAAGTGCAGTGATGGAAAAATGGCCCCGGAGATTGCAGATTACTTCAACTGTATGAGGTCACTGTTGGGACCGAGTGAATTTCTCCTCTTTCAGCCAGTTTCTGAGACAAACTAGCCTAGCTAGTTCGTTTGTTAAGTGTTCCGTCTGAGCATGCTCAAACACGTCACAGTCAAAACAGTCATGACGGAACACGACGGTGTCATAGCGTTCGTGTTCGTAACGCCTCTCGAGCAAAGTGTGTCCCAGACGACAAGCTGTTGTTTTAGGTTGTGGAACAAACACATAAAAAGTGGTCATGGCAAGTAGATTAATTACGACATTTGCATTTTCTATATGAACAGGAATCATCGTGATCTTGTCTCGTGAAACTAAGCTTGGAAATATCATCATAGCATACACCGTACATGGGTGAAGCGAGAGGGGTACGTTTCAAAACAACTTCAAAACAACTGAAGATGATTCTGTTCAGAATGGCTTTTTCCAAGTATCTTGATTTCCAAGTGCCCCAATTTAAAAGTATTTTTACATGATTTTTACATTTTCTGCTATTTATTGAACAACACAAACAGTACAACACACAACCATGATATGAAAACACTCACAAGGCCACACCCCTTAAAGGAACACCAACACAACATCCAATGCATACTACAGTGCATACTCTAGCACTTTATATTCGCTTTTATTGTGCTAGTTTCTTGAGTAATAAATGTCTGAAATGTATTCATAGAATTTATATTCATTTCAATAGAGGATTTTTAAATAAGTAAATTGTTACGACCTTGGTCACGGAACAAACTGAACACGAAAGTCAAGGTACCACTCTATACCAAAATATATTTATAAAAAGATAAATATATAAACGACTCATCAACTAGAATGCATTTGGTTGAATAAGCGTAACTGCGTACTATAATAGACAAAACTTTGCTGTTCTTTTTCGGCTTTTTGAAAAGGAGGGAAGAAAAGTGAGAAAGCATCGTGAGGCGGGCAGGCATGCGACCAAGTCCCCCACCTTCCCACACACACACACAAAAACAAAGACACACACGCACACGCACGCACACGCACGCACACCCGCACACACACACACATACACTCGCATTCATCTGCACCCTTGGCCCCCACGCGCTGAGTCGAGCGGCAGTTTCAGCCCAATGGAGCGGCGCAGGGCAAAAGGAGGGAGGGGAGGTAGCGAGGGGAGGGGGGCGGGAGTTTTGCTGCAGGGGGGTTTGCGGTGACGGGAGAGAGCGGCGGTGCACAGAGGGCGAGAGGGCGGCGAGGCGGAGGGAAGGGGAGGGGGGGTAGTGCTGGAGCGGCGCTGGGAGGTCAGTGGCGGTGCAGTCAAGCGTGCCAACGCGCCTCTCACGCTCCCCTGTCCCTCTTGTCTCAACCACCCCCAATCCCGCCCTTCTCCCCCCTCGCCCTCCTCCTCCCTCATTCTCCCGCCGCCTGCATGTTTGGATTGGACCGCCAAGACCACCGCGGGGGAGCTTTCCAGACAGGTTGCTACTGGATCTTTGTGATGGCGGAAGTGGAGGCGAAGACAGGGTTGTATCACAAACACACCTCAGATGAGTTTCGTGAGATGCAATGGCACAATTAATTAAAAATACCACTAAAACGGCATCTCCTCGAGGTTTGAACAAGCACTTTGATGAGGCTTAGTCACGCAAACGCTCACACCACCTCTAAGGAATGCAATCATTTGGAATCATCAGTTACGTCGTGCAAAGGGATCCAAGATAAACTCAGATTGCCCTCATTTATCTTTCAGCATTTTAATTCATCCACTCTTTATCTGACTCTCCGTCATGTTTTATCATCAATAATAATCCAAAAGTTGTTCATACAATATGCCAGTCAAGGCATTATCACGATCATGTGTGATTTCGATTACCTTGCTGACTAACAGTGTATTTCACTTCCTTGTAGTCGCTGAAGTCTTCTTGTTGGAGCTTGTTGCTAATGTATGTCAGAAGACGGCGCAGGATCGTGTGCAAGGGCCCAATGTGACGACAACTAGTGGAAGTCACATGTTGAAACAGCATGCGCCCACAGATGTTGGGAGGAAGAGTTTTCACAACAATATCTCTTGGCTTTTATTGGGAAAAAAAACACAAACTAATAGAAGGATGCTTCAACTTATTTCAACTGTCTCACACTGACATACTGAGCAACATAAAGTTTGCTTGTGCATGCAAGTAAACACAAACATGGACTTGCCTTTCAGTCCATTTAGTGCGTTTGGGAAATTGGACACCAGTTAAAGCCAATCATTACCCAATTCAACTTGAATGAATTTAAGAGGAAAAACAACAAGTCACAAGTGCACAAGTGTTCGCAACATGTCCGACACATGTCGCAGTTACTATTGATCTCCATTAGCCTGCTTAAAGGAGCACATCCTTGGAGTCTCACTTGGTCGGAAAATGCACAAACACACTCCACGTGACCACAATTCTGCACACTTCTCAGCCAATGGCCTATACTGGCGTTACCATAGCAACATAGCTTCAGCAACACGCATAGACGCAAACACAAGCCCAGCGACCCAATGGAGACTCCACCTCAGGAATTAGCTTTTATTTTGAAGCACAACAGTGTATTGCGGCCATTTCCACAGATGTTTGTGAACGTGTGGGTTTAATTCCGTTTTGCAACGGCGGGAAGGGGGGCCCATGATTGGATGGGCGGGGGGGGGGGGGCTTTATGAGCCAGAGGAGGCGACTGTAATTTCCTCCCATCCTCCGCCAGTTCCGCTGAAATAACAGAGTAGAGGAAGCCGAGCTCTCCCGGGAGGAGACGCAAACACACGCATGCACACACAGCTTGCTAATCAGCCGGCCACCTTGGACTCACACACACACACACTTACACACACGCACACACGCACGTGCGTACGCACACACAGATGCGCACACATAAAAGTGAACAAACACCACATTTAGAGCGAGGGCCATAGGATTAAACTATCCCAGGAAACTTTCTGCCTTTTATAGACCCAGTTATACGGAATAGGCAGCATTTAATACGTCCATTAAACAACTTCAACACCTGATGATCCCGCATTAGGCTAAGGAGGAGAATGACAATCAACAGCCTATCAATCCCTCTAGTGTGAACACATGACGTTACACATATAATTTAATCACTAACTGTCAAGCATGTGTGCCAACATGACAAAGAGCTCCAGTCGGCGCTGACGCTGCAATTATCTTGCACGAGGCCTGAGCAGGCAGGTGGAACGTCTTCCCACCAGCTGTACTTTTTTTTTTTTTTTTTCACGAAAGCTCGTCTTATGCCTATAGCGGAGCGAGATCACTTAAAGTTCAGCTGTCAAACTTTCAAAATAAATGTCTGCATGAGGTAATTTGTGTCAGTAGGCAGGCGTATAGTGTGTGAGAGGGAGGGAGAGAGGGATGTTGGGATGGATGGGGAGGGGGGGGGGGGTATTGGTTCGGGGAGTGCTGGCTGCCATGCCCTGAAGGGAGTCAGAGGGGAGGGGGAGCGACGCCATAGAGGCCATACAAGCCCCGCTGCCTTCCCTCCGCCGTCTCACCCTCGCGTGAAACTGCTGACATTCTTAGCCTGCGTATGCGTGCGAGTGGGAGTGGGCGTGTGTGCGTGTGTGTGTGTGTGTGTGCGCATGCACAGTGCGCACGTGGGTGTCCTAAGGCGTCATGGTGGTATTCAGTCGCCGGGTTAAACTTCAGGCTTCACCGCCAGACGAGGAAACGAGGACCATAACAACAACAAGCTTCGGCCCCTCGTATCCACACTTACGTCAATAGCAACGTTTCAGTCCATCGCGTCTGCAAATTGAGGTTGAAGAATACGTGCCGAGACAAGCCAAAAAGTCAATCAACGATAACCTTACTCTTGAGCGTAAACACATGCAAGCATGCTGAAATGATCAAATTCTCGGAAAAACGCAATCAGACCGCATCTGGTTTCCCATCCTTTACCTCCCTGAGGTAATTGGTTTGGGCCGAGCTCTCTTTTGGGCTCGAGCTCTTGTGAAAATGTCGCCAGTTTACCTGTATCACTCAAACACCTCCGTCTTATCTCAGGCGCCTTCGCCTTGCGTGTCTCACACACAATAATCAGCGGTAGCCACACTCAGTAGCGCGCTAAGCCTCTTACACCCTTCCCTCAAGATTAGGGCTTGGGAGCGACAACAGATGCGCGGCGTGGTGATGAAAACACACACATGCAGACCCACAACTCAGCACACCTGTGTGAACAGATCTGCCGTGCGTGCGTGCGTGTGTGTGTGATCTTGCGCAAAGCTGACACGCACAGAGAGCCGATGCCATAATCGTGACACATCTGCGGGGCCTCCAGGTTTGGCGTTGGCCCCCGAGTCAAGCTCTAGGGGACGGAGCGGGCAAACAAGCGCTTGTCAGCCAGGTGAGGAGGCTGACTGAACAGTGACCGACAGTTAACGCAAAACACGCACGCACACGCACAAAGCCAGACAGCTCGTTGTCTCGGGATAAATGGCCGTTTGATGCTCGGCGTCTTTGAAAGGCTGGAAGTGCATTCGGTATTCACGCTGAGAGAAAATTACTGTCAAATCTGTCACAGTGTGCCTGTAGGGTCTTCAACGGAAAGGTTATAAACAAAGGCAGCGCTCCCTAAACACGCTTACCCATCATGCAACTGTGCGGCAAAACAAACACGGCAATGAAATATCTGTTGCTGCTTTCGCACACAAACTAGATCGGGTGGTTTTTAGTCCGATTTATCAGAAATAAGCCAAATTGCGACCCATTTGTTTCACCCTTCCAAGTTGTGCTGTCATACTTTTTGGTACTATTTATAAACAACGGTGGGTGGAGCAAGAGACACATGGCTGCCCAGTGATTGATTGGCAAAGAGGTCATTTTTATGCAAGGTATACAACGGGAAGAACACAAGTTATAGTTTTGAAGCATGATTCTTGTTTACGGATAACATCAGCACTGTCATGCGCCTCATATTTGTTGACTTCTTTAATGGGACACACTGTTAATGGAGCTGACAAAATTCTCTCGATCCCACCTCCGCACACACGGTGGAAGCACAACCCAAATCACGGTTTACCATTGCAGACTTCATCGTGACCGACTGAAAATTGCAACTTTGTAGAAACATGACTTCAAAGAACAAAAACATCAGAGAATATCACCCAAAAAAAAGAGTGACTTGACTGAGTTTTTGCTACAAAACTAGAATAAATTTCCCATATTTTGTGCAAACAAGTTTGAGCTAACTATCAATGGACCCAATGTAGCACATCTACGTCAGCGCAAAAGTAATTGACAGAAGATGAAATATGCTTACCACGGGAGAGGAGATTCGACAACCTGGACAATCGCAGATTGGAGGATGCACCTGTAAGATTCCTTTGGACATGAGTGTCTTGAGACTTTTCCCTGCAACACAAACAACCGCCGAATGAGTGGAAAAGAACATGCGCGCATAACCTGAACGCAACCACAACACATTTTATTTTCTTATCAGTCACCAAGAAGTCAATGTCAAATATCCAGCACAAGGATCCGGATTTTGTTATGACTATTTGCTTGATCACTTCAGGCCTTGGGGTGAATGAACCCCCGCCCCCACACCCCGCCCCCAATACATCTGAAGGTGTCACCTCAACCTGGCTTAAAAATGTGTCAGTGTGGGGGGGGGGGGGGGGCGTAAAAATACTCAAATTTAATTCTCATGTAGTTCGGCGATGTATCCATAAAAATACTAAAGTTTTTGAGCCCCATCAATATCCCTGCAAAGTTTGCGTATCCACGCCAAGAAATCAAAACAAAGCCCTTTTAAAACCATTTAAGTAGCTTGAAATTTAATTCAGAACAATTAAGTGTTCATATTAAATATTTTTATGTTTAAAGAAAAATGTATGGACCAGCGCCCCCTAAGCATCCCTCACTATGGACATCACCTGACCAAAGGATATGGATTAAAATGCAAACTTGTAGCTGGCTGAATCACAACAAATCTTTCCGGGCTGACATTGACGAGCATCTAACCATCCCCAAAACGCAAACTTCTGAGACTGGAGAGTGAACATCACCACTATGGATTTTGTGAACAGCTAAATACAGTATGCATAAGTTGTGGAAATAGTACTTTTTTGTATCTCTCTTGGGTGATGGTGTTCCTATAAAAGTAGTCCATCCCAAACTTTTTAAGCCACACACTCACTTCAAAATCTTGGCAGAATTGATGTAACCCCTCAAAAAAAATCAAAAGACAACCTTTCGTAGGCATTAAAATAGCTTCATAAAGAATTATGCAAATATGAACATAAGGAAATATTCACATTAACGCTCTTGATAATACATGGCAGAAAGAGAATGGGGGGGGGGAATAAATTTAAAGTGATTATTTTAGCAGACCGGTACCCCCATGTGCATGCGCACCACAGTTTGGGAATCCCTGCAATAAACGTGGGTTAGTAAAGCAGCTCGAGATTGAACATAGCAACAGAAAGTAGACAACAACAAAACTGCTTAAATGAAACTATCACAAAGTCAACTTTACAACATGGCTTAGAACACAAACCAAGAGAAATAAAAGTGATGTAGTTGTCCCTTTTTCCACTTCAGCCCCGAAGAGCACTCTTGACTGTTCCTCTAGTAAAGTGGACGAACTTTGTCTTGGCTCATCTAATAAGTAATAACTCCACTCGGCCAAACAAAAAAGAGCCTAAATGTATCGGCTCCCAGTGATGCCACAGCTTACCTTTGTGTCGAATACTCCGTTTCCAGTCTTTGGCTGTCTCGCGACCACTGACAAACTGGAACTCGTTGGGAGTGAGCCACTCGCCCCTGTATTTAATGGAGGGTCCTTTGCTGCCCTGACATAGTTTGTTAATATAAAGCAAAGCCTTGTTTTCCCCGCACTCCACCTCGATGCACGGCTCGCCGTTGTCAAAGAACGGCTGGAAGTCCGGGATGGAGGAGAACCGCTCCAGCATCAAGTCGTCCGTGGCGTGCTGAAGGTGCTGGTGATGCAGCGTCGAGTCGTGGAGCCCCAAGTACGCGCGGTGATGGGCCAAAATGTGCTCGTAAGGCGGCGGGTGCGGAGTCACCACGGGGATCGCGGCGGCGTTTAAAGGGGCCAAGTATTCGGACTGGTTGAAGGCGGCCAAAGCCATGTCGTCGCCGTCCAGGCGCTCCTTCTTGATGGCCGGCATGCTGCTGTTGTGAGCCGCTGCAAGTCGGGAACAAGTGCGGGAAAAGTGGACGTCCGATCCGAGCTGCTGAGCGCGCTCGCCGCCTGTGGGTCGGCCCGAGCCACACTTGGAGACGCGCCGCTTGGTTTTACGCAGGGCGCGCGTATGAGACAGCGGTCTGCTGGAGTTGCCGGATAGATTCCCATTCAGCAGTGTGACGCTTGCAGTGGCGGCAGCGCTCTCCGCCAGCCCCACAGCTTCCTACCTCCCACATGCACCCACACACACTCTCTGCTAATACCTGACATGCTGCGCGCGCCGGGCGCGGACATGATGCTGCATACGGGGATCATTAACGCGCGCACCTCCCCGCCCTGCCCCCCCTGCCCCCCGCCTCCCCGTTTTTTTTTAAATGATTTATTGCCTTGGCTTGGACTGGAAATGATTTCTGCGGTGTCACTCGTGTTTCGTTTCTACACACTCCGCCTATATCCGTGCATTAAACCATCTGGGTAAATTGGGGTTGTATTTTCGTAACCATAGAGCTTAAAGTTTTGTTTTGTTTTGTTTTTACGTCAGTGTGTGTGCCTGCGCGTGCGTGAGTTTGTGCGCGCGCGGGCGTGTGTGCTAGAGTGGAGTCAGGCTGAAGTTCACAGACGCAGACCAAACACGATTTGCACTCACCGCCGCGTCTCAACTTGGCCCATTTAAACCGCGGAGGCTCGGCGGCAGCCAGCAGTAGAGGGGGGCCCGCGATGGACGACGCCATGTAGATTCATATGAAGGACCAAGTTTTAGCATTGAGAATGTGACAAGTGTGAGTTCGACTTGCAGGTTGATATAAATCATCATATTCCTTGCTGACACATTTAAAAACGCGGGCTGTGTTTTAAATGCATTTATTTTTCAACCAATGAGAATAAATACGTGGACTGGCTCACAATGTCAGACAAAGACCTGCGCCTTTGTCTTCGTACAGGGGGAAAAAGTACTTTGATGGTCCATTCTCAACAAATTTAATCTGAAGGGTCCACCCACTCATGAAAAATGTAGGAATATATAACATATAGCATAGTTCCTTGGCACCAAACAGCCACGAGATGGCACAATTTTTGTCTAAATTTAGTTCCTTAATTCACTTCAACATAGTTCATTGGACGTAAGATGCCACAACATGGCTTGTTTTGCTTTTTTTCTGATTACATTGCAAGGAAAGACATTTTCAGAAGCTAATGGAGGGCTTTCACCGCCCCAAAAAACTGTCATAGGTACATTCGTAAATGCTGAACCGTGAATATCTGTATTCTGGTGACAGTTGTATACATTATTTTGGATCACACACAGTAAATTTTTTAGAATACTTTTTATTCTAAAAAACTATTCACAGCAAAAATTTAACGCTGAATTTGATGCTGAATATTTTACTCTCAAATTTTACATGACCTGCAAAAACGATTCACAATTTTTCCTTGGCTTCAAAACTAGTATGAGTTATAAAAACGCTAATGATCAAATGCAGTTGATATATAATGTAATTACCCTAATAGCTAGCATATAGCGTAAATTATTTTTACTTTCCCTCAAAATAATAGTCAGAAAAAAAACTAACAAAAAAAATTTATTCACCTGTTGACTCTTGGTCATCCAGTTCATATATTTCACAAAGATTTAATAAAAGCAACAAAAACCTTTTAAATAACTTAACCTATGCCATTAGGCCTATTGATGATGGATTATCAGGGTTCTTCCATAGAACGTCTGAGGTATAAGGAACAACAACTGACGGTTTCATTTCAAATGTGTTTCTGACAGCAAAAAAAGAAAAAAAAAAAGAAAATATTTTTTTTGGGGGGAGGGGGGTTGCCTTTTCTTCCCTTACAGTGCCAAATGCGAACAGAACCGTAATCTCAAAACTCATTCATTTACAGAGACATATTTTTCAATCCCAGGTACGTAATTTTAAGTCTTTTGCATTTCTTCTTTTTTTCACATGGGAGGGTCTGAAAATGGCTGCCATTGAAAGAGTTTAAAAATAATTCAGATAGATGTTTAGCTGTAACTTGTGGTATACTGTTATGACTGGCCCGTAACAAGTGTGACACCCCTGCTTTACATTGATTTCAACAAGTACTACAAGTGTGGCTCTCATTGTAATAAGAGGGACAGCGTTATTAAGCTCAGCTGAAGAGGCAATTATAGGACGACATGCTTTTTGAATCATCAGCTCAATAATTGAATTGCATGAGCAGGCAAAAACATCCAGTCCTACAAACATTCCGTTTCATCTGTGTTCCTCAGCCAGTTGCATTTCTCTCAGGCCAAAAGCAGGTGGAACTGGAGAACAGTTCAGAAGGAACGGATGCTCAGATGAGTTCTTGCACTGCTGGAAGCACGTTGCCTCAACCTGGGAAGAACATTTGGTGAGAGCACCTTCTCTCTCCACTTTGCGCGGGCACGTTGCCCTGAGCTCCAGGAGCTCCTGAGCAGGTCCACATCTGACCCCCATCAGTGGAGAACCACCCAGGTGGATTCCCCTCTGACACATGGTATAGCCATTGGAGCAGCAGAGGTGGGATCCAAAGTGCTGTGTGTCCGGGGCCCATAAATCAGACCAAACAGCCTCTGACACACACACAGGAAGGAGGCACGCTGCACCGCAGGCGGACGCGTTGCTCGGGAGGGCCAGAGACCACATCGTGGCCAGATCTGGTAGAAGGCCCGCAGCCAGAACCGGGCTGGCAAAACCACTGCAGACATTAACAAAAACACATGCCTGCTACCACAGCAAAGATGAAGACAGACAAGTCTTCCTTTGGACCGCGCAAGCGGTGACGTGTCGAGCCAAAGGTGGGAAGAGATCAGAAAGAGGCACAAATCAGAACGCATGCGGCTTGAAGAATGAAAGCAGATATATTTGGATATAAACAATAATGTCACTTCCCTCGTTTATGAGTGCACTGAACAGTAGCACTAACATAAATCGCGACTCGCTGACATTTATGGTGTCTGTGTGTGTGTTTTGAAGCAGTCATTTCTAGGAAGAGGAAGACTTACACATGAGAAGCTTTGAGGTTCTCCCGCTATCAAACCAACCTTTACCCAAATGTCAAAGCGTCGTCACGGAAACTTTAGTTGAAGCGGCGGGCCCATCACGAGAGGCGTGCTGAAAGCAGTCGGAAAAGGGAGCCCCCGTGCCCACTCACACACACCCACTTCATGTCCCAAGTTGTGACTCATCCTGGAGGGGTTCCCCGAACCTTTACAATGTCAACGCTTCAACTTTCACATCTTCAGCCATCGCTTAAACTCATTGCAGACTTTTCCATCGCTCTTTCTGCTGTTTGACATAAAGGGAAAACTTTGCTTAACCTTTACCTCTACCAGAAGAAAGAACACGAAAAAAAAAAAAAAAGTCTCTGCTTTTACAACAGCATGGAAGGAATACAGAAGACTCCAACGGTGTTCAGCAGAGCGCAGTACTCGGCCAACGCCAAATGTTCCCCAATCCTTTCGGCAGCAGTAATGCTCGACAGCTCCTTTGTATTGGATTTGGTGGTTTCATTTAAATGAACATATATTGACACACGCCAAAATAATGATGAGTGCTGGCATATGACGCACAACACACTGGACTGACTCAACAGAACTATACAATGGAACCGCCAAAAGGTAACTAAAATATGCTCCACGATCGTGCTTGGCTTCTTAATTGTTCTTATTTCAGAAAAAAGACGAAATTTGAAATGATGAAAAATAAAACACAGTTCCAGAGTTACCATGGTAAAATCTTTAACTGTACAAGCATTGTATTGCTCAAGTAACATTAGTCATTCTTCACAGAAGATAAACACTGCGACGTCGATGCAAACATTCATAAGGCAAAGTTAAAGTGGTTGTTTTAAAGAAACAATGCACTATTGTCTTTGTTTTCTGTTTAGTTTGACAGAAAACATCATCTGGGAGTGTTCATAGCTTGATGTCATGATTTGTGTTTTGTTTATTTGGTTTTGATTGGATTTAGTTGATGGTAGTTGTTTTTTCCCCGTGTCCTTTTGTTCATGACTTGGCTATGACGATAGATTTTGTGCCCAACTGTTCTCGACAATCCCGTTCGTCCCTTGGATGCCAATCGGCTCTCTCATTCACTCGGGTCTTGTCCAGGTGTTCCTCATTGTCTCGTCAGTTTGTTTTGGTCTTAGTTCTAAAGTTTTGTTCTGTTTTTGTTGGATTGTTGCTTTTGTTGTTGGTTGTCTTTGTTCCTGTTTGTTTGTTGCTTTGAATCTTGTTTTTGGACTTTTGTTAATTTTGCATTTTTGACATAGGCACGTACATTTTGTTCTTGTAAATTTAAATTCCCTTTTTTTTTTGATAGCACTCTTTTCTTGCCTCCGCCCACTGAGGTCATCAACCACACAAAACCGTTTTTGAACAACTGTTCACGATCTTCCGAACCACATAACACTCTGGTGCTATAACTCTTACCTAGATTAAAAGAGGCAAACCTTAAATAAAATTTGTTGGTGGAATGTGATGCTCATTTCTTTTCTTTTGGCCGTGTGGCACGACCAGGAGAATCCAAGCAATCCAGTTGATCTATGTTGCTGAGTGTGCATTGGTTGTGAAGTTTTGTAATGAATTATGGATGATGATCAGTTGTCAGTGGGATTTATAACATTGGTGTTGGAAGAGAAATTGGAACAAAACGAAGGGAGGACAGCTGCAGTCTGATAGTGACTGCTTTTGAATATATAATTCTTAAAAAAAAATAATTCAACTGAGTAAAATGGTTTCATATGACTGAAGTCTGCGAAGGACATGCGAAAAGAAAGTCTGAAGTGCTTTGTTTACAAGTCCATTGCGTTTCCTGTCCGTCCATCAGCAACCCCCCTGCTGCGGCCCCCCCGCCTCTGCCGTTACTGGCAGCGGCGCGGAGCCGCAACGCTGCCGGCGGGGGAGAGAGGTAATAAATAACCCGGGGAGAGAAGAGGAGACCGGCGGAGACCGGCGGGCGGTGCACAGTCTGACCTGACAAATACTCACTGGAAAACCATCAGAGGGCTGGAGCCCACCCCGGGCGCTTGGAGCCACTCTTTCAGACATGAGCTGCAAAATATATAGCTGGCTCGGCCGGAAAAAGACAGAAGCGTCGCCATGCCCCCCTCCTCTTCCACGCCACCCCCCACCCCAGTCTCCACTCACACACCCAGAGACACGGCCAGAGTAATTAACTATTTAAAGCACTGAATCAATTCGCCACTCTTGAGCAAAAAAAAAAAAATAAAAACTGCTGATCTTCTCAAATGCAAGTAGCCAAAAGCTGTTGAGAACGAAAACTTTTTTTTCCTGTTTCTGTTGCGTTAGTTCCTTAATTTCATTACTTAAATTCTTGTTCCCCAAATTTTCTTTGTTAAATTAATTCACAGAACCATCCAGATACAGTGGACATTCTCTGCTAATGTACTGCCAATACTTTTTTTAAATTATTATACAAGCACACACATGCGCGCAGGCACACACACACACCTACACACACATTGACACATACACACGTACATACATTTTACAAGCCACTTATAACGAGGGTCGTGGGCGCGGTATAGCCAATCCTAGCTGTCTTTGAGTATTTGACGGGGTACATCCTGGACTGGTTGCCAGCCAATCGCAGGGCACAAAAAGACGAACAACCATCCGCACTCACAAACACACCAAGGGGCAATTCAGCGTGTCCAATCAACCCACCATGGATGTCTTTGGAATGAGGAAGGAAACTAGAGTACTAGAGAAAACCCATGCAGGCACAAGGAGAACATGTGAACGCCACATCTATCTTGCCACCTCAACGTAAAAAAAAAAAAAAATGAGCAAAGTTGATTTAGTTCCAGAAAAATAGCTTCAATGTTCACAATTTGTTCATGCTTTTTCTTTTTTTTTTTTAAATTTGCAGTACTAGAAGAAAGTGTAATGGCACATCCAGTAAAGTAAGTGGCAATAGCGCTTAATTTTTTTCATGAAAATTGATGAACTTCAAATCATTTCTGTTACAGAATAAAAAAAAATTATTCTTTGTTGTAAGTTGATCTGTATTCATCTATTTTTCTTGAGATACAATATTATGCAGAGGTGTCCTGATAAGATTTTTATAGACCAATGGTAGTCAGAAAATGTTTTCTTCTTCCTCATGAAGCACTGGGCTAAATGAGGGTTCTAAATTGTCCACAAGTGTGACCGTGAGAGCGAATGGTTGTTTGGCCATGTGTACCTTGCGATTTACTGGCGACCAATCCAGGATGTCTCACTAAACATAAGATGGGAAAGACTCCAGTTGATGTGAGACCCTAATGAGGACAAATGGAATGGATTATTAAATGTTCACTTAATTCAGTGTGTACCTAAAATGTGGTTGTCCATGAGGGTACAAGAGAACAGCTGAAAGTGCGGCTGGTGATTAGAGGTGGAGAACAAGGAAGTGAGCGGTGTGAAGAATGATTGTGTGCGTGTGTGTGTGACAAGAAAGAAGAGACTTTCGACATATTGTATTGTTTACAAATTAACGGAAAAAAAATAAGAAGCAACATCTCAGCACCTCAGTCGAGATTTGACAGCAATGATTCTCCAAGTGTGTTCCACTCATGTGGTACTTGAACGAATCAATGCGCAAGTAGTACAGTTCAGTTGCTGCTAACTTTTCAGTACATGTTTTCAGGTGTGAATAGTATCATTAGCCAGACTTAAAATTATGAACAAACATTTACACCTTTGCGCTGGCAAAAAAAACAAAAAAAAACTGAGTGGTACACACATACTGACGCGTGGAGCAAATTTGAGCATTTTCTCTACATTGTGATGAAAGTCAGCGAAGGGCCTGCTTCTCTGATGTTGCTGAAAATTAAAATCATCTTTGTGGCGGTGTGTTAAGAGTGATTTTGCTTCTCTGATATGCTCTGAAAACAGCCAGAGTCGAATTTACAAGCATATCTTTATGCATGTGTGGTCAACACAGAGTTTGGCCAAGCCACAGATTCTCAAATCGTGATGTGGATCACTAGCCAATTCGGGAGTGAAAATGGCTCTCCAAGTGAAAATTACTGGTGAAAAAAATATTTCCATGTAAACACTGAAAATGGAGGACATTGTAGAAATGTTATGAAATGCAATCCAATCCAATTGGCAGATTTGTGTCATTCATTTTCTTCTAATATTTTTCTCCTTTCATTTGCTTGAAAAAGTCCACCTCACCAAAAATGGAGCAGCCTTGGAGAAATTTGAGCGAGAAAGTTGGCGGATTTGGTGAGTATATTGACTTGTTTACAGATGAACTTTCAAAACAAGATAGCATTTAGCATTGCCATGTTCAAACTTTATATTTTTCTCTTGCCAGTGGAGAAGGAGCGGCTACTCCTCTTATCGCTTGAAGCATAGATACCACTTGAACGAAAGCACGCGAGACATGCGGGGCAACACGACATTTCATGCTCGGTGTTAAACTCGCATAATAGAAATGACACTATTTCTCTGTCATCCACATCACCACTGGTGAGCATTTTGAACTAATAAGACAATAAAACATGCTAACGCTGGAGAAAAGTACGCTGGAGTGTTTTCGCATTAATCTGCCCACTAAACATAAACTTCTGGTGATTTTTTTTTTTTGTTCTGTTCTATTGGCATTTTTTCCCAAAAAATATTTCACAAAAAGATAAAAGCAAATGAATGGACTAAAATGAGGTCTAATGAAATGATCTCCCTGACTTGTATGATAACGAGGAGACAAAAATGTTTGCGCTTTGGTATTTGAAAGATATTTAAAGCCAGGAAGATAAGCGGTGAGTGCACTGGACATATATGAAGCTAATTACCAGTTTGGACTGCATATTGCAATGTTTGAGTCACGTGAGCTCGCTTTGATAATGTATTTGTTTCCGCAGAGAAATCCAAAGGTATACTTTCCCAGTTTTGCTTGGTCGTTGTCACGTAAACAAGATTTTTGTTTTTCAATAAAACAGGTCCATCACGTTGCACCAACAAAGTTCTGAATTTGAGAGCTGTTGAACACGGGTAACACTAGATCAGTGAGGAGGCTGTAAGAGGAGGCGGCGGCGGCGGGAGGGGAGTGGGGGTGGGGGTGGGGGTGGGGGGGTCACGGTGTCGTGCCGGCGCCCTGAGCCTCCCCCGGCGGATCCGAGAGGTCAGGCGGCTGTCTGTGATCCCACACAGCGTCCTTTTCCACTTGGGATTTATTTTCTTGCTGGATGGGCAGGCAGGCGGCCCATGAGGATTCTCATTTTAGACCAGCAGTCTGTAGCTGTCAACGCCAGTCGACAGAGGCGAGCGGACACCCGACCCCGGGTATCCTCCCTCAACACCCCTCTTTTGACTCCCTCTCACGCACGCACGCACGCACGCACACACCATATGTACCGCTCAAGCACACAAACATGCACACACACGCACTTTAATTGTGATATTGCAGCATACATGATACTATATTGAATGTTTACTTTTAAACGGTGATTTCACGACATTATAGTTCCATAATAAAGCTGTCCAGTCAGGTCTCTGTAGCCCCCCAAAAAATGTGCGCGTCTCCTCCCCTGCGCTGTTAATAATTTGTGCTGTAAAAGATAGCATGCCTCTCGGAGTTTGTGGGAGTTATTGGCACAGTATTCCCCACCATATTTGTGCGAGGCAGTGATAGAAACATAAATTATTCCTTATCTCTTCTACAATCCATTTTTCAAAGGGTTCGCTCCATGTTTGAAGGGTAGCAACAGCCACAGTCCAGATAGTAGGCTACTTCGAGAGAACAGAGGTGGTGATTTCAAACACCAGGATGAGAACACAATGCATTGATTGCAAATCTATTTCAATACTAATAAAGCACATGGGCCAAAACAAAACAAAAGTGAACATTGGCGTGAGGTCCGAAAGATCCAAGCAATAAGAACATTCGTACCTCAACCGAGGCATGACTTTTATTTTAGCCTCTAAAGACATACAGTATCCCTGCCAAAACTGTTCTGCTTTGAATATAGGGACAGGTCAGAAACCAAATCAGATCTAAGCCGCATTATGCTTTGGCACAAAATGCAATTCAACATGGAAAATCCCATTTAATGTTTTGATGTTTGCAAAAATATGTATGATTCCGCAGACTGTTAATATTGAGGAGCTTTTTGCCATAATCACTGAATTATGAATGGATAAATCTAACAAAATTCAAAGTGGCCACCGTCTCGCATTGTCTTTGAATATTTATCACTTTTGTAAACAGTTCAACCTTGCCAGTTTTCTTTCTCGTTTAATTAGCATTTTGTTGCTTGCAAAGCGCCCGCCAAGCGAAACTTAAAATGGCTGGCGCGCACTGATTCCTTTGGATGAAGTCCTTGTAGAATCACAGGCCACTTTTCCACAACAAGGCCGCTTTGGTGCTTTGCGGAGGTCAAGAGGTTCTCTCCCAGTGGAAATATCTAGGTCTGGTCGCTCCAGGAAACTTGGCCCTAGCGATGTCCTCTAGCACGCAAAGCAATTTAGAAACAATGCACAGTCAAGTCTGATCTGCATAGACAAAATGACAAATGAGAAATATCAAACTCTTCGCTGCACGGCATAAACGTTTCCTTGCAAAGAATAAACCCAAGCTCTCCCGGCTACTATTGATTTTTTTTTTTCTTCGTGTGATGTGAAACCAGCAATCAGCACTCAGGCTGGCAATAGCTTGAAACGGCAGCCGAGACGTCGATGAGTCGCCAACACATTTCAATTAGCCAGCCGCCCTGGACGATCTCTCCCCCGGGGCAAAGAGGGGAAGGGTGGGGTGCACTAAGCCCAGGTCCACATATGGTTCCATGCTCGCTCAAATCAATCAGATAAGGCAATGAAGGGCAGTTTATATAGGCTGCAGCCAACTGACTGATCTCGTTGGCGCTTGTGTCTGTCACAGCGCAAAGTAGAAACTCGTTTATGTGTCGATTGACACGGGCGGAGCAATGGTCACGTGGTTAAATGTTTCGCTCTTGCAAGTTCTTGCTCAAGCAATTCAGAACAGTTCACCATAAAAACACCATTTGCCTATAAAAGCCATCATTTTCCGTTTTTTTTCAGCTGGTTGTTTTGTATGAACAAGACTGGCACAGAAGTCCTCCAGGTTTTAATCCGTGTTAGTATCAGAGCTGTACAAAACACAGAGAACAAGAAATAGAAAAAGCAATGATAACTGTTCATTTCTCTGCTAACGGCATCGCAGCTGCCAACGCTTCCGTCTTTTTGATTGTGGTGAATGACTTGTGAGACACGTTATACAAACACTCAGTCAACCAGTTGCTCAGGTTGCTTTCGAATTGGCTGTCCTTCATTGTCACATCTGTCTGTGGCTCGATCATAAAAACATGTTTAACATTTTATGTTGTCGGCGTGATTGTTTTCCAAGCAGATCAGAAAGGAAAAAAAATACTCAACAGCCTCACCACAAGAGGGCAATATGTTTGGAGGAACCTCCAAACACTGCCAACCATCAGCACTTGTTGAATACGACAGTCTATGCATTCTCTCTTTCCAAAATGTTTTGCCATATTGAAATCTTTTTCAGGACTGAGTCATGCTACTGAAGGAATCTTGGATGGCCGTGAAGGATAGTAGTGGGACTGCTAACCAAGAGCACGAAAACTATGACAGTTGCTGAGCTCACGGTGCCCTAGGAGGAGTGGTTGGCCACATCTCACCAACAGAAAATGCCAAATACCAAGAACAAAGGGTTGCACACAACCATTTTCCCCACTCAAGTCCGCGGGTTCCCAGCAACATCCGAGCACTACTTCCTCCAGAGGGCTGAGCTGGAACCATCAAACAGCTAAAGAAAGTCACCACTGATATGGCCGTAGGTGGCGAGCCCGGCTCAAGTTGGCTATGGCTGAAAAGAGCTCACACTTAGAAGCTTTCAGCAAGTGAAGACTAGTCAGTCGTTGCTGGCCTACTCAGATATACAAAGTCAGGGACAAAACATCTGCGAAAATGAAATCATGGCTCACTTGATTTGGAAGAGTTTCCAACAATGTGCATGCTCCCATGAATACCATCTCAGAAGATCCATATCCTCATGCCGTTTCAGCCGGTGGCAAAGGATGTTGGATCTTTACTGCACCATAATGCTACATAAAACATACATAAAAAGCGGGGAAATTTGTTTGTGGGAGACATTCGAAGGGGCCTTCCATTTGTGAGTTCTAACATAATTGGCTTTTAAATGAAGCCTCCAAAAGATGCAGTCGTCAAGTTGGGACAAAATCCAAACACTTTGTCAACAATTATAGATTTTGCTATTTAAATGTTTTCCAACTTCTTGGGTTAGATTGGTGGATTAAACAAATCTGGATTTGAATAGTCCGCAAAGCAGACCACTAGATGGGCTCCAGCCATATTGTTTCATTTCCTGACAGCTCGCCTGAATAACAGATTGGTGCCGCCATGGTGTGTGCATGCATGCATGCATACATGCGTGCGTGTCTGTGCTGTACATTCTCCAATGAGGGGCCAGGAAGGGGGGGTTGCAGCAAAAGACACGGGGCCGCAACGACAATCTTCCACACCAACAAACCGACACACCATCTCACCCCCCGCCGCTCCACTCCCCCGCCCTGCCCCACAGAACCCTTCTGGCCTTTTGCTCCTCGCCTGGCTGGCGGCCCTGCATCACGCAGACACACCACAGGCTCCACCCCCCACAGCCACAACGCCCACACCTCCCGACATCCCCACTACACACACACACATACACACACACCGCCTCTCTCGATCGATACGGTTCTCTTCGCCTTTCATCTGACCAGAGCTTTAGAGGAGCCACACTTCCTGGAGCAAACCCAATACAGCGCCCCCTCCCAGTGTGTTTGTGTGTGCGTGTTTGTGTGGGTGGGTGGATGGATGAGTACTTTCCTCTATGTTCCTGTGCTTATGAATGAAAATAATTGGTTACATGAGCTCAAACATGCAAACTGGAAAGATTTTCAAGACTAAAAAGCAAAATGAAAAGTGAATGCTTGTCTTTATGAAGAAGAAAAACTACCGCAATCTACTACAACCCTTTTCTTCTCTTCACCTTCTCACATGATATGTAACCTTATTTGGGAATTAAGCTTATTTCTTCATCTTACCATTAAATGTGGAACCACATCTTATGAGTTGTCTAACAGAGCTGCAAACTGTTCGTGACTGTCCGTATATTGTCATGAAAATCACTGAACGTTAGCTTGTTACGCCTATTACAATTATTGTTCCATACAAGTAAAAAAAAAATAAGGAATCATGGTCACATTGCTCAAAAAAGTCTAAAACATGAAAAAACACTTAGTATATAATTGATAAATGTTTGACAACGCATCCTAATTCGGCCGCTCTGCTCCAATAAAGTTGTACAGATACATGTACAGTTAAAGCTACATATAGCTATGTATAGCATCGTCAGTCCGTCACCAAGTTCCGCTCAGTATTCCAAGCTGACCCATATGGCCCCAGTCCGTTCCTCGTCACCAATCCGCGTCAAGAACATAATTTCCACATCACATGCAGGTACCGCATAAGCAGAAATGCAAAAAATAAAAAAAATAATAAAAATAAAATAAAAACAACAAACGCGCGCACACACACACACAGTGTGGTTATCAGTGTGAAATATAAACAATAAAACAATAACAATATATTTGGGCTGCGTATCAGGTAAGCAGCACCTGCGTGTGACATGGTACCGCTAGAACAGAACGTTTCAACCAAACTGTTTGGGAGTCTTCACGGCGTCAGTCTTCAATCTCCAGACTGAAACCCCATAGAGCATGCATTTTACTGTCTTAAGAGGACACTCAAGGTATTTACCTCTCCACCATACACACACACACACACACACACGCACCCACACGCACGCACAAACTGCAACAACTGAAAGAGCCTGTGGTGAAACAGAAAGAGACTGTGGTGGAAGCCTGTAAAGCTTCACAAAGATTGCGAACATCTGATTATGTCAACACGTCACATGTTAGACATGGTTATGTCAATTCACAACTAAATATTATATATTCACATTTGTTCCAATATGTTTGCTTACCTAAAATGTTGGTGTGACAAATGTATTTTTTTTTGTTTCCACTCCAGCATACTTGTATGGACTCTCAGCCAGTATTGACTTTTCGTAAGCAAATGAATGAGATTTTGACCTTCTGTGACTGGTTTCATGCGTTTGAGTCCATCTGTTTGCAATGTTTGACGTAGGCTGCTACGTTAGCTTCTGGCGTCTGGATCACTGCCACACGCTTGTCGCATGTGATCAAAAGGTAGAGTTATGTTATGTGAGAGTTTTTTAAATTTGATCATATATTAGTAGGCCAATGGTTCAGGGTTGATTGCTGCTCTTCATTTGACGTTAGAGAGAGTTTGAAGAGTGTGTTACAGTTTTTAACAACAATGGCATGGTGTTTTCACAGATTTGTTGATACTATTCTTGTGCTATAGTTTGTAAATGTTATTTTTGATTGTCCATGCGATCACAGAATATGACATTTCAATTCCAACTGAGCTGTGGAGAAAGGGGAAGATTAAATACCGATGCTTCTTTCTACCACTTTTTAAGCATGTTGAGTCTGTATATTGTAGATGTTTGTTGTCTTATATAAAATTGTTTGAGTTACTGCGTACAATCATGTTTGAAAAAAATCTTTCATTTTTTTTTCACGTGAAAATTAATAATGTTTAAAAAAAAATCTTGTTCATGTTAATATAGTTTTGATGATCGAATTTGGACTCTGGAAAAAAATCATTCCACATAGAGTGAATTACGTCAGTGGGAAACTCATATGAAAGGGGGGATTTAACTGACACATTTGAAGTGTAACCTGCATGAACAAACATGAATCATTCCTAAATTCAGCATTACACGCAAATTATTTCTTCAATATTTAGAAGGTATACACAGGGACATTTTCTCAGTCCAGTGGTGCAACATTAAGCGCCGCATTTTTCAGGTGCGTTAAGGACACTTTACTGTTCCCTGCGGTCAGACGGAGGGAGGAGCCGAGTTTAGGGGGGGGGGGGGGTGAGGGGGGGTGTACAGGAAGGTACTTGGCAGGAAGATGAAGAGATGAAGATCAAACGGACCAGCGTGAGGGTGATTAATGCAAAGGGAACATGCAGGGTGAAAGCAAGGCAATAAATCAGCCGTTGGGCCTCCATGCTAATTGTAATTGAAATTAATTAGTTTGGTGCATGGTGTCGTGAAATGCAACTTGTCCAAGGGACATGACGCTTTGGGTACCTTTGAGTATGGCATTTCCTGGTCAAGGTCAGTGCATCATTAATGACCATCAAAAAAGGTTTGGATTGCACATTGATGAATAAACTAACAACAGAATATTTATTTGTTAAAGATTGACAAATTGGCAGTGGTTGAGTGATTTCTTTGTGTGTGTGTGAGGGGGTGTTAGGATTACCATAACCCACATTGTCCTTTAGAAGAAAAAGTGCACAGAAAATGTTAACATTAACATTTTATGTTTTTCAAACACTCATATCTCTTAAAAGGGCAATTTAGCAACAACGAGTACTTGCATACTTCCTGTTTGTTTTGGTCCAACCTGTCAGTAAGTCATTGCATTCATAGATGTATAAATTGCAGAGAGTCATATATTAACTCACAGTCCATCCCTCATAGGCAAGCAGCTAGCTGCCTTTTCATTAACTCAACAGCTCACTAGCTAATTGGCTCTTGCACAGACCTGCCCGCGTATGTGCGTGTTTGTGTGTTTTTACCTGAAGTGAAGGTCAGCCAGAGATGGACCTGAAGAAAAAAAAACATCATACATCTTTCCACGCTTTACAATTTTGTGTAAATTGATGATACCACGAGCATATCATGAAATACAACCAATACGCATGTTAAAAACTAAAATACACAATCAAACCATATGATATTGTACGTATGCTTAATGCAAAGATAGAATGCAAAATACTATAGACGGATTGACAGAAATTAGCATCAATGTTGCAGGAATTATTAACCTTCAAGGTTAATACACGTGGAGCAGTACCAGATACAAACATACATTACTCACAAGCCTCCTGTATATTCTCTCAGCTCCAAGGGAAGAACGACTATCAATTAAGTCTAGTTGGGGATCTTCTCTTTTACTCTTCAACTTTCTTATATTATGCTGTATGTTTTCCAGTAGAACCCACTGCTGCCCAGCAAGTTAAGGCACAATGTGGTACTACACTGAAGGTACGCACCTGGACTTATTAGTACAATAATACTAATACTGCAAAAATGCATTAAAAATGATCACTTAAAAATCTGCAAAACATGAAAGATAAATTGCGATATAGCCTGGGTTCAACTGTATAGTCATAGCTGAAACAGATAAGAGGGATGCATGTTGTGTTGAGGACCCAGTGGAATTTTTCACAACTTGTTCCACTGTGGGATTCAGTCCCCATGTTCTGATCTAATAAATTGCCCCCACGAGACTGCAGATAGCAGCCTTGCTGCAACAAAATAACATCAGCTGCTGCTCATACTCAAAGAACACTTGAGAAGTGGTCTTCATCAGTTCTTCTTACACTTCGGCAGTGGTCCCCTACCTTTTTTTTGCCACGGGCCGGTGCATACAAGTCCGTAACTGTTGCAGACCAGCAAGCCTGGATTGGTGTTGGTTGACTAATAAAATGCTGCAACAAAAAAGGCTTGATGTACAGCGGTACCGGTTTAATTCATTCCTCGACCAAAATTATGACTCAATTTACTTGTATATTGAATCGGCGTGGGCTAGTGAGTACAATCAGTAGCATGGCAGGTCAGTCTCCATGAACTTTTCGACGGTAGTTATGGTAAAGCTGCTTGCGAGTGTTCTCGCCTCACAAAACAAATGGCCGCCAAAAAATACCCACCATGCGAGGTCATGACACACTGGTCGAGGTCCTCATTTGACTCAAAATGTTTTGTACGATTTTCAGAAAATTTCTGATGAGGCGTGGGGCCATTGTCCGAGCTGTCGGGGCTGTTTGCTCGCAGCACCACACTCTCTGTTAGGGCCAGGGGCTTTTCTCTGATTGCACACTCCCTCCACCACAACCACAACCACACCTCCCCTCCCCAACCCCCTACGCCGTCCTTCCCCTCCGTCAGGAATCTATATTTCATAAGCGAGCTGTGGAGCTCCAGCGCCCAATTATCAGCAGATAAGGCGCAGGAAGCCCTGGAGCGCCGGCACGGCTATTTAGACGGGCGGCGGGAGGGAGGGAGGCAAGGGGGAAGGGGGGAGGGGGGAGCGGCAGAGCGAAAAGGCAGGCAGGCAGGCAGGGACTCAAACCCCCCAGGGGTGCGTCGCCCTCACCACGCTATTTTTTCCCTCCCTTCTCTTTTTTTTCCCCCACTCCCTCATTGACGCACAACCCCCCCCACCCCTGCTGCCACCCTCGCTTCCCTCCCCCCCATCAGCGGCAGGGTTCAATTAGTGCCGGCGGCGGCAAGCACCCACAGCCCCGCTAAGCCTGCGAGCTGAAGCGTCTATCAGCACACACCAACAACACGCAAGGCTGACTTCATCCAGTGCGCTTGCGTCACAACTGACTTGCAAGAGCTCAGAAGACCAGCTATATTCGACTTTGCCGTTTTTTTGGGTCTGCTGTTGTCTTCTGTGGTTGTTTTTAATTGAACATAGATAGAAATGCAGTCTGCAATCATAGCAAAGTGGAATCTAATGGTTGACTATGACCATATGCCACGTCGAGCCGTCACCTCATCACAGCGGGGGTCAAACTTGATGTGCCTCTCACGTTTTCAGACCCGATGGAAAAACAAACGGCGACCGGCACCGCTGAGCAAGGTCAATCAGGGGTCAGGCACAGCTCATGGATACGAGACGGATATCGATTCACGGGGACAGGCCGCAAGCATGCGTACACACACTTTCTTTCCCCTCCTCTTTTTTCTCTGCAGTCACAGGGCAGGCGTCAGCCAATAGATCAGCCAGGGGCAGGAAATGGCCCAGGTCAGAGGGGACAGTGTGTGTGTGCGTGCGTGCGATGAAAAGACTAACAGCCTGCTGAAAGCCACTCTCAGACAGAGCTGTTCAGGACCTTCTGGCTTTGTCAATTCACCTCGAATCAGCAAAGAAAAATCGCCCCGGCCAAACACTGCTGGCTTCTATTTTACTGCCCCTGTGTGTCCAACATCTCCACACACACACACGAGTCAGCCACTATCATTAGGATTTACGGTTGTCCAGAGCCATGCAAGTCATTGTTTGTGAGTGCATCTATTTAGTACGCACGAGGGGTGCGTGGTCTTGGTGCCATGACACAGGGATAAGACGGCGGCGAGGCGAGGCCGCCTCACGAGGACCAGAGGCTCAGCTGGAGTCCTGCACGTACAGCGTCAGCCGGCGCGCAGGGCGTCATGTGTGTGCATGTGCCATGTATGATTGCTGTGCATGACTGAATCAGTATAGGCCTGTGTGTGTGCGTGTGCGTGCACATGTGCCTAAATGTGCATGTGTGTATACTGTATATGTGAGAGAAAGTCAGAGGGCAGTGAAGCGGAGGAGGGCAGGCGACGCTTCCAGGCATAGAAAGCAGGCCATCTCCCACTATGGACAATTTCAAAGAGAAAAGGGGGGCGGCTGAGGGGCGAAAGAAGTGAAGCAGCCGAGGATTCCAGCTTATAAGAGTTCATTTGCATGAGATAAGCTTTTCTATTGTGGTCACGCCTAATAATAAGTGCATATCACAGCAAGTCTAATGGGGAGAGTCATACAATGGTGTTCAACGGTCGTTTTGTTTTAGAACGCAGTGGTATTGCCAAGGTCACGCAATCTATTGCGCGATAACGTCCAAAAAACAGGTTGTTTGGATTTCAAAACACTAGGAGAGGCTTTGAATGCGAGTCCACTAACTTTATTGAGCGTCCGGTGTATTGTGGACCCAGCATGGTCATGATGAGCATTTGCAATGTTTTTTTTTTTTTTTTTGGCCGAACCTAACCACCCATTAATCGGCGAAACACCCACGTATTTGCAAGTCAAGGCAACTTTATTTGTATAGCATTCAATGTGCTTCACACAACCAAAAGCAAAGCTCCTAAAACAGTCACAAACAGGACCAAAGTAGCTCATTAAAATGACAAAAAAAAAACTAAAAACAAAGGAAAAGAAGTGAAAAGCAGCTTTCTGAAATTACTTAACAACCGAAGCGTGAAGCTGATTGTAAAAATACTGCTGCGTCACCATGTTTACTTTGAAACCTGGGCCCTAGGAATTGACCCGGTTCTGCAGACCACAGAGCCCTACTGGGTTTATATTCAATTATCATTTCCTTAATGGATTCAGGACCCAAACCATTCTGTGATTTATAGACCACTAGGAGAAATTTAAAATCTATTCTACAGCTGACTGGGAGTCAGTGTTATCTTTCTGAATGGAGAAATGTGTTCTGATCTCTTTGTTCTGCTCAGAACCCAAGCTGCTACATTCGGAATGAGCTGCAGCTGCTTGCCAAGGAGTGTCAATTGTTTGCGTATTTTCACTATTAGTATCTTCTTTGTTTGGGGTTTACAGTACACCTACTATAAAGCCCGGTTATGTAGGGATTTTATTTTATTTGTGTTTAACTTTTATGTATCTACATAAGGCAATTGAAAACAGATTGTGTTTTGCAAAACCAACCTGGCAAAAGACAGCAGACTTAAGAAAGGCAAAAATAAAAGTTTAAAAAAAGGAAACAAAGGAAATGAGCGCCAGAGCCACGTTTGCCCTCTTCGGCAGCTTGTTGAACCTTCACAAACATTCACGAACAAGCTGCTGTTGGCCACACTTCACACCAAGATACTCACACGCAGACTTGCTGACATAACGACACCCCACCAGGCCCAGTCTCTAAAATCTGACATACACGTACAGCATGTAGTCTCGGAGGATCGCATAAACCGAGGCAAATTTGGACAATGAGAGCGACTCTCATTTGACCGTCTTCTGCACCGCCGCAAGATGGCGACACTGTGCTCAGTTGGTAAAAGAGTCGATGTAGTGTAGAAGAAGAACAGAGCAATACAAGCGACCAAGGAGAGCCACGCAGCAGCTTTCATTCAACGCCAATCTCCATGGAAACTAAGGCTTGACTGAAAGACTGCGTGAATTTGGACACTGGCATGCAGTCAAGGTGCACTGAAAATTATGCATTGTGGCCTTCAAATTTGGCCTTTGGCGGACGCAGCCTACGAATTTGGATTAGCTTGTAGCAACACATGTGGGACAAACAACACGTTTCTTGATGGTCTTTCCAAAAAAACTCTCTGGGAAAAAAAAGCAAAATTTCTGAAAGAAGGAGCATCTTTTCTGTCCCCGGAAGGAACCACATTTTTTTTTTGTTGAATTCTGAACAACCTGAAACATATTGTACTTTTTCATGTATTTTTGTTTGTACTGTTTTTCCAGTAGCCTCATCAGAGGATAACAAGCTGAAGACAAACGACAAGCTCACAGCAACAGCAAAACAGTTAGGAGGAAGCGAACTACCCCAGTTGACACTAATTCCACGGCGAGAGTCCCCCGGCAGCTAACTTCAGACATCTGTTTTCAGTTTGCTTGCAGCGCTTTGACGCGTTTCCTGTGCTGCTGCTTCACGCAGGGCCGGCCACGACGCAACTCTTCCAACGCCACCAAAGCCAAACCCTGGAGACGATCAACTGCATGACTTAGCGGCCCACACATAAGCACTTAACAAACCACATTAAGGGGGAATTTCAAATCACGTATCGTTTGGCTAAAAAGCTTGAAGATGAACATGGGAGAGAGATAATATCATCATATTGATGATCTTTTCTTATCGCCTCAAGAGATAGATGAGGGGATGAAAAGTGATGATCAAACAGCAGCAGAAAATGAAGCTTTTGAATATATGTCAGTAAATCAAAGGAAGTTAAAGAATTGAAGCTGAACTTTGGCTGATATTCTTACTAATTCGTGAGCAAATTACGTAAAAAAAAATCAATCACCTGGGTGCAAAAATGATCGGATTTTAAATGATCTCATTGATACCCAGCTCTTAATGCACCGATTTTTTTCTTGATAGATGGAAATACCTGCATATTGAAAATACTCAAAGAGGACAAATTACTGCATAACTAAAATAATTGTTGATCATTTTGGTTGTCCTGGCTCCCCCTACAGCTTGTTAGACTAATTACATTTTCACGTACTTTAATTGGAAACTTTCCTCAAGTTTGTATCTTCACACAAAGTTCCTAAAAACTGCAGTGGTTAGTGATAATCTGAATTTTTGACCAACATTTGCTACTTAAACTGCCAAAGAAAACCATGAATTGTGATCTCTTGATTTTCTGGCATCATCACCAGGAATGCTGATATTTACGTTTGACATCCTTGTGATTTGTGATTTGCATGCAATCGGCTACGAAAGACAAAGGTCAGCAAAAAACAAGCAGATTTGATTTCAATGTTGTTTTGATGATCTCCTCACTCATTATTCAAGTATCTGCCTACTACACGCCCATCCAACTCTGAAAAAATGTCTGACAGTGACAACGTGCAAGTGTCTTGTGCAGAGCTAAAAACGTTGCATCAGCTGCCAACGTGAGAGGAGTTGAGCAATAATAAACTGCTTCAGTTTATTTTGGGGAAACCCATGAGCATTTCGGAACCACAATTGTGTTGCATTCGGACACATTTGGGGGAGAATGCATTAGTCAACAAAAGCTTTCACATGCAAAAAAATATATTGGTGAATGTCCCTTATTTTTATTTATGAAATGTGGCAACCCGAGGACTAACCAATAAGCTCCTTACCATATCAAATTAAGAAAAGAGAACCAGTCCGAGAAAAGCTTACTTACATTTGGAATATTTTTTTAAAATAATGAGAAAACAGCTCACTTAAAATTTCAAGCATTTCTGGCCAATGAAAATTGTTTAAGAAAAGGGTATCCTGGACAATAATATTCATAGAGTACATTTTACTCTCAAAAGACTCCATATATTTGTTACTAGTTAACAGAGTTGAATTTGAGAGTAAATTTTTCAGCGTAAAATTCTCAGAGTGAATTTTACTCCGAATATTTTACTCTCAATTTGGACACTGCTTACTGGTAACAAATATTTGTTTTTAGAGGAAAATGTACTCTATAAAATTGTCTGCGTGCTTATTTCCAACAGAATTATCGTTCAAGTCCAATAAAAGAATATACATACATATACATATTTATATACAGTGAACCCTCGCTACTTCGCGGTTCACCTTTCGCGGGTTCAGTGCTTCGCGGGTCTAAAAAATATTCGGGGGCATTGTAGTTTCGCCGAGCGGCACGACGGGGCGCTGGAGCGGTTAGACGGCCGGCGTGCGCCGAAGAAGAGCGTGGGCGAAGAGGAGAGTGGACGAAGAAGAGCACGTTCCCCCGGGCAGATCGGGGGCGACGTTTCACGCGGTTCGGACCGTACCAGAGCTCCGGCCAGCGTGCGTGGCAGTTAAGCCGAAGAGGAACAACTTCCGCCCGGGCACTAGCGGGGCCACATTTCGCTCCCTTCGGGACCGTGCGAGAGCTCCAGAGGAGACCGGCCGGCGTGCGTGGCAGTTAAGCCGAAGAGGAACAACTTCCGCCCGGGCACGAGCGGGGCGACATTTTGCTCCGTTCGAGACCGTACGAGAGCTCAGGAGGAGGCCGGCCGGCGTGCGTGACAATTAAGCCGAAGAGGAGCACCTCTTCCGCCCGGGCACGAGCGGAGCGCGAGGCTGTCAGTTATGAATGAATAAATAAATAAATGAAGAATGCCACCTTTCATTTCAGAGGGCACACCGGACGGCGTACCAGCAGGTAAAAGTCGAAGTAATTAAATAAATACAAAAAGAAGTAATTGAATAAATACAAAAAGAATGGCTGGGGAATAAAAAAAATAATAAGTTTTAACAATAATTAGTTTTTTTGTTATAACATGAATTTCACTCTCTCTCTCTACCCGTATTCTATATGGTGTACTGTATACAGGAGGGTATACTGTATACCTGTATAGGTTTTTTTAAGCATTTTTGAAGGGGCGTCGCTACTTTGCGGCTTTTCAGTTTTCGCGGGTGGTCTCGGTCCCCATTAACCGCGATAACCGGGGTATTACTGTATGTATATATATATATATATATATATATATATACATACAGTAATACCCCATACAGTTTTTTTTCAATGTAAAATGGATGCCTTTAGAAACACTGCTGTTAGCTTACTACAAGTCAGTTATAGTACGCTCTCTACACGAACAGCTATCGTGTATTAAAAATGTGAACAAACGGCACAGTAAGTCATGTGACAAATGCTGCAGCGCATCCACAAAGTTTTTCAGTGAGGTGATTCCCTCTGTGGGCGAGTGGAAAGATGGTGAACCGAAATGAAGAAACAAAAACATGAGAAAAAAAAAATACTGCCCACGAAGGCTTGCAGCTCTGCAGAGGAGCACAACAACCTCACAGGTCACTCACAGGATTATGGGTAGTGAAAGTGGTAACGAGGGCGTGAAAGCATCGAAAGACGCAAAAGCACTGCAATGAAGAAAAAGAGAGGTGACAGGAAGGTGCTTTTGAAAAGGATTTCCTGTATTGGAACGACTCCCTACATGTACAGCTCACAGAACAATCTTTCAGTTGACACTAACCTGGTTAATGATGCATATCTGAAAAAAAACAAAAAATTAGACTTGTTTTTAACTCACTAGTGAATGACATGTTCTTAATTAACTTGGCAAAGCACAGGCGCTGATGCTTTGGGTTTAGTATACAGTGTTTGTATTTTTCCAGCATAATTCAAAACTTGTAAAGAGGAGGCAAAGTAGTAAAGCATCACGATTTGATAAAGAATCATGTGAAAAAAGGAGAAAGCATTTCTACCTCAGCCAAGCTTGCAGGTGGGAGGGCGAGTGATATCAAATCAGCTTGTTTGTTCGGTCAAGACCACCCATAGAGGGTCAACCCTTTTAGAGCATTTTGACTTATTTTTTAAGACCTTCTTTCACCCTTCTTCAACAAGAAAAAAAATTGGATTCTACTTTTTTCCATTTTTTAGTCATCAGCAGAAGAACATATTTGAGTGTTACAAAATTGAAATATTTCTCCAAGTAGCCAGCACAATCGTGCTTTTTGCTAAAAAGGAACCATATTGCTAGCGGAATCCTTGTCGCTCCAAAATCAGCACTTTACATGAGGCCCCTGTTATGATAAGTGTTACCACTGGGAGGCGCTGCTGTTAGTTGAGGACTGTGTGAACCAAGTAGAATAAGAACTGTTGTTGTTAACTTGGATGGCATTAAACTTGTGTGAATAAACGTTCTAAGCTGCAACCTCAGGCGTACTTTATCATTATTTAACACAAACACGACAACCCCGAAAAAGTATGTATGTTCAACCATTAAACGACATCAGTAGCAAAGCAGCCTTCGACCTTTACATTGCCACCACAATGTGTAACTGTAGCATGATGTTATTTATTTATTTTTTTTAATCAAATGTAATGAAAGTGTAAAGGAGCCGCACATCTTCCAACATGATCAGTTTTTGCCTTGCCACTCCAAAGACTATTTCTCCAAAAGTCTCTGGGATCATCAAGGCGTTTCTTAAAACAAGCTTTTGTGCTCTTGTTTCCGCAGCAGTGTTTTTCACCCCGGAATTCTCCCGAGGATGCCATTTTTGCCACGGATTGTTCTCATGGTTGACGTAGGGCCAGAAAGGTTTAATACTGCATCTTGTATCCATTTAGTTTTCCTTGTGAGATTTTAACAATGGCTAAATGATCTGAAACATTCAAAAGCGATAATATGCACCTTTGACACAGTCCACACCACAAGAAAACCACTCTGAATAATTTTTTAGAGACATCTAAGAATCTGGACTTTGAACGCAGGAGGGAAATGCTCAAATCTCTACCAATCCGTCAGCATGTGCGTGGCCCGCTTTAGTAGTGGTCTGTGTGTGGAATGTGTTTTGTTCCCATTCACTTTTTTGATGTGCATTCCTGCAAGAGTATGTGCCTACATTTGCGCAAAGTTTCAATTCCAAGGACAAAAGTTCAATTCAAGAATGAAATCACATTTAAGATGTACACACTTGGATGCATTATCATTATCTTATCTTATCTTATTATTCACGTAGTGTTTTTATTCTGGGCCCGCCTTCGTTTTTCCAATCTGTCTGGTGTGAGTGTGAACAAGGACAAATGAAAGTTTAAGGAGGCAGTATTGATTTGTGTTAAGGTCAGGGTCATCACTATCGAAAAAAAAATCAACAAACAGCCGCCAGCATCCTCCTTAGCGAAGCTGCTCACCTTTTGACCTGGTCAGCCGTTACCATGGCAAATGATCCTGAACCACAAGACCTATATTTCCACCCCATTGCAGAGCTCAACAGTGTTGGTGGGACAGCCACCAATTAAACATATCTACATTGTAAACGCCCGTTATACTTTAGGGCAGGGGTGCCCGACCCCAGTCCTCGAGGGCCTCTAACTAGCATGTTTTAGATGTCTCCTTCCTCCAACACACACTAATTCAAATGATCAGCGCATCAGCAAGTTCTGAGGAGCCTGATAATCTTGATCATTTGAATCAGGTGTGTTGAGAAGAGTGAAGATCTAAAATGTGCTGAATACGGTCCCTCGAGAACCGGGGTTGGACACCCCTCTTCTAAGGGATATGGACTGAACGGTGAAACAAATATTGAAAAATTAAGACTTATTGATGACGTTCCCTTCTAAATATTTATAATTGACAATATTCATAGTCTGAACCAGTGATGGGTAACTAAAATGATGGAGGAGGGGGCCCAACGTTTTTCCATTAGTGCTAGCTCACTTCCTAAACGGATGTATGACAAAAATGTCATTTTAAATATGCATATGTGTCTTCTTTTTTATCATAGTATCTAAACATATTTCATTTCTCTTAATACATTTCTCAATGCATGTATAAAAAAATGGTCTTCAAAAACAAAGGGTTTGAACAATCCACAAATAACCACATATTGTGATTTATTTTTTCTGCAGTGCAAAGCTTCAATGCACAAAAAATACCTTTTAAGGAAGGCACAAAACTGCTGAGCAGCAAACCAACATTATGTGCAATAAGTCATTTTGTGCATTTTAAGTTCGTGTATTACTTATCCCTTACGTACTTTTCTAGCCATTGTGAATCCATTTGAGTCATGACAGAACAAAAAAAAACATTTAATGTCTTTTTTTCCATTCTGAAATTTGATAACTTTTCCTAAGGTGACCCAAACAAACCCTGAAAAATATAATTGAATGTCTTTTATTTATTTATCTATTTTTTGGGTGCAGTCGCTACAAGGTTTGTGTAGCGTGAAGCTGTCCTTTCTCAAATTTAACGCGTCTACTGAACTGGATTTTAGGGTTACCAGTGTTAAAAAGGGGAAAATGGTGGTAATTGTGGAAACATTTAGATGTGGCTATTTTTCATAGCACAGCGCATTCAAGAGGATGACTGAAATGGTCCATAGAGCCGTCTGCGTTCCCCTCACATTATCACAAGGTTTGGGCAGAAAGAATGTACACATTAAAAACAAATCGCTTACAGATGAGTTGATGTCTAACAACTTGGGCTAAATTTAGCTCCTCTCAAACCAAAAGCTCTTACAATGGTCTCCATGTATTACTTCAACGTAATGCACTTCCTTGACACCAATTACAACATTCCAATTTGCCAGGGCTTTGGCGCCATCGAGTGGCATTGTAGGTCATCCGGGAAAAGAGCCCAAAAAAATGCGAGTCAGTGAATATTGAATGTGTTTGCGATGACTTTTGGCGATCACCATTATACTGCTCACATGAAGTACTGAATGCATTGCCTGTTGTAAATCATCACAATGGGCTGTAACGAACATCACCAGCACGTCATCAGTTTGCAACCATCCAACTCATGTTGGACTCCCGAAGAGATCCCTGGCTCACCCACTCTTTCCATCTCGCCCCTTCATCCCTCGCTCCCTCTCATGCCCCTCCCTCCCTGCGAGGCTGGCAGGCGGTGCGCTAACCAAGCCTCTGGCAGTGTGTTCCTATCCTGCAGGAGCCCTCAGGTTCCAACCTGTCAATATCTTAGCAAAGAATCTTGGCTCTGCCGTGGCTCAGTTAACTTCCTCACCCACCGCAAACGCGGAGGGAGGGGGGGGGCGGAAGAGGGGTTTCTGTCCTTCTGCCAACCCAGAGGCAAGCGCCGTCACCCTCAGCCCGTCACCGCACCCCCCAACCCTCCACCCTCCGGTCCCTCTGCAAACACACAGCGTGCACGGCCATAAAGGCCAGCATCCTGGCAGCCCCAGCGTGCAATATGGCAGCTGACGGCAGTTTTTCTGCTTGCTGACGTCTTAGATGTTTTGGATGGCGGTCACGTCGAAGCTCGCTGAGGTTAAAATGGGGGGGGAGGGAGAAAAGGGGGTTGGGAGTTTGGAGAGGAACGCTAGTGTCCTCAAAATTAGAGAGAGCAAAAGAGGGCAAAAAAGGAAGATATTTTGGAATGATGTAAATTGGGTGACAGAAACTCAAGGTGAGTTCTTAATGCTGGTCTGTGAACTGCACGCACATATGCCTCATCCCAACGTGTGACAGCACGTCTCTTGTGTGTGCGCGCTCAGACACGCACACGCGCACGCACACGCACACACAAAGTTCCTGACTGCAAGGCACCGCGGCTGTCTGCTTGGAGCTCAGGTTACTGCCAACCGGCGGGACAGACTTTATGGAAGCCTGCTCCCACACCCACTCGACCCGTCCACAAGGCTCCGGAGGAGGTATCGGGTTGCCAGTTCAGCGCCGGACAGGCTTTGCGCTGGCGGCAGCTTGTGATCTTGCTTTTGTGTGTGCGCGCGTGTCTCGGTGTGTGTGTGAGTGTGCGTTTTATCTCCCACTCTTTGAGGGTAGCGGCGCACAAAGCTGCCGTCTCCTCCAGGTATGTAGGTGTGATTTACAGTGCAGACGCCTCACCACACACGCAACCGCTTCCTCCATCGCACAGCAGGAATATTTGCAGCCTCGAAGCGCTGCCGCTAATAAAGCGTGATCAGGAGCTCGAAATCCAAACGAGACGATCCACACAGTTAAGAGTTGTTTTCAACTATCCACGAGCTTCAATCCATCAATGAATGGTCAAACCTGGAAAAACAAAACGCAAAGGCCAATAAAAGATGAATTCATCCCAATACTTTTTACAATGGAATTGAAAGGAAGTTGTGTATTGTTATTTTTTGTTGCTATTCATGATTTCTATAAGTCTGCTGTAAGCCAAGGAAGTACGTAGGTTAGTAGCAAATAGCTAGTGGTGATGGGTAGATGAGGCCTCATGAAGCGTTGCAGCATGATTAAATATATTATCTAAAATTTTAACACTTTCTGTTTGGCAAAACATGTGATGGCTCATAAAGTATGCGTGGAAGTTTGATGTTCGTGAATGAAATAAAAATTTAAAAATAAAAGTCTGTATGCATCTATGTAACAGTAAAATAAATAATACAAAAACTGACATTTTAAGCCAACTAAGCTCTCTGAACAGGTTTTAACTTAAATTAAACGCGCAGTGAACGTAAACATAAAAGCTAACATAACGTCAACATTAAAACACTGCTCAGAGCACGGCTCTAGTACTTTGAACAGTCTTTCAAAGTCCTCGTTTTTTCCCCCCACTATTTTAATCGGAATCACGTCTTTAGCAAAATAATAAGTCACTTTCCACCACTTGCTTGTTTTTTTTTTCATACGGAGTGCCCTTGTTAAATGACTGTTACCGTGAGTTGTGTTGGCTTGCCGCTGACAACTGCCTAAGGCTGCCGTGTGTCTGACCTAAGTTTGGTTTGACTGTCGACGTAGTGTTTTGGGTGCCGTCTCCACAAGTGATGACGTAAACAGGTTCGCCGTGTTGCCATCCGACGTTCGAACGGAGTCTCTGCAAATAACTTCGGTTTACGTCTTGTCCTCCGGGGAAAAGCCAAACCAAATCCACACTGTCCATGTTGAGTTGCTTTTCGGGACCAGCTCTGTTTCGTGGTGACTTTCCGCCATAGCTACCCGTCACACAAACAAAAAAGGGAATGTCACGTAGGGTGCACCGTGCTTGCTGTGATTGGTTGGTCGGGTACGCGTCAGCGGCTCTGAGCTGCCGTAGAGCTAAAGGTAATTGTAATGTGCCCTATAGACAATCTGATGATCTTTTGGCTTTATGAGATCGACAACTCGTTAAAATCCTTAACGATCTAAATATCGTCATATCACCCACCACTACTAGATCCTAAGGATTATGTGAACACTTTGCCCTTTTTCTGGAGAACTGTGTGCGGGAGTTTTCTTGTTTCCGTTTCCTCAAAGTGAGGTTATACGAAAAGACTCCCAATTCTTGACAGTCAAAGAGAGATAGTAGGCACTACGGAACACTGTAAAAAGCGTATTTTAATATATTTACATGTATTTAAATTGTGTGCAAGGAGTAAAACTACTTTTAAAATGTTTTTCATTAAGTAGTCTATTGAAGATGTTCAGGTATCGCGAGGTCCGATACATATTGACTACGATAAATTACAGCAGATGTTACTGTTCACATTCAGTTCTTGTCTTGGCGAACCCTCCCATGTCTAAATTTCATATTTTTTTTCTAAAATCTATAGTATTTGGCAGTACTTGTATACTATTTTTACAAATTATTTACCAATATAAAGTGACGAAAATGGCTATGCGCTCTTTGACAATGCGATGTTAATTGCCTAACAATTTTGTTGAAAAGCGAGGCTTTCTGCCCGATGCCACCGAATATATCATCTTTTTATTGCCTGATGATCTCAACGTTTACGTTGATATTTTTAAATGAGATATTATTCAGTAGCTGTAAAAATAGTTACTGAACTAATTAAGGCTTATTTTATTCTAATGTTTAAAAGGTATACAATGCATTTATTATTGTTGACGTCATTGTTGTTGCTGCCCAGTGTTGACACCTGTGTACTTGATTTTTTTTTGCATTTTTGTTGTAAGCACAT
Source organism: Idiotropiscis lumnitzeri (assembly GCF_059441095.1). Lineage (NCBI taxonomy): Eukaryota > Metazoa > Chordata > Actinopteri > Syngnathiformes > Syngnathidae > Idiotropiscis > Idiotropiscis lumnitzeri. Next base: position 15,729,491 of record NC_142393.1, read on the forward strand.
GCGGGTTGTTTCAGAGGTTCATGAAATGGAAACTTAGACAATGTTAAGCAATATGTAAAAATATATGTTGCCAGATTTTTTTTTTTTTTTTTTTTTTTAAATCTGAAAAATAAATTGTAATTGGCCACTGAAACATGCAGTGTTACTCCAGTCTGGGTAATGTAGCAAAGGAGTGGCAGCCATGACGGAGGCCTGTGTCTGTACTCATGGCCTTAACTGTCTCTCTTTGGAGTTGTTGGCCCGGCAGAGTTGGGGAAACTGGGACGACACACAATCCCCAGTGCTTTACATCCTGTGACGGCATCATGGAGCAGCAGTCCAGACGTGCCACCCAGAGGAAGCTCATTCAAGCCACAGTGATGTCATTCTTTCAGTCACGACCCAAAGCTTGTGAGCGTGGCAGAGTGGAACATAAATTTTCTGGTAAATGGAGGTTTTCACTCTCAGCCCATGCCAGGGAAGTTGGCATTTCCGCCTTTTTTAGAAGAGAGCTGGAAATGCCAAATTTGAGGTTATACACTGCCCCCTATTGATTGGAAAAGTGTTGCAGCTGGAGCGTTCATGGGTAGGTTCTAAAAGGAGGTTCCACATCATCCCAACTGACGTGGTATTACAATAATAAAACCGAGGTGAACCTATAATTAAGACAATTTTCTCACTCAATCCCACATTTGTCACAAATAAAGTGAAGATCTTATTAATCTGATTGTGCTGTCTGCATGCTACAGAAACAACCCAGCTATGACATGAAAAGTGACCTATTTGCCGGGAAGGGGCACTCAAAAGGTCAATATTGAGGAGTCCTGCTATATGCAAAGACCTTGCAACGGTTCTGCGACTGGCTGGCTCGCTAGCGTGGCATGGAACGGCACTTATGAATAATACATGGAGACATCTGCCATCCCTGAATTATAGATCTGTGCCGTCCAAGCATATGGGAAAGGCCCAGTGAGCGCTAATGGCCAACTCCCCGTGACAAAATATGGGTTAGAGACACGTGAACGATAGTCGGGTCGTGCAACCTTTCAGTCATGTGACTGCGAGATGGACTGTAAATGTGATTATTTACATGTGAGCCGACACGTGTTATATGTATGTGTGTGTGTCGGCACCGCTACAAGTCTCCAGCACATGAGCTTCCATTGTGTCGTCTCACAGAAAAGCCACGCTGCAATATATTATATATTCCATGTTAGTTCTGCCACACAATGAACCATATGGCTTTGTTTTCTTAACCAAATTGAACTTAGCAAGTTGATGTAGCTTAAAAGGAACCTCACAAACGCTCCGCCTAACAAGCAGTGGCTGACGTCTTTGAGTCTTTCAATCAGGCTTCCTCCACTGAAGTGCAGCCTGCTTGAATATTCTATACGGCCTGCTTTAAAGAAGAGGGCGAAATAAGAGGGTGGCGGGGGGGGGGGGTATTAGCGTGCATTTTCTTTCGGCCCAGCTGAGCAGGAGGCCCGGCCTAGAAGGGACCACTTCGATCACTGCCTTTCACTGCAGGATTATCCTCTTATCAGTGCCGTAAAAGCCCGGCTAAGAAGCAGTGGTAATTAGCCCATCTTTAATTAACGAGCGCCTCGTTCCAAAGCCACCCACGGCCCGCGTCGGCTCCCGTTTGGAAGGCAGACAGCCCAGCATCAAGACGAGCAGACCTAATCTTGTTTTTGTCTGAGTAAGAAAGAGCCAAGGCGTAGAAAGAGAGCAAAGTTCATCTTCGGGCGGTCATACCAGAAAGCGAGTCCCCCGTGAACAAGCAAGCCTTCTCTTGCCTCGCATGTTTCAAGGTCTACTACCAGCTTTGAGTGCGACCATGCTGCCGTGCAGGAGCTTGGAACGTGTTGAGCTTCCAGTGTGTAGAAGGATTAGTGCAGTCGAATAATGCAAAGACTGACCATCACTCAATGGAACCATGTGAAGATCAAGGTCAAAAGTCACTTGGCGCGACAGCAGCGGTCGGGAGCTCCAGTTCCTTGAGAGCCATATCCTGCCTGTTTTGGATGAAACCCTACTTCAACACACCTGATTTAAATGATCAGGATTGTTTCAGGCTTCGACAGAGCTTGCTGATGATCTGATCGTTTGCGATTGCAACTTACTGCAATGAACTTTGATTTGGATCTTCTGTGTCATACATTTTGAGTCCATCTGTTTGTGCTCAGTTCTAGACAAGACGCACTGACTGAAGCTGCAGACTGCTAGTTTCTCGTGATAGCCTCTAGCTAACGACATGCTGACTGCCAAGCAGCCATATGCTTCTCACACATTATCAAAAGGGAGAGTGGTTTATGTCTGCTATGTATTCATGTTTTGCATTACACTAGGTGCTGAGTTAATTTTAGACCGATGTAACAGTTTCCATTAAAAATTGGAGCATAAGTTTTATTACATCATTACATGTATAAAGTGTTTAAATTGTGTTTGGCTACCTTGGGCTTGTATGACAATAGCTTAAAAAGAAATACATTTATTTCAACATGTATGAAGTTAACTGGATCAGATAGGAACTTCTTTCTACACTGATCATTAAAGTTATTCCCGTGTGCTCTTTTCTGACTTGTGACAATGCTGGTTAACATAGACAATTTATATGGTTTAAAACATGCATTTACTTTTCCATTTTGAAATCTAAACAACGCTCCTGAACGGATTGTGGTCCACCAAAGAGGTTCAGCTAAAAGGATGCTTATCGTCACAGACGGGGATGGAGGCAGACTGACTTCAACCAAGTAGGTGCATCCTCCTCCCATCACGTTTATATATGAACGGACGAACAATGCTGTACATCCCATGCACGTAATCTAGAACAACACAAGTAAGCTAATTTGAGCTATAGAACACCTCCGCTAAACTTTTCATGTCAAGAGATTGATGGTAGAAACCCAACATAAGATGCTACATTTAATTTCCGCATGAGTGGTGCACTAATTGCCAGATGCTAATGCAAAGCAAGCCACAAGGTCACAAGAAGGAGAAAACAGGGACAATGTGACGGCTCAAGACAAAAAGTGCTAAAGGGAGAGTTGGACGCAGAGCTGGCCCAGACCTGGCACAGACGGGGGGGGGTTGAGGGGGTAGGGGTGTGGGGGCGGCCCCAGCATGCATACATTAGCAGTGCTTAGGCGCACTAATTGCTTCTCACTTAGACAAATCTCCTGCAAATCACGACTGTGCCGCCAGCACTGCCCAGGCCCCCCGGGAAGTAGAGACGGCAGGCAGGCGGGCGGGCGGGCGGACGGAGCGGGAGGCAGAGGAGGAGGAGAAGGGGGGGGATGGCGGCGGCGGCGAATGAAGCGTGTGTTGCAAAGGCGCCTCAGAGCAGGATGGAGGAGGAAGAGGAGGAGGGAGGATGCTCCCTTGAGAATGAGGGAAGACAGAAAGAGAGAGAGAGAAAGAGGGATACAACTTCAACTCTTGTCCTGTCTTTCTCTCTCTCGCCATAGAAAAAAATAAGTACCCCCTCCCAAAACTTCTTCCACCCGTTTTACACAAGTCACGCTGCCAACAAAGCGCCCCCCCCCCACACACACACACACACGCGCGCACACAAAATCCCCCTCCTCTCTGATCTCACCCCTCCTCTCTCTCTCGCCCAACAGAAAAGTGGAGGAAAGATGAAACTCTACAGGGTGGGGGGATGGGGGGTGTTGATGGGGGACGCGGGAGAAAATCAATAAGACAGATGGATAGCCGGATAACAGGGTCCGGCATGCTTCAGCGGTGAGGCAATCCAGAGGGTGCCCACACAACTTCCACACAGACGGAGGCGCAGACAAAAACAGGACGCGGGGAAGAGCGTGGTGATCAGCCTCAGGAAGACGCCGTCATCCGCAACATGCGCACGCACACACAAAAACAAACACACACAAAAACACCAGCGCACACACGTGCAATGGTGAGACTTAAGCACAAATATCAAAACGTAGTACACAACAAAGCCTGGTACATGCATACCGATTTTTAACATCAACAGATTTTGAAAATGTGAGCAACTCCACATAGGATGAAGGGAAAAAAAAAAAAATCACAAAAACACAAAATTGTGTTCATACACTGCTTCAAGGTCTTCGAATTACCCACAATACATTGCCGGTTGACATATTGGTCGTCACGACCCGTTAACATAGCGTCATTTGCCATTGGTCATGCATAGTGCGTGCGTCATTGTTGGCTGCAAAAGGCGGAAAAGATTTCTATGGTCTTCTGAAAAGCAGTACAAACCAGACACTTGATGTCCACCCCAAAAAAAAATAAAAAAATTTTCATGCGAACTGTTGCCATTGGTTAGCATTATGAAGAGAGCTTCACATTTAAATGCAGCTGTTGTTTTGTGCATCATCGTTAAGATAGAAGAAGATAATTATACAAAACCCTGGACTGCTCCCTGTGAGTTGTTTGAAGGTTTATAATTTACCGTACCGTAAAGGTGGGCATTCGCTCAGACTGATGAAATAGCCGTCACTGACAGACGCTTGTTTTGCTCGCAATTGACGATAGACGGGAAACAAACAAAAAAATAAAAATATGGACGAAGCAGGTTTTTGTCCGTCTGTGTCATCGTCACTAACTGGGTCGAGTACCGAAAGACCTCTGACGATTAACAGAAACAAACCCGGTTTGTCTCGTGTGTTTGTTCGCAGGGGGTTAGTTAGAGATGACTGCATTGACGATACATATATGTGTAAGAGTGAGTACTCCGGTTTTCAAAAGGATCTCTGTGGCGAAGGAGGCATAACCAGAAAAGTTCACTTTTGCTATGATAACACAAATTTTAGGATAAATTTGTATTGCCATTTTTCTGACAGATATTGCGATTCTGATTTTATTTGCAATTTGTTTTTACAATGTACAGTGACATTGATTTACAAACATGACAGATAATGACATTATACCGTTAAAAACAAAATCTAAAATGCAAGGAAAGAAAAGACATTTTGTGAGGAATGGAATGGGGTCCTTTTTCAAGTTGTTAAAAATGGTTCAAGGCAAAAATATGTTACATTTTGTACTATTTCAATAAAAAATATTGTCCTTTAGCAAAGATAAATTGATTGAAAATATGATTTTGAGACCTATTATCATCTAGATCTCAAAACCCAGTACTCTGCGGTGCAATAATATATTGCCTTTATTAGTCCCACAATGGGGAAATTCGAGATTCGAACCCAGGCCTCCTGGGGAGACTGGGTCCTGAACGCGGCGCCTTAGACCACTCGGCCATCCTGGCAGCCAAACAATAGCAAAAAACATTGATGAGATGAAAATATTTAATATACGTTTAAACCTATTCGTCAGGATGACGTCAGCCGTTTGCGTGTAGACACAACGTCTTTATTTTTATTTTTTAACTAGTTTGCCGCTGGTTAGTGTGACCTGTTTACTGTAATATCCTGCTGATTCGTGAACATAGAAGATCAGAGTCTGTTAAAAAAAACGCAGCATGTTTCTGTTAATCGTCAGAGGTCTTTCGGTACTCGACCCAGTTAGTGACAATGACACCGACGGATAAAAACACGCTTTGTCCATATTTTTGACAATCTTGAAATTGCATTGTCTGAAATCACAGAGACCATCCGCTTTCCTGCTCACTGCAATTCTGAGTGAAATTATGGGGATGCATGGCCAGGTCATTCATGCATCAAATATTTTACCTCGATCAGCCCTAATTTCAATGTGACAAAAAGTTATTTTGAGTCTAAAATGATTGCACACCGTATTGCATCGCAATGTCACAAGCCTAGTAATTGTGTCCAATGTCTCCAATGTGTCCAAAACCTGTCCACAGTCATCACGTGCTTGTCAGCAGACAACAGTCCTAAAGTCCAGGGAGCTGTCAGAATACAGACAGAAAGTTCAAGAGAAGCATAGATGGACAAAGATATGCAGCCACCGCATGTTCATCTGCCTATGTGCCGAAAAGTACGGTTGCATCACTGGTCCAGTAGTGGAAGCACCAGGTGAACTTCAGAAGAACAGAGCGTCCCTTGACAAAAGGGAGGCGGAAACTGCTCAGGGAAGCGAGAGCGAACCCCTCCGTAACTCTAGAATACCTGAAGACGTCTCTCCAGGTCCAAATCCCAAATTAATGTTCTACATCCAATCTGAGAGGAAATAATAGAATTATGTATTGGCCATACTTTTTTATTCTGATTTTGTGATGTCTAACGTGATGCGCCTTCGGTTAATTCTACCACCATTGATGAGCCAGTCTCAAAAATGTGCTGAGCTTGTTTTATTTACATGTGAAATTGGATTCGAGTTCAGTACCAATCTGAATGCATGAACTCTCTTAGCGCTAAAAAGGCTGAATTATAAAGTGGGGTAATGCGTGGCAGCTGATATCCAAGTGAATTGTTCACCATTAATCCAAATCAAGTTTGGCCTGAATGAACTACAAGGCTGGGAGAAGTGCGCATTTAATGTAAAACAAAGTTAAACATCGACTGTGATGAATAAGTGACGGCAACAGGACTATGCAAGTAAATGTAATAATAATGTCACTAGCGCCATCTGCTGTGCGTCCTCGCTTCTGTCATTCAAGCTATACAACAAGCAAGTGCACAACGTTTGATTGTGGCGCCATCAAGCGACAATAAACCTACAGCTCGCCTTAAGGTTATAATTACAGAATTATTTCCAACTATCTGCTAGAAATTGCGCTTCTGAAAACAGCAGTAGAGTCATAATTACAATATTAGTTTGAGAAATGCAGAGCCCCATACTTGACCTGACAAAATAAATGAAGCTGTGAATACAATGGCGATGCAATGTGCGCACAAAATGCTAATGGTTATAATGTGTGAAATGCTCATTTGTGGGTTTAGTATCATTCTCATAAACAACTGCAAAACATTGTGACCCAAAAAGTCCCATGCCACATTTTTTAAAATCATCTTACAGTCTTTAATAAAAATATATAGTTCACAACTAACTTTAAAACTATAGTCTTTAATAAGGTTTGTGTGTTTGTTTGTGTGTGTGATATAAAGTGTGGCTAATGCTATTGTTAGCTTGGTTCACAACCAGCAGCTGTAAACGAGTAATACTTACATGATACTTTAACTTACTGGTCATCAAACTTCAGGCCATCTCTTTTTTTCAGTAATGGTCGCAGGAGCTCAAAAAGTTCCAGAGCAGCGAGAATCATTTCTCCGCCACTGTTGACGTGACTGACAACCCTATCACACCCCGAAAATGTCACGTGAATTAAGTTGAGTGGGTGGGTACTGTGGTTATAATAGTTTTTTTTTTTTTTTCATTTTAGTTAGTTTTAATTTCCTTTTGAACTTAGTTTTTTCCCCACATTTATTTAGCTTTAATTCGGTTTCAGGACTGTTTGTTTAGTTTCTATTTGTTAGTGTTTTTTTTTGTGTGTGTTTTTTTTAATTTGGTGTGTTTCTTGTGTGTCACATTAAAAACTAAACCATCAGCAATAAGCATTTTAAAGTGTGTCTGTGGCGAACTGACCAAAACTATTCTCAGTTGAAAATGGCTTGATTCAAAAATCATATTTTCAAACGCCTTGTATCCGCATTGCAAAAAAAGCACTCAACGTCATGTCATCAGTGTCAATTATTGAGAAAACAAGACTCAGCTGGTCAAAACTAGGCGGTCGGTGACGACACTTTCATCCGTTTCCGGGATTGGTCAAAACAAATGTTTTGTAAGCGTGTACAAATTGCCGCATTTTTCAATCACGGCGAAGTATTGCACTGATTGTTCGACCACTTCCGAGTAGATCACATTGGAGCAGTTGGAGAAGTTTATAATTACACTCTATGGAAAGCGCTTTGTTGTAGCGCCAGCTGCTATGAAATGCGTTTTATAAATAAATAATATAATAATAATAATAAATAAAGTCGTATTGATAATGTGGAGAACTTCTCAGTAATTCAAATAGTAACGTGCATATTACTTGTTTACCAAAAGGAGTTCCCTGACCGGGAATCGAACCCGGGCCGCGGCGGTGAGAGCGCCGAATCCTAACCACTAGACCACCAGGGACTGATACGATCGTCTGACCCAAAAGATCAAATAAGATAAAAAGACAAGTTGTGTTAAATGGCGCGTGGTGTCCACATTGAAATTCACGACGCGACCGTATTTCTGTATTTGTGGATGTTCGCGGTCGTCCGCTAGAACAGTGATCCCCAAACACGAAAATTGCAAAATATTGTACTTCCGGTTTATTTATTATTTGAGGCCGAAAAATATTTTATTTTGAAAAGTGTCCGGCTTCTATCCGCTGCATCGGACTCTTGACATATGTCAAGATGGTAATTGTCTCGGTCTCATCGCGCGAATATTACACCCTCAAGCTATCGAAATGCGGAGGGAAAAAACGACATACGAAGCCCGCTCTGCACATTATACAGTGGCGGAAACGGTTACCGACCAAACCCTAAAGCCAGTATGAACAAAATAGCCCCCATTTGCCGCTACAGAAGGGGGAGGGGGGAACTTTTGTCAAAAGTCACATTTCAGTTTTTAAAATGGATAGATTGTCTACGTCATTCGTATACAAGGTTAAATAAAATAAGTTAAAATGTGCATGTAAAATGTATGAATTGGATAATTTCCCGCGGCAGCCCGGCGATCGCAAATACCCCATGAGAACAAGGTTAGGAATCAGAGCTGTAGTTTATAATTACTGTGCTCTAATCATAAATAATTAACCAGGTATTTAATTAAAATTTGGTTTTAATAGATACAATTTTACATATTTTTATTTCATTTTTAAAAGGTTATTTTTTTACAATAAATCATCAACCAAATATTTAATGAATCAAAAATTAAAGATAAAGATAAAGATGTCCTTTATTAGTCCCACAATGGGGAAATTTGAGGTGTTACAGCAGCAAAGATATAGATCACACAGAGTCGGCGGCGTAATGTAGCCGTTAATGTATAACATTAGCAGCAGACATTCATAAAAAGCATGCAAATATACACAGTATAAACGTATCTAAGTGTAAGGAAACACTCCTAATGCCTGTCCATTATACAGAGGGGGAAACGCTGTAATGATAAAAACTACTGAATGATTGAAAATACTGCAATGATAAAAATATTGCAATGATAAAAGTACTGTAATGGTGAATGTCCTGCAATGGTAGAAATACTGCAGTGATAGAAGTACTGTTATAAGAATACTGTAATGGTAAACAAAATACATCATTGGTCAATATTTAAGTAAACCATTGGCTGAAAGTACAGTAGTAGTGTAGATTGCATCCTAGGACTGCACAATTGCACTAATGCCCTCCCGTTTGTAGGCCTGACCCAATGTTCTTGTTAAAAAATCTGACAGCAGTTGGCAGGAAGGAGCGGCGATTTATTATTAAATTAATAAATATTAAAAATCAATTTGTATGTATAATAATGGCTGAATTAACAGAGCAATTCCACTGGTCAACACCAAATTTGAACCACAGATGGCTGAATGTGTCTCCAAAAGTATTTTTGACGCTGATTTAAAAAATATCGACTTTTTTTTTTCTTTCTTGGTTTTAAGTTTGACTTATAAAAGCTTGCACAATACTGATTTGATCATTTTGCAATTTGCAGCTATGACATTTCAGAAAAAAATATTCAACTTGTTGCTGAACCTAACCTTCAATTCATAAATATAACAAAATATATTACTAAATTAATTATGATGATGATGCCGATGATGATAATTATGAAAACTTGGTATGCTAGAGAAAAAATGACATATTTGGAATCAGCTCATAATATTAATATGAGACTTTTCTTGCATCTTTGAATACCCAAACACATTACACATTCATGAATTACAGTCACAACAATTAGGATCTAATAATATATTCATTGGAAAATAGTGCACATATTTAAGAATGCTTTGAATATGCAGGAGTACAAGTTGAAAGTCAATTTAATGGAGGAGTGCAGCTTCTGAGGCAGCATACTTTACGGTGTGTACGTCTGTTCTTTGTTGTAAGCAGAGCATATGCCGCAAGCCGTGGCTGTTTCCTCAACAGCTGCTAAATCCATTAAATCTGCAGCCAGCCACCAAGTGGAGGGCCGACAGGGAGAGGGGATGCGGGGGCTGCATGAGGTTGGGGTTGTTGGGATAAACCTTCTGCCATAACACATCGCAACCTCCAGGCTTCTGCAGAGCAATGTTCGACATGAACATTCTGCAGTTTGCAGACATATGACAGACTTTGAATACTCAGTGCGTGAGTCATGCTATGCATATGCCCCACTAAGCTCAAGAAGCTTTTCCATCACCATGAATGCAGATAGTAAACATAACTTTTGTAGTCTTTTCGGGATATGCGTCAGCTTCCATTCCATGCAGGAGCACTCCAGAAGTGTTACATTTTTTCATCTGGGCTCTGACAGTGAAGTCTTTTTTTTATGCATGATCAACAACTTGTTTAAGTTTAGCCTTCTCACAGGCATCTGAAAGTTTTAGACCAAGTGACTCCACTGTGATGATGATAATAACATGAGATAATAAATCCCGTGTTAGGGCAGCACTTCTTGGCTGGCACGTGCTGTGAGGTTTTGAGTTGGAATCTCAGCTCCATCCTTCCCTGTGGAGAGTTTGCATATTCAATCTGCGCTTGTATGTTTTTTTCTCCCGGCACGCCACCATCCTGCCGCATTCCAAACACATGCATGGAATCGGTCACTGAAGGTTCTAGTTTAGTGATTCTCATTCTATTATCATTGGGCCTTTTCATGAGTTGCTGGAGCAATTGTTTGCTATCATGTCCGTCCGGATCAAGCCTTCAAGTGGCCCGGATGGTCAAGACTATAAAAATAGCAGCTTTGTTCTTCAGGCCTTGTGTGTTCCATCGGGGCCACTTTCTGGACATCTATGTGAGCTGGCCTGGGTCAGTCCGCGACTCCTGGGTCCTCGGGCATGGTCCCCTCTACTGTAGAGGGCTGAATCCTCCTCCAGGGCACTTCATCTTGGCAGATGGAGGGTACCCAGGCCTCCAGCGACCACTCCCCCTCAGCTTTCCTTACAAGACTTCAACTTCCATCATTCCAGGGCACACTCAATTATTCATCATGCCTTTGGAATGACAAAGGCAAGGTTCCGTGCCACCTTCTGCGAGTTGGAGATGCACCACACCTTTGCACCTCATGTAAGTAAAAAATACATGTTCGAGAAAGTGATCGACTTTCATTTTAAATTTGCATCATGTACTTTTCAGGGCAATAAATGTATCAAATAGATTATATATAATCGTGACGGGAGTGCAGTGGCGAGACCGGCTGTCTGCTGAGGTGTCTGGCCTGGAGGAGGTGCCGGAAGACCACGAGCATCTCTAAGTAGTGCAACGTAATCATCAAATATACAACCAAAATATCTTGAACAGTTCAAAGGGCATTTCCACATGTACACTAACATACCAAAATAGACGAAATTGAATGCAATCATATAGTCTGTGTATAAAAATCATTGTAATGAATGGTTAAAAAAAAATCATTTATAGTGACATGGCAGTCATCTATTACCCCAGCTAGCCGTGCAAACCACATATGGATGATGTAGTGGACACTGGAACCAGTACGGTCGCCGCTTCCAGCCAGGAGAGGAAGAACAGGACTATTGGACTTTAACTGCACCCCTTCCCAGTCCATGTGATCGGTCCTGGAAGATAAGGTTCAGCCACATTTCCTGCTCAGGCGACCGTAAACCTGAAAAAAAAAAAAAAAAAAAAAAAAAAAAAGGACACCACTGGCCTTTATCCTGAAGCAATTACAGACTGATGAGTAATTGTATTTTTACTAAATATATTTTGTTACTTTTATGTGTGTAATAATGTATTGAGTTTGTATTTGTTTATAAATTCAAAATGTGGTAAAAATGAAATTTTGCAACCAAATCAGACACATGGCTTCATCTACATCCTATTGAAAAAGTATTGGTCTTTCTCAATTCACCGTAAGGAAAAACATCGTAGTCGATGAAAGCATCTTGAGTAAATGGAAACGGTTCTTACCTCCAAGCCGTAGCTGCTGAAAACTTGGTTGCCGTGAAGAGGCTCCGCCCGCAGTTCTATAAATTGAGTGATCACATTGTTGCCCCCGAAGGAAAGATAAATAAATAAATCAATAAATCAATAAAGAATGCTAACATGCATTTTAGCCATAATCGCCATTCAACACGAGACTTTTGGCCGATATCACAAATAGAATGACTCAATCCGGAGCTGACTACTCAACCATTGTTGCCCAATGTGTCTTATGGGCCACGTGGGCCACAGAGTTTGAAGGCTTCTAAGGACCTAAACTGCGAATGGTCCTTTGGGAGGACCTGCCTATAAATTTGGACACAGCTCAAATCTCTCCAGCCTGTGAGATGTGCTCGGAAAACCTCACCAGGGAGGCATCCTGACACAATGCCCGAGCCGCCTCATCTGGCTCCTCTCAAAAGTCCCTCCTGTATGGTACTATATTATATATACAGAGATAATGTTTTCACCAGGAAAATATCTTCGTTGGTGCTCACCAGAACTTCTCTCTGTGGGCCCGCTGGTGGGTGTATCAGGCAGCATTCCACAAACACACTGTCCTCCATGGACTCTCACTGGAGATAAATTACACCGCGGAGGTGAGGAAGGAAAAAACAATGGCCAATCCATCTGAGTCACAACAAGTGGACAGACTCGCGGTGCAGCGGCTAAATGTTTTCGGCAACGCCATCTATCACATGCGCGGCGGCCATTACACAAACAAGGTCAGGAGGGGGGCGGGGGGTGCTCATTGTGTCTGTTGCACCCCCCCACTGCCATGCCATGCCATGCTAACCCCCCCAGGTGTGAAAAAGTCTGGATCATTTCAAAGCAGTGGGCGACTGACAAGCCGCAGACTGAGTGAACTGAGGAAATTGCAGAGGGGGAGAAGATGACTCAGATTAATTTGTGACAAGCGGCCTTTATGAAGCTCCCGCAGCAGGTATGACACCCAATGCAAGATGGGAGACTGTGGGACGCACAGACAACCCGTTGCATCGACACTCAATCCCTGAAAAGCATTGGACTCCTCTGACATAATATTATTAATACACCAGAACAGCTCAAGAGAAGTTGCTTAAATAAACTGCCTCCATACAAAGATAATAAGGCCCAATATTCTCTCAAATGTATTCATTTACACGTATTTTATATTGATACTGTGGTTGTAATATAAATTGATACATTTTAATATTTTTGTGTTAACTTACTTCATACGTGTATTCTGCTCGGTGCACAAACATTAAGGAGGGACACTTGGGCTCGGCTTCCTTGAACGTGAACTCTCTGCGAGCTGCATGTTTTATGACAACGCATTAAAGAGGAGCCTGCAAGTCTCGCCCGCTGCCAACAAGCCAACTCGCTTCGCTTTATTGAACCAAGACTAGTGTCTGCTTCGATCGCAGTCTCTTCTCTGCAAGCTCCACCAGCACATAGGAAGAGGAGAAAGATGAGTGTGGGAGTGCGTGAGGTCTGCTGGGCGAGGTGAAGAATGCACGAGGCGGGCTAGCGGCCACGCTCGGTTGAGGACACAGGCTATGATGGGAATGCGGGAGCTGGATATCATGTGACGTACGAGAACCGTAGACCAGGTCCAAACACACATGCGGCGGTTTTGCAAACACACTCACAGTCCGACTTACAGTAAATGCATGGTACACACAACTTTGAGTAATTACATTGCAAACAAATGACTGTCATGGCAAATCAAAATGGTGGGGTTTTTTTTAAAAATAAATGCATTTTTCAAGTGAGTTAAGTCAATACGAGTATGACAGACTTTATAACAAGTATTAACTGGACTGGAACAAAACGATTATCAATCATCACCAAAATCTCTTGAAAATATCAAAGCAATCGGCTCATATTTTGGTGTTTGCGAACGTAAGCATTTCCCTCATTTAGCAACATAAAGCTGTAGTGAGCCCTAATTGAGAGGAAGCCGTTATAATGCCAACGAAATCTAAAAACAGTCCGGATTGCAAGAGAGGAGGCATAACAAGAGAGAGCAAGAACTGAAAGGAAAATCTTCTGCCTCATGCAACCCTCCCCTCCCTAACCCGATAAAGGAGGAACAAGGTCTACTCTCTTATTTTTGGACTAAAACAAAAGATTATATAAGGTTATAAATAACATGAAATAGATTTATTAAAATGCAAAGAAATAATGTGTATTTTTTTAACAGAGGACCAGTAAGATGACGCAAGAGTTGGAATGTCAAAATGATGAGGGTAGCAAGAATTGGACAAAGAGTTGGAAGAATAATGTGTAGGAATTCTGATGATCAGCGGATGGACGCCCTGGAAGACGTTTGGTATGATGACGATTAGAAATAAAAAGGGCAGAAGGAGAAGTTTCAGGAAAACCTAAGATTAGGATGACCCAAGAAAGATGCTTTTGGCTCAATTTTGGGCCAAAAGTTGTGTTTACTTTTGAGACATGACGTTTGTTTCCATGGCCACAGTGGAACATGTTTCCCCCCTCAAAGCCCTGCTCCAAAAACATTAAACTGACTTTGCGGGGAATGTGCTCCACAGCGGAGCCCAACCTAACAATTTAAGTATTTTACAATCCTGCAGCCACCCTGGTCCAGTTATCACTTTACTGGAAAACCTCACGTTAACCTTTGCTTGAAATATAAACGCTCACTTTTAAATCGCATGTACTCGCCTCATTCCAAGGGGGGAAAAAAAAAAACACACGTTAGCATATTTTGGTGTGCTTGCCATTTAGATGCTTGATGCGTTTAATTATCTTGACTTGCGAGGGTCACATTTCCGCAGCTGCAGTTTACATAACCGCCGCATTGCCACCTTTGCAAAAGCAGCTGCTCCAAGCTCAGTGAGAGTCGGCCTCAAAAGAATGACCTCTAAATGAGCGCTGAGCCTCTCGAAAGCGGAAGGTTTGTGCTGTTAACAAGCTCAGACAAACAGCAGAGGCACAGTTGCTCTGTGTCAACAACGACGTTAGACAAACATGGCGACGGCTACCTGCCGAAAGAACACAGCGGCCTTTCCGAGCAGGAAAGACGGTAGAAAGATGGTATTGCTGTTCAGACACAACCAGCAGATTTTCTTTTGTGTGTGTGTGTGTAGGGATGATGCATGCCTGCGCGCCCGCCTGAGGGGTACACACAGCATCATGAGAGGGATTTGACTTGACACGAGTCACAGTCGCTCCATCCCCGACGTGGAAGAGGAGAGGAAGATGAATTATTCAACCAGCCAGCGCTTGGCCCCGACGGCGTGTTTTAATGGGGACCTGAGGCGGCAACAGCACGCAGCACCTCCTCACTACTCCATTTGTTTGAGGAAAGGGGCATCATTCCAGAGCAGGACTACAATCACAACTGCAAAATAAATCAATAAAAAAAACAAAAACATAAAAATGACAGCCATGGCGGCGAAGCATCACAGAATGCGGGTCCATCACTCTCCCGTTGTGATAGGGAGGAGGTATTCCTTTGGGCTTAGCCCGGCTTTGACATTATTATGCCGCAGCAGTGTAATATCCAGCTCGCAGATTCACTACCTGCTGCTGAGAGCTCATCTTCTAAAGAGAAAACAGACGCGGTTGATCCGCACTCCAATATGTTCCCCGCGGAGCAAAAATTGGAATAGCCAAGTGTTTAAATTGAGTATAATCAAAAGAGACTCAGTGAAAGAATTGTAAAGAAACTTTAAAAAATTGCTTACTCAAAATTGTTTCATCTCAGTGTACAGTGGTGACTAATTAGTTGACTTAGAATTGATTTTTTTTTCCCATGACCAAGCTAATACAACTTTATTTATATAGTGCAATTCACAACAGCTGGAGCTGTAACAAAGCGCTTTCCATTCGGTGGAATATAAATTAGGAAGAGAGGTGGGCATTTTACAAAATTTTGCCGGTCAGTCATTCGGCAGGCAGTCATTTCTTCAAGTCAAACTAACCTGTAATCGTCGTCAGTCTGTCATGCAGTTCGTCAGTTTCACATACACTTATTTGCCATTATATTGAATTGGAGCCTGCAGCTGTTTTAACGCCTAAAACTTTCCAAAGTTTTCATTTCAAATTTAAAATGGCTTACCTTAAGCAGAATCCATCGCCGCATTTCGGCCAAGGGTAAATAAAATCCAATCCAAGTAGCGCAGTCCAACGACAATTTCAGTTGCACTTGTTCTTTGTTCATGGGTGGATTACAGCTCTTTGGTGCAAAGCGTTTCCAAATATAATCAATGCGCCGCGATCAAACACACAAGACGAGTCTTGAATATGAATAATTTCACCTAAATTTAAAAAACAACCACCATAAAGGTGTATATGCAAATAAATACATACATAAACACATCCTATTGAAAACACCAGCACTTCCTCTCACAGTCCTCTCCTTTCCGCAGCTTCCTTAAATGAGAGTGAACGGGTCTGTATTCATTGAGAATATTTTATTGTGATCACACTCTTAACTTTGCTGTTTTAAACAAGAAAAAGACTCCGTCTAAACTGACAAGGGTAGAATCTGCAAACCTCAGCTGGCCGAGTCTGCACACATGTGAGCATTAATGGTGCCCTGTGACTGGCTAGAAACCAGTCAAGCGTGAACACCGCCTGTCGTCCAAAGAGAGTTAGTCATAGGATGTAACTCATCCACAGTCGACAATATGGATATAGAAGACATTCAAATTAGAGTCACATATTGTGGTGTAACTTAGTCGTTCATTTTAATTCCACAAATTTTTCAAAAAAATTACAAAATACTCAAATGGAGAGAACACAGGACTCACAATTTTTCTTATTTCTTTCTACTTTTTGTTTACATTGTGTCATCCCATGGCGACTACTCATATATACAATAAGCTTCAAGATACCAGTATATATAGAAATCTTGGCAGTCAGAACGGACATTCTGCTGCTGCCGCTTTGAAACGAGAAGCTAAACCATTGACAACACTGAACACCAAAGGTTTGGAGACACAAAAAAGGGTCGGGAAAGGCAAAGAAGGACGCTCAGGGAAGGACGGGAGGATGAAGAGTGCGTCAGAAAGGGAAGGTCAGAAGACTTTCCATTTGCAAAAAACAACAACATAAAAATAGTGCTCCGAGGAAGTATGACATGGTCATTTAAATGCGAGTACAGTTTCTTCATTTGGCAAAAAGAAAATCATAAAAAAATGAGTAAGCCACAGTTTTGTTAAAATCCATGACAAGTCAAACAGTCTTCGTGCATTGAGTTGGAAAACATGAAGCGCACACTGGTGTGACACACACACACGCACAGACATACGCACATGCGCGCTCACTGGTAGTCGCATGTGCGACCACAGTGAACATGACGGGAGAGGATGCCACTGTTAAAAAAGTCCCATAGGGCTCCTGTGATGATGTATCAAATTCATCTATAATAAAAAGACTTCTGGCATTGTCCAAATTGTTGGGGGGGGGAAAAAAGGTATTTCATATGACTTGATGTTTTGGGCTTAAATAACGACGGCAGAGGATAAAAATAAATTTCAGTGCAAATGTTCGTTTTAGTTGTCGTCATGGATGAAGTGAAGCTTCAAGTGTTTCAAGTCACAAAGTCAACACGCCGTGTTGACACATTCTGAAAAAGCTGGTGTGTGATGAGTTGGTGTGACAGGTTTCGGGTTGGGCGGGGCGGGGTTATCACATGGGCTACGTGGGACTAAATCTAACACGGCAATGTCAGACCAAGGTCACAACTCAAATGGTTCAAATCATAAGAAGAATAATGCCATGGTGCTCCCCTTTGAAACAAGGGATAATGCATCAACACAACTGCAGCGGAGGTTGAAACGACTTGTTTGTCCACACCTAGTAATAATAATAATTATAATTATATGTTTATATATACTATTTACAAATTCCAAATAAAAAGGAAAAAAAAACTCCATGCGGTAGCTCTTCTTAAAATGATTAAAAAAAAGGTCCAACAATGTATTAAAATAAATGTTGAATTTAAGATAGCACTTGTTATTTTCCGTAGGCGGCCATGTTGTTATTCTTTTTTTTTTTTGGGGGGATAAGCACAGTGTGTCTTCTTGTTCTAGCACCTACAAAAAGAAATGCCAGGGAAGCTTGTCATGCAGGAGTCTTCAGGATGTTGTGTCACTTTACTGGCTATATACCAAAGAAATCTCTCAGGGGGTGTGGAGGGGAGATGAAAAATAAGAAGAATTGGATCCACTTGGCCTTTTTGCGTTGTTCACAACTTCCTGTCTCCTCCCTGGGCCAGTTACAGCTGTTTGTCGCTCTCTTTCTTCAGTCGGCTGAAAGGAAGAAGACAAAACCAAAAAAAAAAACATGCGTTAAACCTCATTGTGTTGTTTGGACATTTTTGTGAGACGATTTAAGAGTTGGAAATGAATATCTCTGAGACGATCAATCAGAAACTATCCCCAGTCATATTAAGCAAGTCAGTATTTGTGAGATATACAATGAGTGACAACAGAAATTAATCTATGACTATATCCACTTTGCGACAAGGACCAATGGCGGCTGCAGGGTGGTGCTGGTCGAACCTGTAGTAGTCCTCCTGGCCGGGCAGCGGGCCTCCGTGCATGTGATGGTGGCCATGAAGCCACTGCTGCTCCATGGCCAGCCTCTGGAGCTCGGCCGACTGGGCGTGCATGGCCTGCAGCTGGTGGGCCGCTGACATGGGCGGCGGCAGACCGCCGGGTAGGTCCCGTGGGTATGGAGCTCCTGCACAAAGCAAACATTTCAGCGCCTCGATTCATAAATTACGATTGCAAAATTGCAGGAATGTTTGGAAAACTTTCCACGGGATTTTGATTTGGCATGGGACTTATTTGTGGGTGTTAATTTTTGAATGGGATTGGGTCAGGCAGATGAGACATTTTCACTCAACAATCATGTTTTTTTTTCTTCAATGACACAAGTGATTGTTTAAGAAAATATTTCAAAATATGACAATTGTACTTTAATTGTATTATCTTGCATTGATGTCTACAAAGAGAAACTAGAAGCTTTCCCGTTTCGCAACCCCAATGATAGACGAGAGCGGCCGGGTGCCTACCGAACACCGGGTGGCGGAGCATCTCGTGTTCGTGTGGCGGCTGGCCGAGGAGCGGGTTGGGGATGGCGCCGGGCGGGTACGGGAAGCGAGCCAGGTGCGGTCCGACCGCCAGGGGGTCTACGGCGAGGGGGTGGGCCCCGGAACCTGGAGGACACACAAGACATTCACCACCACCTGCTGGGTGTCAGAGCCTTACGTTCAGAGTACAAGGGAACATATTCATTCAACATACAAGTGCTATAAAACATCAATTTCCTGTTAATGTTAATCTACAGAAGACTCAAATAAAAAATTCCATTATGACAACAAAAGCATTACATCAGCTCAGAGTAGTCTCATTATCCTTCTATAATGTATTTAAAATTAAATATTAGCACAATTGTTTTGTTTTTAGTTAATACATTTGCTTGACTAACAATGTGATTACAATTCTGTGCTGATAGATAAACATCTCAAAATGGCAATTCAGCTGTACAACCCTCATTATAAATCAGATATATTTTCAAATTGGACTAATATTACTGCTTATGAGAATCATCATCATCATCATTTAAATAGTGCTTTTCAAGGCAAGCATCATGACTGCGTGTAATATGAGTTGTGTGATTTGTATTTTAGTTTTGGCTGTACATTGCAAATTATAATAAGGCGAACCGTTGAACAGGCACATTTTGCAACGGGGTTTTGATAATAACACACCCAAATGAAAATATGAGTGGAACCAATTTTATCCCAATCACTCGATGTCATGAGAATGTTTTCCTTAGGCAAGTATGACCATAATAGCAAAACATTGCAACATAGTAAAAAAAAAAAAAAAAAAAAAAAAAAAAAAAGGGTTTAATCCTAAAAAAGCACATTTATTGTAAGTTGCTTTACAAGTTTAAGTTTAGAATTTAACAGTTCTTTGGCATTGCAGTAGTAGTAGGATGATCTCAAGCATATATTAATTAACCCGTGCACGTAAAACAGCAGTTTGCGGGTTGATGTCATGAGTAAAATTCCTCATCTTCTTGCAAATCATTTGCCGGCATAGACATTCTGAATGATTCGTACAATGAACATATCTGCTACTCGCAAATAGTTAGGGATATTGGGCTCTGGGGTGAAAATTCAGGATGTACCTAAAATGCAATTTGACCTTCTCTAAACCTTTGAATGCACATGTCCTGGAGTTCAAAGTACATTTCTTGGATCAACTGCAATTGCTATTTAAGCAGTCCTCTTCATGAGTTTCACATTTTCACATCATGAGGAGTTTGACAATTGAAACCAAAAGTGGACTCAATTGTTTTTGTTCGGTGCGTTTTGTATTCACGCTGTACTCTTTACCAGTGAACTCTATTCTATAAAGTCATGCTCAGGCATGTGATGGTCAGTGCTCCTTGCACCGAAATGACGAGGCAGAATGGTGGGCACAAATGGAGGAAAACATGGAATTCCAGTGAGCTGCATCCTTGTTCCGCATATTTGAGCTGTTAGTCGAGCTGGAAACTACTTTTGAGTGGCAAGAGCAGCTCATTCAACGCAGGTTTCAGTCAATACTCTTGTTTCTAATTTTAAAACAGCGTCGGGGAATGTATGCAATAACCTGAAGGAGCGTGTGCTGGCGGCGGCGTGTCTAAATACAAGACGGAGGATCAGGTATGTTTGGTTCGATCAACCCTGGTTTGTGTTTACACTTGCTCATTTGTTTTTGTTTTTTAAATTTACACCTGCATAAAAAATCCGGACCAGTGTGGTAAACATCCGTTTCAAGTGGCCCAGACAGTGAAAGTGTAAATAAATACATGAGTATACGAGCTAAAGATTAAAGGTACCTCGTCACAGTGTGGCTACAAACCTCAGTGTGACGTGGCTACTGAGCTTCGAGTGTTATCAGCAGGTTGTAAGAGAGATAGAGAGAAACTGGAAGAGTCAATAAAATCTGACGTTCTTGGAACATTTTCATGACTCAAACGTTTGTTGTGAATCTTGTCAAAGTTACTTGCTAGAGAAGAGCGGGTTGCACAAAAAGCATTGAAACAATGAATAGATGGTCAATTAAACCATTTGAGAAGGTCAAATGAAGTTCACCTGTTCAGGTTAAAGTGCATTTTAGGTTTATCCTGAAATTTCACCTGATAGCCGAATATGCCCAACATTTTGTGAATGGTGCATGATGTTTGTGTAATGTGCAGGGCTTCGATTTACCTTGGTGAAGAGGGTCTTGCTGGTGCAGGTGCAGATGGGAGTGGATGTGTGAGTGCTGGTGGTGGTGCGGCGTGACATTGAACATCTGGAGCCTGGCGATGGGGTCGTTGGCCATGGTGGCCATCCTCTCGGCGTGGAGTCTCTCCGCCGCCAGCCTCTCCGGGTAGCTCATGTCCGGTCGCAGCTGAGGCCCGGCGAGGGCTAGCCGCTCACGCTCTAACGGGTTCAAGCCCGGGTGGAAGGAGGCGAAGGGGTGAGGGCCGGCCATGGGGGGCAACGTGATGGCCCCGTGTCGGGCGAAGTGCTCCATGGGGTTTGTGGAAGGGTGAAGAGTGTCCATTTCGGGAGGTTTGACCTCAAAACCGGGTTTCATCCTTTCCCGCAGCTCCCGCTCGCGGATCTCCCTCTCGCGCATCTCCCGCTCTCGCAGCTCGCGCTCCCGCATGGCCGGGTCGGCGTTGTAGAGGCTGGGCATGTGGTAGGCCAGCAAGGGGTCTGCAGGGTTGAGGGACACGAAGAAGGGGTGATTTCGATTGGTCGGGGACATGACGTGAGGTCGGGCGTATTCGCTGAGGGTGCGCAGGGCAGGGGTGTCGGGGCCAATGTAGGGAGGCACGGCTGCAATAGTGGTGGGGGGTCCGTCGAAGGGGGTACGCATGTGGGCGGGCCCGGCCATCTGCGGTTCGCCCATTCTGCTCTCATGGGCCGAGGAGGAGGCTTTCTGTGAGGGGACAGGAACCATGTTTAGAAAGTGCTCAAAAGGAAATATTCCCACTCGCATTAAAACAAGCACAACAACTCACCGCTGCTCGCTCGGCCTCCTTTTCTCGTTCCCGCTCTCTCTCCCGTTCCTTTTCCCTCTCCCTCTCTCTCTCCTTCTCTTCCCGTACTTTCTGCTCGGCTTCTCTCTTGGCCTTTTCCACAGCTTCCTCTCGTTTCTTGGCCAGTTTGGAAGAGGCCAATGGAGTGAAGTAGAAATCGGTCCTAGCGCACGAGTTGTAACCGCGGTCCAGATGCTTGTAGAACCTGTGTTTAAAAAAAGAGGAAATAAAATCATCAAAATCAAGAAGGCTCAATTATGGTTTGATTAATGAATGGGGGTGGGGATAGACAGCCTATGGAACAGCTCACCCCAATCCCTGCTGGTCAATCCATAATGATATACGTGTTATGTTTTTAGAATGTAAACAATGTTTGTTGGTTGGCAAAATAGTCAAATACAAATGCACTGGAAGACAACTTACTTGCATTTGGTTCAAATATTCCAGTCGCATTGCGTGGACCTATTCATTGCATTGCCTTGCAGTTTAAAAAAAACACTTAAGCTAAAAAAAATACAAATTAACATTCCAATGGAATTCATCTCCCTGCTCCTCTTACATGAACGTTTCCAGCCAGGAGCAAATTGTGGCTGAGATGATTGAGGTTGAACATTTCAACAGTAAATCCTGAAAACTAACTGCTTTTGCGCGCGTTCAGAGTCATCCTCGCAAGTAATGCAAAAAAAACCGGAGCTGCAAGTCACATGCTTTTGTGACGCAACAATATCGTATAGCAATCGGCACTGGCGACAAGAACATACCGTGCAGACTGGCTGGCATGGCTTGGCGTGTTGACGACAGTGGGCTCGGGGGAGGGACTCCTCTGTGGGGGCGGGGGGCTCTCTGGCTCTTCCGTCTCATCCAGCGGCTCCTCTTTGATGTGCACGGGCGGGAGCCCTGTGCCCAGTCCGCCACAAGTGACAGACGCAGGGAGCGGCATGGAAATTGAGGAGGGCGGGACGGAGGAAGACACAGGTTGTAATCCCGGCATAGAGTTTGATGAGGATGCGGAGGGGCCGGTTGGAGGTAGAACTGTACTGTAAGGGTGAGGGGGGAAGGGCAGCGGTGGCGGCCCATTGGGATGTGGTGCCCCCGCAGAGGGCGGCAGTGAAGGAGCTGGAGGAGGCTGGTGGCTGGATGATGAAGGCAGGCTTTGGGACTGGGTGAGAACTGGAGGCTGCGCCGGGGGAGGCTGAAGCTGCTGCCCCTGAGACATGAGCTGAAGCGGAGGCGGGTGTGCCGACGGAGGGTGGTGGGTGGATAGCGAGCTGAGGGGCTTGAGAGCAGGAGGTGGAGGCAGGTTGGAAGGCATCTGCGGGAACGGAGGCGCCGACACATGCGGCGGGTGTTTGTGGGACTGTGGAGTGGGTATCTGAGAGATAGGTGTTGTCGGTGGGGGCTTGATGTGAGGCATTGACATTGGTGCAGGTGGGAGGGGCTGCTCCCGGGGAGGCTGTCCTCCACTGTGAGAAGACGACTGAGAGGGAGGGGAGTGCGGCCTTGGTTGTGACTGGCTTGATATTGGCAGGGGCGGGACCTGAGACTGACTGACAGGGAAGCCCTGGCCGGGCAGTGAGTGTGGGTGGGGCAAGTGTGGGGGGCCAGGCAGCAGCGGATGTGGCATGGGAGGCATGGGGCCGTGATGCGAGCTGGGTAATGACGGTGGTGGTACTGGGGGACCAGGAGGCGGGGCTTGAGTCAGGGGCGAATGTGGAGAGGGAAGCCTTTGAGGATGGCGGGAGGATCCTGACTGGATGAGAGCCAGGGGGCTTGCTTGAGGAAGAGGCTGAGGCGGCAGAGATGCGGAGGCCGCCGTAGGGGACACCTGCGGAGGCAGCGACGGGGCTGAGGCTGCGGCAGGAGGCGGTGGCGGTGCCGGGGGGGCAGCAGATGAGGTGCTTGGCTGACACTGGATGACTGGAGGGTGCTGGCTCTGCAGGAGCTGCTGTTGCTGGGCAGAAGAGTCTGAGTCACTCTCGTTGTCACGGGGACTGGGGATGCTTGGAGAAGAGCTGCGGTTGTCCTGGTCAATGTCCTTAGGATCACTGCTGAGCTCCTCATTGATGCTGCGTCCATCGGAGCTCTCACCCTCGCCCTCACCCTCTCCCTCACACTCGGAGGGAGAGTCTGGTCGACTCAGCTCCTGGGAAGGAGGAAAGAGCCCTCTGAGTTTATGCGCTTACATACACATACAGATGAGACAAAAAATAAACATGATTGCAACTCACTTGTGTTTTGGACTTTTTGGCACCGGCCCTCTCAGGTTCCTCCGTGTCTGAAGCTCCTTTCTCTCGCTGCCGTTTGGCACTCTTCAAGGGTGAAGGAGCCTCCTCTTTAATCTTCTGTTGGGACCACGGACGGAGATGATTAAATATTCGAGAAAAACGTTTAAAAGACAAGTTGAAGGAGGTCCGCTCTGCGTTTACCTTGGTGGACTTTTTCATGGTGTCCGTCTTGCTGTCGGTGCTGTCAGTACTTGCAGCACTGGGCGAAGTACGCCCGCTGGAGCGCAGATCCTCATTGATAGGCGAGGCTCGGCCATCGGGACTGGCTGTTTGCTTCTTACGACCACTACGTAGCGTTGACATCTACACAACAAGCAGATAATTAATACGAATCAGTATCGAGGACTCCTAAAATGAATAACACATTGAAGAAAGCATGTAAAGTTGGCCTAAAATGACTCAGAGGTGACGGCTCATGAGAGTAAAAAGACAAACTATGCGCACCGAGCCTCGGTTCCGTCTGGTCCTCATGCTATGCTTCCCGCTGAGTCCATCCTCTTCCTCTTTGACAGGTTTGAACATAAATGGCGGTGGGTCCACGGGCTTCTCGATGGGAGGGAGCTCCCCGTACTTCTTGAAGTGAATGCGGCAGTCTGTGCACAGCAAGATGTTCTCTCTGCCCCCGTGGTGCCAGTCTTTGGAGGCTGAAGGAGTGCAAAAAAACACCAAACAGCAGCGTGAACCGTGAGAAAAGACAAAGACGTGACAGATTTTCAGTAATGACAATACTAATGAGATCTGTGATGCTCAAGTTAGTGGCCACCCTCATTGTGACATTGTGTTAATCTGCGTGCGATCAACTGGGAGCCAGCTGTGAGTCAAGAGGCGATGGATAATGAGGTGGTGAGCGATTGAGCTTTGGCCTCATGTCTGATTTGATCGAATTAGTCTCAACATCATCCGATGCCCATCTGTCTTCCAGCACAGTGGAAAGCAGTCCGATGCTGACGCATTCCCGGCGAGCGTCTATAAATGAATCGCAGCGGCTTACTGGTAGTGAAGCAGTGGCGGCAGGCGTAGCCCTTCAGCTCCTGTTCACTGTCCTCGCTGTCAAAGTCATCTTCACTGGCTGAACTGAGGTCCACTAGAAGACAAGAGGACAGCACACATCATATAATTTGAGCAAACTCCAGAGCATGTGAGGTCTTGTTGCAATGCGTCGCCTGCAATACGTACAGAATTCACTAGAGGGTGGACGGGACGGAGTGTTGACCGGAGTGGAAGCTGTTCGTGTCTTGATGCGCCGAAAGACGGGTTGGCGGCGATGTCTGCGATGGGCTCGACAGCTGGCTGCCTCCGGGGTCTTCTTCCAATAGTAGTAGAAGGTAATCAGCTCACCCTGAAATAAAATGCAAGTGCTGTGAAGATGTTGAACGAATCACAAAACAAACAGCGCTTATGTGTGAGGGATCTGTAGTTCAGTCCATTCCAGGATTTCTAGCTGGCTGGGCATGTTTGTGCCGTGGGCCTGTCTGTCCTAGGATTAGGCGAGAAGGCTGACTGAATGCGCGGATATTAGGATCAGTGCACTGGTGGCTGCCTGGGTGGCAGCAGTTTGAATGGGAACAAAAGAACATGTCAGGCGGTGCTTTGGCGGTACAAATGGGGAGTGAAATGGCTCCTCGCCCCGTCGCTGGAAGAGTCAATTGAACTTTAATCAAACATTCGACAGGGCGATCTCGCAAGTAAGCGGCGTGAATAAATCCGGCTTGCAGAAAGGCTCGTCAGGAAATCAATATCCAAATGAAACATTAACACTTGCAATCGTGGATATGAAAGCACTCTGCCTGTACATATTAACAGCTGCTCTCTGGACACACTCATAAAACATAAGCATGTAGTTTCCTCTGCATCTCGTACCTTCTTTTCACTTGTTAGCTGGCACTCAAGCAACCCCCCCCCCACCCAATTACAAATTCATGAAGGTTTGGTGCGGTTGTAGGGTGAATCGTAAGTCAACTGTAATCTTTAAAGCCCAGAGGGCAACCATTTAGCATCTAAGGTCTGTTAAACCGCTGTTTGACAAAGCTCCAAGGGTTTAATGCCAATTGATTGTTCTCTTCTCTTGCTTCATTTAGGAAACTTGACAAAGATTAGTGAGTGCATTGCGTGCATCAACAGCTTGTCTGTGTCAGTGTAGAACATTTTATCTATTGAGATCAAGTCCGGTGGAAAGGCAAGTTACTATCTTGTTTACTGCGAGAATGCACAAGAGAAGAGATTGGTCCGTGGTTGCCCATTAAATGCCTCGAGATGTTTGGAGTATGAGACGTAAGAGAGTGAGTTGATTCTTTCTCAATGGCTGCTTTGCTTGGCTGAAAAATGATTAGCTCACTTGACTTAGGCAAGTTTAATAAGATATCCCCCCTCATGAAGGTTGAATTTATATACCTACCAACGCCTAAAGGACTTTCTCTCTTCTCAGGCAAAGTAGTGCTGCAAACACGAGCGAGAGAGTGCTGCTCTGTTGACAAGAAGGTAGCGGCTCGAAAGCTCTCCCGGTTCGAATCTACCTTTTTTTTCAGGGTTCTAGACTTTTGCAAATGAGCACACCTGGACTAGTTGAATTGATTTCATGACCTAGACCCAAGTACAGATGAGGCTGTGTAATTCTATAGTTGTAAAAGAATTGATAAAAGGAGAATAAAGAAAGTTGGTGAAAGGAGAAATGACTCATGGCACATTTGCAGATATTAAACGGTCTAGTGTTTGTGCATGTGGTAACCAAGTAGAAAGAAGTTAGCAGTGATTTGCTAGGCTCTTTTCACTTGAGTGTGACAAGCTGTTTAGGGTAGGCAAGGTTTAGGTGTTAATTGAGGAAAGGCAGGCGTCCTGATGTGAAATCCAATTGAAATGTGCAGATCAAAAGTGTCGCGTGGTGCCGTGCGCACGCGTCACAATGACTGTTCTCAACAGTGATTTCCTGACGCCTTGCTGCAGGCCGACAGCTACACGGCTTCAACAACAGCTTGGCAGACAAAGGCGCAGATTCGCCATCAATCACACCACGGCAAGTACCACTGCACTAGGCACAGGCTAAAACGTGAACTTGGGCCTTTAAATGGGCATTAACAGCTGCGCCGATTGACTGGCGCAGCTGATTGCTAATGCAAGAAGCGGTGAACCAATTTACAATTAATTGATGAATCAAAACTCAAAAGGTATGGACGGTAAAATAATGTAAAGTAGCTGGTCACCAAAAACATTACATTGGTATATGGGTAAGCAGAAAGAATGGCAGTCCAGAGTGGCCTTGGCTTGCTGGGCTATAATTCCCCGCGCCTGTCCACTAAATCAGAGCAGCGCGGTACAGAGTGTGCTGCCATTCCGTAGAACATGAAATAGTGACAACATAAGCTCAGCATTATGAGGCCTTTTACAGAGCTTCAATCTGCAGGAGCTTTCTGGTCCGTGGATTATCCGACATGGAAAGGGCTTACACCCCTAACACGACGCTCAGAGCTTCCATTCCGTTTATTGCCACTTAAAATGGTTGCCTACAAACAAACAGATGTGTGACATATTCATGCAGTAGAGGATTCAAGTATGCTGATGTTTCATCTCCCTAGAGACAGGACTGAGAAACAGAGCAAGCGCTTAGAGTGGTGGGAATGACTCCCATGAACAATATCAAATGAAACATTTGCAGCAAGCGTTGAATCACACTGCGTTAAATCGTACCGATGATGCTCCTGTTTTTAAGGATTAGACCTGATGAGGTTCCATTCATCTTCAGGCTAATTGGTGGTTGGGAGGCCAAGTGGGAAGGCACAACTAAGGGCGAGGGCTGAACTTGTGCATTTACACCCTCATCCCCACTCTGGCTAAGGCCTGAACAGATGGTTTCTGTTTTTCCTGGCAGATTTGTGACAGAGCCACAAAAGGCCCCTGCTTTGACAGGAAGCCAAACGGTTAAGGCCGTTACTGGCAGGAGCACGGGAAGAAAGAACGAACAGAGGAGAGCAGAAAAAGGGGGAGGGCTGCGGGTGGAGGGGAAGGAGTAAAAAGCCAGCAGTGGGTAACAATGGACAATCAAGCGCACAATACGACCACAACCTTTTCCAAAACAGCTCTTGGCAAATACATTTTTTTGCAATAAATGTTGCTATCTGAGAGTGCAGAGACCATGCACTCACAACTATTTTGTGGGTAACGACTGATGGCGAGTTGTGTAAACAACATTCGTGCAACCTAAACTGGCACTCTTCCTGCTTACTGACATGCACCAAGCGGTCCAGTTTCGTTTGTTTCGCCAAGGTGAGAGTCGAAGCAAGATTTCCCGATGTGGTTTGCGTTTAAACCATGTTGTTTGTAGACACGATTCCAATAGTAATAGTTCTATCTATCAGAAAAAGTGAATTGTGTGATGCCACACCGGCGCAACACAGTGACTTGAAAATAGTCAAGTTAAAAAAAGATTTTGAACTAATTTAACTTTGGCCAGGAAATTACAGTTTGCTGTCAAACAACCTATGAACCACCATTAGCGGTTAACTTTGAATCTTTTTTTTTTTTTTTGGTTTTATTAGCTGAACCTTCTCTCAGAAATCTGCTCGAAAACTCTCCCTTTAAAAGGGCGATGCAGATTTTGTGGCTTTCGACAAAACTCTGAATTGCCACAAGATGGTGCTAAAGCGCTGATTAACAGGAAAGGCGTAATCAAAAAGTAAGCGATGCATCATATTTCAAAATCAAATAAGCTGTAAACCATTCATTTTTAAGATAAATGTAATAACGAGTTTAAAATTATTTTACAGCATAGGTATTTTTTTTGGCCAATCATGATCTTTGTGTTTTGTTTGCAATATTGGGGGCTAAAGGTACTCCACTTTGTTTAGCACCACATGTACCAAAGCATTTGGTACTTTCAGGGAAGATTGTCAAAATGTGTACAACACTATTTTCGGGCTCTTTACCACTTCTGACAACAGAGCTAAAAAATTATGTGTGCCACACACAAAAGTGAATGAAACTATAGTGCTACAAATGTATGTGGTTTCCGGACAGACTAATTGTGGTTGGACTGAGCTATGCCGTACTGCTTGTCTTAACTAAATAGATATTTGCAATCCATCTGGGAAAAGATGTTTTCATAACAGCCAAAAGCAATGTGTAGGATGCACATTGGACTCAATTCCTGACAGGTGCAGGCCATAACTACACCTTGGCTCACTACACTCGTCCTGTGATGCCCAGTCCTGTCCTACCCAATCTTCTCCCGTCTCCCTAATGGGCACTTGTTGTATCTCTTTTTCACAGGGTGCGTCTTTTTGTCAGAGATATGCAGCTCCTATATGACATTATTGTAGTTGCATATTATGTTATTCCGCAATTTGTGATGCCCCGCCCCCTTATTTGTGTTCTGCTCTCTGTCTGTCCCCTTACAAACCTTGTTCTGTCCAGCTGCATTTCCAATAAATAGCAGAATATGCAGAACCACAGAGGGAGTACAGTATTTGAAATTGCCCCATAGCACAGAGAAAAAAATTCCAAGATAATAAAGATTAACCATCCTCACCATTCTGCATGACCATGTAGCTGAACAGGACAAGAATGATTTATTAGTCTTTCTTATCAATTCCTATTCTTAATGGGTTAAAAAAGAAAAAATCGGCATATTCAGATTTCCTGTTTTGATGCCAGTGCCGTATTGATCAATATAATGTTGTCGGGAGGAGCTTCCATAATCAAATTGCCATCGTTGATGTCACGATTCAAAAGCGCCTACGTCACAATAATATAATTAATTTACCTCTTACGGAAAAAAATTCCAGCCATGTTTTAGACTCCGGTCTAAAGATAAATGCTCCTTGTCCCTCAGCAAAAGATATCAGCTGAATAGCAAAAAGACCTTGGTTGGCAGAGCGATGTGCATGTGAGAGGCGGTTAAATAGACAACCCTTCCCTGCTGTGCGGAACCTTTCAGCAGGAGAATGACTGAATAAGCTCTGCTTTCATAGGTCAGGGATGAACATGCTGAAGAATCAGCACTCGTGTTTTTCCTGCTGTAAGCGCTTTTCCCAATGAAAGCAGATTGGATGACAACAGAGCCTTTTTTTGCTGGAGGCTCAAGCCTGCGTGTTGTGCTGATAAGCCTGTTCCCAAAAAACACAAAATGAAGCCGAGCAAAGAGCTCAATTATAGAGGGAACTATAGCTGTCCCAGCTCCATCTTTCAGACAGAAAAAAAGGCTTTTGCCTAGCCTCTGCTCTTGCCTCTTGTCAGTTAATAGAACATCAATACGGACAGGCAACGCGACCAGCCCACAGCGATTCCAATGCCCGGATGAGTTAGATCATTTACACAACACGGAAGCTGTTCAGTGGCACTTCTGACAGCTGCCGCTAACTGGCCCAGGCGTCTGTCGTTTGTAGCTGCTTTAATTAGGGTTTCAACCAAAGTATTTATAAATCAAACCCATGCCCAAGGTTCTGGCTGCTGATCTAAGGACTTGACAATTAATTTACTTTGACGTTTGAACAGATTGGATGAGGGCAAACATCTGCTTTGAGGTTGAGTTAAAACAGTTTTTCCTGTTGGACATTTTGTTAATGACACGACCCCGAGGGGCAGTGCTCGATTTTCTTCGAGGGAAACAACGATTCCACACTTTCTGGCCTAATAAAGTGACGCTGGAAAAAATTATTCACCGTTCTGGTCACATGTGTTCTGAGATTTTCATAAGACGACTGATTCATGTGGCGTGTACGAAACATGAAACGCTTACATGCTAATATTTTTTTCCCTGGTGAGGATGAGTATCGACCTAAATGTTTCGATTAAAATGCGTCCACTGAGCTGAACGGCAAACTGAGCTTGAGCTGATCGCTACTGCTAATTTCTCCTCAAACCACCTTTTCATATATTAAAAAAGAACAAACAACCAAAGAAAACAACCCCAATGACACTAGTAGGCCTACACATTTCTTTTGATCTGCTGCTTCAGCTTATTTACATATTTTTACTTATTTAAACCCATGGCAGCAGAGAGCTTGTTCCCTACGACACCAACTCTGGACTGAAGGAAATGGTGGCAGCAAGGCGAGTCAGACGACACACCCACTTCCCCCTCCGGGCCTTTTTGTGATTTTATATGAAGCATTCCAGAGTGTTAGTCAGGCCTGATGTGTTTACACAGTGCTGGGTGCTTTGCCCTCAGCTCAGGCTGTTCGAGCCAGACTGAAGCCTCAGTGCCGATTGGGCTAATATGGTCCAACAGTAAGAACAGACAGCGTACCACACCCGTAAAGCCCCCGGGGGCCTTTATGCTCTGCACTCGAGCTCAATCATGGTTCTGACTTGACAAAAGACAAAGGTAAAACAGCATTGATGTGATATGCTTCTTTTGTCTGGCATGTGCAGTAACAGACGTGTATGTGTGCAAAGAGTAGAAACATCCAGAATTAATGTTGGGCTCATGTTTAAGAGGTAGGATTTGGGAAGGAGGCGGGAGGAAATAAACAAGAGCTTTCCTGCGGGTATTAAATGGCACTCGCTTCGATCAGCATAAACGCAAGTTCAGTCATAAGCGGAGTTTTCCTCTCTATGCAAAAAGCCAAACTACTCAGCGTCGACAGCGAGCTAACGCCCAGCCTTCTTAGCTTTCTCCTCCCCTTGCTGTTACACTGCTCTGTCATTTTCTCCTCTTTTATTTTTATATGTTTAAAGGGCAGTTTATTTTCCATTTGCAGGGGGGGAAATTAATCTTCCTCTGCTGTGTGGCGGTGGCAGGCCTCGAACCTGGAGGAGGTCTATTACCTCTCCTGCCAAGAAGACTCCCCTCCAGGTTGAATTGCACTAATACCTTCTTTATAGCCAATCAACCGGACCGGGCATGTATTTCAGAAATAATTTAACAAAGCCTTTGTGAAAAACTGGATTCATACTCTATTGTCAGGAAACTCTAATTGGGCTTTGAGGATTAAAAAATGCGGCGCGAGAGCAGAGGTGGGCAAATGTCTTGGAATATTTGTTACATTAAATTAGCCAGACCAACCCACCCACCCAAAAAAGGATCATTAAAATGCAATGATTTAGTTCATTTGTTATTAAATTGGAATTTTCTTGTAAATGCAATTTTAAAAAGTACAATATATACATGTTATTTAGCTTTTGACTAAACATGAGACCGTTACGGTTCTGCTGTTCTTCTGGTATGTATTGTTTGTGTTTTCATTTGTGTTCTAATTTCCCTCTAATTTATATTACACCATATGGAAATTGCTTTGTTACAGCTCCGGCTGTTGTGAAATGCGCTATTTAAATAAAGTTGTATAGTATTGTATTGTTTACATACACACACACACGCAGTTTACAGAAGCTTCTTAACTTTTTTTTTTAATCTCATCTGTCTTTTTGAGAATGGACTGTGGTGCTAGAGCAAAAAAAAAGTTTGACAACCGCTTTGCCAGGAGCGCCACTCAACAGTTCATGGGGCACAGATACAACATGCAAGTCGATAATATATGTATGAAAATGATTATATTTGCAGTTCCCAACAGAAAAGAAAGTGAACCTGCGTATGAATGACAAACACGTTTTTGCTTTGTATTTGCTTTCATCACAGTCACACTTAATACGAGTGTTAATCATTGCCATGCCTAGATTTGACCCAGTTGTACCATAACACTGGTCACACAATCAGTTGGTGATGATTAACATGCTGTATGTGGCGTGCGCACGCCGACTGCCAGTGTACAGTAACAAAAACGTTTTTCATTTAATGCCTTTAATTCGTTCTGGTGTAATGCACGAAAAACAATGAAATCTAAGTCATTAGTCCTGATGATCCGGAGTGATTATTTGCCAATGGCATGTGGATACCAACGACAAATATCACTTATTATATGATGAACAAGATTATTGCACAAAAAAAATTATAAGAAGACTGATCATTTAACAAGTATAAAAAAAAACCTGGAACTACCTGCTCGGAAAGTTACAGTCAGAGATATAACAAATATTGTACTGAGAAAACTCCTCCAAATGTAATGTGATTGGATTCCCATTTTAACGCGTTAAAGCTTTGGTGTGACATGCTCCACTTCCAGGTGCTGCATACTCGGTCGGTATTGAGCCCTGACAAATGCGATAAATGCAGTGACGCATATCCCAGCACTGCAACTTGCTTATTGCAGATTAATTTCAATTCAATTTGTTATCATGAGGTGGTGGGGGTGGTTCTATCAGGTATCACATTTTATATCATGACATTGAAGATATAATAATACTTGCAATAATAATTTTGCCAAGAACTTTTTTTTTTTTTTTTTTTTTACATTTTACTTAGACCTTTTCAATTACTCTGTTGGTTACATGAAACTTAAAAAGGTACATTTTAAAAGGAGATGAAAATAAACAACTGTACCGTTTCTTTGTTCGGCAGGAGCTCCTTCCGGATCCTGAAGAAGTTTTTGCCGAACTGTCTCAACCCTTTAATGAAGCGTTTCTGCAGATTTTACAGACAGAAAATTATTAGAATTTGAAATTCAGCAAAATTGCAAAAAAAACATTGTTTTCATTTCACTGTGGTTCAAAAGTTCTAATGTGTATTAAAAGCCTGCGCAGGCAATTTAACATGCATTGCAAACAAAGCCATGTCAAAGTAAAAGACGGGAAATGACAAGTCGGGCAAAAGAGACAGTGAAATTACGTGGGGGGCAGATGTAAAACAAGAGAGACATGGGGAAGACATGTTGATCACAAAAGTGAAGTTCAAAGGCTCCACCAAAACTTCCTCCTCAAAACATACCTGACACACGGACAGTTTTTATATTTTTCTAATCATTATTTGAGATAGACAAATAGACCTAGGTGAAATTGAAAGATCGCTGAAAGATGACCGAAGGTGACACTCGAACATCAGCTCAATGAGAAATATATGTATATATAAAAAAAAAAAACGGAACACCCTAAACACATCTCTCCTCCTTTAAGAGGCACATGCCATAAAAAGCAGAGGCTGAAAACATTCATAACCAGTCAAGCAGACAACCACCAGATTTACTTTCTTGTTCCAGAGGCGAGCCCCCGTCCGTTTCCACCAAGTAACTCCAGCTAAAAGCAGGCAAAAGTCCGAACGGATAATCACAAGCCTCTAATATCCAGCCGAGGGAAAAGAAAGAATCAGGGAGTAAATCCACAATGTCTCTGACGGTACATTGCTGTTTTTTTCCTCTTGTTTTTTTTTTTTTACAAGCAAGAAATAGCTTGTCACCCTCGCTCTTCCACTACAAAGGGGAAGGCTTTACATGTGATCTTTCTGCAAGAGAGCCTCTGGTTTGCAGCAGGAGAGAAAACCTGGAGTGGAGCATTGCACTTCCCATTTGAGTTGAGAAAAGCCCCCATTCCTACATGTTCATACTTCAGACTTCAGGTCTTGCACACTATACACAAATACCCAGGCCATTATCTGCTTTACTTGATGTTCAAAGTGTTTAAGACATACACAGGAAGGCAACAATCAAGAGCAGCTCGAGTGTGACGAAGCTGGCTGATATGTGATGTGTGGAGAAAGGTTTCGGACATGGAAGGAGGAGACAAGCGAGGGGGAAAACCAGACACAGAATCGTTCGCAAGTGTTGGGAGTTCATTTTCCATGGAGCGTACTGTATGTTATGTAACCAACACATTGTTTATCCGATTGGGTGGGGAACAAAAGCCTAATTTGAAAAACACAAAAACAGCTACCAACAACAACTCTTTTGAGAAGAGAATGGCGTAATTGCAGGGGGAAAAAGGGACAACTGACTGAGTTGAATGTGTTTAATTCAGTTTAGCCAAACAAGCAAGCAGTGTTAAAAGAAAACATTTTTTCCCCCAAGCATAAAAAAACATGCTGCAGTGCTGAGGTGGAGGTTAATTTGCACTAATCGGACTGTAGGTGTAGCGTCTGATTAACCAGCAGATGGAGCCGTCTCCAACTGAAGAGCCTTTGCTGCCTCCAACCACACTTGAGGACTAAGATTATCCACAATTGAGCGCCATATTACAAGCAACTCCTGACATTTGGCCATTGAGTATGTTCAATAATGGCAAAACAATGTCGACAATGTGACTAGGAGAATTTCAAGCCTTTGAAACACGTGAGGACAAAACCAGCTAATAATAAAAAAACAAAAAAAAAATGTCTACAGAATTCACCAATATTTGATTATCTTCCCTCCCAGATGAGTTTAGATGTGTCCATGTAATGCCTAGTTCTGTCGCCGTGAGGTTCAGTTCACTTTCTATGTCTGTCCTAATTATGTCACCTTAATTATGTTCCCAACTATATAATTTCCACGTTCTGTCATGGGCTCCCTCCCCCCTCCTCTTCACTTCACTTCAGTTTTCTTCCTCTTACTGGCTGCCTCCTCCCTCTCTACATGTCGGCTCCAGTTTAAGACTCCATTTCAGCTCACTGCTCTCCAGCCCGGCTAATAAATCATCCACCAATCTGCTCCCTGAATCACTCTGCCCC
Source organism: Idiotropiscis lumnitzeri (assembly GCF_059441095.1). Taxonomy (NCBI): domain Eukaryota; kingdom Metazoa; phylum Chordata; class Actinopteri; order Syngnathiformes; family Syngnathidae; genus Idiotropiscis; species Idiotropiscis lumnitzeri. The sequence continues at coordinate 15,765,283 of NC_142393.1, forward strand.
TGCTCCTATTGCTCCAGCCCTCCGTTGCTGGGCAACACTGCGCCAGAGGAGGGGTTTGGAGGAGTCGGAGAGCGAGTGAGAGGAAGAGGAGGGGGGTTATGGCTGGGAGTGCTACCAAATAGCCAGCCGCTGTGCAGAAACAGGCCTTTCTGTCGGGAGTGTGTTCAAGAGAGCTGCCGCTTTTTAGCCCCGCCCCAAGTTTCCCCTCTCCATTGTGAGGTGGAGAGGGAGACATAGAAAAAAAAACTCAATAGGTCTTTGTTGCCTGTGCGCACTTCCTGCCTTATAGTTCATTGCTGGAAGTTGGAAAACTGGTTTTGATAATGTGTATATAAGCATCAATAAGATCAGGATTGCCAGCTTGCACATGCCACACTATTTTTATGTGCTATTTTGAGACAACACCACTGCAAGTACGACATTGGCCAACAAAATCCATTTCAAGCAATATGGAGACATTATAATGTAGCTGACTTGCTAAAAGACATCCTTTCAGAGCTGGTCGTGTACAAACCAAACCTCAAGAGCCTGGGGGTGATGATGGCTTGCCAAACAAAACTAAGGAGCAATGTTATTTGTCCTATGATTGACGGTGATATGACAAGGAAATGTTAGTATGACCACAATTGTACTACTTTATTGAATAACTGACTTAATAGTTAACGATATTTCATATGCAGTTTTCAGAATTAACACGTTTATATGGATTAGAGTGTGCACTTGAGTTAGCACAATATCAACATTTTGACTTTGATAATGAGTACCTGATACCAATACTGAAAGGACACCATGGCAAAAACCTAAAACATGAGTTAAAAAACAAAACAAATCAAAACTGCAGATAAGCTCACACATGTGCAAATTAGTTTTATTTGTATTAATTCAAACTATTACTAGAGTGTAACTGATAAGAATACTTTTGATAAAATAAAAAAAAAGAATTTAGAATATTTTTAAACATTTTTAAACACCTCTCATTATTTTATATACATCCATTACTGTCCTAATGCCTTAAGACACCAACATTTATTATTAAGCCTTTTGAGCAGAAAAATCTCTGAATGTTTAACGTTTGACATCCCAACAACTAGAATGGAGGATGGAAGCTTATCGTTTGATTAGATATTGTAACATACACGAGACCAAATGGAGCATCGTAATTAAGTAAAATAGCAAAAAGTGACATCACCACCCATCAATTTTTTTGCTATGTCAGCTTTTATAGACTCTTGGAAAGTCCACATTGTTTAGGTATTTGTAGCTATTAACATTCACTGCATTGAGTGAGTTTTATTTCTGGCCAAGTTTGAAATGCCCTACGGTCTTTGAATCCACCTCGTGTCTCATGCCGTTGGCAAGTGACAATCTCCCGTTAAGATCCTATCTGTTTAAACCACAAAGTTTGAGTGTATTACAAACGTTTAATTACAAGCATCTGCCTGTTGCGTGGCAAGAGTGATACGAGAATGATCCACCCACTTTTGCTTCACAGCTCAGACAAACAATAAATATGTTTCCGGTGTTTAGGATTGCGATCAATTGATGGTTCAAGACCTAACCGGCCACATATATATTGTGGTTTGTAACAGTACCCCACAGTGTTTGTAATTCCACATGTAGGACCGGATGAAACAGACACACTTCAAAGGAAACAGAGCTATCGAGGAAGCCGGCTGAAAATGTGCACACACCGTTCTTCATAAAGGTTAGATGCCTGTGAATGTGGCAACCTACATCTCCATTCTGGGATATTTATTCATTTATACAGGAAGGATTTAACCTTTCGCATCTCACAGACGGGCGACCTACCGCCTTCTGTGTGACGTGCTACGCACCAACCTTCGCAAGTATTGCATTACTTTTGCCCCCTAAAAATCATGATACGGTACCGATACCGCTACTTGGTGAAACACGAGTGTGCAGAATTATGTATCGGAACATAGATCTTCCTCTGCTGACCACAGACATAAATCACTTCGTTTAACTCTAAAACAATCTTAAGTCAACTGTAGGTGAGCTTATATTGAACAACTGGTGGTCTGGTGGTGGGGGCATTACTCCCCCCGAGGGCTCCCTCCCACCTCAGTGATGTTGGCAGCCAACTCGGGTCATCCATCAGCTGGAGACACAGGCTGAGATAGGCCGTGGCACAGTGCAGCTGGCTGAGGAATATAGACCTACAGCCGCACCGCAGTCATACATCTCTGACACAGCGACAGACTGCAAAACTGCTGCGACTGCTGTTTGTTTAGATGGCACCGCCTGTTATTGGCATTATTGGCATCTATAACGGGAGCTTCCATTAGATTAGGTTTGCAATGACGGCAAAGCAAAGAGCATTTTTCAAAAACATAAGAAGTTAAGCCATCATTTTAAAGTCATTAATTGCACTAAAGATTTTGCTGGAAGGCCGTTCACTCATATGTAATGCCAACACCAATGTAGATGCTCGATGTATGATGATGTAAATGAGTCATAATCTAGTAAACGCAAGCCATCATTTTTATTATTCTTTTTAAATATTCAAGTACTTTTCTATCGTTAAAACAATTTGCTAAAGAGATGACTGGTCAGAGCAAGCAGAGACCTTTACACTATAATTAAAGCCTGACACACAAGTGTGAGTAATTCTTAGCGAGTTTTCCATCTCATGAGACTAAAAAACAAAACAAAACCAACAAAATCAAAAAACACCACGTGTATTGTTTATTTATGTCTGGCTTTGCATGTTGGAACATGTGTTGTGTAAGTGGGGAAGTGTCTGTGGAAGTGTGTGAGCCACCACGGCTGTGTGACTCTGTGTAAAATAACTTTACATTAAATATAAAATAACTTTACATTACTCTGAATGTATATATATATATATATATATATATATATATATATATATATATATATATATATATATAAAAAATGTCTTCATATATAAACCAAAAAGGAGAGCGCTTATTAAGCCGGCATCATGTTTTGGGTTGAGTTATGTAATTGTATTCCGAACTCGCAAGCCACAAACACGACTGTGGCCTCGGGACGACGTCATCTGGTGGCGCTTTTTTTATTTGCTGCCACTAGATGACATACTTATGCAATAAGTTACGTTTTTTTTATCTATAGCCCCTTGAAACGCGAGCCATTCAAGACTGTTTTGGCCATCTATTTACCAGCGTGATGTTCTGTGTGTCATGCGAGATGGGGATTGAAATCAAGTTGGAACGGGACCACTTTCTTAGGTAGTAGCCGAGCCGTATCATATATAAAGTTAGTGCCACAGACTTTAGCCCACGCATCTTTGTGTTGAGAGCAATTGCTGCAGGTGTGCATGTGGCCACCCATCTAATTATCCTAAAGGTGCAAGCCGCAACAGCTGTTGGAACACGCAAGGCCTGCTTGAATGAGTTCTGTCTCGAAGAGAGAAAGAAATCCTGGACTTAGTGTTACTCTATAATGTGTATATTTACCGGCAACGGCACTGTAAAAATGGCTTGAGGTAGCCAAGAATGTGTCCACAATGCCTGATCCAAGATATCTTCATTTCATTTTCAGTAAGGATAAATCCTGGTACAAAATCAACATACTTAAATCTACCTGTGTTGACATGTATTCTGCACAGATATACATATCTGGAGAGTTTAGTGGCGGTCCTGGATTATGTGTCAGCAGCTGCCGTCTGAGAGATGTGTGAGGGCAAGGCAAGTCAGAGTGGAGGAGGGGAGGCTGACAAGTGACCTTGGAGACAGGCCACTGCTATCATTCCAGCGGCACCCGCTGTCACAAGTATTCACATCTCTCATAAGTACGGCCAGGGTGGGGAGGAAGCGCAGACAGGGATAATGACGCTCAGCCAGAAGGAGAAGAGATGTAAAAGGAAGGCACTGCGGATGATAAATAAATGAAGAGAAGCTGAGCTTGTTTCTGTGGGCTGGTCCGACACTGACACATGTCCCTCAAGGCCATGAGGCTGAAAAGGCACAAGTGGTGAGCAGATCACTGGGACCTACTGGATATCCAACCCCCCCAGGTTGGGCAAGTGTTGCACTAATGGCCTCCACACGACACACACCACACATGGAACATTACAACTGCTGTTTAAGGATTGTCAACATTTCTACATGTTTGTTATGTCACTTTTCCATAGCAGTATCGCCTTATGCTTGCCTGCAAGCGTGAAAGGGAAACAAGAGCTCCAAAGTGGTGCAACAAAAGTAAATGACCCGCTGTCGGCTTTTCCTTCTTAAAAACGCGTCCATCATGTTCAATTATGCACAGAAGAATACCGCTTCACTTGCACTACATCTGAGGCGCTAGACTCAAACGCGAACAAAAGGAGGCCAAGCTTCAGGTTTAGCAGTAAAATCATGTGGAAAAAGAGAAAAGAGGAGGGAGAAGTCCCCGCAGAAGGAATGCGTTGAATGTACTTCACTTGAATGATAAAGGAGCTGTGATTATTTAGTTGTTGTTGTGGCATAGCATCCTTTCCATTCCCATCGGCCATTTTCTGATTCCATTCCTTGAACAGCTGTGTCAAAATGTACATCTAAATTCAAATGGAGGATAGGATTACCAGCCCTCAGCCTATACCCTTTCCAGCCTTCTCCCCTAAAGATTTATTTTGTGGGCGATAAACCGGATGCAGCTGCTCTTGAGGGTGGGAGGAGCTGGAAAGTGTTTTTCCTGATGTCTTTTTTGACTCCGACCAAGAGCACCGATCCAACTTGCGCTCAACAGCACCCTCCACAGGCATAAACTAGTCTGTCAGCTGTTGCACATGCAACACAAGAACATTCCACATTGAGAATAAAAAAAAACCCCATCCTTTTAACACTTCCCTTGACGCAGAGCGTACACGTGTTATAAGCGTGTGTTTCAAAATGGACGCTGTGCTGCACTTACCACTTCTTCCTCAGACCAGCACTTCTCAATCAGCTTTGGTACCGGCTTTTTCACCAGTCGCTGGAGAGCTTTGCCGGCATCATAGCTGCTCTCATGAAGCTGCGGGAAAAAGATTGGGGGAAAAAAAACAAAAAACAAGTCAATTAAAATCACAACACATGCAGATAAATGTATTCTGACTAAACATGGATTCAAACCTTAAATTTCAACAGAAAAGCAGCTCATACCCTAAAACCTAAATCTATAACAGGGGTGTCATACTTTGGCGGCCAAACCTCAGAGCACACTTTCAATAATGGGTCAAAGAGCCTCAACACCTATTGAGCATAAAAATAAAATCTATTTCAGGATCCATTGCTTTTTTTTGTCAGAGCTGAATACTTGCCATCTTTTCTTGGCAACATGTTTGTTTATGTCTGGGATAAAGCTCTGAGTTTCATCACAGAGAAAATGTGTTCATGCCTCTAAGGAGAAAGGGTTCAAGTCGCATGTAGATGGAGGCAAGGGAATGATCATTTGGTAAGGCAACTGCTGTGCTGCATTATGGGATTTGCAGTTTATGTCATCAATGCTCCACATTGTGTCTTTAAGAGAGCACAGGTGTCAAACTCAAGGCCCGGGGCCAGATTTGGCCCACCACGTCATTTAATGTGGCCCGCAAGGAAAATCATGTCAACGTTAAGGTTCTTAATAAAATGTGTAAAATTGAAAATTGTCTTCACTTTTAATAACACTGAGACACATATTTTATTACCAACACCCCCTTTTAAGATAAATTGAAAAGTAGTGGAACAACCATTTTTTTTTTACCGGCTTCTGATTTCAAAATTACTTACCCAGCAATGTATTGTACTGTATATATGTGATGCTATTGGGTGATTATACTGTCCGGATGTAATTACATGCTGGGCCAGGAGTGACCCGCAGGCTAGGAGTTTGACACATATGGTCCTGAGGATATTTGCTGAAATCTATACAGAAATATATGACTTCAAATATACTCCAACCTTAAACACCTTCTGATCACATGTTCTTGAGTGTAACAGTAAAAGACTATGCATCACACTTTTAGTGTGACATTTGAAGCCCAACCAAGGTGTAAGAACCTCCGTGTGCAAAAATGTCGCAGCCTGTCTTTATTTTTCACCCATTTTTTATTGATCTAAAAAAAAAGGTTCCTGGGACTACTGTCCTTTGTTGTTTACTTTGTTTATGGTTTTCCCAGTGTCTTTGGCAATTAAGTCTCAGTGAAAGCATTCCCCTCATCTGTTTGTGTGTGTGTGTGTGTTTTATTGGGGAGATACACTATTACACACTACAAAGTGCATTTCAAAGAATGGATATTGATCAGAAACCTCATCTTGAGCATGAAAGGAAAAGCCGAGGCGCCGAACAACACAGAGACAAAGGCAAGTCGCAATGCAGCCTCCAGCCTAGTGCAACATTAAATTGCCTGAAAAATAGACATTACTGGGGCTATTCCTCTGAGTAAAAAAAATAAGTGCTACTCATTGGAATTGCAAATCCAAAGAGGAAGGTTGACAGACAATGACCAGCCAGCTCTGTTAATGTCCTGGTTTATAGAGTTGGAATACAAATGCCCTGTTTATGACTCCTCTCATCTCCTCCATAGGATTTTATATCTCTGTATTCAAATTCAGAGTGACAGCCACATCTCTCATTACATCTCATGTATTAAGAAAGCCCTGAGGGAGAGTTTACTACAGGAGGCGGCTCCACTGGCTCAGGGGCCGTGTCATTACCCATCACTGAAGTGATGCAGTAATAGGTGGACCACTGGTGATTCAAACATTACGATGGTATTTTCGACTACGTTGAGCTCAGTGTTAAGAATTACAGTATTGTCCTTACAGTGTTGAGTGCGTTTAATGTAGTGTCATCTCGAGACGCTGCTAGACATCCATCCTCTGTAGAGCCTCCGTCACACATCCCTGCAAAGGCGGCCATGCTCCTGTGGATGCAGCACATAGTCAACAGGGGGGCGGGGTCATTTTGCTCTTGATAATTGTGTTATGATAATTAGTTTCTTTCCTACATACAGCACATGTCATCACTCTTGTTTTCTAGAAAACAAATCTACACAGAACTAAATGTAACCAATTACAATTAGCATTTTAAATCAGCATTGGGGAGAAGTGAAATCAAATTTGATTTGTGTGCAATGCAAACAAATGTTGATTTTACATGATATTAACAAATACACTTGGGTGACACTGATGAATGAAGACTCAGGCTCACCTTGCAGCTCTGAGGTACATGAGAAGGTCACAGTCATTGACCCCCGGCATCCAGACCAGCTCCTCATTCTCCGTCACGGCCTGGCCACCAGAGGAGGGGAAAGGCTGCAGCTCTGGAAGCTTGGCCTAATTAGGTTCGGGGGGAGAAGGAATAGGACAGATGGTGTCACACTACAAATAGCACGCAGGCTTGAAGAAAATATCAGCTTTCCACCCGTCATCAACGTTTCAAACTGTGCGCCTGAGTAGTGGCGTCGGCGTAAGAGGACAAGCACGATGATACGCAGATGCGTCAACACACATCAGCACTTAACTTTATTTAGTGTGTACTTCTGTGCGCTAAGCTGCCACACATCATAACTACACGTCAGTGTGGCAGATGACAGTACATCGTATATTATGCTAACGTCTAACAACCAACCCCCCAACACATACACACACACACAATGATTTCCCCTTAACAGACTGTGTTAAATGATAAAATGACCAAACGCCCAAAACGATTAATATCTTATTTTATTTATTCTGTTCCGGTTGGAAATGACCGAAAAAAAAAAAAAAAAGATTTTAAGAGATATTCTTGAAGATTTTCTACATTTTAAAAAGTATTATATTCCCAAATTTGAGGAACCTAATTATTTTCCACTATTCTCAAGGATCCTGTTAATTTCAATCTTAACCTAGGCTACAACATTCCATTTAAATATATCAAATTTGGTAAGCCTTGATTGAGTTATCATTTTGGACAGAGACATTTTCTAACAAAGTAACAAATAAACAAATTAATACAACCCTTAAATAAAAAAAACACAAAATATAAAAATAAAATATAAAAAACTTTTTTTTTGGCCAACTGTTTCATCAATGATTTTGGGCTTAATTTATTTTGCTAAATATCCCATTGAATTGACTGGGACGAATGAATGAATGAATGAATGAATGAAAAAAAAAAAGTCGTTATTTTATAATTATTTTGACTATAGCAACATGGTCAAATGTTTTTACATGTTGTTAAAGGCAGGAAAAAATGCCACAAAGAAAATTAAATGCAATTCATTTGAAAATAAGAATTTGTTAATAATGCAGAGAAACTATTTGTTTAGAGTATTTTACAATTATTGTCTCAACGGTTGGAATTCAAACAAGACTGATGACATTGCTGCTTTTCGTACACAAATGACTTATCTTGTGTTATGAAATTGCCGATGCCATCGAAGACTTTGGGTGGGACTATCAACTGCATACTACTGAATATTGATGCGCAGATAAAGAAGAACCTATTTCTTTTTAAACTCATACAAAAAAGATTTCAAACATGAAATATAATCAAACATATTGCAAAGAATGACAATATCTTCAAAAATGAAGGGAGATGCAAGTAGTTCTGATTTTAAATGGAAAATATGCAGTAGCTGACTGACGGAAAGAGACAGGGGTGACTAAATGATGACGTGCTCCAAGAAACTTTCATCATAGCTTCAGTCTGCGAAGAACAGAGTAAACTAAAGACAAGAGTCAAACCAAGCACAGGTCTAACAATGTCAACTGAAAGTAATGAAACCGCCACTAGCTGTACTAAACAGCACAAACCATTGAGGAAATATGACTCAAACTACTATTTGAATTTATTTGGAGCAGGAGAGAGGACGAGCCAAGGCATTGGGAAGCTGGCGAAGCTTTTAGCGATGAATGTACGAAACCATTGCATCTCGAAGGCCATACAGTAGATGCAACCAAACACTTGGCACTTTTTAAGTAAATATGATGAATGAACTAAAGCAGTCACAGTCCATCATACAGTCCCGTGGTATACTTAGGGCTAGTGTGCTATTTATTGTACCTGAACGTTGGTCACAATGTTGACACTTGAAGAGTATTTTTTTAAGAGGTACTTGTTGTAAAATGTTAAAGAATCACTGATCTAATTCATTTGTAATGGTACCGTAGATCAAGTGACAGGCAGCTAGGACGTGAAGAGAACATTAACCTAAGATAGACCTGCAGTTAGGTTAAGAAAAAAAATACAAAGGAAAAAAATGGTTTCCAAAGTAAAATAAAACATTCAACAACGCAGCCATTTTCCATTGGAAAGGCAGGATATGTACTTTCGGTGCATGTGATGACTTACTTGGTGACTGGGGCCCACCCGGATTTCCCCCTGAGTGCTGTTTAGCCGCCTGAGGAGACAAAAGAGAGCATATTGAAACAACATTCAGTATCTACTTGGAAGCCTTTCAAAGTTAGCTGCAAGAAAGCAGCACGCATTGTACTTGATGAATTAGTCTGTGCTTGAATGTGAAACTCAAACAACTCTTAACATTCACTAGTAGAAAAAAATGGATCTTTGACGTCTTTAGCCGTCAATGGTAGTAAATGAGTTAAATGCCCCAACACTATGAGTAAGACCACAGCGCATTTGTAGGCTTGCTATTGTGAATGCATGAATAAAACGGAATCCTCTAAAAGAAAAGGAGGGGCAGGGGGGGATTCTACCAGGGCCTCTGCAACGGCTGCTGGCGCAAATGTCGGTAGCCATAGCAACTGCACTTTAATAATAGTGTTCGGAATCTCCAGCTGCAGTGGATTAAAGAAAATGACAAGCTGTTCCTTTTGAAAAGCCTTTCCCTTCGGTTGCCTAGGTAACAGCGCTGATTTTCATAGAGCCGTGCACAGGGCAGCCCAGAATGTGTCAGTGTGATTTGCACACTGAGATGCGCACACTCCATCATCAGGAGCTGGCTGAAACACAAGAGGCCCGCTAGTCTCTTTACAGTGCTGCAACCTTCTGAGCCACCAGACAGGTTTCTTATTTGGGCCAACGTTCTCCTCAGCCGGCATGCTGTACCTCACCGGGACAAACAGGACATAGCGAATTGAATCTACAGCTAGACACGCTGTTCCTTCCACAGCAATTTTGGGATTGTCTGCTGCCACACACTGCGTCCAAAATGCTGTTTTATGACTAACATTCCCATGAGACACTTAAGCAAGCAAGAATGATCATTGCTAAAAAAATAATACATTTTGATTATCATCAGCATGTCACACAAGTTTGCATCATGATTTAAGAACATTTAAATCAGCCATTGGCTGTTATTCTCATGAGTCACAACAATTGCATAAAACGCAATGCTATCATTAAAGAATTTAATTACAGTAAACAAATCAACCAAGCTGAAAACTAAAACTACTAATGTAACTCGGTTTTACTAAGACAGGATTTTAATATCAACACGGCTCAAAGGTGTTAACAAACATGTTTACAGCAGCCACCCAGGTCCATGCAGAGTATGGCAGGAGGCTAAAAGGACAACAAATGGGGAAGACTGCTTTTCAGGACTCAATTCTGAGTGCAGACGACCAGACGAGACACTGATAACGAAGCTGAAATACAGAAGGACTGCGTGTGCGTGAGAGCAAAACACCTGGTAAACGCTTCAAGAGACTTTTAAGATCTTATACATGTGTACATTAAAGCCCAGTCATGCGAGGGCGACAGGGACCAAGCAAAGAAAAAAAAAGGGAGTAAATGACATTCCCGCCCAAAATGTTTAAGTAACTATATTAACAGTTTAAACCATAAATGCACCACAAACTATGACCTTAAAACACTTTAATATTTTAACAATCATACTAGTCTTAAAATAAATTGCTTAACAATTACTTTATTTTGAAAAATGTATTTGAAATGTGTATGGAGCGGAGCAAAAAATAACACTGCAGCGAAGACGCTCCAGACTTTGGCTAACAACATTAGGCTAAACTCACAAACATCTTGGTCTCTCAGCTGAGATGCATCATTTCAACATACTTCCTTGACACCCATTACTACTTTCCCATAAGCCAGGGATTTGGCGGCATTGTAGGGTGCAGCAAAAAAAAATCACAAAAAAGGAATATGTGAGTTTTTCAGCAAAGAGCTGAGGATTGGTTTCACGAAAAAAAAAAGGCGAATTCAGGAATAGTGAACTGTGAAAATGATGGGGTTCTCTGTCACACTTTAATATCCTTGAATTTTGTCATATTTTGTCATATTAATTCAAGCGTTGTTATTATTATTTTAATTTTAAATTTACTACTTTACAGGTTTCATTATCAAATGCACTAACTAGTTACGTTATTTAAATAAAACAAGTAATTGCATTTTTTTTTCGAATTGAATATTTACAACTTTACAGGTCACAAGGTCTCATGCACAAACTGGTTACATTATTTAAATGAGCTAAGTAGTGATCCAAAAGCCTTTCATTTTTCTTAAAATGCACTGCATTGATCCACACGTCTAACTAGTAAACTACTTACGAGCAACAAGCCCAGCTGTTAATGATAGACGCTTCAAATCCAAACATGAAGTCAAACTTTGTATGTGCTCGCAATCAGTCGCGGCCCCGCCCCCTTTATCAATTTCAACCAATAGCGGCACGAGTGTATGGCACACTGACATAATTGCAGCGTAGTAAAAACAAGAGAAGAGCCAATTCGGCGGGACTCAAATGCTCCAAACAGGCGCCACGCGGGCGTGTGGATGTGGATGTGTCAAGCTTTGTGTGAGCCTGCTGAGCGCCATGTCATCCGATTGTAAACAGGAGCAGCAAAATGGAGCCACGCGAGCCTCCGTGGCGTGTTATCCCGTCGCGTAAACGATGCATGCCCGCGTGGACAGCAACCGCGTTATTACAGGTGTGATTCAACGGGATCGCGAGCTCAAACGCACAATGACAGCGCAGCAAGCGGACAACAAATAAAAGAGGAGTCGACATTAGCGCGGCTGCTGAAAGCTACCTACCTGCGCGGGCTGAACAAGTCGTCCATGTCGGACATGGAGCCCTCTTTGGCGAGTGACACGGCGTGTGTGCAACGCTCCCCCGATCGCACCTATATGTGCGTGGGTGCTCAAAATGGAGAGGCGCGCACTGAGTTTGTGCCGTGACCTCAGCAGCCTGCGAGCGCACGCACGCACGGCGCTCGCCTCGCTGTTTACGGGGACGCCACTGAGCATGTGCCGCGACCTCGCAGCGGCGGACGGCCAACCAGAGGCGCAGACACACGCACGCACGAGACGGAAATCGGTGCCCCTCTCCACCCACGACCCACCCCCCTGTGTGTATGCGCCATCATAAACACGGGTGCAATCGCGAGGCTGCAGAAGCGCCGCTCGGAATACCAAGCATGTGGAGGAGAGGAGGGGAAGGGTGGGGAGAAGAGTGAGGCGGAGGAGGAATGAACAGAGCTCGGAGAGAGGGTCCCTCCAATTGGCAACCCTCCCATGACCAGAACGAGGACAACCGTCAGTGCAACACGTGACAATCCCCAACAAGTGAATGATACTGGGCTGGAATCACAATCACTGATGCCTCTGCATTAGCGGCAATGGGGGCATTGCCCCTCATGGTCCAGCAGATGGGGCAATTTTTCTCTTCTGTGGATCCCTGGATCGCGAACAAAGCGGTTCACTAAATTTTTACAGTCACAACATCCCTGCAGAATGCTCAATTGTGTTTTTACTCACACAGCATTAGGTTATTTACGCCATTTATCTTTGTGTTTTGCTGGAAATTAGCCCTCAGCGTGGCTTCCAATAAAGTAAAATTAAAATTAACGATAAATAAAATGATACAACAACAAATGTGAATCCACTGTGCATTTTTATGTTATTTACTAGCAGCACCAAACCCATAAGCATTGTAACAACTTTTTAATGTGGTCTCTATGGTAACTCTTACACATGCAAAAGACACCACACAACAAATACGATTGAGCAACACAAAAACTGGGCTATTTTGTAGATATTAAACACGTTGTCACATTTTTATGTAACTACTATATTAGCATCATTACCCTGAGACGACACCACAGAACAAATATAAAGTGCATGAAAATATAGAACTCACATAACGGTATATCAAGAGCCGCATATTGTGTAAAAGTTATTTAACGTTATATCTGAAGGAAAGCATCTATTGGAGGGAGACAGTTATTAGTATAAATGGTGGAGCTGGAGTGGTGCTGTTAGGCCTATATTTTATTTGAGTCTATTTTACATTGTTCTCTTGGCCCCAAGCGCTGTGCGCAACTTGTGAACGTTACAGAAAGGGAGAAAAACAAACAGCACTATTAGTAGTGCGAATTATGATGAAAGGCCATTTAAATGCTTTTGTTCTTCTTGTTTGCTTCCTTGAATTTGTTGGAGACTTAAATACTCTTACTGCTGAGATGTCGGAGCCCAAGCTATGATGCATGAAATGCATAGAATAACCCAATTATTATTATCCTACAGACAGCACTTTCTATGTTTGGTGATCCTAGCATCTTGGTGGGCAGGCACAATTTTTCCCAGTTTACAGCATGTTTGCGGCTTTTCCTGCACCTGGTTACATTCATGTTCTTTAACAAACAAAAATTTTTGTTTACGCCTCATGAATTTTTCAATCAGCTCCATGTTGAAGTTGTAACTTATTTATGCTTTTAAATCACATCCACACATATTAATAATGTATTCAGATGGGCATTGACAACAAAGCAGCCTTTAAGGCGAAGGTTGAAACGGGCCATAGAGCTGCTGCACAACCTTGCAGTAAAGGAATCTATGATGTTAATATGTTTTATATTGTATATGTGCAGCTTATAAACCTTTGTGTGTGGAGACAAGATAAGATTTTTTTATGCAGTGGGTGCATCTTATATTGTTTCCGGGTGCATGGAGTAGACTACGTTTTATGGTAATGGCACTCCACTGCATGCAGGAGTGGTGTAATATACACATTTTGCTGAATCCCCCATGTAAAAAACAATGTCGAAATATAGTATGAATTTACCACTAAAAGGTAAACGCAAAAAAAAAACATATACATTTAGAATGAAGCTGGTTACATTTGAATCTGAATATAATGAAAACTCCATATGGGCCAAAAGAGGCAGATGAGAAGGTATCCTATAGTAATCATAAATGAGAGCACCCAGAAAGTGCTGACCTTTGCAAATGCATTTAAACAATGACAGAATAAAATCTTGCTATGCCTATACACCAAATGCTTAGCAAATAAAATGCTAATTTCAATTTTAAATTCACATGAAATGCTCCTGTCTTATAAAGTCATCGGAAACAGCAATACACAAAGTAAAGGCTCGATTTCAGAAAACAGGTGAGCCGTAATGGGTCATTACTGAAGCCCTGAAAAAGTGTGAAGTGATGAAATGGATTTTGGGATTTTTCTGCTTAACTCATATTCCACAAATACAATATTAATCAGAATACTGTGTTTAGACTAGTCAAGGCTCATAGAACATTCTGTTGCATAGCATTTTTTGGGGTTAACTTCCCCTTTAAAAGAATTGGAATTGAGAATCACTAAGAATCATAATTGTTCAAATTCATACAAGGCAAGTCATCATCCATATTTTAAAACATAGTGAATAATTATGAAACTACAATGTAAATTAATAATACCACATGTATTCAACTCAATTTAATGCATATAGGTGCTACTTCAAGGCTGGGGATTAATGGAGAAAAGAGCTCCTCACCTGGTCTCTGGGTTATATCCAAGGATATAGAAAAAGGAGTCAATGCGGGCTTTGAACTCCCTGGCAGCAAAAATGTCGGAGAAATGAGAAATGTTGCATTTCCCCCTGTGGAAGAGCAGATAAAAATGATCAGACACCAGTGCAGAGGATAGGGACCAGGCCTGCCCCCGAATAGCCCAAAAAAATAAAATCCACGTATAAATGGCGGTCATTGAAATTGGGAAATAAATAAGTACATACATGAATAAATAAATTAAAAAACAAAATTAAAAAAAAAAAAAAAATATATATATATATATATATATATATATATATATATATATATATATATATATATATATATATAAATAAAAAAACACTGTGTGTAAGGACATCATGCTCACTGCAACACCCCACTGTCTGACCATGGACAGTGGGGGCATAATTGTGAAGCTAATCTGTCTTGCATAGACATCTGACAACCCCCCCAAAATGAAGAAAATTAAAGGGCAGCATGAGTGTTCATCTTTAGCAAGCTGGAGTAATACAGCGTCCCACTGGAATTCTATCCCATTTATCTGAAGCCTGTAGTAGAAGTGAAATCAAAGGGTGCTGTATGTAGGACAAGTCACAACTAATTTGCCCTGAAGTCAGTGGTTTCTGGGAGACATGCACTGTGTTTCTCACACATGGCTTTACTTAAAGGAAAAAGGAAGAGTGAGGGCGATGGATGAATACAACCCGTGACTATAAAAGCAAGGAAATTCTCTTTGCATGAAGGCATTACTATTCCTATTTAGCATAAAAATAAACAGCCAGTGACGCCTGTTAGTGTGGTGAAGACAGGGAGAATACAACGGAGAATAATTGTGGTCAATCTTCTCTTTGTGTGGATATTAAGTTCAAGCTTAACATGTCGACGCTGTCATGGTGAAACATCAATTAAGATAAAAAAAAACATTCAGAAACTCAACACATTTGGTAAACAGCAGACAGTCTGCGTGCTAAATACTACACAATAGTACACACCCAAAGACCATCAGGCTGTTTTTGTCCCAACTTTGCTCCTACCCCATCAAGGATGGCAAATAACTCCCTCTCACTTATGCCTTTTCAAATTGTCCTGTAGGATTATTCTTTGTTCTGAGATGTATTAAGAGTAGATCTGTCCCAATGATAGGGTCTCTAACGGGTTGGGACTAACAATCTTAAATATTAAACATTCAATATTTACGACCCAAAATGTTCATGTGTGTTGGCAAAGCCGACGACTCGAGCCATTTGACAACTTGGACTGAGCACAAAGTAACCAATTAAAGAAAGGCCCTTACTGAAGAACAAGAACGTGCCGGTCAATAAAACATAATACGTCCTTACTACCTAACAATTTTTTTTTTTTTTACAAAGTTGTGATTACAGTCAAGGCTATCATGTGACTGCCAACGCTTTGTTTTTTACGTAGCACTCCGGATTGTCACAGAATCTGTGTTAATTATCGCACACACACAGAAGCAGCATGCTACTCGGGACAGTTCATGCAAACCAATCAGCTCCGAGTTGCTGCTTGAAAACGGGATAATACATGGAAGTAACACGCACTGCACTGTGTCACATTAATGGGAACGAGCTAAAAGCTGCGCTTGCTAGCCGGTGCAGCAAAACATTATACTCCCGCGGTTCAGTTCTTCTGATCAAGTTAACTAATCCTCAGCTCGGTCTTGGTAAAGAAGCTACACTTACAATATGGATCGTTATCACTAAAGACAAACGAGGCGCAGCTACCGTAATTGCGCAACAACAAGAAAGAAGAGAGAGCCAATGCTAAGCTAACGTGACACCGAACGAAAACAAAAAATGCTTAGGTGCGCAGTACACTTTACACAGATGTCTGGCTGAAACCTTGCTAGGACATAGAGCAACCAGCTACTGAATTAAAGCAATTCGGGAAGGAAGAGTGGGACAAAATGGCAGAGATGTGAGTTTCTGTGATAAAAACACTCAATTTGAGTTGTTGCTGCGTAGGGTGGCCCAATCTGTTCAAATTAGGGGGCAAGACATTTTTCACACAGAGAGAGGTACCGCTGATTTTGTTTCCCCCCCATCAATAAATAAAATCACTATTTAAATACTGCATTTTATGTTTACTTCTGACTTTGTCTTATATTTACATCTCTTTGACAATATTAAAGTTTAACATGGGGAAACTATAAAGTAAAAATGTGAAAAGCGGCTAAACACCACACACAATTTAACCTGATTTTCAGTCTTTATGTGTGGGATCTGTCACAGATGTTAAAAATCCTTAACTGTGGACCAGGCTTAAATGATTCATGTTTCTAAGTGAAGGTTTTACCATGTGCTCATAAAATGCTAACATTTGGCACCAATGTCCACCTGGTCAGCAAGCTCACGAATTTTGCTGTTTGCATTTACAATGGCCGCTTGCTGTTAATTTAAAAAACATGGATCATCATAACAATCATTTTAGATAATGGATGGTAAAACCCATAGGAAATCTCACGGTTTTTTTTTTGGTGGGGGGTGAAATGTAGAAGACACCTTGTAGTAATATTGACTCTTAGATTATTTCCTGCCGTCATTTCACAATCCCGAAAGATGTTATGATTTATCTCGGAAGTTCCATTGTAATTTGTAGTCATATCCAGCTCAAAATGATATCCACAGTTAGTTTGGAATTGCAGTTGCAGCATTTTCAAATTTTTTTCAAGCGATAACATTGAGTATGTGAGTGCAGCAATCATTTTGAGATATGAGAGCATTTGCGCGTACCTGAGAGCAGCAGCATGATAAGTGTCCACATAGTCAGAGATAAAGAGCTCTCGACTCCTGACCACTGGGTCTGTGATAACCAGCTCACGTCCGGAGTCTAGAAAAGAAATGAATGGAGGATGTTATCTGCTACGTAGAGAGAGGCAAATAGGCATGTATTTAACTAATAAAATCCACACAGCCGTTAAATACATCAAGAGTCGTAAGTACATTTGCAGAGGTCAATAATATGCCCCATAATTCAATGAAGCCAATAAAGCGTCTTCCCCAGAGGAGAGGACACCATGTCCAGTCCTCTACTTAAATGACCCCTGGAGGGGGAGTGAAGACACATCAGCAGCACAGAGAATGAGACGGAGACGGTACTTTGATGAATGAGCTGAGTTGTTGTGACACTGTAGTACGACCTTGTGACATTAATCCTAATAATCCAGCGTCCCAGCTGCAAGGACGCACTGCGGACGACATAACGCCACACTGACACTTCCACCCTGCGGTGGACAAATCAAAAATATGCTGCGTTTGGTTCATAAAACAGATGACATGAACTAAAAGCCTTGCCTCTGACACTGTTTAGTTGAAACGACGTTTGTTTATGCATTTGACCTCGGGTTCCAGGCTCTGGCAACAGTATATATTTAGAGGCGTTTGCATTCTGGGAGTAAACTGAGAACAGCTCAGTCATCATCAGGGCGCAGCTAACAGGATTTGCCAACAGGTGAGTGGCTTGTGAAAAGGTGTACACATTAACTGCTTTTTAAAACAGTGAGTTTAAATAGAAGCACTTGGAAGGGCAACGTCTACTAGTAATACCAACTATTTTAGACAACTATTTGCAAAAAAATGAGGCTAATACAAAAATATCCAGAGGTTTTAAGTTGCACTCTTTTCACAAAAGTTGAAAAAAAAAAAACGTCTGCATCAACACGTTTTTTTTTTTATCTCAAGATGTAAATCGTAATAAGTTAAGTGTAAACTGTCTAATTACTCCTTAAAAATAAGCTTTCATAAAAAAAAGTTGAGAAACCCATTTAGCTTTTTGTTGTAGTTTTTTTTGCTTTACAGCTCATGTTAGGAGTTTAAATTATCTTTTTTTTTGTGTGTGCCAAGGGCCTCAGTTGGTCTCCCCACGTCATCCTGTTGTTGAGGATGTTGAAAATAGGGATTGTGTTTGCTCCTGGTGAAGTCGATCAAGGGGAGAGTGACTGGTGCTGTTGAGCGTGTGTATGCTCAAGGGTCACATGGCACTGCAGGTTATTAACACTTGACAGCACTGCTGTGTGGCCTGAAGGAGCGTTACCAGGGGAACAGTGGAGCACCACTGATTTCCTCTACCCTAGACACTCGGCCATGCTTTCTTTTTGATATGTTTGAAATACAACCCACAGCTGCTTCCTGTGGCCTTCACACATCTGGAGAACAGAGGTGTGTGTGTTTGTGAAGAAGGGATACGTGTTTAACAGTGCGCAGCCTCACCATTCTCATTGTTGCGATCCTGCACCAGGTGCTGGTAGACAGAGTCGGGCACTTCTGATTGGCGGTAGTACCATTTCACATTCATCAGCAGATGGTCCCGTTTACTCTGCAACACAGAGAGAGACGACATTTTGTTTGATCATACCATCGCAAACTAGCCGTCTGTCAACATTGATGCTGTGCATTAAGTCAGATTCACACAGGCGGATGCCGACGTGGCATGCAGGGAGACTGAAATCAATTAAAAAGGGATTGCGAGTCATTTAAAGCTTTAATAAAGCAAAGATAGGATGAAGGAAAGTTATTGTCAGAACCAAGTGGGGGTTCATTTCCCCTCAATCAAGCAGGCTATGATTTGTTTGAGCTATTTTTTTTACATCATTTTATGGCTTTATGCTCAGAAAACTGACATCTACTGGTCTTATTATGAAGTGTCGGTCAGAAAAGGCCTGTAATTCCTTAGACGGCCAGCAGGTGGAGGCACAGTGGCGAGTAGAGAGGCTCGCATCCATGGCCAGTCAAAGAAAAAGGGGGAGGTTAGGGAGAAATTGGGGCGAGGCATGAAAAGGGTAAAATACTGTTTTCATTTCATATTATCATTTTTTTTTTTTAATTGTGTCTTCGCATAAACTCAACTGATCACTTGACAGAACATTTACAGAGACTGCTGGGCTATGACACACAAGACATGATCTTGTGTACATGAGCCACTATCAGTACCAGAGAAAAGGATATGAGTGAAATGCACGTCCCCTTTCTGTCTTATCCTATCTGTATGACGGGGAACATGAGGTCAGAGTTAAGATATTTCGAGTACATTGTTCAGTTATGTCACTGGGGAGGAGGCTGAGCCGAGCAAATCACCCTCAAGCCCACCTCTGCATTTCCCATTCTCTTCCAACTCCCTCCTTCCCTGCTTAATCGTTCTCATTCTAGTGCTCCACTCCATTTTCTTCTCTTCAACCTTGAGCACGGTGGAGGAAGTGAGCCTGGACGTGTTAAACAGCAGCTGGTATGCACTCAGTCAGCTGCATTGACTCCTCTGGGTGACTGTCAGTATTCACACACAACCACACACTTGGACTCGAAAGAGAGCTACACTAATGGACTGAGACAGAATCTCAGCAGAGTGTGAAGAAATCTGCGCAGTGACGTCATGGCCCTCCTCCCCCCCGTCAAGCAGTTTGCCCACCCAACCATTCTCTTCAGTGTCTATCGACTTTATAGGCATGATTGCCTTTTGGACGTTAGAACAGGCACAAAGAACCAAGTGGCAGTTATCCAGTGCTTATACATAATTAATACCTAAAGAAGACTGTAAACGCTACCCAGTGTGCTGCCTGAACATTTCATTTTATGCCTGAAAAAGCACAAGATGTTGTAACGCCTGTGGGTCGGTAAACAGAGAGGTGCACATTGGAAGAAAAATAAATAAATAAACACACTTATTTGAAACGGTTCATTGCAAGGAGAAAGCTAAAATGTTGCTTTTGCTCTGAAGTGTCCAAAATAGAGTCTACTCTATAGAGCATAATGCTGTCTGAAAGCTCAGTGGCGTCAAAGCCCTCTTGAGCAGAAGAGGGGGAGAGATGGAGAGGAAGACAGAGTGCCACATATGGGGTAGATGTGGGAGACAAGCATAGCTTTCAATTATGACAATCCTATAAAAATGTGCGCCGATAAAAAAAGTGGAGAGTAAATTAAAGAGGGTGTTGAACAGCTAAGAGTCTAGATAAAAATATTGCTTGGATTGTCATGGATTTTATTACAGCCATCATAGAAAACACACAATGTAAAAAAAAAAACGGCAGTGTTGAACTGCATGGAGCGCTTCCTCGCCGACTGCGTAGAAAATCAAAGCACCATACAATGGCGGCTATCTCGCTAGGTCCCGCCAGAGGCTAAACATGGCCTGCCCTGCCTCCTCCCGAGCCCTCAACCCTGGGAATGCTGCTCACAAGCTGACGGGCCAAAAGACAAAGCCGGTGCTGAGAGGTTGAAGTGAAAAGAAGAGTGAAACAGAGGGTTGGATTAAGGTAGGACGAGGGAGACGTTCTCGTTTTGGCAGACTTATAAATACAAGTGTCCCCGTGCTTTACTGAAAGTCTCAAGGGTACAAGGCTAGCCCTTCATTGAGTTTGGAGATATAAATCTGAAAGTCATGCTCTGGGTTTGAACACAATGGCGCCTCCCCTCCCTTCACTGGCTCAGCTTGGCCTGTGGCATTCTTGGCCACACTCAGAAAGCCAGTAAAGGAGGGAGGGGCGCAACAGTTACACTCGAAATATTTTGGAAATATCCCTCTAAAACAAATACCTTTATCTTTGTGAATAAAGAAACAACTGGAGGCTTTCATCTGTGCTCCGAAAGTAAGCGAAACAAGACGGGGAATTATGCGAGTCAGTTAATTCTCCCTCTCGCTGGCTTCAGGCGCCTGGCCCCTTGAATCCATCATGGGTGAGCAGTTCTCTTTGTGTGGCTGCATGTGAGTGCAGTCACCTCTACAGCTGGGCCCCCCCCCCCGTGTACGCACATCACAATGAAAAGCGAAGACGGAAGAAGGAAAATACATGTGTGTTATTTAAAGGAGTGAATCTGGGGCTGGGAGTGTGGGATTACTTCCATGTTTCCACTCAGATGGGCTGAAATCAAGACAGTGCTTTTCAATTCAAAGCAAGCGGTGAGGCTAATATCCTTCCGTGTAGGTCTTCATCTGACATCTGTTCAAGGCATACTTTACGATAGTTATTGCTGAGCAAGCAAGCTACAAGGGAACATTGTGACAACCTGTAACCCGCAAACCTCATGCCCTCCGTTCCTGCTGCACACTGTAACACAAGAGCTTTGCTTTTAAACAAAACCAGACCCCCTTGCTCCCACACGCCAGGCCCCCAGCGCACCTCATTAACAGGAAACCTCTGTTTATTTTCTCTGCCTTTCAAACACTCGCTTCTTCCTCTGCTAACTCTGTTAGTGAACCCCTAGCCCTCCCCCCTCCGCTGGTGACATCAGCAAGCAGGATCTATGACTTCCTTCTGGAGCTGTCAGCCAGAGGTGAGGCAGGAAAGACAGATCGGAGACACATGCAGACAAACGGACAGCAGCCGCTCAGTGCTAGCAAGGAATGTCCAACGCTTCGGCTTGGCGAGCACTTGCTTATGTGCTAACAGCTTAGTTAGGCAGCACCGCCGAGGGCACGGGTGGGCCGGAGCATTGTCAGTCAGCGCTGGTAGCCGCGTGACATTGACGGGCAGAGGCTCAAAATGGCAAGGAGGACAAGCTTTTGGGGGCGGGTACATGGGGAGAAGTGTTTTACCTCCCTTGCCGCGAGGGGAGAACGAGCACAACCCAAGAACAAAAGGCTGATTGTGGCATTTGGAGGCAGAGATGAGATCTGGGAGGACTAATCTTCCACTCTAACGTGATAAGATTAGGGAGGGGGAGGCAGGAAGAGCTGGTTGGAAGGATCACACGAGCACTTGCAACAACACACATATGCAACAAAAATATGATGGGAGCCGATTGGAACGGATTTTCACTTCTTGCATTGTCGTCATTTTTCATCTTGCTCTCCACTATTTACGCCCTCTTTTTGTGAGGCGCAGAGATGTGCCAGCACTCAATAAGCGCTTCCATCTGTACGACACACGCTCCCAAACAGTATTTTATTGTGTGTGTGAACATAAACCCGTGACGTAGACAGGATATGCAGTGCTCATGCAATCTTCAACATCTCAATGACTGACAAAGGAGAGGGGGTTAGAAAGAAATGCCAGCTTGTGCTGAGTGTGCACGCACACACATACACACTCACACAAATAACAGGCTTTCAGGATAAGCATCACTTTTCTTCTCTCAACCCTGCCGTAGACTAAGGCAGGCTGAAACTGTGTGTCAGAGGTAAAAGAAAGCAGCTCTAAATCAGGCTGTCAGAGGCAGCAGCAGGATTCCACTCTGAAGCCCCCCCTCCCTCCCCCCTCCTCACTCTGTATGGGCTTCACAGCGTGCACTCGGCCACTGGGACGAAGGAAGGACAACCAGGGCCTCAAGCCTTCTTGTCTTCAGTACATTTAATAAACACTAAACAAACGCTGATCACAATGTTTGGGAAGGGCAACTGCGCAGTCTGCTTTGCCCGTCGAGTAAAAAGGGAAAATACAGCCCGCGTGTGGGACAGAAAGATGATGATTAGGAGGAATAGAAGTGTGTGTGTGTGTGTGTGAGTGTGTGTGTCGGGGAGGCCGGGGAGTTGAGGTGAGTCCCAGCTGTGGTGGCGGTTCTGGCAGAACCTTTACTCCGCGCGTACACAAGGCCGCCTCTCCCTCTGCATCCCTTTGGCTTGACCTGTTTGGATATCGAATGGGTGAGCTCTGCTTTGAACACACCGGGCCCATCTGTCAGCACAGCCCCACATTAGATGAATGCTTCAAAGTGGGCAAATTTGCTCGCCCCTCTGCTGCGTGTGTGCTGGGTGTGTACGTGTGTGCGTGCACATCTTTTAGCGCCAGTGCCCATGCCAGCTGTACACTCCAAAACAAATTTCAAGGAACAGGCAGGTATACGTCCATTTTATAGGCTGATATATACTTGTGGTGAAAACTGAATGGAAATCTTTTTTCTTCACAGTATACAGTATCGTAACAATCCCAAGCTTCCATGGTGCCTCAACGTTGTGAGCCGCAAACAAATGAAATTAATTGCTAATCTGTTAATCCTGCTTTTCGCCAAATGCTACTGTTGTGTTCCGTTTGGCATGCGAGGCCTTTCTGACTTTGAACTTGGAACTTTAATACGTAAATGCTGGATTCTAACAGCGATGCCACATCGTTAACACATTATCCAAGAGTTTTACCTAGCAATGCCACTTTGTTTAGCATTTAGCGTTGCTAAATAACGCTAGACTACATCTACAAGTTTCTAAGAAGAGAACTTCCAAAGAAGAGAAGCACAGCAAGGGGGAAAGCACTGCTTGCAGCAGTAAAATAAACCAGAGAGGGAAAACAAATTAAGTTGAAAAATCAGCAACAAGATGTGATGCACATTGGGTGTTTCTGTTTCTGATTGTATAGTGAACAAATTTCTTGTGAACAGTGTGAGAGAGCCTTTAGAGTCTCACATGTATGAATACGTACAATAAGTACAATATAACATATTGGAGGTCCGGCATTGGGCAGGTCCACTCAATATTTTAAAGTGATTTTAAGTGTTTAAAAAAAAAGCCCCCGAGGGAAAGACTATATCCATGGCAGAAATAATAAGAAAACGGATGATGTTGACCATGCTCCCCTGCCCCCACTGAGCATTGGGGTGAGAACGGAGCACACTAACCTTGAGTCCAACATAAATATTTGTCTTTGACTCCAACAAAAAACAATGTTATTCGACACAGAGGGAGAGAGGATTTGAAAAACAACAACACAATCACTCATAATGATGATTATCTTCAGAAGAGCGAAACAAAGCACAGAGGAGTGATTTAGTCCGCACACAAAAAGAACAAGGCGATTGACTAGAATGCAGATCCAAGTGAGACTTCAAACGCGGGCTGTGTGAGGACAGATGGAGGCAGTTAGGGGAGCTCATATCTGCTGTTCAGATCATAATACTGACTTTATTTCTCAAGCCCTGCCGCTCAGCCAGACACAAAGTTACAGCCTGCCAGAAAACATTGTCATTTCTGCCTACAGCCTTTCATTTAGACGCTTCAAAGCCAACTCGCTTTGATACCTGCCTTTCTGTGTGCATGCGTGCGTGCGTGTGTGTGTGTGCGTTTGAGCAGCCTGGGATCTTCAATTGGGGCCAGAGACTTCCTTGGTCTCAAGGCAATAACCATGAGTCAGACACAACCCCAGCACACATATATTGCAAAAAGAGACCTGGTGACATTTTAGAAACGACACACGTTTTTGTTGTGCCAAGTGTCTCAACCTGTTTGGTTTGGAAGCTCCTATCCCGAAATCCATTGTTTTACTTTTCCTAATTAGCATAATGGCATAGCCTGAAAAGCTAATGAGACGTCTCACTTGTACTGTACTGTCTGGACAAATGAGGTGGGGGAGGGCACGGCGTCACGTCAGGAGGATATGAATATCAGGCTTTGTGTCGATCTGTGTGGACATAATGGACACTTGCCCGGCTGACTAATCTAAACCTCGGGTGTGTGCATGTGTGCGTGTGTGTTTCGCCCCCTGGGCAAGGCATGGCGGAGAATGAGTCGTGGGTTGACTGTGTGCAGTAATGGAAGACAGGAAATGAGAAAGCTTACTGAAGCTTGAGCTAATTGACCCCCCCCCCCCACCCCCACGATTTCGCGCACGCACACACACATGCGTGAAACTTTCACACTATAACGCACACTGAGGATTTATGTTTTAAACGCAGGTTGCTTGCCACATTGCAAATGGAGAATACTGAGAGGAAAAGTGCAAATTTCACACAAATATTGTCAGTATCTTGCTGGGATTGCCATAATAAGTGCAAAGAAGTATGTTTTAATGTTTGGAGTTATGAAGGGCATTTGTCTAAATTTTCTTTAGTCATTATTTGACAGACGTTTTAAAAGCAGAGTTGCCTAATTTGGCCATTTTAGAGTATTTTGACAGCTCTTTCCAGACCAACAGAATATTGTGTTCTGTGACAATAGTAGCACCGAACCTCTCCTGTTTTCTTCTTTGACCAGCTTCCTTTCTTTCATCGGCAGAAAACGGATTTGTTTCGGACCAAAAAGCAGAGAAAACGAGCTTTTGTGTGAAAAGAATCACGTCTGGTAGTACAGTGGCAAAGATGTAAATCTTTTTCTTTTTGTCTCTAATCTCTAAATCTTTTTGTTTAGTTTTTTTGCTTTTATGACATTTCAAGTGATAAAAGCAACCATCAACCAGTCTTCACTTCTCACCAAAGAGAACGTTTCTACTGCCTACCACAACACATACTCTGTCTGGTTCTATTTTGCCACTTCCTATTGATCACAGTTGCACAGGGCTCCGGTAAGGATCAATCAGTCAATAGCAAATGGCCACCTCAAGATTGATAAAAACAGGTGGTTTTTGCTGCTTAATTCCTATTCCCCATTCACAGAACTCATCAAAATGCCGTGTTTAGACTAGTTGGCCGCATAGAACATATTTTAAAGAAAATGTTGACTGACTTCCCCTTTAAATTTGTGTGACTCATGAAAAGAAGCGAAAGGCTTCTGTGTGTGTGCACATCAAGCTAATATAAATATTTGTCATTCATTTAATATGCCGCAGCAATCATTTCCGCATTCATGCTCAGAGACAAACATCCAACGATGTCTGTGTGATAGCCAACACGCCCAGGAGAATGGTGACGCATGCCTGGGAGTCGATCAAGGGAGAGTGAAGGCATGCAAAAACAGATCTTCAAGCCGAAACCGGACAGACGGCATCACGCGTGGCTTAAAACAGCTCAAGCGGTAGCGATTGTGTTGTTTTATCCAGCCTCTGCAGATATTCATCTCTCTGCCTCCCTCCCCGTCTGTGCGTCTGAAGGTGACCTTGCCTATCAATCAGTCTCTGGCGATGACACCGGTCCTTATCACTAATACGTCATGTACACCGCCACGCACTGAGCAGTAGGTGGTCCATCATGCATGCTTGCTTTGTACAATATGCAAATAAGAGCATGCAAATGACCAATCTGCATGCAATAATAACATCGGCTCAGATGCAAATTCGGTAAATATGTGCATGTGTGTGTACTCAATAAAGTTACGTCCCTACAGCTGCGGCATACAAAATCAAACAGCTATTCGGGGCAAATGAAATACTGTCAAGTAGCGTGAAAACAACACACACACACACACACACACACAAAGCATTGAGCAGCCTCCTGCTGTGCTGCAACAAGAGATTTATTGTAGACAACCAGCTGCAATAACAAGGCATGGCCAGTGCTCAAAGGATGTGAAACACATGATTCTCAGTCTAGACTGACAAAAAAAAAAACGGTTGCCTTCTTCTTCTATGTGGCCAGGACAGTGCAAAAATGATCAAATTGACTTATTAGTTTATTGTGTATTACAAGTCTCGTGGAAGGAAGAAGGATAATTATAGTTTGTTTATACCTTTTGGAATAACAGCAGCTAATAATTGTGACTTTAAAATGGAAGACACTCAAAATGGAGAACCAATGTTAAAAGGAAAATGGAAAAGGTGATACCAGCAAAATTATAATGGGTTGTTTAATTGCTAGCGCCTTTTTTTTTCATTACTATTAAAATTCTTGGCAATGTAGTCTTGCAAGAGTTGGTTTTAAACTACTAAACCTCAAATGAAATGAAATTAATGATTTCAGCTGCCTCGTTGTGTACTGCATCGCGTCAACAAAAGATTAATTTTGATTAAACAATTGCACATTATTTCCACATTGTGGATTTATTCAACCAATCCACTATTGCCCATCTGAAAATTGTTGTGCATATGAGTGATTCTCAACTGGTAGCCAAAAAATGGTGTGACGGTCATCTAGTCAAAGAGTATTTTCAAATATTGCTTGCATATCAAAAGTGGGACTTTTCTTTTATTTTGAAAAAAAAAAATCACTAAACACTAAATACTAATATACATTTTACTTGTAAAAACCTATGCTTGAAATTTTGCCCCCCCCCCCCGTTTCCCCAAATGTGCTCAGAAAATTGCAGTTGAATGTAACTGAGTGTAATTATGTAAAAAAAGGTGACGAAAGCCAAAAAACTAATTTGTTTGGTTCGACTTCAACGAAAGTGGTTCGAATCATCATGGCCATGGGACAATGTCAGTGCCAAGGTGAGACCAATTGAGAATTCAGGTGTAAATTATTAGCTTAGTTTCATACAAGACTCAATGGAAGAGAAGAAAAAAAAAGTGTACGTGTGTTAGGCGGGGTTGTACTTCAGGAAAAGATTTATATACCTTGAGAGCGCAATGAATAACCTATTTCGGTTAAGAAACAGGCTGAACAACACACTCCAACCCAGACAATATAAGAAGTGTGTAAATCAAAAGGCATATTTGGAGCAGCCATACACAGGGACGATGACTGCATTTGTTTTGTCAGGTAGGGGAGGTAAAGCATTTCACTGTCAATGGGAGAATTACTCGCCTCAGCTCACTCTGTCAGGGAAGAGAGAGGAAGGCTGTTTATCGGCAGTGAGAAGGGGGTAAAGACAAAAAAAAGAAAGGGAAGCAAAGAAAAGACGAGAGGGGTCAGAGCTGTTGCTGTGATGGTGTTTTCTTCATGTTTGTGCCTTTAACAATGTCAATGCTGTGTGTTGTACAAGTGGCCAGGTCAGTGTAATTAGCTGTGGAAGCGTGCTCGGGGCTAAAAAAAACAGAAGCCAGACAAGAGTAGCAAACACATTGATGGCGTTACTACGAGAGAAACCAAAAAGCAGCATCACCCCACACACAAGTTGATGATGCATGTGCTTTGGAGGGGGACTTCCAAAACGCCGCAAAGGAAGCATCCATTTACAAGAAGTGAGTTGTTTTCCGTCACATCCTGCCTTCCAGCTTTGAAAGGAGACACGGGTCACTCTTGCCAGAATTGTACAGAATCCTCTCAGGCAACCACCATTAACCAAACACGAGCCGGATGACGGAAGAGCTGTGAGCTGTGTCGTGTATGTGAACTTTGGTTTAGATTTTATTTTTTTTCCTCTCCTTGGCTGCTGGCCGATAAGGTGATTTGACGTCGCATGCTTGTAATCGTTTGGCTGTGAAGAGGAATTTGACTAACAGGCTGCGGAATCCAAAAGGGCGGGGCAACTGACAGCTCTCTGCACAGCGGGTATCATTACCCTGGCAGCCCATACATTACCGCTGTCCATTCATGCCCCCCATGGCAGGGCGGGACCAATGGGGAAGCAGCAGCCAAACAAACAAATCCTCAGATCCACCCGCGGTGTTGGAATGGAGGAGAATGCTCAAAATGTGCCGCTTCAGCTGGTGATTGACACAAAGCCTCTTGTTTACCGGCGCCACAGAGATTTGCATACGTTTACCATATCCCTCTCTGCCCCCCCCACCCCCTCTGGTCTCCTCATGCGTACCCCCATCCCTGCATGAAGTGGATATTACCCCACCCTGCTGCTATGATATTGATCAGCCTCCTCCCTCGCACTCCCCGTCCTCTCTCTCCTCTCTTCATAACCCACTGCATTGATTCCACCTCTCCCTCTGAGGCCGCCAGCTAGGAGTGATTACACACACAGCTCACGCACATGCACTCCCACACCCACACCCAAACGCTGCTGGTCTCAAGCACGCGTACGCACATACACACACACGACAATCTTTAGTGGGGTATGTGGAGCTGTGCTTTACTCTGGAGGCTATGAACCTAAGTGGCTGTTGCAGCAGCCTGTGAAAACAATGTTTCTTTTCATTCAAGGTAAGCAGTGACAGCAAGCTTAGCATTACATATTACCACGATAAATACGGCCAGTATAGCCTGTTAGCATAGCACATCGACATGCTGGCGTACAGCCATATGCGCGCTTGAGTTTTTTTTTGTGAAGCTGGTGCTAAAGATGGCTGTGGTGGGACTTGACAGGTGGGCTTCAGACACCTTGTGATTCTGTGCAGAGCCACGGTGAGCTGATACACGCTCCTTATATGGGTCTGCAGTGCTGCACTCACCAGCCAGCTCTAACCAAGCATCCAGCTCTCCAGTCAAGGTAGTTATGTGGAGCAGCAAACGAGCGAATGCCACAGGCATAAAGGCAAAAGATAGACAAAGGATTTTAACAGCCTGTGTAAACTGGGCACCATTGAGGGAGATTTGACATGCTTCAATGACCTAATCGGTGCGAGCAGCCTATTGCGTAGCAAAATAAACTAGAAACGGGGGGAAACTAAAGGGGGGAAAAACTAAGTCTCTTAGCAGTACGGTTTGGCATACATTCTGCAAGGTGGAACAACATTCTTACTAGGGACATTTAATTAGTGTTTTAATGATACTGGCGTACAGTCAATCACGCTCAAAATATTCCAGTATGACATCATACTTATTTTTTTCCTAATTGTATGCTGTATCTTAACTCACAGCAAACACGCTGTCAGATAGATAGTTTTAGCTGATAACTTACAATTGCAGTGTGGGAAAGAGCATCGCTTCCTAACCTTCCCCCCAGCACAGTAAAGAGTGTACAGTAACATCCAATATACAAGATACAACCTCGCCCCCGTTTGGCATTTAGATGGCATTTGAGCATGGCAGCAAACAGTTTGCACCTAATTATGGCCAGTTGCTGCTGTATTCCGACAGCCATCCACAATGAGAGCAGGACTATTATTTCCATTCTCTTAAGGGTAACCCACACCTCTGCCATTAGATTTAATGTTAAGGTGGGCCGGGGGTAAGTGCTTGAGGAAAGGAAAGTCCAAGCAGAGCGGGGAGAGCAAAGTCGATGCGTGCGCTGAATCGATAGCGTTCGTCAATGTTTTCCTCCTGTAACTTCCGCTGTTCAATTAGCACTTTTACTGTTTGCAATGTAATGTCTTAGAGCAGCTCAAAGCGATTACTTTAATTGTCTTATCTGACAATAAAAACTGTCTCTAATTAAGCTGCAGTGCCTGAAAAGGGTTCCTACAAAGGAAAAAAAAACTAAATAATCATCTATGGTGGCTCATTTAAAAGATACAACAAACACCTCATTTATTAAGGAAATTATTTTAGAAAGAAACAGTAAAATTCAACCGTTAGAAATCTTTTAGCATTCGTCTGGGGGTATTAACTTACCCCACAAACATATGAGCTGAGCTTTTTAAATAAGCACACAATTGCCGTGATGTGGGGCCTAGAACAACCTTTCGATACAAAATGTACGACCGCATCAATCAATTTGTCGATTCCTGTACAATCGCATGATATACTAAGTAAATCAAGTCAATCGGTATTATCTGAAGTAAGAGCTTTTAAACTCAAGACTGAGCCACCACCAGTAAATGGTCCACTCCACTCACAATGCCTTGAAGCAAAAGATTCATTACAGGGACTAGACAGCAGAGGAGAGGGATAAAGGAGACGTCGGGGGAAGCCATATGGAATAAGGTCAAGAATGCCATAAGGTATGGAAAGTGCAAACGGAGTCAAGCCCACAAAGCGTTGGAGGGACATGCGAGTGCACTGCAAATGGGTAGTGCAGCTTAAACAGATTAAAAAGCTAACTGTGAGATCGGAGTCAACTTCAGTGATGGCTTGTACTAAATCTGAAATTGTGGCTTTTTGGGACACTGTATTCAGGTGCCCATGGTCAAATGTGAACACAGATGGCATTGAATAAAAAAAAAAGAGACAACTGACATCTGTTTAAAAAATGGGTATGCTGTGTTGTCAGAATTTCATCAAGAAAATTAAACAATAGGCAAAAATGCTACATTTTTACCTCCCTCTGCTCTGTACACAAGCGTTAATTGCCGGCTGACGACACCCCACAAAGGCTTGCGTTTGACTGGAACACTGTTCTTCTTCTACCCTTGACAACATGCGACTTTATCTTGAGAATTTTTTTATTTTATTTTTTTTGGGACCAACAATGTGGTGCATCTGAATCAATATTACCTTCAGGGACAGAAGCGGAATCTTTATGAATCCCTATCACAATCCTTTTGACACTAAAAAATGCACACCTATGCGCAGAAACAAAAGGTGCACATGTGGCGTGATACTCGTACATCATCCTCAGGCAGTGAGTGATTGATGGACAAACAAAATTTCAACCGAATCTTAAAAAAAAAAAACCCACAGCAGTCAAAAACACTGTGGGTGGAAATACAACGAACGCCCTTAAGCTGAGAACATACCATCCTTTGTATCCAAGGAAATACCATTCTATATTTGCTGAATCCCAAAAGAAATGAGTGACAAATAGGAAGGTTGCAGTCTTTGAAATGTTGCCAAATGTTGTGAGTGTCTGTTGAGGATATTACTGCATTTTATGGACTAAAAAGCCACATCTGAGTGTCATGCTTCGGGATTCAGCGTTTGTCGTCTCCTGTGTATTGGTTATTGGGCAGCCGCAGCAAATAAATCTTTATGACATATCCGATAAAAACCTCTCTTGGTTTTGCAAAGTGTTGCTTGAATACACTGCGTGGACTGTGTAAGGCTTGAAAAATAGACTTTTAAACTGCCTGGTATTCCTTTCATGATCAAGGCACGATGTGAGTCAGCTGCTTTAGATCAACAAGCATTGAGAGTTGGTGAGGACACAAAATAGCTGCGAGTCAAGCTGTAGCACATGTACAGAATGTCAAGAGCGTGCTATTGGGAGCCGCTGGAGATGGCAGCCTCTGGCGGTTCGGCTGCTGTTTCACGGCGGTGAGAAGCAAGCGGCTTCACAGGTACCAAGCGTGGACATTCCTCACACCTCACAGCAATCTCAGAAATTTCCTCTTATCCTGTCTACTCTTCTCTTTGCCATTTCCTTCCTTCCTTTTTTCTTTCGACTAGAGTAAATATGCACCATGTGTTCTTCAATGGGGGCCGAGAGAGAAAAAAAAAGGGTGGGGGAGGGGGGGGGTTGGCTGTAATAAGCCCCTACGTAGGGTATGCGAATACGATACCACAGTAAATCTTTGTTTCCACAGCAATAGCCACCTCTCCTGTTGTATCTCAGTCTTTTTTATTGGCATGACACACACTGGGCAAGCTGCAAATTACTCTGAGCTTGAGAACAGACAGAATTGAGAATGCAAAGGAGACAAGGAGGGCAATGGAGAAATGTGAAGTGGGTGAAGACAAGGACGTGGTGTAAAATTAGCACACTGTTTTTAGAGCAGAGGCCAATCCAATTAAAGCTTGACCAATCCACGCAAATGTGTTTAGTGTCTGGTTACTACACACGGCTCTCGGTGGCCAAGCAAGGATACGTAAGAGATCATCCAAAGACAACAACAGAATAGAGCCAAAAGTGGAAAAGAAATGAGTGTCAAAAGGATGGAATGAAAGTGAAAATTAATGACAGCCATAGTAGAAATTCACAAACAAGTTGGCATGCCTGATAAATTAGACACCCCGGTGGTGGAGGAAGACATGTAAAAACATGAAGAACGATTTTGGCTCGAGACTTAAATAAATAAGGGTTATGGTGACAGTAAAATTGCTGCTTGGGGTAGGAAAACAGTCACGAGAAAAAAATTATGCAGTTTGTGTATTGTTGCGTAAATTGGCACATGCGGAAAATGTTTTGATGCAACTTCATTTGTTCCCCAACAAATAAAATCCACATAGAATGCGTCAACAATAGAAGTTTACACTTCTGATGTGGCAAGTAACAGTTCGCACCCTGTAAACATCTTTATATATGTAAAACTTTAGTACTTGAGACATCTGTATTATAAATGATAAGGCTGAAGAAAACAACTAGGTGCAAGAGTGAGCATGAACCTTCACGACTGAATAATTCCGCAGTGGTGGCTATTGATTCAGCTTTTTTAAAAAAAGCCTTATGAAAATGCCCCCTGGCCTCAAAGCAAGCAACCAACCCCCACTGTTCAGAAACAACACACCAACCATATTTGGAAAAGGCAATCACAACGCTAATGCTCTGGAAATAATACGATGGGGTGGGCAACTTGTTTCCATAGCAGCACTTAACTAACACAAATGCAGGGCAGCAAGGGTAAAAAAATGATTGAGAAAATATGTAATAAGAAGAAAGGGTTTATTTTTCAGGCCCACAAGGAGTGCTAAAAAGAGCATTTTCTATTTACTGTGGCTGAGTTGTGTTACCTCGCCGTTGCCATTTGTAATGCTTTATTTATTCATCATGGTGCTCTTGTGAACAATCAATCGAACTCTTCAGCCCGAAGAGACAGCGCCCTGCAGTATGCGAGGGGCTTCTCAGGATCAGGAAAATGCACCGAGCTTGCAAGCGGACGTCCGCCTTGTCCGTCTAGTAGCATGTGTGTGCTTTGGCAAATGCAGCCAAGAACCATCGCATCCGTTAAATGACCGAGTGTTATTACAAGAGCAGCATTAACGGCTTCATCTCAATGAAATATCAAGAGGGGAAAAAAGCGGATCGGGAGAGTATGCAAGAACTGGTGCCGTGCTAACCTCAGAGTGGCGAATCAATCAGAACTGTCATGATGGAGAAAGTCTCGGGAGTGGAAAAACAAGCTTTACTCCCAGGGTCTAGTCACAGCTAATCATATGGAGAGAATGAAAGGAACTATTTGCCAAAGAGTTAATTATAAAGGAAAAAATACACTAGACGTGTTAACCTGCTGTAGCCTATCACACGAAATGACGGCGACCATTTTTGTACGGTTTTCCTTTTGAAGTTAAGTGACAACTATTGAGAGGTTGGTAGCTGTTGCTGTACGCTTCTATTGCTTTAAGGCGGCCGCTGCTCCTCAATGGGGAACATTAAAGGCAGAATGCTTCAATCAAACAGCTTGCAGCAGGCTCAGCTGGCTGGCCATGTCTACATAGGCAAGATGCCCTTGTCAAAGCTGCTTCCTCTCAGAGAGCAGCTACAAGCAGACACTTGAAGACAGCTCCATACACACGCACACAAAATTGAGAAAGGCAGAAGCTCCGAATGTTCTCGCCTGTGAAATGTAGCGGCTCGGTTACAGCAGCTGAGTGGACCGGGGAATTAAAAGAGGAGCTCAGCGATTCTCTCTCTTGCACGCACACGCACACACACACAGAAGATTGCACCTAATGACTGCAGCGCCCCTTTCTCGAGAGAAGGCAGCGGCTGCTGTTCCACTTGATAAATATTAACAAGAAGTACGACTGATGGCGGTGCTCACTGATCCATAATTGCATTTCAAAATGTTCAGTGGGCGAGGGTGGGAGATAAAAACAGGGAACACAGCCTTCGGGAGTGACAAGTGATGCCTGTCAAGTGAATCCCTTACCATCATGTCAATGGAAGAGACTATTTGGTGAGAGAAATGAAAAGATTGTACATTATAGTGAGACATGTTGCCTTTCCCGGACTTACTGCAGCACACATCACAGGGCACTTCGCACAAAGATAAAACAGATCCATAGAGGTTGGATCAGAGCGATAACACGACGGCACTCTCCAAAGCCACATTGAGTCATACATAGAGGCCGCAGTATCCAACCTAATTAACTCGAGGACATCATTGCTCAGCTAATTATCAGCACTTTGAATTCCATTACGGCTGCACACAAGGGCCACAAAAAAAACGACATTCTTATATATTTGCGTCATCATCAAACATGAAGATAAAGATGTAAGAAACATCAGTCAACGTGGTTTATACAATACAATACAATTTTATTTGTATTTTGTAGTTGACAACAGCTGCAGCTGGCTGAGATACGCTTCAACTGTGAGCAGAGGAAGTGTATTGTTGCTACAACCACATAAAAGAAACCTCATGGACGTCACAATTTTACGCTGAAACTTGAAAGAACGTTGGAGTGTTTTGATCAGGAGTTGTTCTGTTGTCCAAAGTGAGACGTAACACTGCAGTCATTAGAAGCGCCACTAGAGGGATGGAATTCCTCTCCGGGATGAGATACGGATGGCAAGTCTTTGTTTAAAATTGACTGGTAAAATACTATTCCTAAAACAAGCTGTTTTCTAT
The DNA here is from genome assembly GCF_059441095.1 of Idiotropiscis lumnitzeri. Taxonomy (NCBI): domain Eukaryota; kingdom Metazoa; phylum Chordata; class Actinopteri; order Syngnathiformes; family Syngnathidae; genus Idiotropiscis; species Idiotropiscis lumnitzeri. Next base: position 15,800,777 of record NC_142393.1, read on the forward strand.
TAACAAACATAAAATGGAGGACAATTTAAAATAACCATATTCAACTTATTTTTTGCAATATACCTTTGTATGTATTCATTAAAAGATCAAATTGAGTACGCTTATTGATTGCACTAAATGATGCTCAACTAAATGATATTGTGCTAATATTTCTGCTCGTCTGTAAATAACCACAAATCAGACAATTTAAAGTATCCTTAACTCATTCATTGTGAACCGAGTAAAAAAATGCAACTTTGACGTCTATAATTGTCAATGGAAGTGAAGGAGTTAATTGAGTGTGATTAAAAACAAATTCCAAGGAGCAATAACATCCCTGTTAACTTACAGATAAGTTAAGTTGATGATAAACGTTATGCATGTGGTCAATGTTCCCTCTAACTTTGCATGTGTTTGAGCATTCACACAAACGCTAAAGCACATGTGTCAAACTCAAGGCCCTGGGGCCAGATCTGGCCCGCAACCTCATTTTATGTGGCCCGCAAAGGGCAAATCATCTGCATCAACTTCCTGTTTCGAGCATATTTTCTTCACTTTTAACAACACTGAGATATGAGATATTGCCATTTATTTGTTACCAATCCTCCCCTTTTAAAATAAATTGAAAAATTGTTGAACAATTACTTACTAGCTTCTGATTTCAAAACTGGCTTTCCAATCAATTCATATGGGTTCACAGTCATACCGGCCCTCTGAGGGAAACCACAACTACGATGTGGCCCGTCCACAAAAAATGAGTTTGACACCCCTGCTCTAAAGGATAATGCGCAATAGGATGCACAAGTCCAATCATTCTGTGAAACACAACAATGACATGGAAATGGGAGTTAGGAACATGTTCCCATCACATTAAAAACTGTTTTAACAGGAGAATTAATTGAGTCTTTGGTGGTGAATTTTTCAGTTACTCACCAGAGGCTAAAAAGTACAGTTAATGCCAAGAAAGTTACGCACACACTTGGAGTGAAACCATCAGTTTCAAAGTGGTCAGAGAGGTCAACTCCCAGGAGTAGTTTAAACTTACAATGGATTTATTCATTTTTAATCAATATTTGATTATCTTAAGGAAGAGTAGGTTGGGCCGAACATTAGCACTTATATAATAGGTTGGTACGTAAAAATTGATGTTAGCACTAAAATTCACACCCCTGGAAAAAGTCTGAGGTGATTTAATGTGTTTTTATGACTACATTTCGCACTTCTTAATGACTGCCATTATTTGCGGGCAAGGATTGCTTGTTGCACATCTCAGCCTAACTGTGACGGATTGAGGCAAGCATTGTTTCCTAGCTTGCTTTGTCACATTCGATTGTCACCTCTTAGCTGAAAACGGTGACTGAGCACAATATTTGGGATTTTACTGACATTAAATGTGAGCGCTTATCAGCTGTATAGAATCAAATATATTGTGCCAAACATTTTTATTTTTGCAAGTTGAAATGCACAAATATTTTTGAGACATTGAGTGATGCGAAAGTCTTGTTAGACCCCAAAGGCGGGCAGCCACTAACAGGCTAACACAACTGCCGCTGTCAAGGCAGTAATTAGCGTTCAGGCACTGAGACGGCCAAGGTTAGCCGTACAAAATTATCTGAAACTCTGTATAGCGGGTGTCTGCCTTTTAGGTAGTCGAGGAGCTGCGCCGCGCAGTTGCCCGTAGAGGCCAGAACACTAATTCTGTCCGATCAGACATGCAGCGGTGCAAGTTGCCGCTTGGAGAGTGTCAATTTGGGATAAGCAGCCGCTCAACAAGCCCCCAAGTTAGACTTGGCAATATTTTTGGACTTCAGAAAATCCAGCAGCCTGCACACATACTTAGCTCGGATATTCGGTGCAGAAAATGGACGGACGGACTTTGAAAAATTCTGAGAACCAGAGCTGCAGCTAGGAGGCCGACCCTCCAGCCGAGTATGCCTGTTTAAGGCACCTCATTTTTTTAAGAGGCGTACCCCCTGGACGTGGACAAAAAAAAAGTTAAATCAAGGTGACTCTTAGAGATTGAAATTTAATATATAACGATCTACTCTCGGGATGCATCGCGTTCATAACTTGGGGGCTTATCAAAGAAAGCAAATCTGGCATGACAAAAACTGCAGGTAAGCTGCTCATTTCCTCGTTCTGTTATAAGTGAAACATGGAGAGGCTAGTCCTTATATTTTCAGAGATTGAAGTGGAAGTGAGTCCATGTAAATTTTGATAATCGATTTTGGACATTAAATACAATGTATTAAAAAAAGGACTGATTGGACAAATTGTGTCCAGTTTTTCCACTGACTCCCACCAAGACATGGAATGAAGGAGGGGGCGTGGCTACATTGCTGACTACAAAGGGGCGTTTTGAGAGTACTTGGTCATTCACTGATTTCTCCAAAAAGAAATTGATAAAATTGAAAATACATGCTAACTTTTTCCTGAAGAAAAAGCCATCCCGACAGGATGATCCCTTTAATGCGCTTAGCTCGTGGTGGTGTTTTGACATGATTAGGTTGGCATGTCATGCTACTATTTTCTCAAGTGTATTTGCACAATTTAATACTACATGCAAGAAGACAACAAGTCATAAACAATATGTCACCATATCTCCCAGTTGAGTATTGTTTCAACCAGCCGTCCTCCTCCCTCGACCTCAATTGTCTCCTCAGTCTGCATTTCTCTCTCAATCTCATCTGTCTGCTCCTATGCTTCAGCGCACCTGACTCGCTCCTCTTTATCTACCGTCACTCACCTTCCTCCTCCCAGCCAATGTTCTAGTCATTGTGTCCACGTCCTCAACACTCATTGACCCCCACCCCCAGCACTGCTCTGCTTGTATCTAACCTCATTTGCTGTTATTGGCTAAGTCAGCTGCGTTCAATCCTGGCTGCACCCCCCCTTGTTCCTTCCCCTCATGCTTGTACCCCCCCCTCTCTTGCTTATGAAGCGATCGCAGTGTTTCTCCCTCCAGGAACAGGGGAAGTATGCCAATACATACACCCACACACAGCCTCTCTTCTCCTGTTTAATTACACAACCCTGTTCAATAGAATTCAGCAGGACAAATTTCACCATCACAAAGTGGAGGGTCTTTGTGTGTGCTCAATTGATACACCTTCCGTATTTGGACATGTTTCTTGTGAAAATAGACTGATGGGAGTATTACTGCAGGTTCCCAGTTTTGTTACTTGAGGGTATTAACATGAATTATTGTTAATATAGAACAGGGCTGTGAATAGCAAATTCCGTGTCTTTGTTCAAAAACAGAACACCATTTCCAATGGACAGTGCAGAAAATGCAAAAAAATAATAATTTCGATTAATTTACTAGTTTTGTCCATAACATTTGTAAAATAGGCAAAAAAAACTATTTTCTCAAGTAAAAGTAACACAAAGATAATCTGTCACCTTTCATGGAGGACCACAAAAATTGGAGGCTCTTACTACAAAGCTGAAATACAATTATCAGTCTAATTTGATGCTTGCTTAGTTGTCAATTAATTGTTGCACCACTTGCACAATTGTACATAATTGCCCTCAAATGTCTTACTTTTACTACTCCTAATTGAACGCAGATTCAAACATTGTTAACTAGTGTTCAATGTCTTCCAACTAGTGGCTGCGCTTTCTGAGCAGACATTTTAGCATGGAGAGAGTGAATGAGGTTTAGACAGCTTGATGAATGTGTCAGAAAGGTCGCTGTTAGCGCTGCAGTGGCAGCCACTGACTAAACAAACAAGGGAAGATGATTGTGCTACGCTGCAAGATTTGTTTTTGCATATGCTACTATTGGCAGCCGTGCTCTGCTTGTGTTTAAGTGTGTGAGTAACATGGAATGACAAGTCAGTGAATCATCTCAAAGTTGAAAATATCCTCTGAGCAAAAGACAGAAAAAGAAAGGAACAGGCGTCAATCCACATGAACGAGACCGCAAGCGAAAGCGTGATGGCTGCATTCAGTATTTCTACAGACTAATTGGATTCACAGGTCATTAGCTAAAATACACAAGCGGGACAGTTCCAGGCTTGGATGGAGATATGCGGAAAAAAACAGAGGGCAAAGGATATTGATACGGTTGTTTGCTTGAAAGGCAATGAAATTTCCTTCCCCTCGGCTGCGCCTGCAAAGCCCTGTCTCGCACAGAACGGGTGCGGGAGTGTCGATCAATACTTAACCCTGCTTGAAAAGAAGTGGAGGCCAGGGACACATGCAGGGAAGAATGAGAAGATGGGGAAATAAATTGTGTTGATGTCTAATGTGAGCTCACCTCCAAGTGTCTTGTGGTCTGCTCTTTTCAGTATGTGGTGGCAAAAGCAGGAAATAAGAACATTTGGAGTGCAAACCCAAAGGGAAAATTGTGTGGTCCACCTTTGTGTTCAGGGGTGCATTTCAGCGTCGCAAGCGAGAATTCACAATTATTACCTAATTTATCTAATATTGTGCTCGGAAGAAGACTATTTTATCTGGCAGACTAAACAGCTTTTTCAAAGGTGTTTTGCAGCCAGGCTTTTGTGATTTGGAGCAAGCCAGGCAAAGCGAAAAAACATTTGTTTGGGAAAGCCAGCGGGGCTTGTTGTAGTAGCGTAGGACTACAAGATGCGGTCTGCTCAAACAAATACATGCATGCAGATGGCTGTTCATTAATTACAGGTGGACATTGGGGGGGAGGAAGGAGGTTGACAGGGCATGAGACACAGATGTAGAGCAAGAGAGAGGGGAGAGTGAGAGAAAGGTCGGCTGGAGGAGTCAAATGTTTTTTTTTTTTTGTTTTATCCTTTCTAGAGACTCTTTTCTGGCGAGTCCAGGTCTCTTCTGGTAGTCTTGGTCAAAGTGGGGAGTGTGTGTGCTGAACGTCTGTGTGCACGCACATGTGTGTGTACAGGCTAGAATCCGATTAAAGGCCTGCTGTTGAGGAGCCAAACTGCCCCACTGCAAGGCCTGCTCATTAAAAAAAAAAAAATCCATCCACGTGAAACGAAACCTTCATAGTAGGGGTGGGCGATATATATATATATAGTCATTGTTATTCTCGTTCATTTCACGATTTTTCATAATTGAATATTAATACAATCAAAAAAATTAAACACAAATAGGGCCATTGATTGGCTGCAAAGTAGGAGGTTCGGGGTTCGCAAAACTGACGCCGGTCAAAATAACTTTTTAAGATGTGCCAAAATTGTTGCCGTGAAGAGCAAATCACTGACCACAAACCATATGAAGGGTTACGAGGAAAACCTTGCGACTTCACAAGCATGGATACCGCTAAGTAAAGTCTTTTCCCCAATATGAAGATCGCTGAGCATCACACACATGAAACCCTCGCCAACTTAAGCAAATATGAACTGTACCAATGACGCAAATAAATGTCGCCATCACCACAATGTTACTTCATTTGAGCGGGTCAAAGTGTGCTAGATGTTCGATTTTCGCTTAACATTCAGTTCTTACCCCTCGTACTCTGCATCATAGCTACATTTGCGACTATATCACGTCTAGTATGTGTCGGAACATTTAGGAAACTACCTGTCTACCGATCACATCTGCATTTGTCACTTCAAACGTATATGCAATAACGGCGCCAGCAGCAGTATTTCTCTTACCATCTGTGTTACGTCCACAAATCCTCAAATTACATATTCCACTGTGACATACATATGTGGTACAAATCATCATATATCATTTTTTGACAGTTGTAATAGCTGGAAATGGTAAACCTAATCACACTACACATCAAATTTTGTTTAGATATCTCATGTAGAAACTACAATCAAGTTTCTCTCACAATTTCTCCACTATTTATTTTATGTGGGTACCAGATGAAATAAATTGACAGAAAGGTTCCACAGAAATCTATTGAAACACAGAGAGCTGTAGTAGTTGGCAGTGGTAGACCAGTACTTAATGCATACTTAAAATGTAATGATATCTGTCAGTAAGGAGTAATAGGTGACATTTAAGTGACATAGTCTAAAAAAAATACATGGAAACACCCTATATAGACTGGACATAAATTGATTTTTAAACATTGGCGTAGAATATTGTTGTGCAATGCAGAAGATGTATAAAGCAATTTAAAATATAAACTCAAAAACACTGTCCACACAAGTGTTCCGTGAAGCAAGTGAAAAACATTTTTTGTCCACCCACTACTTATAAAGTCGAAAATCTTCACAGAGAGGACATGACATTAATACACAACACACACGTGACCATATCAATACGCACACATATGTTTTCAGAATTAGTGTGTGTGTGTGTGTGTGTGTGGCCTCTTAGCTGACCTCCCATCATGACCCTGGCTTTTGGTAGCCATTATGTGGGTCCCCTGGGGGTGGGCCGACACTAACCAAGCCCTCAATGGTTTGTTGAAACAGCCAATCTACTAAAAGACAACTAAAGCTCACTGGCAGCAGCAGGTGAACAAGAAGCTTTGTTTAGAAACACATTACATTGAATAAGTAGCACGCCACGGCTAACAGCAAATTTCCAAACTGATCAAGCATGGTTTTCACAAACAAATGAGTCGCTATTCGGCAAAAGAGGTAGTAAGCCATTTTAATTGGAGACTAAATTCAATAAGATTTACTGGCCTCAAGTTAATTTAGTGAACACATGGTGAAACATGTTTATTTGAATTTCCAGCATTGCTGCACTTTCACCACACTGCAAAGTTTTTTAATCTTACAGCTCAACATGCTGCCTTTCCTTGTATTTTGGTAGATGCATTACATTGCAGCACCTAAGAGCCTAAGCGTGAGCACACAAAAACAAGACGGACAGGAGGGAATTAAACTACTCACCAGTTTGAACTCTTGAATGCTACAAATGAAGTAGGGAGTGTTGGGCCGGCGACTCTCAATGTACACACAATCTGAAAGAAATTAGAAAAGTGTGTTAGCGTGAAGACGTTCACACTTTCCAAGGCATTTGTGCTTAAATGCAGCCAAGCTCAGTCAGAAATCATTTGGAATGTTGTTACCTCTGCTGAAAAGATTTTTTTTCCCGCATTGAGTCAAATTCAATTGGAATGCGAGTAATAGGATTAAGGACTTTTGGAGCGCTACAAGGTTGCTTTTCCAAAGCAAACATTACGCCCAAGGGGAATTATGCCATTGTTCCACTCCATTTATACATCAGTGGGCAATACCGGAGTTAACCCTGACCCCCACCCCGCCACTGTAACCTGGTTTGGCAAAAGTACAAGTTGTACTTTAAATCCAGTGAGTCTGCTTTGCTAGAATAAGGAAATCTATGCTCTGCCAGAAATGAAATAACCCTCACAAATGTAAAAAGCAGTTCTCGTTCTCAAAGTGCGCAAGGAGGAGGGACTGGCGGTATAGCTGGGTCATGAACCACAGCCCTCCTCCCCTTTACAGAACAAAAACATATCACGCTGCAGCCGGCAAAATATAGCAGCCCACTTGAGAAAAGCACAGAGGACGACAAATTTAGAGGGGATAATGGCGGCGATTCCGCCTCGTGCAGTCCTTGTACGGCTCACGCTAGAAAAATGTGGCATAGGAATCATACATTAATTACATTTTTAAAAAATATATCATTTTAAAAGGATGAATTTCCATCTTGAATGTTCTGCACTTTACCAGTGTTCTACTGAACAAATGCCAGACTGCAAGTCTGTATTAATTTAACTCAACATTGTCATGTCCTTCTTTGGACTCAAAATAATCTTTGTTGGTTGCATATATATTTCACACAAAAGCCAGAATCTTAAATAATAAAGCCCATGCCAAGAAGTAGTGTTCACCTTTTCAACAAAGCACATCCCAAAATGGGATCTTCTTCCTATCTGAATCGAATCCTAATTCATAGCATGCTTTTGACTGCATGCAAAATCAATTTGAATACATACATGCTATTTGCTCCCTGGGTTGACAGATTAACACTGCATACTTGCACCCATGCTTGGGACCACACATTAATAGTCATATTGCACCAGTGTCATTAAAACACGCTGCTCCATGGCGCCAAGCGCCCTCACACAAAAGGTGTGCGGCAAGCATTTTCTGTGACACACGGTCTCTGTTATTTATATGTTTGTGTCAGCTGAGTTATTGATCTGGCCGTGGTTTATCTTCCTGCTTGCAAAAGGGGAAAAAAAAGGGGTGGCAAAAGAAATTTAATGGCCCTTACAGCCAAGAGCCTATTTGTAGAGGTGCTGCTGTCAATATACAAGAGCTTGTGTGACATCACTGGTTTTGTTTTGAAGCTGTGTGTGTGTGTGTGTGAGTGTGTGTTTGTAACCCCAGGGTGGGCTTGTTATCTACTAAGGGGTGAATGAGCTGTTTGGAAGAGTGGGCTAAGGGGGAGGAGGGGGAGTGGGTTATCGCCCTTGCTGGCTTTGAGTGATGCATTATATCTCTCTCAATGCTGCCCTCTGCTCATTCCCCCCCCTCCCGAAAAGCTCTCCCTTCTTTGCTCTCATCTCTCCACCATCCCAGGAAGTCATTTACAAGATAGCATGAATGAAAATATCCATCAGTACTACTGTGCGATGTGTGAGTGACACAGTGTCGGAGCATGTTGAGAGAGGCGGCCAAACGAGCAAGATGGAGGAGGAGGGTGAGAGGGAGAGGCGCAGCGACTGGGGGGGGGGGGAGCTGAGAACAAAAGAGACTAATCTGAGCTCGATGACAAGTAACTAAGGAGTCAAATCGGGGGAATTAGGGTTTAGTGTCCCTTCACCTCACCCACGCATTGATTTCGAGGGGCCAGATCAGCTGCATATAGACGAGATCACATCAACAGGCATGAATACCAGATGGGGTGAAAAAGATGAGTGGTAAGGAAAAAAAATAGCAGCAGGGCAGGAGGTAGTTTTGATCTGCTTCATTCACAGCATTTGAACCTATTGTTTGAATGTCAAAAGTATGTTGTGAATTAATTTCCTCTGCTCCTTTGAAAATGTTTCTTTGTACCGCTATAACACCTATTTCAACAAATGTGAAAGGGGGAAAAAAATAAGTGTTGACTCCACACATCTGTGCTATAGGCAGAGAAGTGGAAAGGGGAGGGACGTTGGGTTAAAGCTGTGGTGGGTCGGGGTCTACGTCTGAGGGGGAGGGGTTGGTTTTCCTCCTTTATTTTTCGGGGTTGAAGTGTGTGCTGTAGGAGGGGGGGGGGGACCACAGCAGGGACTTTGTAGTCAAGTGCTCTCACTTCCTCAGTAGCCATTAGTTTGGTTTCTTTCACTTGCCTCCGCCCTACAATAAAACTGCTGACCAGCACACCATTCAACCATCCTGAGAGTCAGGTTAAAAAATGTTCAGTCTTTCAAAACATGGAGATAAATAATCATTACTCCACACATAACTGAAAACTGGTCAGCGCTTCTTTAATGACATTGTCACTCCTGTGATCAGACGTCAGGATATTCAATATACTTTGTTATACTTTGACACACGCAACAATTTTCTGTGCCTGGCTCATTGTTCAGCCAGCCTCTCTCCTATGGCTGCCAAGCGTGCCTAATCTAAAACACACCTCGCCTCAGCTAAAGAGCTGTGTCCTACTCTCTTCTGTTGCAGAGCAAATAGGATGCTGTTTAATTTGCTGCAACGTTCCAGGAGCGAGGGGAAGGGGAGGGGTGAGCGGCTCTTTTTAGAAAGCAACAAGATGGGATTTCTTTTAGCGAGGCAACACCAACAGAAAAACTGGGAGGGAAAAAAAGACGCAAATGTCACAACAATGTCAATATTTTTTTTTCAACAATTAAATAAAACACACAATATATTTAGGATGCAAAATTGTGTTGAGTTCAGACTGGCCTTCTACCAGAATTCTACTCCCTCAATATCAACAACAGTAGCTGGGGCTTTGTGGTTACCCAGGCTGTGTTCACACTTGTGATTTGGAAAGTAACAAATCTGGTCCAATTTCTGTCACATTGACACACTTGGTCTTGGTTCACTCAATGTTCACACGGACTCGCTCCTGTCACAATAGACGCAGTAAACAGAATGCAAGTTCATTTTAACGGAACCAAACCTGTCAAGTGTGAACATACCCTATAAAGATGAGGAATTTTTTTAATGCTGAATGGAATATTGCATGAGAATGTCACATAAAAATTGCACATGGGACTAAAGTGAATCAGGGAAGAAATGGAATAAATGTCCGCCAACTAATATCCAACCAGCTATCCCCTTAGAGAGCACTGATCCCAAAATTAAATCGCAAAAGGAATGCAATAAGAGAACAACATGGGTGTAAAAGGAGCAACAGGAGAAAAAAAGCAGAAAGCCTGTGAGGAAGACAGACTAATGACCACGACTACGCAGAGCTGAACATGAAGATTTCCTGAAACAAGTGTGGAGAAAATAACAGCCACAGAATGTTGAATTTAGAGTACTCTATTTTATTAAGGAGAACAGTGTTTGTCATTGAGAATCACCTTTTTAAGCAGTCTACGATATGGATGATCCCGTCTTCTTCTTGTGCTGACATTAGATAATTTAAACCGGGGGTGGGCAAACTTTTTGATTGATGGGCCACAATGGGTTCTAAAATTTGACAGAGGGGCCAGACCAGGAGCAGATGGATGGAGTGTTATGGTAACCTCATCGGAGAAAAAAAATACATTTATTTTTAAATGAAAATGAACAAAAGCATTACAACAAAATATCTGTGTTTGACAAACCAGTAGAAAATAAAACATTAACAAGGGTTATTCATTTAATTTTTGTCAAGTTTGGCGGGCCGGATTAAAAGGTTTAACGGGCCGCATGTGGCCCCCGGGCCGTAGTTTGCCCACGCCTGATTTAAACCATGCTGAAGTTTTGTCAAAAATGCCTCGCATTCCCAGCTGGCCTATATTTACACTGTTGTTTATCTTATATTTATTTATATGGTGCGAAGTGGTGGTTATGATTAAAAACTAAAAATTGCAGAAAGCATTACAGTAATAGTCAACTGGAAAATAGTGCTGTGCGATTGCCTGGTGACCAGTTCAGAGCGTACCCCGCTTCCTGCACAAAGTCAGCTAGGATAGATTCAAATCTTTGATTTGCACTGTTCATCACTTCAGTAAGATAAGGGCAGGAATTACCACCCAAAAACCCCATCCTTACTGTTGATTTGTGGTTGCCAGCAACACTGCGAATAGACATTAGACATGACACATTAAGAATGTTTTTGTTCACGTGACAAATATTTAGTTTGGAAAGCACACAGAAACCCAGAGAAAAGGATGTGTTCATACGTAAGCTCCATTGCTGCCTTGTGCCACTTCCTGCTGGGTTATCCCAGCGGGGTGGCCTGACAGGTAATGAAGGCCTGGAGGTGCACATGATGCACTTGATTGCTCAACACTCTCTCTCCCTTAGCGCCTGACCAACAGTTCTTCCTTGTTCTGACTAAGGCTATATTAGTTAATTGGAAAGGGACAAAATAAAGATTAAAATTTAAAAAAAAAAAAAAACATTTTTGTTAAATACTTGGCATAGTGCGTTTTTTCTTTTTTAAATCTTGCTCACAAACAAAAAAAGAGGAAGAAAATATACTAAAACTAATAAAATTGCAACTAAAACAGAGCATTTTCAAAGTTTAAAAAACAAAACTCAAAATGAAACAAAAAGTAACAATAATTCCCAAACGATGATAATCTGGTTCTGACAGGAAAAGCGGTGGGGAACTACCGAGCAGGCCAAACAGTGAGCCCCCATGCAACAGGGCAGCCCTACAGCTGACTGAGCTCCTAAGGGAGAACAGAGGCTCTTTGACACCCCCGCCCCTCATTTCCACTCAGCAAACTCACACTTTCTCATTTAACAGGCGGCAGGTGGCTGAATTTCACTAAAGACTTCTTTGCCCAGAGTTCCAAGCATGGGGAAACATGGGAAAGAGAAGACAAGGCTTTTAAAAATAGATCTGTGCAGCTTAGGCACACGTTACACACTGTTGTGTTTCAAGACAAGATGACTTGAAGGGCTTGTCCCCCTTGTTAGCCTGACTGGAAAAAGCGAGCTGATCAACAGCTTGACTCGAGATGTGCTGTGCATATCTGGCTCTCAGCCCAACTGGTGTCTTGGCTCATGAAATAGTGGCCCTTCACATACTGAACCACATTATACTGGCTCTTCAAGAGCAATGAAATGGGGATCTTGTTGATTGTTTGCTAAGCATTGAAACAAGAGATAAAATTCTAATTGTGGCACAACAAAACAGGAACACTGGATTGTTGCCATTTTAGACATACTCAATTCTAATAGATAATTCGGAACCGATTGTTTTGAAATATGTTAAATTCACAGATTAAGACGATGTTGATAAATTACAGCACATGCGCTGATACAACAACTACTCCAGTCATACAATAAGTCATGCATTCCTAATAGAACTAAATCATTGGTGGCACATGCTCTGTGTTACTGCCAACAGTTGGTCCTAAGTATAAGGAGAAAAAGGGGGGTAGGGACGCCTGGTTATACAGCACTGTGTGTCAAACATACTCATGCTGCACAGCTTAATGTGTGTGCACGTGACACACACAAACACACACACGATCCTGACTTCCACAGCAGTTGTGGCAAAAAACGCCAGCTGTCCACATCAACAACTCGCCTAAACACCCGTGCAGACGCAAGGTGTTTTTCTACTAGTGGGCCTGCCATCTCACTCACACACTTTATAAGGTGCTGTCACTCCACTAATCTGCCTCTCTGAGGGGAATGTACAAAATCAAATCAATTATTGTCTTGATCCGAGCCAAAGCAGGCCCACCTTCCACCACTGTGGCAGCCATGTTGTGTGACATAGACGAGGAGGGGGGAAGAAGTGAAGAGTGAGATGGGGAGGGCAGGTGGTTTCCATTAGTGCTCGCCATTTTAAACCTACCGACCAAAAGGGAGTGAGTTCGGAAGGAAGGAGGCATGCTATGGCAGCCTGCCACCTGCAGCACCAAATGCAGTTCTGCTGGAGAGAAGGGAGTAGTGTGGTTGCTGTGTGTATAAGAAACCACAGCATGGGTGTGTTTGATAGGGCAGGACCAGTGTGACCGTTTAAAAAAAAAAAAGAAAAGCATTGTCTACACTGTGTGATGTTGTGTACTCGCGAATTTTCACAACCGTTCATTACCTTCGAGTGTGTGTTTTATTTGCACCTGTGTGCCTCTGCGTACTCCTGTTCCACTAATCTCCCTCAGGGCTGTTTATGTAATCTCCAGAGAGAGGATGAATAAACTGAGTTTGGGGCTTTGGAGGTGCCTATAGGAGATGGGCTAAACCACAGGCTACAGATTGATTTGGTGCGACTGCTTGTTGTTGGTGGGACCTGTTCTGCCCACCGGCCAAGCATACAACCCGCTCAGGACCTTTTCTCATGCACGCCAGTATATGCACAACTTCATCTCTTTAAACTGCAGTAAAGCTAGTGCAGGACTAGCTCCCAGCCGATTGCACATCTCCTCCAACCCTTTTCCATCCAGTCAGCTCTAAGCCGCCTGAACCCATCTCACAGGGATAGAGAGGCTAAGCTGTGCGGGTGGCTGGAGATTGAGACTGTGAAGACCATTTCAATTCGAGCTCACCTTATGTGAGGACAGAAATGTCGACTTGTAGGTCCAATGACATAGCAAGCCATCCAAACACTATTTGGGGGTTGTTTTATGTACAGTGATTTCAGTTTGGTTCCTCTCATCCCAGTCCCTCTCCCCCAGTAGAAGCCTGTGCAAATCCCTCACCCAGGGTGGTCAGTTTTACATATTGTGTGTCACTAGACGGCTATAAAGGGATTTAACGTTTAGTAAAGCATAATCCATCGCAGGCTTTGTGCCTGCCTAAGCTGCGCACATCAAATCTGATTGCAAGAAGGCTGCTAGTAAGCAGGAGGAGGAAAACACACAGTGCACTCACACACAGGGCTTATCACTTGAACAATAAGCAAAGGAGACAGCAGGAGGTCAGTTACTGAGGTGGAGGATCTTCTGTGTTGACAATAGGTGGTAAATTGCATACTAGTGTTGCGGCTCATCCCTGCTCGAAGACAGCCTAGCAACTAGAGTGTGCAAGAGCCAGGGGAAGGGAGGGGGCAAGGTTGTGACAACAAGGCAGCTCTCGACCTGTCAAGCTAATTGAAGAAGAAGACAGGAAACATAAATATTCCCCATCAAGCGGGCACCGGCTCCACTGTTCCCTCATATGTGGGAATATAAATATTTGGCGGGCTTAATCCACTGAGACGCTCCACTTTGTTTATGTGCCTTTTGAATGTTTCATTGATGTGACTGACTGCTTACGTTTTTTTTCTTTGTCAATCCCACTTACCCGCCCCCACCATCCGCATGGTTGAATTATGAGACAAAGCCTCGGTGCTCTGTCCATTAAACATGGAAGAAAAAGGCTTCAGTGGAGTCTGTGCAGATTATTAGACAGAGAGACATGAAAAGGGGGCAATAGGCAGGTTTGGTTTCAGTAGAGTCTGCTGGTTTAAGGATCTCTATGATAACTGAGAGATGGCAGGCTGTTTTACAGCCTTAACGTCAGCGTTCTTGTGGCTCACGGGGGGGGGTGATTATGTGGCAACGTGATAGAGAGCACTGTCTAACACAAGGGTTTAGGTTCCTTTATCTTTCTATATAATATACAAACAGCCAACTACTTGACCTTTTGCTGGCAGTTAAATACGTGGAAAGGCACAACTGACATGATTATGGCACACAGAGACAAGGGAAACGATTTGACGCACACCGAACACGAGCCCTCTTAAAGCATGTGGACATTCAAGTCACACAAGGACGACTAACTGCTTCAGAGGAACATTAAAGGAGTAATTTAATTTATCAATTTGTGATTTTGCCCAATTCATCCGAAACTGGAAAGAGCCAAACAATAAAACAGCTTTTGGTTTCAGGAGAAAAAAAAAAGCATACTTTCCAGTGAGTTCGATAATGTTTGTATAAAGTCATTATTGTAGCCGCCGCCGCCACTATCACATCTATTGAAGTACCACTTTGCTTTATTGACTCAGCCTGAGACAAAGCACAGAGAGGGTCAACTTGGAATTGATTGCATGATGCACTGGCCTTTAGCCTGAGGTAGTCGTTGCAATCTGTAAGTGGCAAATTGTAAAGGGCACGGATTTATTAGTTTTTATTTCCAATCCAAGTGTATAGTCAACAATGGGGCACAGAAAGAAATGAGAGTGCATTGTTACTCAGGTTGTTTAAGATGATCTTTATATTGGGAGTTTGATGGATGGGGACAGAGTGGGCTTACTACATTTGTTCAGCAGCCATGCCAATATGCCCCCCCACCCCCCTGCTGATAATTGGATTAGACAGAACAAGGACTTACCTCCTGGTCTGTAAACAACATCGTCTTCTGTGATGAAGGACGTGATTTCTCCGTTCTCTGTGCGCTCGTAGCGGGACTTCTTCTTGGGCATCTTTTTCTTGCCCTTCTTGCCGGCCTCCTCGGCCGTGCCGGAGCCTCCACCTGTGCTGCCGTTGTCGTTGTCCTCATCCTCGCTGTGTTCGCTCTCTGCATAGTTCTTGGCGCCACCCTCCAGCGTACAACTGCGCCTGGGCCTGGAGCTCTCGCTCTCACCCCGTTCGCCGTCTTGCCGGCGGGACTTCCCGGACTCCCTCTTGTCCCTGTCCCGATCTCTGTCTCTGTCCCGCTCTTTCTCCCGCTCCTTCTCTTTGTCAGCCGTCATGATCCGCCACGTGCCTTCCTCAGTCCTCTCACGGCTGGGCCTCCGTGAAAGGTAGACTGTGAGCCTGGGCTTCAGTCTTCTGAATTTACTAGTCAAATCCAGGGAAAATTTGGCCACACCAACAACCCCAGTGTTTCAGAAAAGCTGGGGAAAAGAAGAGGTAGAAGAAAACAAGAGTGAGCATCATCTTAGCCGGGCAGAAGTTAATAGTTTGTGCATGAGCAGTACAAGATTGCTCCAAGAGGCCAGGGGGCTGGGGAGGCTAGCAACAGTAATTGGCAGCATCCTCCGCAATCATTAACACTTGTGAGCGCAGCTTTATCAAACGGGCAGAACCTTCCAGCTTCTTGCTAAAACATTTGCCATCTCTCAACACAGCATTACGATGTGTACACAGTAAAAGGATGTTGAAAAGAAAGTCAGAACATATCAAATGGAGGTCATAGCTGAATAACTAAAACAAAACATGGAGGATGAGGCGAGCAGCCAATAAAGGTGTCAGGGGGGCTTTTCAGGATAAACGGCACAGGAGCGAACAGCATGAAATTCACTGACAGTTTGCTGGCCAGCTTCTCTGCAAACCATCTGTAATGACACCGGACCGAGTCTTGTTTGCTGTGTATGTGTGTGTACTCTGGCTTACTGGACTGTGCCTCAATCCAAGCCCTTCGCCACAGCCACCACTGTGTTAATGTCAAATGACAGGTCTGGAGGGGGGAACGCCACAATCCAGCAGCTAGGGAAATGGGCCATTTTAAGCAATCCCAAAAATGTTCTTTTTGGTAGCATAATGAAAGCCTCCGACTGGGCAAAGTTGAAAAAGCCTGCTGCGCGCGCCACTCTTACTACACCTGAAAGCAGGCTCAACGCTTAACACCGCCGCTGCCCTCGCTAACCCCAGAGCAACAAATTAACGGGAAAAAGTCATTACATTCCCACGCGGGAAAAGGCAACCGGTGTTGCCATGGCGGTGATAGCAGAGTGGCGAGGCTGGAATGGCAGCAAGTTTGTGAGGAAACAAGCACTTACAGTAGGATTTGTGACATTAGAAAAACGCACACACGTACACAAGAGAGGTGTTTGGTGACGACCGTGCTCCCAAGCAGCGGGTGCTGTCACTTTGTGAGCAGACACCAACTGACAGGGCAGCTGCTCCTGTTGTCGGCTTGCTCGCAAACACCGGGCCTGATTAAACCGCAGCCTCGTCACAGCCCCATTAATCACCTAATGATGAGTTACCACGGCGACCACTGGGCTGCCAGCCTGCACGCACGGGGGACACATTAACGCACGCACGATATTCAAGGGCTCGGGAGACTTCCGTGCATGTGTGTGACACCTTCGAAGCTACCCCTGGGCCCCCTGAAGTGTCCATATCCAGTAGCTTGTCGTGTGAGGTGTGAGGAACATGAAAACACTGATGACTGCTACATTTGATAGCGCAGCTCTAATCCTGGGGGCCGCCAGTATCAGTGTATGAGCTAAGCATCTCTTCGCGCCTCTAATTAGAAACATAAGCCTCTTTCTATGAAACCAACAACGTTACGATTTGAGGGCTAGGTCATTCCACTTTGAAGTTGCGGGCTCACTAAAGAGCTTTACAATCTAGGTGCCATTAGTTCTCATCTGGATTTACTTTGAAACAATCCAAGTTCTCTGTATCCTGTTACATAGCTCATGGCATCCTCAAATGTATGAAGTAACCGTCTGAGAGAGGAAAAACGGTTTCGTTTGCAGTATTTCAAAAGACGCCATAAAAGCACCGCTCATCTGTAGCCGGAGTGTGAAGTAGCTTAAAAAGAGCAGTTTAAGCAGACCACAGCTGAGGTGTGAAGTCGTAATGGTGAAGAGTCCTAGCGGGGTGATGGTAGATAGAGCAGGAGAAAGACGTGGAGCAGACGGTGAAGGCGAGCAAGAAGGCTCTCCGCCCACTCGCCGAGAAACAAAGTGCTTTGTGGAAAGCAGCGGCGTGAGGGGGCAGGTGAGCCTTGGAGCTATTACACATCAATCACAGGGCCAGGACCCTTTGAAAGATTCCAGCTGTCTTAATGGAAAAGAGAGGGAGGGGGACAGTGGCTGGAGAGGAGTTAAGGGGGTCCCAGCCAATGATGCCTAATCCACCATTTATATTAGTGCAATGGAGTCAAGGGGTGGCGGCCAGCGACTCAAATACATTTCTCTTGTCCCTGAGTTGTTTTTTTTTTTTTTTTGTTTTTTTTAAAGAGAACTCTGCCCTGAGACCGCCACGTAGTTTGTGGCTCAATTAAAATATCATCCCCCTCAATGGCCACACAGCAGGTTTCAGTTACAAAATCCTACCATCCCCCAGTTCCTCCTGAGCATCCTTTAAACAAAGCCATGTTTTATTCATTTACTCTTTGTCAGTAACTCATTTTAATGACATTTTAACCAAAGCCTGTCTAAGAATAAACAACATTGTGTGTGCTTGTTGTTTGAGGAACGAAAGAGCGAAGACAAAAAATGGCTGCAATGACTTAGTTATGGGGGCAAACTTTGACAGTCATTATGGAATATTCGTTTGTACAACTATGAAGTAGCAAAATGTGATTGGCAAGGATTTACAGGCAGCTTTGCAACGGGATAGAACAAAATACTCCCATGAATACAGATTAGAGACAAACAATGCTAGCGTGAAGATAGTCGGGTGTTATAAACAATGAGGGTAGCTCCAATTAATCCCAATAAACCAACCAGATCCTCGGCAGCGAGCGGATCCCGGCTGGAATGTTGTCGAAATGCAGCAGGTTTTTGTCAGCTCCAATCCATTACTCAGTGAGTGAGATCTAATCTGAGCTGTCATCCAAGCCACCAAGAAACAAGCGCACAATGAAAGGCTCAGCTGGAGGTACAGTGCAGGGCACTTCACTAGGGATTCTCAGTGGTGCCTGCTCTCACCGCCTTTGTCTTACCTTGTGTAAATCACATCTTGCTTTATTCTCAAGAGCCCTGCGTTTGAGTTTGCTTGGCAGGGCCAAGAAACATGTCTGCTTTGGTTGTCTTTTAATTCAGTGACACACGGCCACATCGCCTCCATCCGCTCGTTCACAAATGCGCCATATTTAAGTGAGTTTGGTGGGTACCAAGACTGACTGGGGAAAAGTAGTGAAATAGCAAACAATAATTCCATGAAAAATGCAACAGCACTCAGAGCAAGGATTGTTATGTCCAAGATATATATATATATATATATATATATATATATATATATTTTATTTATTTATTTATTTATTTATTTTTTTAATGGAATTGATTGGTGGTTATGTGTGAAGCAATTAAAATTTAAATGGAGTGTACTTGGTTGCAACCAGAAGAAGAAGTCTAAACTGATGAATATCAGCTTCAAATATCGGTTATCTGCCTCCATCACTCCTAATAATGGTATCGTATTGGCCCTGAAAAAAAGCGTATCGGTCTATCGCTAATTTAGCTTCAAGTATTCACACACACAAAAAGATAAAACAGAAACTCAATCATGTTGAGAAACAAAATCGTGATAAAAACTTAACCTTTTTGGAGGGGAAATGCAGCAAAGAATGAGTCTGCAATGATTAATACCAGCCTATTCATAAAGTGTGCCTTATCTGTGTGTGTGAAACGCGATACATGTGTTGTAATATACTATAGAAGTATCTTCAGTCGAGTGCTTTCCACCTCACATTGATAAGAATCAGACTGTGTGCACCACAGGGTTTAAGCCGCCCTCCATCTCTCCAAGAAGACTAAATCTTTTTCTAGTTCCCGGTGTGTGTGTGTTTGCCAAGAGATGGCCAAATGGCCCTAAGGGAGGGAGGCTGTTACAATAATGTGCATTATGTACAGAATATGCCAGCAGCCCCGATCGTGGTTACTTGATGAGCCTAGCTTGCAGGATATGCTCAGGCGGTGCGAGCACGAGACGATTTGAGCAGCTCAGCGGGTTTTCATGAGGTGCCGTATTTTCACGAGGCTCCCGGGGGAAATGCCAAGGTTGGCGGCATGGTCACCTCTCCCCTTTCTTCGAAATGAGACACTCTTGAAACCAATGAAGGGCCTCTTTGCCAGAGCCATTGATAGGAGGAAAGCGGAGAAATGTGAGGCACGTGGTGGCGACTGGCATTATCATGAGTGTGAGCCTTAACTGAGTTTCTCGCTGGTTCTTTGGGATGGCCTTTTGGCAGTGAAGAGACATTTGTTTTTTGTTTTTTTTTGTTTGAAGGAAGTATAAAGAGTCAGGCAATACAATGACACTGGGAAAACATGCAAAATGTGTTTAAACGTAGTGAATCCATCAGCGCATATACTGTTTATCTGTAATATGCAACAGTGCTCAAGAAGGTGGGAAAAAAAACGTCAATGTGACATTTAATCATTCGGATGGAGAGCAATAGGGGGAAAACATTTTTTATTTAGATTTTGTTGCACTGACTGAGATTTTAATATTGGAGCACTCAATCAGAATCCACTTGTAGAAATTCAGCAATCAAACATCCCCATCTTTCTCTCTTGGAATCCGTCGAATATTGCGATCTTAATGATCATATGCTTCAGTTCAAGTACAACCGGTAGACTAAATGAGTGTGGCGAGGGGAAGGAATGTATTTATGAGGCTGCCCTACAGCTACCACTGAGGTTGACGTGAAAGATAAAACGGCCCGGAGGCTTGAGAGTGGCAGCGCAGGCCAGTGGGGGTACCGACTGGTGCCTTGGATAACATCCCCTATAAACAAAATTATTAGGCCAGTGAACAAAACCATTCCCCAACTGATATTAGCAAGCTGCGTTGTGGGAAATTCTGCACACAATCGTTAAGCATATGGTTGGGAGTGGCGCAGGGACAAATGCCCCATTCAACAAAATGTAATACCACCATAGGATGATATCACCTCTAATTAGAAAAGTCTATTTTCATAACCCAACCAAGCATAACTCTTTCAAAACAATAAAAGAAAAGATTCATCTTGTGAACATCTCCATTGTCTGGTAGCTTCTATATTACTGCAACAGTATTGTCGCAAACCAGAGATATGACTCACAAATCATGGCGTATGAGACACAGCAAGACGCTGTCAGCGAATCTTCCTCGCTTGACAGTTTGCTTGCACAATGAAAAGAATGACTTCTGAAAGCAGTCAGTGGGGGGAGTGGAATATTCACAGTGTTCAGCTTTGACACCCACCATCTCAGCTGTGGTGTCCGCTGATCCTTGACAATGAGGAGTGTGCCCTCTGAAAAGGCACATGAAGAGAAAATCAAGGATCTCCTCATTGTGACCGTTGCGCGCATATAGTCACGACGTATAAAGCACAGCTATAGACTCGGTGGGGAGATGCATTTATTGCTGCAAGAGTTTTTACTTCCTCATCGCACACGCACATAAAAAAAAATATGTGGGGAATGGCCAAGAGTGATCAAAACGCTGCTGGAACAAGCAGGATCTGAGCTCAGTGCACCCATATCCTCTGAGGACAGCTCATAAAACATGTAGCGCTTACAGCGACGGTATTTTAGTACTATGCCACAAAGACAGCGACCACACGCAAATATACTCTATATACAAACACAGGTAGGCTAGTCAATTTTAAAAATGCTTGAAGGAGGTACGACATGCATGATTTATAAGCTGCAATGCAAGTTCATGCTTCGGTCTTCACTTGAAAATACAAAGAAGCTAAAACAGGCAATTATTTTCATAAAACATGACCAGAGGGAGCCGAGAACAATCAGCTTCTTGACGCAACAGTGCAGCACTCATCTGCAGATTAAATTCGAGCCCTTCTGCGCGCGATATTGAGACTCGGCTGATCTGATGGCGCATGTGTTGTGCTTCCAAGCGCACAAACATGCATGCTTCAGATTACTCATTACATCCTGTAGTGTACACAGTCCAAAGAGGATACAACACAGCTGACTTGAGTCCCAACGCCTTCAAAAAGTGGGGGGGCTGTGCATCAGAGAGGTTGTGAATAAGTCTCAGATATTCCTGGAATGTTAATGTTAGGCTTTGACCACGGCAGGCTTTTTCTCTGGCTTCTCTTTCTCTCACTGGACCATTAATGACAACTTACAACTTACGCCTGCCTGCACAGCGAACACATTAAGTAACCCTGAACAGTTTCACAAAGATTTGAAGTCCAGGCAGTACTGCCTTAGTGCTGGAGCAATTACATAACACCCAATGTACACGTCAAGTATAAAATACAATGGAAGCTCTCAATTTCAATGCAATTTTCTTTGGATCATTTATTTTGGGGCAAAATGTAACGGCAAGCAAAAATGTTGTGCTTCTAACCTGTTCGGCCAGAATTCAAGGATGAATGTTTTTTGCATTTTCTTGGACCTTTTGCATGATTTATGCATGGTAATGGACTGCAGTCATGCTTAACGTCTCGACAACACCTTTAAGCGCTCATATGAATGGTGGCTATTTTTTTCCCTTTTTTTTAGGGAGTTGGTAAGTTTGCTGCTATATATTTGCATTGTTTCTTATGGGAACCTTGTAGAATCAGAACAATTTGGAGGTTGACCAGCGTCCCAAAATGAACTGCGTTTGACCTCAGAGCTTCAACTGTAATGTCAAGCCAGTGTCACGTTTAGCGCACACCATGCGCTGTGCTTATGGACAGGAAATGTGCTTCAAGCACTTCTGCCATCTCCAAGGGCGAAAGCAGGTTTTGTAGAGCTACGGTCAAGGTTAAAATAGCTTCCCTGCAGCATCTGAAAGCGTACAAAAAGCCACAGAGAGCGCATTCACTACAGTGGTGCATTCATCTTTGTTTATACACATTTCAATCTTAAAATGTGTAGGCCATTGACGCATATGGACACGCACGTACAAACACGACGGTATTTGCAGTGCAGGTCAGCTTGTGTGTTCAGCCAATAAATGGCTGGAGTGTAATGCGCCTTGACCTTCTGTCTTTCTTTCAGATGCACCTAACGTACATTGCTGTCGCTCCTCATATATCACGGGGGCAAATGGCGCCCTTCACCCAGCTCCCTCTAGTTCTCCCTTTAAAAAAAAAAAACAAAGGGGTGGGGGCTGTTCAATTGACAGGCCTGCCGGCTTCCTCGCCGAGCACATAAGGGGAGGGGTCGTTCAGTGAGGGCAAAAGCCGCAATGAATAATTATGCCTCATAATGTGACTCTCTTATTTCCTTACCATCAAATGATAATTAATGGGAGGGACGAGAGGCACTAAAGAGTCTGCCTTTCGCTTTCTCAAAAAAGGGTTCAGAAGGACTCTCTAACCCTTTCTTTCTGCTCTCTATCAAAGCGGCACGGTTTATCCCTCTAAAAACATGCTCTTAGCTTATTTATGATGTAGTTCTGTTGGAGCGAAAGCACGCCGTTCAGCTTCAGTCAGCAAAAATGGCTGGATCACTTTACACAGCAATTCGCCGCTTCCATCTCCTCACTTGCTAATCAGCAGGGCAAACCTACGATGAGTCGGAAATGCCTCCAAATTGATGTGTTCATGGAAGTCTGAGCAGCTGGAAACAACACGCGCGATAAGACAGGGGGCTCACTTGATTAGATTTTTGTTTCATTTAAACGTACGTACATAAAATGTGTGATGAGCAGCGGCAAAGCCAGTCCTGATCGAAATGGTTTCACGCTAAGAGCTTTATTGATCTTGGCACTCATTTGTGCAGGCTGAAAAAGGACCGCTGGTATACAGGAATGGGAAGTGCTTCAAGAACTGGGCTATGTTTACGCAACTATTTCCTACCCGGACATTTAAGATGTTAATGCACACCACTCGTTGGGCTGGTTGAAAGCGACGGGGACCTGGGAACTTCAGTGAAACGGAACAAGAGCCACAGTGTGACCCGAAACAGCCGAACATGAAAGGTGAAAGTAGTTGCATTCAAAACAGCAATTGTGTAATGAGTAAACATGAGGAGTGAGCAAAGTCAGACTCAGATCAGTGCAGAGCCCCATTATGCTTCGTCATGATCCAGGCCAAAGATGTGAAAGCAAGCTTTGAAAGGTGCAATTTGTGCATGTGTCAAAAGGTCAGGCAAGGATCATGAACCTCCACAGATCAGAACTCAACAGCACCGCAATGACCTCTTAGCAGCAAGCAGCGATGCAAACTTCAAATCCATTTTGTGTAAAAAGAAAGACATGAGACAAGCCCAGAGGGCGAGAAGCATGCGGCATGAAGCGGAGCAAAACCAAGGAGGTAAAGGGCAAAGTCATACAGCTGTTCCACCTCTGGTAATAGTTCAAGTGACATGTGCCATAACAGGATCCGTGTATATTAACCTCAGTGCGATGCAGACACCAAGGGCGTGTAGTTCATGGAGGATTCATGAATGACAGTGCAGCTTTTACTTTTCATCACTCCGGCAAGTTCGAAGACTCACACGCCACTCACACATGCACAACACTAATAACCTTGGGGCTGGAGTATCTACTAATGCCGTGGCCTTATGGAAGAGTATGGGCTCGAAATAGACCATCCATTTCTCAGCAGCCATATGTAATAGCTCTATTTCAGACCCCCATGTTGTCATTAAATATTTATCCTAGCAAAGTGGCAGATCACACCTAGGTGAGAGCCATTGCAAAATCCAAATCAGGCGTTTTCTCCTCATGCCGCACACAACAAAGGGATGTTTTTAAAAGGGATTATGTACAAGTGCTCCTTTAATCAGCACATGGTAGAACTGTAGAAATCCCTCAACAGCCCAGTCCCGGAGGAATACCTTCCTGTGAAGCCGTATCAGGGAAGGGATCTCCTTCAGCAACAACACGCTGAGCATTTGAGGATGAAAAGCCCGACTGCTACAACAACTCCTCCATGCTATGATGTCCTCTCCAATGATCTCAGAACAAAGGCCCCCATTTTGACGAGGAGTTGCGTTGTGTATCCCATTGGTTTCAATCCTCTTTGTTAGCTTTGTCATGCTAGCAAGATAAGCCCCGATGGTGGGTGGGAGGGTGCACCAAAGCAAGTGGTGGAACGCATGAGCGCCAAAGTCGGCAGTCTGAGAGGCGGTGCCAGGGTTGGGGGGGCCGGCGGGTAGTATAGATCCCCAGGACACAGATGTCCAGTCTTGTCATCACAATGACCCACACTAACCCCGAGAACCGCATGTTTGCAAACTGGACTTCTTATGAGTGGGTGATAACTTGATCTTTAGACTCGTTTCCATGAAAAGCTGGAATAAAATATAAGACCTATACTAATATTCTGGACCCTTCTCTTGGGAATGTTACAAACTTACTATGGGAAAAATTATAATATTTGTTTTCAAAAGAATTGATGAACTACTTAGCTCATACAACTATTGTTATCCAACCTTAGTTCACACCCCACAGTGGGATCTCAGCCCAGATTGGGCTTTTACCATTTTGAACTGTACTATGTCAAGATGAAGTCAAGTGTAGCGCTTGGTGGAACACGGCTATAGATCATTGCCACAATGCTGACCTGGACGCCATGCGCCAGAAAGGCATGTTGGCAATCTGGTCAGTTTTGAAACGGGTCTTTCTCGAGCAAATCTAGTCATCTCACACGCTTAGCAGTGTTACCCTTGACTGGCTTTGTCATTTATCCAACTAAAGTCACTCACTCAGTTGGCGCTGGCAAAACATTACAAGCTGTCTCGTATAAAAGTGAGTACAGTCAAGTCAACCGCCTGCACATTTGCAGTTCGGGAATCGAAATTTTTTTACTTTATGAGAAGAAACCCCACTCGGCGTCTGGCAATTTTACATTGCATGGTAAAGAAAAGTACATTTTTGGTTTTACTACTTTCGTAGCAAAAGAATGATTGCAGTATGTAATGTATGTACTTTGGGAGTATGGAATGTCCAGTGATTCCATAAAAAACACGAGTCTCAGCTGGCCAGCAAACGAGAGCCTCTCTCTGTCTTCTCACGGCTTGCGCTCAAACAAAAAAAAAAAAAATCAGTCCTCCGCGCAACAGATGTGTACGGGGGTGAACAATTTTAAAAACTAACCTAATTGCATTTTTCCCCTTGATATGTGATTTTTTTTCCCCAAGGCCCCCTTTTGTATTTTTTAACAAATAAGCAATAAAATGATCTGCATGACAATAAACAGTTTTAGATTTATTGCGAATAATTGTTTTGGTGTTATAAATTAGCATTATGCTTAAGTGATGGAACCATCAATTAATTTAAAAACTAAAAAGATGGTTTATTTAAGTACTTTAATTAAAGTTGTTAACTTACTAAACACTGTAAAGTGTAGTCTTAAAGTGTTCACTATGTGTTCAACTATGAAACTATAAAATTCTACCAAACAAGTGTGGCGTAAACTTAAATCAGTAAATCCTAAATCAGATTACAACAACAATGTAAGCAAATCTGTGGCTTTGTCTCTTCAACTTTTTGTGCGTCATGAAACAATGATATGTAAACACATGGACTACACTTCTTCAGCACTGAATTTATCTAGACACTACATAAATGAAAAAAAAAATCATACAGGCGTATACATTAAAATAAAGTCCACAGAACAACTGAAATGAAGCAGGCGTTTATTTCCCCACATTTCAGCCTTTGCGATTTGAAAATTGCATTAAACTATATTGCGATGTCAATTTAAATTTGATTAAGGACGATAGTTTGTGGTACATTTGTGGTCTAAACTATTGATATACGCAATGATAACGTCACTCCTTATCACAAATTATATCTATCGTCTTGGGGGGATGCAGATGTGGTGTCAATTATTTGTAGAAATTGCGGCCTGATTTGGTCTCCATCCTCTACGAATAGCAAGGGTCCGCTGTATTCAGAGGATTCAAAGTATGCTGTGAAGATAGCGAGCGTGGGCAAAAAAAAAAAAAGAAAAGATATAAGATTTGGAGATAAATGCATAAACATGAGAGAGAAGAAAAACAGCGAAATGCCCCTGGAGAACAGATGAGTGGCAGAGTATTAGCCAGACACTGCATCATTGTCTACTGTTTAGACTGGAGAGGTCATGCTCCAATAAGCACAATCAAACCATGTGAGCATCTGTTGCCTTTAACTCTCCCCTCTCTTTGTTTTATGGCGCACGGTCACAGTGAATGATTTACTCAAGCTCTCCCACTTTCCGCGTGTGGTTTACATGTTTTAAATGCTTAGCCGGGCGCATGTCTGGGCAAAGCATAGATATTTCCTTTCGAAAAGCTCCACTCATCAACGGGAAACACACACACACACACACACATGTATCAGCATGGTGATTTCAAATCTTTTCAGTTCCTGTTTACATATCTGGATTGTGCAGTCATCTCTTGCTGAGAATTGCTCTCCCCCCTCCCCCAAAATGCTCTTTCTCCCTCTCTGTCTGCCTCGACTCAGCTTGACAATCAACCCAATTAGATGAGCTTGTGAATGAACGCTAGTGGTGCTGTAAGCACTCTTACATGCGCACACACATCAAGAAAAGCCATTAGCCTGTCTTTTTAGCGTTAAAAAAAAAACATTAGATGATTTGCCGGTTCAGAGAGAGATCAGCCCCTGACATGCAGCCTGGGGCAGCTCAGAGTGTCTACCTCATTATTATTGCAGGAACAAGGCCACTGGTGATCCCTATAAGGTGCTCTCATTATGACCGGCTCCACAGAACAGACTACTATATTATTTAATCATTTATTATTAGTGGTAATAATTCTGGCAGTAGTGCAACTGATAATCAAGTTACATCACTCTTGCAAATCATTTGTTGGCGATGCAGTGTAAAATTATTTTTGTCAACATTTCAGATTTCTAATTGAAAAAAATAAAAATAAATGGCGCTAAGAGACGCACAATATGAAGAGCTCCCAAGAGTGACACAATTCTTTAGAGTTACTTAGTTTTTAATTGCTAGGACCATTTCTAACACTACAGTGTCGATTTATCTACATTAGCTAGTCGGAGTGTCAACCAAAATCTAATTATTCATTTTAAAATGTACCATGAGAGATGCATGCCAGTTATAAATCAGTTTGATTTGATGTTTCTTAGAATTAACTTGAGTACCTTTAGAGAGTGTTAACATATTGTTACATATTAATAAATATGACAAATGCTATAGCCATACCATATCGAATCATAATTTCACTGAATGGTTCCAATTGAAAATGTACCGTTCTTGAATCATATCGTGCCCGTGTGTCATTGCATCATCTTTTATTAGCAAGACACACACTCCATCTATGTTTTAATCTAATTTTAAACAGCAAAACCCGTGCTGCCATGGTCGATGACGCAGGGTCGTAAATGGATGACGTCACACGCACTGTGCCAACTCGGCCATCATTGGGTGCTTGTGACCTACGCGCTTGACGTGCACACTTCAGTGAGGACCGTAGGGTGGAGTGTGGGTATTGGGATTGGGACAAGCAGCTGTGGCAGAGTGAAAAGCCCCGTGATAACCCGGTGAGATGTATTCTAGTCACTGGAGGCTTTCAGCGGATACTTTTTTGGTCGTTCAAATAAGAAAGCAGCTAGCTCAAGTAGCGTTTATTGTTCAGCGGGGCGTGGTTTCAAATATTTAGTGGACACCCTCAAAGCGTTTGAGAGCGGAGACGACGGCTTGTTTTCTCACAATTTTGAAGTCTCATTTTATGAACTTGGTGACTATTTTTGTATCATTCAAATATGGCAGGGTGGTGAGCAACATTTCACTGCAGTGTGCCAGATTTAGAAGACAACTTCTGACTTCACAGGAATTTGAAATAACTGTCAACCTCAACCTGTTCAATATCAAACGTACCCTAAAATGGCATTAGTCGCCGATATTTTGCAGACAAATGAAAATAAGGCTTTTTACGTGTCACTTTGCTAAAGTGGAAAATGGTAGTCGTTTCGATGAAGTACATCACTCCCACGCAGCGCCTGAATGTAGGATTTTTTTTTTTTTTTCAAATACTAGCTGACAAGTGCAAATGACACTAGTCGAGTGACAAAGCCATTCATTGCGGCTTTGAGAGAGGTCTTCTGCTCCAGCGCTTCCTCGATAAATAGAAAGGATGCTGCCGTAGTGTTTTCCAATTTGCATTGCCATGGTGACAAATGAAATGTAAAATCACTCTCAGGCCTAATCAAATGAGTGAGTGACAACAAGTCAATATTTTCTCATTGTGCGGACAAGCAATATATCTGCACAGTATCGGGCAGCGTGTGTGTGTGTGTGTGTTTGTGTGTCAGGGCGAAGGACTCTGCTAGACTCGCAGCAGTATGCGGATAATGTGCCAATAATCTGGCTCGGCACAGCTGTTAGGTCCGCTGCCAATAAAGACGGGTATCAAAAGAACCTTTACGAAGGAGAGGTTAAATTACCAGTCCAGCAGACATGGTCTAGACTGTGCACTTCAAACAAACACTCCATCCTGGAACAGCTACAAGCCAGTAAAGACAAAACTGTAATTGGACATTGATCTGTTGAAATCTTGGGATGAATAACTCATTTTAAGAGCAGCCAGGAGAAGAAGAAAGTGTGGGCCTCTGAGATCTTAGTAAAAATGGAATAAATGACATCTATAAATACAAGAGAGCGAGTGTGTGTGTGTGGGGGTGTTTGTGGATGTGTGTATGCTCTAAAGACCACATCCATTTGCTTTTCATTCCTAAGAGGTTACTTGTCATTTCCAAAAGACATCAGTCAAAGAAAACAGAAATTAGCTTGCTTCTGATCACCTCCTTGCCAAAAAAAAAAAAATCAGCCCCCTTTCCCTGTGACAAAACGGAGCAACATCATTTCTACCAGTTTGGTTAAACACAAGCAAGATCAATGGCTAAATGTATCAGCAAATATTACCATTCGCTGCCTGGCAAGTAATCATTAAGGAATGGCACCGATGCATTATTCATTGACTAATGTATAATTCAGAGTTAACAGCAGATTCTATGCATAAATAAAGCGGTGTTACATTTAAACGCATTAAATGTTTACTCGCTAAAATAGGATATGCAGCCACAGCCTGGACACTTCCTTACCGCAGTTACTTGATTATCATATTTTGAAACAATTGCTCAGAAATCAGGTGGAAACAGTAAAGTGGAGAGTGTGGATAGGAAAAACAGCTTTGTTGGAAAACATCACAAATGGCGAGTATTTCCCTTCTTTGAGGGATTCAATTGCGGACAAAAGGGAGAAGTCAATAAAAACATGCATTAAAGTTTTAATGATAGCTGCTTTAATGTCTGAAAATTTATGCTGCGTCTCTTTAGTTCTCATAATTGTTAAGACGAGCTTGAGTGTTGACGCTACAGAGCCGCTGTCAGATGGGACGTCAATAGGGAGGGACAAGGAGGCTCCATATGACGGCGTTCAGAGCAGGTAGCCCTGTGGGGATCGCCATTCCACTTTATGACCATGCACTGGCTTTAACAAAGCCATATGTCTCTCTCTCTCTCTCTTTCTCTGACACACACACACACACACATAACATGTGTGAAAGTGCCCTCCGATGAGCTGAGCTGCTTCAAGGATGTGCACACACACAGAGGGGAGGAAAGAAGATAGGACCTGTTTTCAATTATGCCAATTTCTCACTCATTCGTGGCTCCTGGGGTTTATGTTAATTAAACATATCAGCCCTTCCACTGTGCATACAACAAATTAGATGGATTTTTTTATGAACAATCAAAGCCCAACGCCACTTCTTCATGCTCAAGTTCTGTATTCACACAGCAAGAAAGTACTGCCTCCTTAGCGCCCTTTCATGTGAGCTACATCAAATATGTGGCAAGTATGGACTTGGCTCACTGGAGAACCACAACCTGAGAGAATTTACCAGGCTGGCTCAATCATTTATACCCAGAAACCACCTAGTCAAAATGATCTCACACACACACGCCAGAAAAAATGCTTTAAAATGCATAGCAGAACAGTAGTTGGCGTAGTGGCTTTATAGCCAAACACGAGGCACACCCGCAAAAACTGACTCTCGACAAGTCTTTCGAATAGCCTTTGTCGCTGTATATGCGATATGTAAACTAAGACTTGTAAGTAATGTGACTCAAAAGTACACGGTAGCAGTATGTGGTAGGCTTTAGAAGCGGAGCTGTGTGCAAGAATCCATTTAACCTAGTAGATGCTAGTCTGCTTCCTGATTACTGTCGTGGTAACGTTGAGCTGTAATCTGCTTCTCTCTGTGGTCTGCTACAAATATATACAGCAGTGTAAAGGGAATTTCCCCCGAGACGATGACTATAATACATTAAAATGCTGCTTCGGCATTGACTTTCTTTTGATAATACTGACGCATGCCCAGACTGGAAGCTTGTCCTTGGCAATGCTATAGTTTTCAACTGTTTGCAGCTGCCACATAAACAAATAATCAAAATGACTCATTTCTTTAAAAAAATTAATAAATCTGTTCTTTTCAGTTCAAATCAGTCTCCCCCCCCCCCCGGTCACCGAGTCCTTCGCACAACCATGTCTGCCTGTTTGTAGGGGATGAAGTGATGGCAACAATGGCATGGAAGCCAAGGCTTCTCGTTGATTTTCTGCCTCTCTTTATGATGAGGCAGCTCTCGCAAATCCTGCATTGTTGAGGTCAAAAGTGGGAGGGTGACGGCGGGTTATGCGTGTGTGTGTGTGCGTGTGTGTAACTAAGCAGCATTCACACACCCAGACGGTAGTAATTAACAGACATTTATCTCATCAGTAACTTACAAATTGTTTTTTCTTTCCTCCATGAGGCAAACTGGCATTTTCATTCACATTGACAATTATCAAAAACAACTACGTCATTTATATGTAATTGAAATAGAGCATCGTCAGTCAACGCATTAACACCATGGAAAAATATGCAGACCCCAGCGGATTTAGGTATTAGAAAGAAAATGAGAGGCATGTCACCATTGCATCATTTATAACTCTTTCAGCCAATTCTTTGTTTATTACATCATTCAGGATGAACAGACAATCTCTACATGTCCCCCCCCCCCCTTTCTTCTACCAGCCAGCAGCTGCCATCGTCCTGTCACAGGAAGGAAAAGGGGCCAGAGAGACAGTGTGTTGCAATCCCAGCAGGGCCATTGTGCGAGCACATTAAATAATGTTTTTCCAGCGCTGTCAAACATTCATCTGCCTCTAAGCGGCCGGACAGCCGGTGCAGCCTGTTTCTATGAAACATGTCTCTCCCTCTTTCTCTCCTGTCCATGCTCGGAAACAGCCTCTTTGATACAGATGTCAGATTCCTCAGAGGTGACACTCAAACATGTGCCAGTGTGTGAGCTGAATGTTTACCAGCTCTCTGCTACAAGTGGTGTTTGTGCAGGGGTGACTCACGCTGCTACCTCACCTCCCTTACTTTTACATGAACAGCCACCGCAGACAAGAAGAATTGGACCGGGATCAAAGGGCACGCCAGGCTCAAAGTGCTGCAAGTGTCGGTAAGCAGCATTTCAAACATTACATCAGAAAGTCATAAACGGCAGTTTAATGGGGATTTTGCAGCCAAATTCCCATCGCGTTGCAGCCTCACCACATTAAACGTTTAGGATGCCGTGCACATCACCTTAACGTGGCTGACCACTTCCCCTTTCAGTCAGTCCACAAGTAGTGAAACTAAATGGGTAGCACACCCTTGAGCGGGGACGGGAAGAAGCTGTTTCAAACTGCGAGGAGAGGCTGCATCTAGGAATGGGACTGCTTGATATATGAACCCTTTCACACTACAATGAACAGAGCAGAAAGGAGCCAAACTCCTGATGAAACATTTCATTTAGTCACCTACGGAGGTGTCATTAGCGAAATATATAACAAATATGAGTGCCTGGCAAAGACTCATCGAAATATTAAGTATGATTTTGTTGCAGTGACAACATAAATGGTGAGGTGAAAATGTACCGTAAAATGCTTTTCACATGTTTTGGGGCTGAGTGTCGCCCAAGAATACAATGTTGAGAACCGCACAAGCCGAAACAGAAATGTAACACTTAATTCTGACCACAGTCAAATAAACACCATCAACGAAAAAGCCCTGAAAACACAGGCACGCTGAACAACAAAGTGGAATTATAGTCATAGTTGAGCAGGATTACTAAAGGGTGGACTGAATTTAAAATTTGGAATGGATAAAACAGCAACGAAGTAATCTATGGTAACATTATCACCTGCTAAATAGCCACTATGTACAAATTCTTAACAAATGAGATAATCCTCTGTTGCATCGAGAGTAGTTGCGCCATAATGACGATATGGAAAACAAGCGATGAAACAATGTTGATGTGTCGTAGTACTAATCTGAAACAGCCAGTCAGCGTCAGTCAAATGTTTAACCAGAAGTGCACCTGGTGTTTATACAATGCCACACAGCTACATTCCTCGATGACTTGTAGAACACGAGCTGCCCTTTACTAGTAGGGACCATTTTTGAGAGCATAAATGTCCTTTACATTCCAATAATGTGTCGTTATCTGCAAGCGAGCCCTCGCTGCGTCTCCTAACTCCGGTGGATTAATCACATCTGAATCATTAAACTAGAGGTCACTTCTCTTCATTGGTGGTGGTACGGGGGGGCGTACAGGAAGCCATGCAGGCATGTTGAAGATTAAGCTCCTCATAATTAGCAATGTAACATCTGAGTAATAGCGGGGTAAAACAATGAAGGAGGAGGGAAGAAATTGTTTTTATAACTGAAGCAGTTGGAGGCAATCACTACCCAGCTCGTGAGTTTTTCTTTTTTGTTCTTATGTGGCCACGGGCTCTGCTGTGGATATGACTTCTGACTGGTGTCACATGAATACTCACTATGACCAATTTTGCAATTTTGACTCAAGTGCGCTCACAAACACGCGCACGCACACACACTCACTTCTCATCCTCAAAGACTGGAAAACATTAGATAAACTGCCTTTCAGACTTATAATTTGGTCTGCTTTCAAATCCTCATCTGCCTCCATGAATACACACATCCCACCAACTAACAACTTCCCCCCCAAACTTGCTCTTTTCAGCAACAGGCACAGCCCCTCTTCTTTTCACCCCCACAGTGAGAGCTGCATGTGCTCGGGCCAGAGTTCATAGCCTCTGGAGTGCTGAAGGGGGAAGTCAAGTTAATTTGGGGGTCCTTCAACAGTTTTCAAATGTTACACCATTCACAGGCACAGTACTTTCCCTCCCCAGAAACTTAATTACTTTCGATTATGACATTGTAATAATCGCAATCCCAGAGCTAAAATGCCTAGATTAAATTTGGGGGAATCCCACTCCGACATTAAAACAGCGGGAAGAGATACCATCATAGCTTTTTGTTTACTTGTGTTTTTTTCCACATCCAAAAGCATCTTCTGGTCAGAAGAGCAGCCAAGTTTTACAACAATCAAGCCAACTTTTATCTTAGTCACAACACACCAGGTCACGCAAACTCGCTGCACCAGAGTAAACAAAAACAACAACAACAACAAAAGTGCACATTTTAAATGCCACCTGGCTTTAGTCATCAGATAGTTCTCATTCCACACACGCGCTGGCAGCCCACCTCCTTCAAACAGTCCCCATATCCCCCCACCACCCACCCCTCCCCCTCCTATGCGTTCAACTACTCACCCGCCAGTCTGGTGATTCTTGGGGAGTCCCGGTGCAAACAAGTTCTTTAAATCCTCGCCCGGGATGACCCAACGAACTTGCTGCACCAAATCCAGACACGCCGAGAGCAGACTTTTCCCCTTACGTTAATAAACCCCCACCGGCCACATGCGTAAGAAGCTGAGGCGAGCCGCACTTGTTTCAACAAAAGACAGCTTCACCTCGCTCCTAGGTCCGAAGGCAGCGAGGCGAGCTAGGCTGAGACGGGCGAGAGTGGCGTTCGGCGGTACCTCCTCCCCCCCAGCCCGGTCCGAAGTATTCCTACTCGCTGTTTCATCGACGACGAGAAGGGGGCGGGGGGGAACAAAAAGTAGCCCGGAGCTGCTGGTTGCTTGGAGGTGCGAGAGGAAAGCTGCGAGTTCGCCGTTTACAGGCTCTGCTTCCTTTTCTCCACGCGCGCGCACACAAACACGCGCTCACATGCACACACGCTCCCGCTCCCCCTCCTCCTCTCCTGCCTCACTTCTCTATGCTCGCACACGCGCGCGCGCGCGCACACACACACCCGCCTTATCGCCCCCCTCTTTCTCCTCCTCAGCTGTTGAACAGACGCATCCACATGGCGGACCTAGTCTTCGTTGAGACACAATCACCCTTTAACTCGACACGAGTCCCAAAAAGTAAGTGGAGCCCATTTTAAATAATTATCAGGGGAAAGACGGTGTAAGTGGTGGGTTGATTAATACATTGAAGGTAGAACACATGCGTGCTAAACCAGGAAGTGTGTACGGTGGCTGACGAAGGCAGTTGGACTACATCGTGGACGTCAGATAAAAGAAAAAAAAACAGGGCCTGTTCGGAAAGTTGCATATGAGGACAGAACTGGTTCGAATGAATTCGACTGCGCTGTTCGTAATAGGCGTCAACAAGCGATAGCGAGTATTGCTGATTTAATTGCTTATTTAACGGAAAATATCTTAATAATAAAATTAAAGAAGCTCCATGTAATTCACAGATTATAGTGGTTCTATAACAATTCAAAATTGATATTTCAGTGTTTTGGGTTTCGTGAAGAATGATGTTTTTCATTGATTTTTGGAATTCTGCATTAACTTATAAATAGTGGAAATTGTTTTATAATCTTATAGTTTTATACATCTTAGCCTCATTTACTATCTACTTACGACAGTACAAACGTTTACATTTTTTTTTTCTTAAATTGTTTTTTTTTCATTATTTCTAAAAGTCTCGAGCGTAAACGCTCGAATCTTGCTTTAAATTTTGCTGCAGTAAAGGATGGTGGTCATTTCCTGTACTAATGGTTGGTCAGAAGTAACCTTTGCTAACGATGGCTTAAAGGTTGTATCCGGGCATAAAATAAGCGGGAATTAGATGGATGGAATCGTCTTAAAATAATATTTTGTAATAATTTATAACCTGACGATTGAGTATGTTGTAATTATGAGACAATAATGACGTAATTATGACGTGCCAGAGTATTGTTTAAAAGCTTTTTTTTTTTATTTCACTGTTGAGTGAATTATGTAGTCCACCATGTAAAAATCCCCAGTGACTAGGGTATGAGTGAACAATTCAGAACACACCCCTAGTAATCACTCAGATATAATAACCTCTCAAATCAACACTACATGCAAAAAGAAAATGAGGAAACCAAACCATGAAGGTGATTTAAAATAATTATTATCAAGACGTTGGTTCGCGGTGGTTTGATTGATGGTGCAAGTGGGGTGCATATGCGTATTTACCAATGAGGGCCGCTTTGTGGGATTTGAAATTACTTCAAAAATATATATATTTACATATATAACATATATGTTTAAAAAAAAATGATAATACTCTACGGATGACCTGGCCCATCAGTTCATTTTAAAAATCAAAAGCGGCCCTTGAGCACAAATGTTTGCCCACCCCTGATCTAGTGGGAAGACACCGGCGGCAAGAAGCAAATGGAGGCTGTTCAGGCTTGGAAAGCTCATTTGCATTTTGGAATAATGAATTAATTAGTTATCCTGCCCATTAAAAAATGGGAAGGGGGAAATCACGTGATTAGTCTATTTACACTATCACCAATGATTCCATTGTAGCAGTTATGGAGCGCCTCACGTCAAATGTATTCACCGGGATTTCAGTGCTAAAATGACAATTTGCTTTGTCTCCAAAAAAAACAGCTCAATCCACCCCTCCCCAAGTGGTGCTAAAACAGCAGGGAAACAACAAAGGGCTGCACTAAGTTATGAAATAACAGCAGTATTTCCATTTCATTGAGCAGGTGGTTTGACACATTTTCATTGTCTTAAACACGATATTGGATCACTGTCAGAATCCAATTAACCAAAGCAAATAGTCAGCGCGATGGGCTCTTTTTGCACGGAAGCCAAACATGAGCAGGAGAGACAGGCAGTGGGGATCAATAGAAATTCAGTTGAGAGTGGTGTGTTGTTCTCGTGTGCGTGTGTGTGTATATCTGCATTGAGGGGGATTGGTGGTGGGGGTGGTAGTGGTGGTGGTGGTGGGGGGGGTCCTTCATTGTCCTACAAACCATGTTGGCCGTCTTCTTTTCAATAGAGGCAAGGGGGCGGGGGTGGTTTCTCCTATACACAACCTCTTCTTGCTCCCAAGGCAACTACTCACCGCTCTGGTGGTAAGTCATATTTAATTTCATTACATTGAACAAGATTGGTGTTTGTACAAACCGAACAATCAAAGTTACCGTTCTCAAGTACAAACGGTGGTGATGTTCTGTTAAAGCGGGATTAGGTGCTTTTGAAAGTAGCAGCTGAGCCATAAAAAAATGTACATCTGCTATAAATGCCTACATTTAAAAAATGCCCTCTCATCGAGTGTTGGATGATTATGGAAAAAAAAAAAAATTAAATTGAGATTGAAACTTTTAGTTTGAAATTAAAGTGATTATTCATTGAATTTCAAAACTTAGTATTTTTTCAACTATTAAAACTCAGGCCAAAGGTCAAAACAAGTCACCCCTGCATGTTGAACACTTTATTCCTGAACACTATTTTTGTTTTTGTCAAGTCGCTAACATTTTCATTCTTATGCATCACCCTTATCTCTTTATTTATTTTAACATGTTTTTTTCACATGTCTTGGAACTTCCTGGACAAACCTGATACATCGGGAATTGTATTTTGTGCTTTGTCATGTTCAAATGTGTGTTGGTACTACAAAAAGTCTTTGAGAGAATTTTGAGGAAAGGAAAATACGTTGAATCCTTAATCAGGTAAAACAACAAATTAAAATGATAGCAATTGTAAAAACAACCCCCCCAAAAAATACCACCGGTTTCTGTGCGTTTTGGCTCATTAGGAGCCGTCTGATGCCGTGCATGGATGGGGTTACACGCTCAGAATGAGAAGAAGTTGCGATGGAACTCTATTAACACAATTTATGCATCACAGATTGGGAAGAATATGTGCCTTTGAGCAGTGCTCTTTCCTGTGTATGTGTTTCCACAGTGTTTGTGTGTGAATATCTTTTATTTGAAGGAATATCACTTCCAAAGTCTATGCTTATTTGCTGTTCGCAATTCAATGGGATACTTGTACATTAACTTTAGCATTAGCGGCTAGCAACATTTTGAAAATGAAGCACGTTTTGCATTTAAATACTCAATGGGTGTAATTCGTTTAGTTTTACAGCAAACTCCAACGGGGTGTCATTAAATATCTTAAAGGATGCTCAGGGATGTCAGAATCACATATGCTGCACAGCCTGTCCCATCTGAGTTAGGTTAAAAAGCAGACAACACCTTGGACAGGTCAACAGTCAATCAGAGGACGCAGGTGAAGACAGAAAACCATTTACACTCAACCCACGCTGCATGGAAGTCAGGCGAATGAACCGCAGTCACACTATCAGTGACTGAAAATGGCTTTTCTTGCCACGTTAAACTAAATCTGCATTTGTAACTACTGGAGATTTATTTAAAAAAATGAAAAAGAATTATACAAGAAATTCCAAAAAGTAAAACATTCCAGAGGTTTGAATGTAGCTGCAAGAATTAAGGTCAAAATTACAATTATAGTCGTAAATATGACAATCCAGTCCAAATTAGTAGAGGAGAAAATTATGAGAATGAAGTCATAAAAGGAAAAACTTCACTTAACCACAACAGTAAGAGAAGACAAGAATAAAGGACTGTTAATGACATTGTTGAGGTCAGCTGTAGTAACATTTCACAAAAAATGTTTTGTTTTAGAAAATTTGGGTCTCAGCCTAGCAAAGAACTACAAAAGCTTAAATTGAATTCCTTCTCGATGTTCTTCTGTTCGACAAAGTTAGAACCAATCCCGCAGCTGAATCAATGCTAGCGTAGACAGGATGTTGTTAAACGACAGACTATCTAATAAAATCTCTCTCTCTCTCTCTAACACACATGCACGCACGCACACACACTACTACACTAAATTAATCTAACTTTCATGCACAAATTATGATAACCGACATCTGGATTTTCAGGGATTTGGGGGAGGGGGGGTTCATTCATGTACTACTCAGTAACTTTTGCTGTCCGCGGTGGTGATCTCTGTCCTGGAAAGGGCTAAAACACAACGCTAAATAAAATCGGCAGTGCCGTCATCTCAAAGTAGATTTTTAGGTTGGGCCGGGAGAAGGAAAGGAGCAGCAAAAGCCTCGGCGACGGCTTTGCTGAGCAAAGCTGGATCGGCAGACGGGCGCCAGTTCCCCTCCCCTGGCGGATAAGAATCCATTATCAAGCCGACGAGAACTCCACCTCCAGGATTTCACAGCTCCTCTGTTTATCACATGGCTCTGTCAAGTTGGGCACCATTAACCGATAATGAAAGGAGACAACCGGTGCAGTTACAAGCCAAGCAGTGCACATTCTACAGGCCTAAGCATGTATCTGAGAAGCTGACTGTGTTTTTCAGTTCTATTCAGCATTCAAACAATCCATCACAATCCCTTTTTCCCTCCAATGAGTACCTCCTTCAAGACTATCGTTAATCCAAGCAGAACCAAAAGTGGTTGGTCACTGCAAAGGGAATTAATTCAACATTATTACATGGACTTTGCAACATCCTAGAAATTGACATTGATTTCATGCAATTTTAAGGAAAAATTGGTTTAATAAAAATTGTATGTATTAAAAGTAGTCGTGATATTGGTACTTGGTATCGAAAAGTGGTATCGAACATCCACACTTTTTTGTTTGTTTTTTTTAATTCCTTCGATATATCACACCCGTCAAATTATCGCAGTATCGTCACATCATCATTGACGTAATACAGTATTACGCTATTAAAGCATGACTTACTCTCTGATTGTCACTCCCATTCTGTAACAGAATCAAAGGCCGAAACCGAATTCCCCCTCCCTCCTCAGTTACATGACTCATTTCTGGAGTCGGTCACCACTTGCGCTCATTAAAAATAAATACTCAACAAAGGCTGCGGCGGACACAATCAACACTCACAGACAGACAAGAACACACCCTCTGTTTGCTATAGCCTGATTGTTGCACACGACAAGCTAGTCGGAGGCAAAGCAAAAACCTCAGAAACACAAATAAGTGAACCAGTAGCTGAAACAAGAGGGGGGGAAAACAGACATGGATGAGTGAGCCATGCTTGGGAGAAACCTCAGAGGCCCTGGCCTCTTAAGTACTCCTATCTTGTAACTTCATTTAATACATTCACCAGGGATGAGCCGACAAGTTGGGGGAGGCGGGTGGGGGGTGTTTGACTAAAAGGAACAGACTTGTAAACCGAGAGGCAGGTTTGCTTTATAGCGGAAGGTGGAGCACTTGAGGAGGACTTTAACACATGACTAAATCTTTGCAGTGTAACAATGACGCCAGAACATAATACGCAAGGGCAATTTCACCATTCGACAGAGCGGCTTGCTTATATTAGAACCTTTGACGCAGATTTTCCAGATGGAGCTTTTACAGCAGACTATCTCAACCGCACATATTCTACCCATAAAGAACAAAGCCCGTGTGACTGACTGCTGCTTCAACTTACAGTTTCGCCCTCTGACAGCAAGCGTCGATAACTCCAATCCCTCTTCGGCAAGCATTTAAAGAAAAAAAAAACAAAACGAAATGGCCCTTTTAGTCAACGTGGGTCGAGAATTATACGAGAAAATCAGGTCTTGCGCTGCTAATTAAAACACAGAACGCCTCGGGTTAGTTGAGAATAGGAGAAACATTGAAAAAAAAAAGCGCTTTCCAATCTCCTTGAAAGACAAGGAAATTAAACTACTAAATGCGGCAGTATAGTAAGTATGGATATGCAAGTATCTTTGAGCACGTCTTATCGAGGGGGAGACAAAAGGCTGAGCGATAATCAAGATGTCCACTGGAAGGCATCCAGTGAGACAGCTTATAATCATGACAGAACCTTAATTTATGAGCATTAGCAGTGAAACGGCAAGTAAGGCCAAGGAATGGTATTTCCCTTCAGGCAATCAGTGCAAGGTCTCGGCTCACACAGATATCTTGTTTACAAAGCTATTCGCACTCCCATTTGGATGACTTGCAAGCACTAAGGAAACTAAAGACACTTTTGCAGGCTACATATGTCCTCATCTCTTTGCCAAGTTACTCAAGAGAGAGAAAGTCAATCATAAGAACCATTTGGAGAATGTGATTCTACTGTAGGTAAGTCTTATGCCATATGGATGCAATTTAGAAGAGGGACGACTCGGGTTTTCACTTTTATTTCTCTTGCTTTTATGTACGTTTGCCAGTGGTAAACACCGTCCTACATAAAAACGACACTCAAATCATTATGATAGCAAAACACAAATGAAAACGGAGTGCTTTCCATTGAACTACTAAACTACCAGTTTACCAACCTCAATGTGTTTCCACACACTAATGGACAACACAACTAAAAATGCAGTGGACATAAAGACTACGCACCCGTGTGGGGGAAAAAAAAGGGAAATTAATCTCAGAACTTTTTCCATGATACAAGTGAAACACTATCATTGAGAATGATAGCACAACATTACTGTACCTCGTAAAATTCACCATTGAATAACTTATCAAAAGGATTTAATACTTTCTAAACCCTTCTGATGCCAGAGCGTATTTAGACATTTTGCTTTTTCACAGGCATTCTTCAAGCTCTCACATGGACAGTCCATGTGTCCGATTCTCCAAGCAACACTGGACCTCATTCATTGGAATAAAAAGGAGCAGTTCAGGCCTCCATGTCTGCACACACAACAGTCTGTAAGGAATGGACAGTTTATTTCAGAGAGAGGGCGAGCGGGAGATGAGAGAGAGAGAGAGAGAGAGCGAAAGAGAGAGAGAGAGATCCCTTTGTGGACTGTATAAGACAACCAAACAATACATGGGCCTGATACTTAACCAGGAGTGGATAAGTGCTGGCTCAAACAGTGTTGGGACGTGAGCACAGAGCAGACCAAGCGCAAAATCAAGGAAGCGATAAAGAAAGAAGGGCGGTCCTGTAGTGTACTTCCTGTATGGTTGCAAACTCATCTGTTTAAATTGCCAGTGAGCCTCCGTATACTGCCACCCTATGGACAAAGTGTAGACCTGCACCTTCATGCTGACGGTACATAAAATCAATTTAAAAAAATAGAATAAAAATTCAAGAAAGAAGGCACAACACTTTGACCACTTGTACAATATGATATCCAACTATTCTCCTTTCACAAAGATAAAGTTTAGCTTTAATCGGTAGAGCCGGGTAGGTATTTGTTTAACACAAAAGATATGTCCTCCCTTTTGGCAAGCAAAATATAGAGCGATTAAGAATAGCTCTCAGTATGACAAAGTACAGTTCCACACCAGTGCAAACTACAACTACAATAATTAGCATTTAGTTGAATAAAAACCTCTTAACAGTGTAACTCAAAACTGAACACGACTATCTACCGTATCTATCAAGCCAACATATCAGATACAGCTAGATATATTTATTGAGCAAGTTTCCATAATGTTCTTTCTTGGCACCGTATAACAGTGTAGTACTTGAATGACACCCAAGCTACAGTAGCAGTGCTTATTCCAAAATCAATTACTCCATGCCAGTCATACTCAGCTGCTTATAGCATGAGTGATTCAGCTGGAGAGTTTACAGATAGTGCTAAGTGGAATATGCACACGCTTTACAGGTTAGAGGAGCAGGATTTCAAATCATTCAAGGCCCTTTTACCAGCTCATGTGCTTTTTTTACCCTCCGCCATCTGGCATGACAAACAACAGACAGAAGTAATCTGGAAGTCCAGTGTGCAGTCAGTGTGTCAGCACGGAGGGGGGGGGGGGAAGTGTTATTCAGAGAGACGGCACAAAGGCAGCTCGCTGAGACTGTGTTACCAGATTAGACTATTTTTCGCAGGAGCGATCGTGTAAAATTTGTCTGAGCAGACAGTTTGGATATCAGTGCTGAGGTCAAGAGAAGCCACTTAGCGGTGCTTTGGCCTTCCAACCCCCGCAGTGTTCAAAATCAACCGCTCCGCAGTGGGAGAACAAAAAAAAAAAAGAAGCTGGGAAGCAGCTCTGCGAGTAAAGACAAATCTATTCCCTCGGGAGTGCTTATTTTTTTTCCAAGCTACAAAAAGAGGTGAATGTGAAAGGTGGGACGCTGCAAAGCTTGCTCATTACCCCAAGTACAGTGAACCTCCCGCTTTTTTGCAGTTAACCTTTTTTTTGTGGAACCAATGAGCAGCCGTTTGCAAAAACTCACCTATTTGCAGCTCTCGCTCTTAAAACGCCACATCAAATACCTGGCTAACTGTCAAGTAGTAATTGTTGTCTCGAACTTTGAAGGTCAGTGATGAGAAAGGTTTAAGCCAGGGAGTAACTATTGAAAAGCGCAAGCGAACAAATGATTAACGATAAGGTCTTGTTTTTGTCTGAAAATATTTTTACCTGTTGCAAAGGCATTAAACTGGCACACTTCAATTTAAAAAAAAAAAAATAATTCTAAGATTATTTGGTTAGCCATCAATTTCACAGTGGTTTCTCATGTATACATTTTCCTGTGGTGGTCCACCACAAATTAATTTTGGCAGTCACTTATAGATTTTGGTGCTACCTGTCAATACGTAACCGTTGAATTAACCTTTTTTAAATGGAGAGGCCATTCGGTGTGATCCTTGAGTATGTACGTTAATCGATACCCATCCTGCTTTTCTTTCTGGTGGGATATCCAAATACAGTGCCTCAAATGACTGAAGTATCAAAAGTATCATTATACAAGTTTTATGACTCATCATCTCAAACACATAGTGCAGTTTTTGCCGTCTTTGTGTGTATTTTCGCTTTGAAACACCACTCACTCCAAAGCCTACGTACAGATGACAGTAGTTTTGGGACGTGAACAAGCCACTAGCATGAATCTACACATATTTCAGAGATCATAACGCCATTAACAGAGTTGTTCACAATTACACATTTTTAAAGTTGGGCCAATTATCTTTGTGAAACGAAAAACTTAAATGTGACAAGCTGCTTTGTGACACCGTCAAAGACATATTTTCAAAAGGTCCACATCCTTCAATCGAGTGTCACCACCCCACTTCACCTCATTCTGGCAGGCACAAGTTAAATCCTCCAGTCACCAACTCATAAATCCACCAGTTAAAATACTAATTTTGAAAATGTTCCAACAATCCAACTTAAAGGGGAAGTTACCCCAAAAGATTTCCCACTTGTCTAAACAGGGCAATTTGATTAAGATTCTGTTTTGCCAATATGAGACACGCATTAGAATCACCCGCTTTTGTCCACCTCAGGGAGCCGCCATTTTGCCAGTTGTCGTCGACTGAAAATGACATCACAGTTGCTCAGGGCTCATCATGGCTCAGCTTCAGAAAACAGGGTAGCAGTGATTGGTTGTTAACTGAGCCCTGAGCATCTGTGTAGATTTCAGCTGGCAGAAGCGACAAAATGGCCGCTCCTTGAAATGGCTAAAAACGGGTGAATTTGCTGCTCAACTCATATTCTGCAAACACAACATTAAT
This sequence comes from Idiotropiscis lumnitzeri, assembly GCF_059441095.1. Classification (NCBI taxonomy): domain Eukaryota; kingdom Metazoa; phylum Chordata; class Actinopteri; order Syngnathiformes; family Syngnathidae; genus Idiotropiscis; species Idiotropiscis lumnitzeri. The sequence continues at coordinate 15,844,912 of NC_142393.1, forward strand.
CACAATGTCGTGTTTACAGTAGTGAAGACTCATAGGACATTTTGTTGCAAATGTTTTTTTGGGCTTGACTTCCCCTTTAAGGATTTATTGTATTTGTTTCGATTGTATGTTTTGAAAGCAGCTGTATTGTTATTAAACCTCAAGTTCCGCTTGTTTGTTAATAAATATTCTCTATTAAAATCACATCTTGTCTTTTTTCCCTCTTCTTTCGGAGAATTGCAAAGAATTGCTTAACACTGGCAAAATGCTTCACAATATCTCTTTCTAAGTCAATGGTTCGAATATCTTTGAGCCCCTGGAAGGTACCCGGCATCAAATGGGAGGACAGTAATTCCGAAATGGTAAAGTCCTTATTTTAGGGAAAGCTCTTATATTAAGGACGCAAGGCTACATTTAAATCACACCTAATGTGCTTGTTACCTTTTCAAATTCTGTGGAGAAGTGTTAAAAAAAAAAACACAGCGATTCTCCAAATATAAAAACAAGACAATATGATTTACTCTCCTTCCTTAGCCTCGAAATGTATTTTAAAATTTGGAGAACATCATGTTTCGTAGCTTGTGTGATAAGCCTGTTTTTATGATTTACAGTTTAGACTAAATAAACGCAACATCTGCATGTATACACACAAAAAACACACACATTATAGATACCCTGCAGGTATGTTTTAACATTATGTTGTTCTGATGTGCTGAAGCGGAACCTGCAAATTGCTTGTGCGAATTAACATATTTTGCATAATGCATGAAGAATCTAACATTTACCGTGTGCGTCTGTGTGTGTGTGTGTGTGTGCGTGCGTGAGACAGAGGGAAAGAGAGTTTGAGAGAGATACATGAGGGAGATAGAGTAACAGTGTTGAGCCACGCAGTAACCTAACATGCTGCATGCTAACAGTCAATGTAATAGGAGCAGCGGGGAATAGACAGAAGAAGCTCGGCGCAGCGTGAGCTCCTTAAATCAGCGCACAGAATATAGAGGACGGATCGAGGGGAAAGACGGATGCCGTGGAATTGGAAGGAGAGGACTCTGCCGCGCTTTGCTCGTGAACACATCATCAGCAGGAGGGCACAACGAGCCAAAAACCAAATATTAAGAAACTCGCTATTTGGCTAGGCTCGAGTTCAGTGTTGAGTGTTTATCGAGCCAAGGTAGCCATTTTACATTAAGATCATCATCATGGCACAGCACCAAACAAAAGTGCCACGTTGCAAGTCGGACATAAGTAGGCACCTTGCAGTATGTATGTGGATGTTATAAAAAAAAAAAAAAGTATGTGTGGCAAAAGGGTGTGGCAAGGGCGTGACAAAAAAAAAGATGCAGTTCATCTAATGAATGGCAAACAACATGTCCAATTCAAGTCAGGTGTTGTCTGTTTCTTGTATATCTGTAAATTAGTTACGTTCCAATCAAAAGCCCATTCTCAGTCTTCTTTCGATTGTTTTATAGTTAGAGGTGTCTCAAAAGTAAAAAAATATATATTGTGCTTCACGTTTCTTTTCAGAAAAATATTTTTTTCTTAGGGTTGTGGTCAGAAACTGGCGTTTTTCATGAAACCAACCCTGCTGAAAAGATAACGTAATTTTTCAGGCAAAATAAATACATTTACTCTTTCTTTGGGCAGTTTGTCACGCAACAAAATCCTCTGGGTCTTGAAAGACCAGTCAAAATTATCTGAAACGGACGGAAATATGGGCATTTTTTTTAAACAGCTGGCAACGATTAACAGTCACTGTTCTGGTCTAGTGGTGTTATTTTACATACCGTGGTTGTGTGAAAAACACTTATGTGGGCCTTATTCTTTTTTTTTTCTATGTAAATGGAGTTTGCGCTTTACAGACATCACGTTAATGTTTTTCACAGGACCGCGACAATGTATATATTTAAATGGCTAAGGCAGGTGTGGGCAAACTAGGGCCCGGGGGCCTCATGCGGCCCGTTAAACGTTTTAATCCGGCCCGCCGAACTTGAAAAAAATGAAATGAATGAACCTTGTTAGTTTTATTCTCAAAATACTGTGCTTTTGTTCACTTTCATTTAAAATTAAATGGATTGTTTTTTCTCCTATGAGGTGAGGTTACCAAAACACTCAATCCAGCTGGTCCTAGTCCGGCCCATCTGTCAAATTTTACAACCCATTAGTGGTCCGCCAATCAAAAAATGTGCCCACCCCTGTGCTAAGGTAACAGCTAACACCTGCCTTAAAACTGCAACATGGAATAGTTATTTCAAAAACCAGAGGTGGGCATCGTCAGTCCATCACTAAGTTCCCGTCAGTATTTCAGGCTGACCCATGATCGTCCAGTCGGTCCCACGTCATCGACAGCCAATCGACGTCGAGAACATAATTTTCACATCAGATGCAGGCACAGCACAAGCAGACATGCAGCCAAATAAAGAAAACAAATAAAATAAAAACAACAGCAGCACTCACACGCACATGGTGGTGAGCTGCGAAATGAAAACAATATGGGACACGTCATTGAGGTCTGCGGGACTGAAACAGTTTTAACATTTTATTTCATTTCATTTACTTGGCTGCGTGACAGGTTTCCGGCACCTGTGTCTGACATCTTACTGCTACATCCGTTCTCGACACCGTTTGACTAACTCGGTCCAGAAATATTGACAAGGACTCACAGACGGACTAAAACGCAGACGAATGCCCATCTCTGACAAAAGACGACTGTGAGTGAGTCATTGTGGGCTTGCATAGTGTGTGCAAAGCGACGAAATACAAGTTAATCCATTCACACACATAAAGCATGAGCATGGACACTTTCAGTGGCAGTGAAGGCAACGGCACAGGTGGTTGGGAGAATATGAGTGATTATGATGACAGGAAGCAACATGCCTCGGAGCACCAAGGACAGGGAGAGAAAAGTATCAAAAGGTCCAACAGGCAAGTATAAAAACATTTGTTTGGGGGGGAGCAGCGTTAAATCAGCGCTCTATAGTGTCATGAGGCATTGTTGACTAACCTTGACTGCATTCACCTCCAAGCTCTCTGGCTCTCAACAAGTATTGACAAAACGACAGTCTGCAAGAGAAACACCGACGGGAAACAGACACACAGAGGACAGGGGGGGGGGGGAGAAATACATGAATGATGCGAAAAATGACACAAATGAGGTGACAACAGCTCGTCCCGCATACGCGGGGTGAGTTGGGCAGCCATATTTGGTAACACAACGTGCGGTGAACATGGGTGGGCAAATAATAAATAGCAATCACGGGTAACGTTGGCTTCAAGGAAAACAGTGGTCATTTCCCACGACTCAATAAATGCGCATCTCGGCGCTCACCCGCTACACGCCAAACGAAAACACACACACACACACACCCCCATCCCTCCGTGATCCCATGAGCCCTCTCTCCTGCGCCTCACTCGACAAGAGCTTGGAAATAAAAACATCACAGCACTGCCTGCCTCGCAGCACCTGTTCAATAACGTTGACATTTCACATTCGGCATCCGCAAGCTGAGACGTTGTCGGAATTTAAACCAAAGACACACATCAATCTGTTACATTTCAATGCGAGCAGTTTCACACTGCATAGACAAAACACGGAGGCACATGTGTGTGTGTGCGGCGCATAAAAGGTCGTACGATAATTGTCTTGATTAACTCTCATCGAAATGCCAATCAAATCATTGGTTAAATGTAATAATTTAAAAAAAAATAATAATAATTTCGCTCAATTCGCTGTGAATCAATGGATTTCCTCCAATGGAAGAAAGAAACCCTAATATTTAAACAGTAACTGTTTGCACCTGTAGTCATGAATATCATCAAGTTCATGCCTGACATTTTATCTTTCGTGTTTTCCTACGTAAGGAGGGTATACGGCTGGGTTCCTCTTATCCAATTATTTATTGACAGCAAAGCTTGAAGAGAACAAGGCAGCAATCCCTGGATATTTACAAGTGCAAAATGCTACTGTTTGATATTATTCATGCTCCACTTCTGATGTAACACGTCTCCTGAAATAAACCCTCAATGAATGGTCCTCTCGCTTTTAAATTTGTATGTCTGGGAATAACAATGATCACGCTTCTCTCTTCATCTTCATATTGCGCTGCAGCAAATGCAAAGTGTGAACTGGACTGTTAAATGACATTGCAGAAGAGGGGAAAAAAAAACACAATTACAAGTATAAACAACCATGACAAGCATTCCAGTTGTCGGCAATAACTAGGGGTGAGTAAGCTACTCAATCAACGCAGTTAAAGAATTGCAGATGATTATGAGGAAACTACAGACACGCTGATGATTAAAGAAAAAAAGTAACGCAATTCAATTTTTTCCATCATGAGAGATTCTCGTTCTATTTCAATGCCAGTAGTGGAGGAGTTGGGCTAGTGTGGATGTTGTTCAAGGGCGCATAGATGACATCATCTTCAGGCAGCAAACTAGTTCAAACTAAATCAAAAGCGCCTCTCCTGGAGCGCTCCAATTTACGTTACTTTTAAAATTAAAGGGCTCACCGATCATTTGACTCAAACAAAGACTGAAACAAAGCTCTCAGAGATATATCATTTCAACGTACTTCCTTGACACCAATTCCAATTTACAATCGGCTTTGGCAGCATATTGTGGCAAGAAAAGACCACAAAAAGCACGATAGATCACAATTTTCTGGCAGAACACCGATCCCCAGGTTTTAAAAAACCTATCTGCCGATCTCGATTTTTTTTTTCATAACCAACAGAATACACCTTTAATGTTCTAATCTTGTTTTATTGTAAAACATCGACCAATACCTGTCAAACAATACAAATGGATTGTTTGAACTGCACATGAAAAGCCTGTTAGTCATCTCACAGCGGAAGAGGACAGTGGTTGATTTTTTTCCCCCACTCCACAGGGCGATGAGATCAGTGGACAAGATTGTTTTTAATTTAAAGGAATCAGCTGATCACGATCCACCAAAATTAATGAAATCAGCGCCGATCCTGGCTGATCGATCCACGCATCCCTAAGTGGAACGTAGCAATCTAGGTAATTAATGCAATTAATTTGAGTATTTGTCAATGTAATGAGGTTTCTCAACATGAGAAAAAAGCATGCGAGAGAGGAGGAGGTGCAATTGCGCTGCCACCAAAACATTTGATGTTAAATGGATGAACATCAAACAAGTAATTTATTGAGGATCATGTTTACATAAATGTTTGACATGTTTACATAAATGCTTGAAATAAATACATCTGTATTAATATGAATTATTCCAAACTCATTATTATTACTGTTGTGATCGACATTTTCTTAAGGTAAGGGGGGTGGGAAGGTGGAGGCAATCGATTCAATTAAGAAAGCGGCTTTTGTGACATAATATATTAAAAGGCATATAAGACTTCTTATTTCATCATATTTGCCAATGGTCTGAAAATGGCCACATATTAGCTCAGCTTTCAAAACACGGTGTTCAAACACAGATATGCGATGCGATGCTATGCTATGCTATGCTATGCTATGCTATGCTATGCTATGCTATGCTAGCTTTTAGCAAGCACATTCATTGGCTTGGTCTCTTTTGCTACTGACCATGTTTTTGTTGACTCGATTTACTTGAGCAAGAAGCTAGTTTTCTACTTAGCTACTTTTATCTATCCGTCGATTTTATCTTGTGCCAAGTGAATGAATTCGCTACTTAATGAATAAAGTGAGTTGTTCACTCCAAGTGGAGTCATAAGACGTCAGAATTTGAATGAAGTGATTTCACTTTGACGCAACCAATGTTCATATCCAACGTTTTTGTTAAATGTATGCCTAACACTGTCAATTAGCATTTAGAATAGCAGTAGCCAAGAGCTTTTTTCCCCCCATACTTCTACTTTAAATGCATCACAACACTGTAGTACTTATATTCCTGCTGCAATAATTACTACCTGAAGGGGAAAAAAAATGAAATGTGCCTCTCGGTGCCACGGGTTGATGATCACCAGGTGCAACCTTAACGTGGATGGCTGAGCAGAGACATCTGTTCGATGGCATTAAAAACACCAGAGCGCTGCCATAACTACAGATTAAATGGCAGTAAATCTGAGGATTAAAACCGTATATGAATAGGCTACATTGATTTTGCAGCCCTTCAGCAACACTGGGATTTCCACCGTGACAGACATCATGGCCGTCAAACACTACAGGAGGAAGACTTTATCGATCCCACAGTGGGGAAATTCACTGCTTACAGCGGCAAACAACAATAATATATTAAATTATGGAAAGAATAAACATTAGTAAGATAAACCAGAGGAGGGGGAATTTTATTTACAGTCCAAAAACCATCAAGCTAAACATCAGCAACAAAGTGGAACATGTCATTTACACTTTGTTATCGGAGCTTTTATTGTCACTAAAATAATTTTGTGAATAACATGGCTATCTCCTTTTTAATCTGCTAACTAGTCTTGAGGCAAGGCAAAGAAAACGATTCCTAGAACAAACAACTCATCCCACAAGTCGTAAAAGATTTATTTAAAAAAAAAAATCAACGGCACTGGAAATCTTGATATTCCAATTTGACTTCTGGACTAAGTGAGTTTATAATGACTATATGTGAGCACTTTAGGGGTGACAGGCATGATGAAAACGATAAACTGGCCTTTCCTTCTTTTGTAGTCTGATGGTCTCTGTCTTTGAATTTCAAAGCTGGTATAAAAGCACAAACACACGCACACGAACACCCCCCCCCCCACACACACACACAAACACACACACGCTGTGATTCAGTCTGCTGCAGGGAGACCTTTTTGACACGACAATCCCAAAATCCCATGCTAAAGTCCCCCCCCTCCCCCTTGACCATCACAGCCCTTAGGAAGGAAGCTGGCTCACATCACGAGACCAGCATCCATTACTTCAGATGGCCCCACACTCTAAAAATGTGTTTGTGGCCGTCTTCTAGGGCTGCCACAAATGATTAGTCACTGAGAGTCATTGTCTTTTGGCGACTAATCGGATATGGAAATCACAAAACCTTTCATAAGAAATTATTTAAGGCTCATTTAAACACGGTCTTCGCTTTGAGGAAAAAAAAAAGTGTCACGATGGGCCACAAAAAGCCTTAAGGTTCCTAAAGTCACAATAAACGTCTTGTGAATTAGACACGTCATGTGGAAGAGTGTCAGGAACAAGAAGCCAATGAAAAAAAAAACAACAAAAACCACCATGTATTCAAAATGAGGCTGCACAATTATGAAAAAAAAAAACATAAATAAATCAAGCTATTGTCTTCACTCTCAAACACTGAGCGTGTTTGCTGAATGCACTGAGACTACCCACAGCTCATCTCTTGACTGCCAATCAAATAAAACATCTTTCTTCTGCATACGCCAACTAATATAGTGGGTCATCGCGAGGCTTTTCGATGCCATGAGGAAAGGCGCTAACCACCAGCGAGCTCATGAAAATGCATTTCGAGGGTGTATGACGCATGACGTGTATGATTTTGCAATAAATTTAAGCATTTGTAAGACATTAAATGTAGTACTGTCAGATGTGTTTGAAATGGGATCAAAGTGTTTAAAGTTTAGGTGCAATAATCGATTAATTGACAAATTATGCAATTAGCAAATTAATTGATGACGACTTTCACAATCGATTAATCAAAACATGTCAACTTAAAATTGTCCGAATCCTGAGAATATCAGTCTCTTAATAGCCAACATTCAGTTTTCCGTAGTCCTCAATGTAAGCAGAATTATTATTCTGGTCATCAGCAAATTTTAATCAGAGGTGACTTTTATGTCTTTACTTTTCTAGCACATCAGGTTTTTGAGATATTTTTATTTTGTATTTTTAAGTTTGACCTATAAAAGCATGTGCAGTACATCCATTGCAATTTATAGCTATGATGTCAAAAAAAAAAATATAAAATAAAAAATCCACATGCTGCTGAACCTAACCCATAATTCATAAATTACAAATTCTATTCTGATCGGGAAAAAAAATACTAATTTCTTGACCAGTGTTATCTTTGTGTTTAATCTAAATAAGATCTTTGCAAACATCTGCTTTCACTTAATACAGACTAAAACATTACAATTTTTATCCTTAATAGACCCAACTGAATCATAATCAAGTTTTTGGCGTGTTTTCTGCTAAGTGAATTTGACATAAAGTCCTGTTTTTCAAGAAAATGTTTTTTTAATCTGATTCATCAATCAATGCAAAAACATGAATAAATAAAAATAATCGATTATCAAAATAACTTAGTTGCAGCGGTAGTTTAAAACTAGTGTGGGTCATTTATTTAGTTTTAACACAAAAAAAATCTCTTGGGGTGTCATTCGGGTGGGATCAATTAATCCTGTTTTTGTTTTGTTTTGTTTCGTGGAAAGCGTTCCCTAACCAAGTCAAGAGACACAATAATGTTGTTCAACAAACCATAGTTTACACGCATCTCAAAAGTCCAGTCCAGTCAGACTCACCCAATAATTCAATATGGCATGTAAACATATCGACTGTCGAGGTCTGCAACGCGCCAAAATCAATGGCCAGAAAATGCGGGTGTCCATTACTGTATTGAACTATTTTAAATACAGTCAGTGTTGTAGAATAGACTGTGAATACATCACATCCGCACGTCATCAGAGAGAAGTGAAGACGGATCACCCTGTGATAATCCTAAATGTCCAACAAACGCAAGGTCTAAATGACGATAACACCTGTTTTTAACGTTACTGACAATAAGCGTGTTGTCTTCACAGTAAGCAGACATGCCGCCATTGAGTCATTCTTGTGTTTGTATAACCACATTAACGTGCAGCGAGTGTTTCCACTTGCACACTGTGCTGCGCCAGAGTGCTTCTGTTAAATATGCATGCTTGAAGAACTGAAGACAAAACATTGCGGCACAGACGGGTGGAGGAATATCCATATCGTAATAACATCACAGCACATTAGCTTCAGCCGCATGCAGTGAGATTTGATTTTGAATAATGCGCGCTGATTTATGCCATCGGACAAAATCACGTTTGACATTTTTATGCGTTGGGAGGAATTTGTAAAGGGAGTTTAATGAGGTTTTTGAAATAAGTGAGCATACCAAGCCAAAGCCAATGAAACAAGCCGTAGAATCAATAAACGCATCATGAGCAGGGGATTTTTTTTTTTTATAGAAAACGAGCAGTTTCATTTAAATATGCTGAAAGCAGACGCATTTATACACCCCGTAAGCCGTACAAAACGCGCCTAATCAGGTCTCGTCGTATCTTATTAGCAACTTATCGTGTCCCTTGGCTGCAGTGTGCTGAGAATGCCAATCAGTCTTTCATAATTGTTCAATCAACTTGCAACAACCAAAACATTGTGTTTAAACAGTGCACACATTGCCAATATAGATTTGAAGATGTCTACATGAATGTGGTCTTTTATGGATGTTAATTAACCTTGGGTACTTTTTAAACAGAAACCACGAACAAAAATAGAAATCAATAGCAGAACTAGGGGAGAGGGATGGCCGAACGCTGTCGTAATGGATTGCATCACATTGAACAGATATTACATTGTGTCCACCCCCCCCCCCCTCATCTATTTCTCAATCGTGACAGTCATTTGCGAGCAGGCTGATTGTGTTAGAAGGAAGCTGATTGCCATGATGAGCACAGTGCTGCTGATGAGAAGAAGATGGGCCATCTTAAGAGTGGGAAGGGGGCGGGAGGAGGACTGAAGAGGGGGAATATGATGTCAATAACAGACAACGGTGACGTCAGGCTGTTCAAACACACTGCATTATTTCCAAATGAATAATCGGCGAGCTCATTTGTACTCCAACAGTAGCCCTTGAGCAATGTCAAACGAGCATATGAATCAAATTTTAATGAGGCTGTTCTCTCCGCTGGGCTAATCGGAGTGTTTGGACTATCACCATCCTTACTTGTGTTGACAAGGATGAAGGGTAATTGATATTACTATTCAAAGCCCTCCTTCGTCAGATTAAGATCATTGTTAATGTCTTCCACAAGCATACTTTAAGCTTTTTAGCAAACTCAACTCACTTGACGAGAAGCAGCACTTTGGCAGATAGCGAACAGAGGCAGTGAGCTGTTTACTGCCACAGTTGAAGGTAACGGTCAAACTAAACATAAAACTAAGACAATTATGTTTTTCTGCACGAATGCTCTTACTGGCTCATTTTACCCATGTCACAGATCTCTATTCAGTGATATCCTCTATTTTGATATATACGGTAGGGGGTTTGAATATTTGGGGGGAGCAGACTGTTCCGGCTTTCGATGACCAAACACAACCCGGCCAATTCGCGGTTAAAAAAAAAGTTTTCAGACGCACTTTCCAGTAATTAGTCAAATGGTCATTGGTAGAAAATTCCAATGGCTGTTTATTGTGATCCGGAACAAATTCCCCAAAGATTATTCACAATTCCAAATGAATATACTTGAGAAATGAAAAAAACCCAAACTTCCCTGTTAGACATCCATTTAAACACACCTGATACATGCACGGGAATCAGTGAAAAATCTGTGGGCCTGTCATACCATTAACAACACATAGGGGGAGCAATCATTCCAAACATTCAAAATACCATATATAAGATCAAATTGAACTAAAGCTAAAATAAAACGATGTGACGTAACTTATGATCTCAGGTTTTGGACAGGTGTGATACTAGTTTGGTCACCATGTGTTTGTCTGAGGTTGAAGGGATGCTTAGGAATTTTGTGTGAATGCTCAGACACATTGAAAATTAGAGGCAACATCGATTGTGATGCGGATTTTAATTTGATTAACTATTAAGCCCCACTATTTACAATAATAGAATTCTACTTATCCTGAGTTAATATTTTTTTAATTTTCCTCAAATTAATTTAAGACATTTTAATTTGATCTAATCAATAAAGGCCTTGTTGAATCAAGGATTCAATGCCTTTTAAGACTTTTTAAGCATCTGGTGGCACCCTGATATCAATAAAAAAAACAAAAAACATTGGAGATATGAATGCATTGAGTTACAATTGTGGTCATGGAACAAATAAACTCATAAGTCAAAGCACCACTGCTATCACTCTATGGCAACAAGAAGCTTGGCTGCTCCAAAAAAGAAATGTGGAGAACCCAACTAAGAGTGCTGCTGCAGCATTTACGCTTCAGACCATAGAGAAGTAGTGGCCCTCAGCGGCTATCCAAATCCTCGAGGCAACGTGACGCCACTTATCTCTGTATACAAAGACACATTTGGCTAAGTCATACCTATTGGACTGGAATTGCATGACATTGAAGCAGCTTGAGTGGCCGAGAAATGAACCTTGTTATGCGTCCTGACACCGGGGCCACGCACCCGGCCAAATAAAAACATGACTCTCACTTACTGCCCGCCGGTGACCACGGGCTCATACATCAGCATTAGAAAAGGGTCTCGGCAGCCTCAAGGTCAGCTCAATTTCCTCCCACTGTTATGAAGTATCAGAATCACAGCAAGAGAGGGCAGCCACACATGTGTAAGGAAATGATTTGGAGAGGAGAGGGAGCGAAAGGAGGAGAGGTGATTTGTAATACAAAAAGAGGAACTGTGACGAATCACTCAGTGAGAACCACGCCGCCTCGTGTACAAAGGATGTGCCGGTCCGTGTTGGCATTATGGGGAAAATGTATTTAAGCCTGCTTGAGCATTCTATTCATTGAATTTTTGTTGTTGCTGTAAACGAGTCAAAAGCCTTGTTAATTGCTCAAGTGTAGCCAGTTAATCTATAAAGCAATCAAACCTTCGACATAATTCTTTGAGAGAAAGTGAATAAGGTGGTTAAAATTCACTGTAATCACATTGGAAGCGAGTTTAATCTTTTTTTTCTTCCCTCTGATGAGACCTGGGTCCATTTGCCGCATGCCCAAGCAATTTGATAAATTACACAGAAGAATAAAAGCGGATCGTGTGCGCACGAGCGTGTTGGTGTGCGTGTGCGAGTGTGTGTTTGCCGCCTGTCATCCTTGGCTGCCTCACTGGCGGAGGTTTGACATCTTCAGCTAAGAGCCAGGGGAAATAACAGCAAATTCACTTAATGGCACCACCTCATCTATAGCTCATACGCAGTTTGGGGGGGTTTGAGCGCATGGGGGGGTCCTTGAGGTGCTACAAAATGGCTGTGTGCTCTCTGGGCTGCTGTCAGTGAGGGTGTGGGTGTGTGGGTAAACACGGTGCACGTTGAGATCCATCACTGACTTTGATGGGAGCAGCAGCTGTAATTTCAAGTCAACTTTGACCCCATGTAAGGAAAAAAGGCAGTCTCACAACGAGCTCTCGTTTCTTTCTTTTTTTAATGTGATGACAGCACAATCAGGTTTGATGTATGCGTGTGGTCGCACTTGGAGGATGTGCGTTACGACATGAATACTTGGCTGCATGGATGTGTGTTTGCCCAGTTGCATGTGTTTTGCAGAGTGCCTGTGGCAGTGTTGCCCAGCCAGAGATATACTGTCATAATGGCCTCACTCCATCTCAGTTTGAGGTACTGCAGAACAATCCGGGGGAGAGCACAGCAGCTGATAGTGACTCCAGGCTGCCTCGCAGATGGAGAAAATATCATACCTGCTATTACCCTGGTATCGGCGCAGCCTTTAAGACTAGGTTTGGGATAACTTGCGAGAGGTTATCGCAATATTTGCACAAACATCATTATGATGATCATAACGTCTAAGAAAGTGAAATAAAAAAGATTTGTAGACATGCATTAATAAGCATGAAAAATATTAGTCCTTATACTTTTTTGTGCCACTAAGCGTATTCATGTAATTTGAATTTTTCAAACCTCACCATTAGCTACGCTTCAACAAGACCGGTCAGATGCTATATTCAAATGCCGTCACATGGCAGTCAGGAAGCATATTGGGCTTATGATGACATATCGGTCGGATTTATGCAACCTGTCTGTTCAGACTCAGAGACATTGGAAAAAAAATCTGATAAGTATCCAATGTAGGACCAAATATTAAAGTGACCCAGTTGGATTTGAGGGTGGGGGGTAGACATTCAGACAGCCATTAAAAAAAGAAGTAAATGAAATAAAAAGATACAGGTCACATATGGGGGAAAAAAAAAAATCAGATTTGAGTTGCATTTGCCTGCAGTCTGAACATTGTGCAGCATCTCCTCAAATTCTATAATGAATTAAGTTCTGGTTAGCACACAGTTATTGTCCGGGTATTATTGGACAAGAGTTACTTTGCATTGTTGCCCTTGTTGTTCAACTCCGCGGTCCCGCTGCCACTTGTATAAATCGGCTAGCGGAAATCAGGCTAGCCAAAGCGAGCGGCATGAGATTAACCCCAATTCATCTATTTTTTTGTTGTCAGCAGTAGGTGATGCGTTGGTGTCATTGAAGTTACATTTTGTGTGGGAGGTGAGAGGGGTGCAAGAACAAGGATTTTGTGAAAAGATTGGGGCGGCCATGGGTCAGAGGTCAGAGCGGTTCGATTTCCGCTCTGTCCCAGTCACGTTTCGTTGTGTCCTTGGGCAAGATTTGTCACCCTCCAATGCCACTCACAGTGGTGTACTGCTGAGTTTGAATTATTGGTGGAGGTCGGAGGCGCCGTAGGCACACACTGGCAGCCATACTTCCATCAGCCTGCCCCCGGGCAGCTCTGGCTACACAATGCAGTTTAACGCAACCAGAGTGTGAATTTGCGAGCGTCCATAGCGAGCGCTATGAGTGTCCGGTTATTTTGTTGTGTGAAAGATACCAGTATAGTTTATGCACAACAGTGACTTTTCCAACATCCCAACTAAAGTTGCTGAAAAATGGAACAGAAATGGGAAGTCAGATATTTTGGGCCTCTTTAGAAGGGAAACGTTGATAAATTAGTTCTGAATTTTAACAAACCATTGACAAAAAAAAGAAGAACTCAAAACACATCTTTTCTCAAACAACGCTCGTCATCTTTTTCTCTTATACAACCACATGCAAGGATGAGAAAAACTGCTTTCGCTCAATTGTTGTTCACCGCTTTGAATTCATTGGTGGGTTTCAAAAAGTCTAGCATCATAGTAAAAGCACACACAAAAAAAAATCACCCTCTAAGGAATTACTCGTGTTTACGCATTGAACTCCCGGATTCATGAGTAACTCTAGTGTTCTGTTCGTTTGGTAAGCCAGGAACATATTTCACACAGAAGTCAACGAAATATGCAGCACTCACACAATGGATTTGTTCGAGAACCTTGAGTTTCGTTTCAGAATCTATAGTTTTCTCGGGCATTCTATACAACAGAAATACTCCCCTAAATACAGGATATTTGGAATGGGATTTTTCAATGAGCACACACAGAAATGACATTTTTTCAAACAAATTAATTCAGTGATACACGTCAAAACTCTGAAAATGTTTGAAGCACACGTATTTGACCTCAGGTGAATTTTGTAAATTGTTTCTGCACTCATTTGTACGACTCATTTCTGGAAAAAAAAAAAAAAAAAAAAACTCAAACATTCCTATTGACCTAATTAGCATTTTACATACAAGTACATCTGAGTGGAATAATAAATCACAATTGGGAATTTGCAAGGATTATTATAGTAGGAGTCCAACAGCTTCACAAAAAAGAACGCTTCCTGGAGCGGCAAAAGCAACAGAACAAAGCACAGTGCTACAGTGGAACACACAGAGCACAATACAGCAAAAAAAAAAATGCGTATGAATGCATTGTGGCAGAAATCACATGTGGCATTGGGAAAAAAATGACTTGGGGTGAAAAAAAAACACAACTATCCATCCATCCATCCATAACAGCTGGCAAAAATGTTGAGATCAGAATGAGGTGAATGTTAAAATTGTTTTAATCCCTACCTTACATCTATCGTGAGAGAACAGATTTAACCCTCAAGTTGTGCTTTGAAAGGAGTATTTGGCGATGATTAACTGGTCTAAAAAATGAGATACAAAACACTCGGAGGTGGAATGAATAAGAGGCAGCTACTGCACAATAAATAAATAACTCCGCCAGCCTTGTCTGAGCGAGGTCTTTTGAATAAAAAGCAGCGTTGTGCATTGGGAGACCAGCTGATAATGGCTGGGTAATAACTATCAGCGAGTGGAGCGGTGCTGGAGGATAAAGAGGGGCGGTGGGGCAACGACTCCTGTGTGCTGTCCAATTACAAAAAGCTCTCTTTGCTCTGCCATCTCGCCACTAGCTCGTCCGACCCGTCCCCATCTCTGCACCTGACATTGAGAGCGTCCTGTCACCAACCTCTTCTCATCCCTACTGAGCTCCCAGCAACCCCGTGAGGATAGTGAGGGATGAGGCAAGATTGTCATGCTCAGTCTTGCCATGGGACTAAAGGTTGTAATGAACATTCGCTCTTTGGCAATCATAGTGCACTCCATTTTGTATTTAGCATCGCTTCTACCATCGTACTTTCATCGCCTTTGCATTTTCCGGCAGCTTGTTTACCCCGAACAAGGCAGTTCAGTGTTAAAGGGATCATTGATTGGCGTGAACATATAGTCTAATAGTTATTGGTAAATGTATAAAAATTATGCCAGCGCTGAAAAAAAAAAATAAAATCACCCTCCAAAAAACTCAGTAGTGATTTAATGTGTTTTGTTTATGACAAAAGCACATCTTCGGGTGTATTCACACCAGTACTGCTTGTCCATCGTAAACGGACCAGGCTTTGTTTCTCACTGGTCTGGACCTTTTATGTAGAATACACGGCAACAAATCCTGAGCTGCATCAAAAAAACAGACTGAGACCGACTTTTTGCTTCAGTCTCTGAATGGACAAATTGTGTCCGATATATGCGCTAAATCCCACCAAGACATGGGAAGAAAGAGGGGAGTGTGGTTATATCGCCGAGTAGAAAAGGTTGCTTTGAGAGGCGACAGAGAGCGTTCCTTTCTTTGTGTGGCGTGCTGTGTTGGTCATCTTGAGTACACCACACACTACAAGCAGTAAGAGTAGATGTGCAATCAGAATTTTTTTTTTTTAATCTTTAAAATGTCAAAAATCAATGTGTGTACCCTGCTTTAAAGTACTCAAAGACACACACACACACACACACACTATATTCTGATGTCAGCCAATTACAAGCCTGCCCTGGCTGCCCTTGACTACACTGTGTAACCCCCCTTCACAATACATGTCAAAACCCTCAGCACAGATTTTCTTTGCTCCCCGCGCTCGCACTTTTGCTCGCAATTCTTTTACTCTGTCTTCGGGCTCTGAAATATTTAGCAGGCCCATCTGAATACACCTTCGGGCACTGAGTCAGGGCTGTCTACCTCTGCATGTAGAAAGCAATGACAGCGAGAGCACGTGCGAGCAAAAGTGAAGGTTGGCGTAATAGCTCATCAACATTATTAAATCATCCCCCATAGTCCCGCCCAGTAGTCCCTGAGTGGTCTTGGCTTGTTTTATTTCTCTGTCAAGGTTGGGTGGCCTCGGCTCCAAAGGGTTAGACTTTAGCTGCCCGCCTAACTGGTGCAGTGCTAAGCAGGTGTCAGGGGAGTTTCTCCTCAATTAAGCAAAGGTAAAGCAATGCTTGTGACTGTGGCGGCGCCATGAATGCATTAGTCTTCTTGTCACCATAGGCTACGACATGAAGGCGCGCGAACATGACAGACAGCTGGTTTCTTGAAACAACACCCGCTTGCATCAGGATCGTATGAATAAAGGCTTCAACGGAGAAGGTCAAACTATTTGGAATTCAGTCGACATTGTCTGGGAAAGAAATGTGAATCTACAGTTGCAGGACGTGTGCAAGATGACAGCATCTTGCGTGAGAACCAAGATCTGAATGAGCGAGAGGGTGTAGCAATGTGAAGGAAGTCCGAGCGATATGGCGGTGCAAAGTTATGGCCGTAAAGGTGCCAATCAGCATTTTGTATGCAGTGGCGTTGTTATAAGACTGGAGTAATGTGGTGAGTGAAGGGGGTCACTTGTGATAATGCGGCAGCAGAGTTCTGAAGAAGTTGTCATTTTTGACTTGAGGGGGAGACCATACAGAAAAGAGTTGCAGTAATCCAGCCAGGAAGTGACAAGGCTACGAACAAGGACGGCAGCAGTGTGCGGAGTGAGGAATGGGCCGAGTCCATTAATGTTACGCAAGTGAAAGTATGCTGATCAGGTGATGTTATTCATTGTTACTGAAAGGAGAGTGTGCTTTCTAGAATGACACCCAGATTCTTAACCGGTGGGGAGGAGGTAACAAAAGGTATTGTCAAATGTAATGGAGGAACTGTCACTTTGGCTAGAGTGGACTAGCTATCAGCAGGATTTCAGTTTTATCACTGTTGAGTTGTAGAAAATTGAAAGAGAACCAATGTTTTAGTTCGGAAAAGGAGTCAGTAAGGGAGGAAGGAGGAAGAGTAGTGCATGTTTCATTTGTGAAATATATTGCCAAGAAGTGCGATAGAGAGGGGGCCTAAGACAGAGACTTGTGGGACATTTCATTTGAACAAATTGGGTGCGGCCAGACAGGTAGGAGTTGAACCATTGGAGAGGTAGGTGGAACGCCAATCTTATGGCGTCTGATCAGGAGGATGGTGTGAGAAATTGTATCAAAAGCTGCAGTCAGATCGAGGAGGATGAGAATGGTAAGTAGGGCAGAGTCGGCTGCCAGGAGGAGGTTGTTGGTGATCTTGAGTGATGTTACTGTACTGTGGAGGGGGGCGGAAAACAGACTGGAATCGTTCAGAGGTTATTGGAGGTAAGGTGGGAAAGGAGATGGCAAGCAACTGTCTTTTCCAAGATTTTTGAAAGAAATGGAAGGTCAAAGATAGGATGAAGGTTATTGAAATTATTGGGATCTGAAACACGTTTTTTAAGTATCAGGGAAATGGCTGCTGTTTTAAATGATGTAGGAACAGTACCAGTGGAAAGAGATGATTGATTCATGTTGGTAATAAGGGGGACCAAAGACGCAGTGGGGAGGTCGAGTTGGCAGGTAAGTGGGCTTGGAGCATCGGATGAGTTCAGAAATTTCCATGACAGAAGGCAAAATAAAACGAGAAAGTGACTAAGAGAGGAGGAGGATGGAAGTTGCTGATGGAGCCATTTGATTTTTGAATTGAAAAATGACATCAGGGAATTACAGAAAACTGATGAGTACAAGTGGGAGGGAATGGATTCCGGTGGATGTGAGATAAAGTAGGGCACTTGGAGTTGCTAGTGATTGAGAAGGTGAGTATACATGTCCTTGTGTATAGTGAGTCGGTTTTCTTATGGAGGCGTTCAAGTTGACATGGACCCTGAAGGCTAATGATCAATCTTTTAGTGGTGTAAACATATTGAGAAGATGATGTAGATTGTTATTATTTTGTGTAACAAGTTCATCATGGGTGGAGAGAGAGTCCAGGCTGGGGAGGATGCCGATAAAATAGGAGAGTGTGTCCGGGCTAATGTTCTTTCGTTTACGGAAAGTTATATCACAGGGGAGAGGGACTTGAGAAAAGGTTATGCTGTCAGAAAGAAAGGAAAATGGGAGTTGAGACCGGAAAAACTTTAGCGGGACGGGAAAGTCTTGCCGCTCTCGCGACCAGAGGCGCGATGTTTGTAAACGTAAACAGAACCCGGAGGGATAACGTTTTTGAGTTTTTCATTTGGCTGTTGCCACTTTTCGGTAAGGCAGAAAAATCCATCTTATGGCCTACGAGGAGATCCTGGACGAGATGTCCCTTAATAGTGAGGGACCGGATGTTGAGAAAACCAAAGTTCACACTGCTACTGGAGGTACAGAGTGTAGCGTTAACGAAACTTGCTAGGCCGGCTAATACTGTGTGATCAACTACCCAGCAGTCCTCATGGTTGTTTAAAAAAATAAAAAAATAAAAACCTTTGTGGTGAATTAGATACAGAATGATCCTCCTGCCAGTCTCTTCGAGTCAGCAGGTAAAAAGTCAAGTGCGCCAGCGTTCACTAGAAGTGAGAAGATGGCAACGATGCTCTGGCGAATTGGAAAAATTGTATTTATTAAAAAAACTAAAAACGCTAAAACAGTCTGACGTACTATAACTGATTGTTGTTAGTAATTGGTGTCAAGTCAGTATATTGAAGTAATAAATCTCGACTGATCGACGAAGAAAGTGAAAGTGGCGGAGGAGCAACGTTCAGCCTGGGCTGCTATTAGTGGAATCACTGAGAATCTTTGGAGCATCTGTATACAAATGTGCACTATTGGAGTAGTATTTTTCAAAATCAAATCTTCTATAATTTATTTTTTGGGGTCATATAAAATGAGTTCAAAAAGATAATGCAGTGTTTTGGCATCATAGTTCATTTTAGATTTACAATATTGGCAGAGCTCGGTTTACCGCATTTACATGTTGCCAACAATTTGACCCTGAAAAGGATTGTGCTCGACCTTACAGGTTCCACTGCTGAAAACTGGAGATACTGCAATTACAGTGCATCAGTTGAATCAATACAAATGTTACTCCGGTTAGGTTAATGAGTTTTTGTCGGCAGCATTGAGTGGGTGACCCTGAAGAAGGGCGACTCCTTGCAGAGTTAATTCAAGCAGAAGGAAATGATGAGGAAGACAACATGAAACGCTGGAGAGCCTCGTAAAGAGTAGTTTATTTTTCTGTTTTGTTTTTCAAACTAATGAGAGATATTTGAATTTGCAAAAAATATATAATTGCTGGAGGTGAACATTTGTGAAAATAATGACATTACCAGCATTTTAGGGCTACAACTAACAATTTCTTTAATAATTCATTAATCTGTTGATTAATTGATGAATCGGGGGGGAAAGGTTCCATTCCTACAATTAAAAAAAATGCACAAACAAATTAATCATGGTTCTGTTTCTAATTTAGGCCATATCCTAATATGCAAAAATGTTGATCAGTTTTCTACAGTACAAGCAATGGTTTCATTTCAATCAGACTGCTTTCACAGAAGACTTCAGAAATCTAAAACAAATCTAAACAATAAATCAATTATCAAAAATAATTAGATCATTTGATAAGTGAGTAGTTGTCAGTCAATATATCGTAGCATCTCTACAACATTTCAAACTCAAAGTAACAACCATTTCACCAAGTGAATAAAAAAAAAAAATACATCCACTAAATGGCAATTATTTTCATTCATCTTGGCAAAAACATATTGACTGAGCCAGCAAACGGCAATCATCCCACTCTCTTACAATAAAGCCCGAGGAAAAAAAAAAAAGATGTAAAAAAAAGAAATGTCAGGAACAGCAATAACGCCTTCCTCCACTAGTTTTTATGTGAGTAATATAGTGTGCTGGACTAGCGTGCAGAAAAGGACCGATTGACGGCTTCACTCTCCACCGGCTGTCCACTGCCTCTTTTCCGGATGA
Organism: Idiotropiscis lumnitzeri; assembly: GCF_059441095.1. Lineage (NCBI taxonomy): Eukaryota > Metazoa > Chordata > Actinopteri > Syngnathiformes > Syngnathidae > Idiotropiscis > Idiotropiscis lumnitzeri. Next base: position 15,865,192 of record NC_142393.1, read on the forward strand.
AACACGTCAATGTAAAGACACATGAATGCAGCAGCCTATCCTCCATTTTCTCCTCCTCCTCCCTTCGCAGAGCAGGGCGAGTGACGCAGTAAATACAGATGCAGTGTGCTGCGGAGTTCTGCGGAACGCTGTCTTGTCTTTTATCTACCATGAAAGCGTCGGCTGGTGCCCAAAATCAAAACGCCGGGGCATGAGGAAAAAACTTGCATTCCCTTTAATAAATTGCCAAGGCGAGTAGAAAAGGGGGGCAGTCAGCGCTGCTCTGCGTTGGCCTGGGCAGGCAGAATTAAATTGGGGTGAGCGGCCCTTCAGGCACAGGCCGGTAATATGCCACGCACGTATCTACAGGCGCCCAATGTGTGCAGGTACAAAAAACACCAAAAAAAAAAAAAAGGCTGCGCGCTCAACGGGAAGCGCTGGATCCTGTCAAAGTCGGCACCTGCCACTGGAGCTGCCAAGGTCAATTAATTATGCCTCCGTTAATGTTGTCAGACAACAAAAGGGAGCTCTCAGCTGACACAAAGAGCCGCTCTGTTTCCCAAATTCAAGTATGGAAATATCATTCCTCGGTAACGTGGCACATATGTGAGGCTTTTCTCCTCTATAATGTAACCCGATAGATGATAAATAATGTAAAAATAGGCTTTGAGTGCCGATTCTTGGCACAGTTACCTCTTAATTCGGCTATTCGTAGAGCGCGTGGATGTGTGTGAGTGCGCGAGAAGGATAAGGCAGGCTGCTGCTTTAGAAATTGACAGCTTTTTGTTCGGATCCCACAGCTGTCACTAGAAAGAGAGCGAGAGTGAGAGCGAGGCCGTCAGTGGCGGCTCACATAGGCATAAAAGCCCCGTTAAACACACACACACGCCCCTTGACACTGCAGCAGAAGTCGAACAACGGGGTTGGGCTCGAGGTGCCCCATGAGGACGCTGCTTAGATGCACATTAGAGCGGGATGCAGATGGGGGTAAATCATGGAATACCTGGTCAGTGTTTAAATCACGCTGCACCGCAGAGGCCGCTAACACTATTACCGTAACCTTGCTTATAATCCCATTATGAGCCGTGTGTGTCCTCGTCAATCAGCCATTTTCATTTGAGCCTTCTTTATCACCATTACCGCTGCAGTAATTGGGGTGGCGCTATGGAGAGCCAGTGCAGTTTTCCTCCGTGTGGGAGGTCAAGAGGAACGCAATTGGTTGACAATGATTGCGCTCCGGCTGATTAGGCCGCGGGCTGCCAAGGAATACGTTGCCGTGCTTAGACTAAAACCTCCAAAGAGCAGTGGTGTGCATGAAATAAGAGGGCAGCTGTAAAGTAGCAAAGGAAGACGAGCAATTGCGTGTGCCTTGAAATGCGCGTTTGCTGTAAACATGACGGCATTTCACCCACATTAAGAAATATTTACAGAGATCCCACCAAAATACTCAAAAAAGAGCTGCCACGTCTCAAGTGTTTGTTAGCTGTAAAATGAGAGAGTGAACAGCAACATTCAGTATCGGTGACCGTTCCTTTGTGTATATTGCCAATTTGGATGTTTATGTCAATATCGGGTTGTGACAACAAAGAAGTAAACAATAGATAAATAATACAAATCTTAATACAATACAATCCAATTTTATTTACATAATGCATTTTACAATGAGGGCGACCTCGGTATTACTCAGAGACTGACGTTAGATGTAACATAATTTCCCTTATATAAAACGGAACAATCTTGTGATTTGATGGACCCAAAGAAACTGAATTGCCCTTGCCTCAACACAAAAGAAGAGGATTGGCAGAATCAATCAGATGACTTGACGATATATTTTTCTCAATATAACATTGGCGTGGTAAGAAGGAGTTCAGAACATCCAGAGATACACTCACCACATTCCCTACAGTCATTCAAGAAACTGCAGCAAAATATCCAACCCATGTGCATATTCTTCCTCAAATGTATCGGGGACATTATTTAGTCAACAGCCAGGGACCAATGAATGCGGAAAAGGGAATCTCTCTCGCGGGTTAATTATGAAGAAATCATTATTACGAAATGGGCATGGTCACAATGTTGCAAAAACGGATGAAACCACGATCGAAAGGAATTGATACAGATGGATCATGAGACAATTGCGCTGAAAAGAGACGCAGGCATTAATAAGTAACACAAAATGGCTCCTCTAGCCCCCACGCAGAGACGGCAGCTCTTTTCCTCATCAGTGATTGCGGTGTTTACACAGAAACTCAAGTGCACTCCTGACTGAAAATGGAGGGAGTGAGCGGATGAGGAAGCACAGGGGAGGTTACGGAGAGACTGACGGGGAGGGAGATGTAGTGAGAGCGAGAAGATGACGGGCGTGAAGGATAAACCCGCCAAGGAAGACAGGGAGACATTCACTTATTTGCGCCGGCTTTAACAGTCTTGATCCTCAATAAAGAGGTGAAGCTGATTAGGTTTATATCAAACGGCCGTTTGTAACGGTGCGTCTGTCGCTGAGAGCACAAATCACAGTCGAGTCAGGTTTTGCCTCTTTTCCATTTGAAAAGCGCCGGCTCCCTCCTCACTTGTCTTTGCCGCTCTCCTTTATTCAACACCACACAGCCTCGTAAAGCACCAGCCTGTCAGAGTGACAGATGCAGACACGACCGCTGACCTAAATCACTCTTTTCCACCACATTAACCCTCATGCCCCATCCACCTTTCACACAAAACACAGAGCAGCAGCAGCAACAACACAACAAACAAGTACAATACCATCCTTACAGCACACTGCATATCGACAACACACAAGCTGCACCCGGTCCTTCCAAAATTCAAGTTATTCCTTAGCTACAGAATCGCTATGCAATCTGCCAGTAAAGATGACACCAATTAGATCGCATTCCAGGATCAAAGAAAGCTATCAAAATTTGAAATCAAATATACTTCATATTAGGTGATTTTACATTAACTCATTCAATACCATTGACGGATAAATACGTCAAAATCCTTTTTTTTTTTACTGGGCTGGTCGTGAATGAGTTAATTCCAAGATATTTAAGTAAATATCTGTTAAAAGCTTCACACAAAATATTGTAGAAAAAATATGATTAACCAAAATTAATTACAAAATTGTTTGCGATTAATTAGTAAAAAAAATGGAATTGCTTGATATAAAAACAAGCATTTTGTTTATAGCTGGATGGATGGATAATCTATAATAAATTGTGCCCTTTCTGTAATGCCCAAGTATGCTGCAAAATGGCACCAAAGCCCCGGCTTTGTAATCGGTGTGACCGTACGTTGAATTCAAATCTCTCGACTTAAAGTCAAAGATTTTTTTAGTATGTCGTGGAGGAGCTAAGTTTAGCCTGGGTTGTTAGCGGAAGATATGGAAAGTCGTTGCTGCATGTGTATGTTTTTGCTTGTTGAGTGGCTATTAAAAACATCAAGCTAACAATAAATAAAAAAAAAAAAAAGTCTGTGCTTGCCAGTTGCTATTTTGTAGCAAAGGTAACCTAGTATAGGGTGCGCTTGGAATGATATGAGTGCTTTGGATAAAACTTTGTGATATATTTACAGTTTTAACTGTTAGTATGGGCAATTATAAAGTCAATTGCAAATACATTTTATTATATTCTATTCCTGGCAGGACTATGTGCCGCCAAAAAGCAGGGCATTACTGTATTAATTAATTCCATTGCTTGAAAAACAAGGAAATGAACGTAACGTCAGCTCTCTGTCGATCAAACATTTTACAAAGGAAACACATTGTCTGTTGTCATACATAGTATGTAGTAGAAACTATCACACCAAAAAAATGAAACAAAATACATAGTGTTATATGACTTGGTGTACAGATATGGCTTGCAAATTGCAAGACCAACAGCGAACACATGCCGCCTACCTGCGTGAATACTGCCACCATAGCATGTCACGGAAATCCAATCGGGACACAAACGCTGTGAGCAGCACAGTCATGACAACATAGCAATCGAACGGCGCGCTTTGTATGTTTCTGGCGATGCCGCGACATCATTGTCACATCACGGCTTTCCAGTCTATCACCGCAGCTTTGATCTTCTTGCAGATAAAGTGTTATCTGTTTTTACAGAGAAAAGTCACGGTTAATTTCTCTCCATTTACACACGCATATCTGATGAGTTATTATTGCATGTATTACAAGATCGCACCCCCAAGTCAATCGAATTCCGGAGGTGTATTAGACGAAGGACTCGATGCGAGTATAAAGAGTGGGAAGGAATTTGAAACGTCAGGAGCAGAATTACAACAAAGTGGGGTGCGAGATTATTTCTGGGCGGGGCCTTTAGAACACACCAGGCATTCAGTCATTCTGAGACCTTGTGGGGCTTTCGTTCACAATTTAGAGTAACACATCGGTCTAGTGTACGCGACAATTACGGGTAAATTGTAGCAATCAAAGAAAAACGTTTTTGAAAAGTCCCGTGGAAATGGACAAAATGACCCTAAAATGTCCACTTCAAACCACAGTTACTTCCGGTTTCATTCTGTGAATCTATTCGTGATGGAAGTGACTGCCAAATTTGCTGTACCAATACACTATTTGCATACTATATTGTCCATACATAGATTTCTAAAATGTATGTATAATTTCATATTTATTGGTAGCTGAAAAAGTGAAGCAAAGAAAAGAATGTTTACTTCTCTCGTTTCCTCTTTTTGTTTTATATTTTGTAGCTCCAGCGACATGTATATACAGTATGTGGCTTCCTGATAAGAACACACGGTTGTTCTTGCTGTCATTTAGTAAAAGTGCGCGTGTCATTTGTCCGGTGTGCAGGTCAGAGGTGCCGACTATATTGTTTTCACAATCGTCCAATTATGTTGAACAGCGTCGCCCGGTGTGGGGTACATTTTTCCCACCAGAACAGACCTGCAAAATATGCTTTAAGTTTTGTGCATGGGGAAGCCTTAAAAATGTGTTTCTCCAAAGAATAACAGCAACAAAGGAATGAAACCGTTTCTAGAGAGCCTTTGCCATGCTTGCTCGGACCATAAAAATATTTTGCAGCACAAAAACTATGATCATTGACACACACAAAGCAGTCAATTGATTTTCTATTTAGGGTCGCAGAAACAAGAAAACAAAAGAAAAACATTTGTCCGCGATGAAGACAACACGTTTCGAATCAATAATACATAAATTACAGTAGCCAATTATGATCAAATTCAATTATCATTCATTAAAGATGCAACAAGCAAGAGAGGCAAAGTATGCGGGCGGCCGGCCGGCTGGGCGTCATGAAGGCGTGCAGGGGTAGAAGAAGGCAGGGGAGGACGAGCGTAAATGATTCATGGTTTGATATCTTTTCTGTATAATGGGCTCCTCCGGGGAGCTGCTGGGGTTCTTCTGTAGCTACAGAACTGCTTCCCTTCCTCTCACTCTACCTTGGCGCCACTGCCCAAGATTTTTGTGTTTTGCCTACCATGAAAGGCGGCCGAGCAAACACAAGTACGCGACTTGATTCCACATTGTCGAACAAAATATCAGGGGGCACACAAAGGAGAGGAAATAGAAAAATACTTCAAGGGAGAAAATTCCGGAGGTACAAGAGATGCTTCTAAGGGGAATAAGGGCGCATCCTCCTCCTTCACCAGCCAATCACCCCCCACTCGCCCACGGAGAGACAGAGAGGGAGGGAGGGGAAAAAAATGAAGAATTAACGGTGTAACGTGTTGGGCTAATCATAACATAGACAGTTTAGTGCCATCTTGCATAATTAAATGCTTTGCACTAACCACCTAATGCATACTAATTTGGAACAATCCACTCGAGGAGTTGGCAGACCATGAAGCTCCCTGCAAAAGGAGGTGCTCGTTTCTCCCAAGTATGTGCGAGTGTGTTATTTGAGTCACACATCCACACAAACGCATGCAGACGCACACGCCCACACAAAGGGACATTTGAAGGGAGGCTAAGGCGCTAAAGGGCAGGCGGTGGACTTGGGAAAAGGTCAAGCATTATTACAACACGACTAAATAAACAGGCCGCTCATCGCCCGCAGCATCGCCGTGGTGGACGCTGCGAGTAGACACCTAAACGCAGCACGAGTCCCTCCATCACTCTATAACGGAGATTCAGATTCATCACTCGCCTTTATCCACATATTCGTCCAGCTCCAAAGACAGCTGACACGAGGATTGTCATATCCTGCCTCGATTTCTTTTCTGCTGGCTTTATTGCTCTGTTCCTCCCAGCATTACACACTTGCGTGCGTGCGTGAGGGAGGGGCGGAGGGAGGCTGGAGTTGAGCTTTAAAGCACATTAATATTAATTGCAGCACTAGCGGGGGAGATAACACAGACACGGTGCCCCAGCGAGGCAGTCCTTGCCCCCCCACCCCATTTTTTTTTTGTTCACAGCACCCTTCTGCAGAATGATGAGCATTTCATCTCTGAATCACTTTCATATTAGCAGGGGCTGACCCGTGCCGTCGAGAGGAATTTTTGTTTGTGTGTAGCTACTTTAAGTGGGCGTGTGTGGATGTGTGTGCGCCGAGTGATAAAAAGTCAGAGATGAATTATTATGTTAGCGGCTCCATCAACAGCAGTGGAAATGTGCTTCAAATAACAGAGTGCTTAAACCAAGCTGCTTTTATCTCCCCTACTACTCCTGCCTTGGCTACCTTTTATGTTCTCCACAGTGAGAGCACTATTCATTCAGCTATGAGCTCTGCTAAATATGGATTCAATCTGCTGTTGGGGAACAGAATAGGACTGGGACAATTTACGGGGTAACGCAATATCTTTATCGCTACAATGGCTATAGACCAATGATCAGATACTGATACTGTCGCTATCTGACAACTTAGTAATAGCAAGTGAGGGCGGGGGGTGCACTTAATGGTGAGTACTTACTACTGTGATGTGAATCTCTGTATGCTCAGAGTGTTCACTAAATCATGTCCTAAAACGTGTCAAATCATTGAACTCGTCTTCCTGATCACCACCCAACGTATAAGTAAATTTAAATTTCACTACCAGTTGAAGTTTACGGTCAAACTAAACATAAGCCAAAGAGAATTGCACAGTGTTCATTTAAAACACCCACACGAGCATTACGCTAATACACAATATAAACCGACATGGACCTGAAACCGATGGACAAGCAGTGCATCAACACGTAGGGGAAAAAAAAACAATTCAACAATAAACACAGGCATGTATTCTTTATCCTCTGCCAAAAACAACTGATATTACTGCAGTTTACTGAGCCATTTACGGTGGTTGTGAAAGTCTTTGTCTCGCCTTTACTTCCTGGTAGCCAAGTCCTTACACCAAAAGACGTCGCAATGAATGAATCAGAATTACGTTTTATTGAAATATTTTGTTACTATATATTTAATGAAGTACGGTACTGAAGGCTGGAGCAGATTGAGGGCATTTGCATTCATTTCAAATGGGGAAAATTATTTGAGATAAGAGTGTTTTGAATTTTAAGCATAGTCAAGGAATGACTTCAAGTCATATCTCAAGGCGCCACTATGTATATTTTATAACTCAAACCTTTTTAAAGCTTTCAGTGCATGGATCTATTTTTTATCTATTTATTTATTTGAGCACTACTGCCATAATATAGTAAAACCCCCGCTGTTCGTGGGGAAGAGGTACTGAGCTTGGCCAAAAATTGCAAAATAAGAGATCTAATTGATGCCCATGATATTTTTGTAATATATAATTACCGATTGTCGAGCAATAACAAAACCTTTCTCATTTGTTACCTTGATTTTTAATAGCAAAGCAAAAACATAAAAATGAAGCAAAGACGATGGAACTTGCGCAAACAACTCGTGCTAAACTTAGCTATGTTCCAACATACAAAGATCTTAGATCAGTCAAGATCGCTTCAACACACTTCTTTCACTAATTACTACTTTTGTATTAGTCAGCGCTTTGGCGCCATCTTGCGGCATATTAGGGTGGAAAAAAAAAAAACAAACAAACACACGCCAAGCATAAAAAATACAAGCATTTTTCAGTGTGGATAGATACCGCAGGGGAAAAAAATGTGAGTTGGTGATTGTTTGAAGACAGAACTGAAAGTAGGCTTGGGCTTCCTGTCCTGATAACTCCTTTTGATTTTGGTCACTACAATCTTGATGTAAAATTGTCATCTCTCAGCACGGCGTCCACACAGTCACAGCCACTTTTCATCAGCCCCAAACAAAGGAGATGGGGGAAGAACTGATTTCTATTTCGACTACGGCGATTGCAAAATTTCCTCTCACCGGCGACATGGCAACAACCGGACACCATTGTTTCGAAGCTGTAACTCGCTCTGCCGTCGTCACGATTGAAGGTATGAACATTATGTCAATTAATGATAAAGGCTGTGCGGTGTCGGCTACATCATTATTATCAAAGGGCAAACATCACAGAATGGGCGACACACATTGGATTCAAGAGCTGACGCTTGATTATAAAAATGAGTCCTTTCAGTGAACAGCCTGATTTACATCAAAACAGTAAAAATTAGTCACTCCAATAAACTATGAATAGCGCTGATTCATGTGTAACGACATTTATACTGCAAAGGCAATCCTTCCACAACACCATGAGCAGGTATCAATACAGGTTGCACACTTTTGCGAGCCATTTTCGATTCCCCCCAAAAGACTCATCAATGCCCCATTACCAAGTCAAATCAGGTGGTGCTGCAGAGCTTTGCAGGGAATAAGGACTGCAAGCAAACACCCCCACACACACACACACACACACAAACCACAGGATTCACTCATGATGCCTGGAAGGTTTTCCTCAAGCCTCTGCGCAGGATCACAAATAGCATGAGGAGGTAAGGTGAGGAGAAATCACTGCTGGCCAAATACCTGAGAGAGTTTTCTGGCTAGGGAAGAGCAGAGGGAGACGTGCAAGCGCATCTCTCGGGCGCTCTTCTTAAGCTGCCAACCAGATTTCCATCTCCTGGGGCCGCTAGTCACACATTATAGTTTCTCATTTCACATGCCACAAACAATTAAAGCACGCCTTGCAATCCCCATTACCCATGAGCTCCCTTAGTGCTAATTAGCTTACAAATACAATACGCTCGCAATCTCAGAGAAAACCATGACCTCTACCGCTCCACATTTATTTATCTACAATAAACTGCCAAAGAAAGGCTTGCATTTTTATCTCTCCGCAACAGAAAGTACAAGGCGGATGAGGCCGCTGTAATGGAAGCAGTCGCACTCGAAAGGTAGACTGAAGCCATCAGAGAGAAGAGACAGAAATATAGAGGACATGTCCGTTTTTGTTTTCTGCGCCGCTTGTCATCTTTTTTACAGCAGCAGGGGCAAGACAAATGAAACTCTTGGGAAGAGTCAAAAGCAGTCTTGTTTTATGTTCAATTTTTCACAAGCTCTCAGTTTGCTAATGGAAACGCTGGAGTGTTAAATACAGAGTGTAACAGGGCGGGCGGAAGAAGCAGGTCTGCTTGGTTCTCAGGGGAGGGGCCTGTGACCATTGCTGGGGAAATCTCATCCTCTGTGACCAAGCACATTGAGGACTGAAATTTAAACTGCTGTCACAAGACTTACTTTTGCTTTTTATTGGATTGAGACACCATCTCTTGCAGATAGCGAGCTATCACTGGCTTCATAATGATCAGATTGTTTGCTTTGTGTCTTCAACCTGCAACAGCGCTTTGTGAGAGCTCAATCGCACGTGTGAAATCTGCAAAGGCTTCACCCTAAATTGAGCACCACAGCAGCTGCCAATCATTTATAAAATCAAGACCTGATCGAGAGGAACCCTGCGGGGCGGTCCCGTTGGAACGGTTTCAAACGAGGCAAGCATTTAATCAAGTTCGGTTAGAGGCATATAATGAGCTTTTAGAAATGAAGTGCAGTGTTCACGCCACACCCTGGCCAAGTTTGCAGGCAGACTAGCAAAGTAAGCAAGTCAGTATGTGATTACATTTGATGAACTCTCCACTGCGTTTATGTTGACATGAGCATACTTCAAATCAGCAAGCTGAAGGCACTTGATCTTCTTTTATGTGTCATGTGCATTTAATGTGATGAGGTTTAATTGGGCTGCACACTCAACTTTCGGTTCTGACTGTTAAAAAAAAATGTCTACCGTTGCAATAAAAAAAATAAATAAATAAATAAATAAATAAATATATATATATATATATATATATATATACATACATATATAGAGAAAGAGTGAGAGAGAGAGAGGAAAAAGTGCAAAAGAAGAAAAGAGGAGGAGAAATGGGCAAAAGAAAAAGGTATGCAGATTTCTATGAGCCATGTCAACATGCTATTAATTAACTCTTGCAAATACGTTTCTAAGCAACAGAAGACGACTGCATTGGGTATTTAGCTTTGCTGAACTAGCAACTATTAGAATTGAGGCATAATGTCATGTAACTAAATGCACCCATAGGCAACCTGGTCTAGTTTGTTTGCGTCGCAACAAGTGCAAATTCACGCACTGGATAGGAATATTGCGATATTGAGAGTATATATTTAATATGCATGTACCTATTTTATTCTTATCAAATGAAAGAAAAATGTGCCTCAAGGCATTTACCTAATTGATTTGAATGACTTACAATTTTAAAATAATAACTCATCTTACTTATGATAATTAATGTATAATTTATTCGGCTCACAAGTGACCATCATAACATACCAGGTGCCTCTTGAACAACACATTTCAGGCATGGCCATGCTTGACCCAACTCTTGGATTAAGCAGAAAACAATTAGTCAGGTCTGGAAAATGAAGCAAAAGGATGCCGAAATAAAAAAGTAACTGCTGTGGTGTTACTATCTCAGGCACTACATTAGCTTAGCAAGAGCGTTAACCCAATACCCTTAAAATGATGATAGGCGAGTACCGAGACCAAATATCTGTATCGGGCCAACACTGGCCATATTTCAAGGTATTTCCAAGGCATTCCTGTCAACCTCTCAAATGTCCATTAAGATGCAATTTTGGTAAGTATATGTAAATCAATTTCTGCATGGTTGAGATTTAAATTCCATCTGTGTCCGTCTTCGCATCCCGTTATTTCTATAACTATATGTATGCTTCATATTAATGCTTGAAGTGCATTATTAGTGCATTGTTAGCAAAATATATGCATTCATTTTCTAACTCAATTTGGGAGGCACGCTTTCCTCCATTAAGGTATTTGTTGCATATAACTTACTTATTCCTTTACCTGCATCCGTTGACTGAGAAAAATACAATGTTGTTATTATTCAGAGCATAAATAAGATCGATTTTTCCAGCTGAATGCAGCAGAGGAAACGTAGCACTTTTACTTTTGTGTATTTCATAGAGTGCTATAATTCACCTGCTGCCCATTTTTGGTGAAAAATTTTATTTTTCTTCTGAATGCTTGTATTTTATTTTTAAAACGTTTAATATTTTTCCTTATTTTGAATAGGTTAAAAAATGCATATTATGATCAACTTAGAAGAAATACGTGTGATAAAATCGGTCAGCATCTGTCAGCCCTATTTTCCAAGTTAAACATTAACAGTTGAACCTGTATTCTTTTGCACTTTAATTTATTTTGAAAAAAGACTCAAGGACTTTCCAGTTTTATTTTACTCGTTTGGTAATTTATGAGGGATTAATCCTAAATAAGTCTGAGAGGTTTGTGTTCCAATTTGAACTTTAAATTCTCAATTGCAGAGTCACTGTTCTTCCTTTTGACTTCTTTCAAACTATTTAACATTAGTTTAGTAGACATTTTATGCATCAAAAGCACTCGTGGTATCGGTTACTTGGTATCGATGAGTACTCAAGATTTGAGTACCATACTCGTAACAATATCGAAAAACCCTAATATGAACAATAGAAGGTTATATGGTACGACAATCTATATTGACCTAAGATACATAACGTAATATCACTCGGCACTATTACGGCGAAATTATTTGTCCGTATACATAATCTAACGACATTCGAGGCCGTACTCCCGCATTCCCATCCAGCACTTCAAATTTTCTACATTTGACAAGACGGCCAAATGAGACGATGAGCCTCCTGGTGTGCTTCGCCTCAAGCTAAGTGAGTGTGAATCCTACATTTGCTTTCTTTGGAGTGCCTGGAAACATGTCTGGCTGAGAGCTAGTGAGGGATAAAAATGAAGAGCTTCACCTTTTGCTGTCTTCTATTTGTCCGTTTGTCCCCAGGGGCTTTTGGGCTGCCTGCGACAACAAAGAGGGGGAAAAGGCGACAAGAAGAGAATATCGCGGCCGTGCAGGGGAAAAAAAACAATGTAGGAAAGCTTACAGGTAAACAGTGTGTGGGAGCTGAGGCGAGCTCTGGTTTCCAACAATCAATCATGACCCACTCCTCCGCAACAACATGTGCCTTCAGTACAAGAGGTACATCGGATCATATTACAGCTACTTTGTTGCGCTATAAATTCATAGCGCTTTGGCTTCCATCTAGGCAGCACTACAAAACCAACATGATGTGCTTCAAAGACTCGCAATGTGGCGGCACTGACAGAAGCCCAAACAAAAGCGAGCAAAGCGAGATTTAACCTGACTTTCAACTCAGCGGATGATCACACGACGCCGCGAGAGCTTTGGGGCGGCTGATGGTGACAGGAGTAATTTGCTACTCCGCTGATTTGAAGAAGGTGTGCTCCAAGGTGACACTCGGAACATGTTTATTGTCATTTTAAAGAGGATCTATGGAATCAATGACAAGAGATCAATGTTGTCTCTCCCACTCCCTCTCTTGCAGCAATATACATAAGCTACAATAACCATCATCTAGCTCACCGATTTCCTGTGTAAGACTCCAAGACGGCTCCTGGCAACAGAAGAGCCTCTCTCAGTGCATCAGTGCACTGGTCACATCTACGACTTCACACATAACACAAGAGGGTGGGGAGAGACTAGAAAATACCTGAGGCAAGCCAAAGCCAGATAGACGGCGCTGGAATCATGCGGCTACAGGAGCGTCTTCATTAGCAAGAGCCGAGCCGCTCATCCTCTCAGTTAATTAGGGCTTGTGCCACTTCCTTCTGGGGCTGGGGAGAGGATGTTGGAGGCTTCATTGCTTTTTATTTCCCAGCCGAACGCCTGGGCTGCTGCTGTGGCTTTATTAACAGGAAATATCCTGCAGATTTACAGCTCTGCAGAAAACATACATTTCAATAATTACTAGAAACTCGTTAAGAAGGACACAATGTAACAAGCGCTCCCTTTTATCTTTTTTTTTTTTTTTCTTAAACCAGTCTCTATCACCAGCACGCCTCTTCCTGAGGATCTCATTTCCATAAAGGTGCCCTTTAATGATTGCATATTATAAACACATTAAAATGTACACTGATTTGCCACAGTCACACTTAGCGCTTCAAACACTTTGAGACCAATCGCCACCCTGGAGGGCTCGGCAAATACTGAGAATGTCACATTTACATTCCACACCATTACTTCAGCAATTCGGCTGTCACTAAACAAAATAGATGAGCACTGTTGTCTCAGCAGAGGAACTGGCTAGACGCGGCATTCGCCGGAATATGAATGAACAAAATGCAAATTAATGGGAGAAAATGTGTGGCAATAGGGGGGGGATCACAAGAGAAGTCCTCTTATTAGCTGTACCCGTGCACGCATATGCTGGCCTGACGCCTGGAATGAGATTGTATCAGCAGTGAAGGTTGTGCTCCGATTAAGGGGGGAAACGCATACAATACAAATCGCAGATTTAAAAAGGCACCGCTCCATAGTTCAATCAATACGTGCAGTGTATTGCCTTCCTGTCTCCTCATCTTGCTTGCTAATGTTTCTTTCACGAGGCCAGCCCACTGCTGGTGACATTATAGCTACAGCACTCCCACAAGTCCCTGATGGATGGGTGAAAATGGCTGGCGTAAAACACAATTAGTACGGTCCATATGGCTGCTAGTGGAGGAGGAGCAGTGGGATCCCACGAGAGGCCCGTTCTTTTGTTACCTGCAATGATCAAACCGTTGTCATCATAATAGAGCCCTTCCAATTGGACTCGCTTAATTTTCAGAGAGAGGGGGGGGGGGGAGCACCAAGTACAACAGATCCTTATATTGTGGTATGACTCTTGGCAAATACATTAAGCAACCTTGGCTGAGAGCTTAATCAATAGCTCGATCATCGTGATTAATGGATCATATTGGATAATGGGGAGATTTAATGTGAGAGCAGCGTAACTTCTTCATTTCAGCGCTCAATCACATTGATTGGTTATAACCACACCTCGACGTTTTTTGGGTGCGGTGGGTTGGGGGGCGGGTGGGGGGGGGGTGATTTGTCGAACTCAATGCACTGATGTGAGAGCAGCAATGTGTTCAACATACGTTAATTTCACACACAGGGGGAAAAAAAAAGAAAAGATGAACTGAGCTGTCGGCGCTCCAAACGTCCGATCTGACAAACATTTTGTTGCCAGAGAAATGCAGACACCTTATAGTGAGTTGGACTGAACAACAGCTTGAGGCAACAGATTTATTACAAATTGATCTATTAGATAGCACTGCTGTGCTTCACTGTTCATACGCTCTCTCTCTTTCTCTCTCCCCTGATGGTTGCCGGGGTGGAAGTGCTACAGTGGCAAATCTAAAGCCAATCCTCAGAACTCATTTTCTCTGTGACGGCTGCTGGAAGTGCGAAGCGGAGACAACATGACCATCCTTAAACCTAGTCGATCCAGCCTTAAGTACCAGCATACTAAACCGGAGGCTCGTTTCACTCAATAGGTGCTTCTAGTCTGCAAAGGTGTGAGCAAGGACAGAGCATCCCCGAGGCAACCCATGAAGAGGACTGTGGACACTGCCCTGGTGCAGGCGGCGGGGCGAGGGGCGCTGGGTTGTTATTTTCTTAGAGCTGCATAAGCCCTGAACTCAGCATTGGCTTGCGTGCTGTCTCCATTAAATCCTAAGTCTGAGGTCTGCCGCTCTGCAAGCACACTGGGCCTTCTGCAAAGTCACAACGCAGCAGGAGATGCGATATCCACTCTGGCAACAGACAGCTGTAAAACCACCAGTGAAAAAATAAAAATAAAACTACATACTACTGATTTGTTCATAGAGTGAAGCCCTGCTATTCTTGAGGAATAGGGACCAAGTTCCGGCACACATAGCAAAACAGTATTGAAACACCCTGAAAATGTTTATAATTGCCTACACAAACTACAATTCCAGTGAAGTTGCAACAATGTTTAACACAAAAATAAAAACAGAATTCCATCATTTGCAAATCCTTTCAACCCATATTCACTTGGATACACTACAAAGGCAAGATATTTAATGGACAAACCAATGAAAGTCATGGTTTTGTTTTGTTTTTTGGGGGGCAGGGGGGGGGGTGATATTCACTCGCATTGAAATTCATGCCAGCAAAAAGTTGCAAAAAAGGTCAGTTTGGGGCAACAAAAGACGTTGTGGAATTATCAAAAGAAAAAAAAGATGCCACAACTGAACAGGTTAACTGAAAACAGGAAGGAGGGTGTCAAGGACTCAGTTGAGGGCTATGACCGAAAATGTTTCTATCATTGAGGTTTTAAACATTTTATTTTGTATAACGATATATAATATACAAGTATATTGTAAAACCATTTTCCCCACGATTACTGTTTATTAACCAATTATTGTTTAGTTGGTACTGTATTGTTTTGTGAAGTGTTTTTACTTAACCTTTTTGAAGCCGATTCCGTTACCGATTCACTGATTGTTTTCCAAAGTAAAAGTAGATTCTTGCAAATGTTATTTGAACTAAATGAAAAAGAAAATCAGTCTGCTTGCATTGAAGGAATACAGTAATCACAGAATAATTACTGTTGAGACAATTTTAAGGTAAACAATGGCTATAAATAAATCCTTTATTCATTTATCAAAATAGTTGTCAATTAATTTCATAATTGATTAGTTGTTTCATAAACCTCTGGTTCACAAGCAAGGATTGGGCTAAATTCACCATAAAACAATATTAAAGGCCTGTGACCTTCGATCCCTCAGGCAACACAATATTGCCACGTGGGCTCAGGAACACTTCAGAAAACGACTGCCAGATATCACAATTCTTCACAACTACAAACGCAAGTCAAAGCTCTACCATACAAAGCGAAAACCACAGATCAACAACACCCAAAAAACGCGGCTGGCTTCACTGGACCCAAGCTCATTTTAGATGGACTCAAGTGGAATAGTGTGCTGTGGTCTGACGAGTCCACATTTCAAATTGTTTGGGGAAATCATGGAAAACACTATCTGGATTGTTATCAGCACAAAGTTGAAAAGCCAGTGAACACGATGTTGGAGGGGTTCGAGCCCATAGCACGAATAACTTGCACGTGTAGAGGCAACATAATACAGGTTTTGGAGGAACAGAGTATTCTGCCATCCAAGTAACGACTTTCACGCGGATGTCCCCGGTTATTTGAGCAAGACAATGCCAAGCCACATTCTGCATGCGTTACAACAGCGAGGCTTTGTAGTAGAAGAGTGCAAGTACTCGACTGGCTCGCCTGCATTCCAGACCTGTCTCCCATTGAAAAAGTGTGGCACAATATAAAGCGCGAAATACGACGATTGAGACCACGGACTGGAAGCAAGCAGTCTAACAACAAAGCTCCAACATCTTCAGTTCCCAAACGCTTATTGGGTGTCGTTAAAAAGAAAAGGTGATGTGACACATCATAAAACAATGATTTATAAATTACATTGATAACTGTTTTGCAAGTGTAAAAATGGAGTTCAATCGGGTCAACAGGTCAGTGTTTGCTGGTCATTCCAAAAACAAAGAGGAAACTCTGTGCTTTTGCAGTTGCTGCCCCAAAATTGTGGAATGAGATGCTCTTGGATTTTAACTCCGTTTTAGAGGTTGATTTTTATTTTAGTTTTTTTACTATTTTCGAAATTGGTGTTATTATCTTTGTTTTGTATCGATCATAGTTTTTATTTTCTTCCTTGACATGTTATACTGAGTTCAGCTTTGGCCAACAGTGTTGTCATTAAATTATATTAATAAAGTTGGATTGGAATAAGAAATTTAAAAAAAAAACATCAAACGTGTACTCACCCACATTTTTGATCATGAATGTACATTGGTAGCTCACTTTGCTGTGTAGATTCTGTTCTTCTTTTATCTATTTATTTAATTCGCTGTATTGTACTGAACATCCTGGACGGAGATATGAACGTGTCATGACATCGTAATATGTTCAATTTCCTCTTCAACCGTTGTCATTGCGAGTCACTTTTTGTGGCGGCATCACAAAACATAGGAACTCCTAAGAAGCCAGTCGGAATAATGCTTTATGTGGTCGTTCAGCAGGTTTTGTGCGATTTTATGAAGCCTCTTGTGATGTCACACATGACAACGAACTAAAAATCATAGACCTCTGAGCGAGATTTTTCAAGTCGGGGTCCAAATGGGCCATCGTGGGGGCATTCAAATCTTATGCTTTCACTCAACTAAACAAGATCATTGCTGGATTATTATCACAAACAAGGCAGAGTTAACATTAGTGTTTATAAGGGTTCAAACATATCAATGGGAACCTTACAGGGAGGGACACAAAGAGACAAAAGGTCCTCTTGTGCTGGTGCTCAGCAAACAGAGCAGGTGATGTAGCTTGACGTGACAATATAGATTGCCGCTGAAAACTACTGCTGCTGTCAATCGAAACAATGAGAGCAGGGAGAAAAGTGCAGCGATCTATTGTGCTGCGAGCCTTTAATCACCTCCATCTTTCAACTGCGCCACAGCAAGGAACACGTGCGGAGAAAGGGGCCTTTTGTCTTGCGGAAAGAGTAAATGTGTGTCGCTGGTAGAGCGGGAGAAAAGGGATTCATCCTAAAAGATGTAGAAATATTGGAGAGAGAAAGTATGTCTATGCAAACGTCTTCAGGCAGGCAGCTGCAGGGGCTGTGCGCGGTAAAACACTGGTATGCATTGTTTGTGTTTCTGCACTGCGAGCACCATGCCGTGTCATTAGATGAGGCAATCTCTTACCTAATAAGTACTGACACCCACACAACAGCAAAGCGCTCCTCCTCATCCTCATCGTCTTACCCCATCCCAGCCCCCCGCCCTTTTTCTCCATCTCCTCAGGGGCCAGCCAGCTGATCCTACACCATTTCATTTTCTGCCTTGACTGAGATGGCAAATGGCTGACTGTTTTTTTTCTCCCCCCCCCACATCACCGCAGTTTAATTGCACTACTGTTTACCGTTGCTTGACAGATTTTTTTATAAAAACGTCTGTCATCTGCATGAATTCGTTCAATAAATGTTGAATCTGTGTCAATGTAGTGATACTGTTGCGATTGCAAATGTTAGTTGATGCTTGATTTCTACTTTTCAAAATCACTCATGTGGATGAAGCGGAAGAGATTTACGGCATGCTGCTCACACAATGCGCTCTTGTATGCTAATTATATGCACAGGACAAATCAAGTCAGCTCATCTCTGCAGTATGCGGCTAAGAGGCTTAAAAACAGCAAAAAATGATTACGCCAGGTTTTTTTAAATAGTGGCAGGGGCAAAAATGCAAAAAAACCAGACTCATTGATATCTGTTGATTGGTCAATTAATAAGAATTGCCATTTATGTTTTATAGTGGGAACTGTCTAGCTGCCTCACATGAGCAGTTTGTTCTACAATGAGCCCCCACATATTCAATGTTCGATTTCACAAATTTACCAATTTGCCTTTTTCTTTTTTTTTTTTTTGAAACGTCTGATTGGTTTATTCTGCTGAACACAGCCATATCACCGTTGAATAAAGGGTGTGCAAACTTGTGCAACCACATTATCTAAGTTGTTTACTTTTGCTTTCTCTCTCCAAAAGATTTCTACCATATAAATAACTGTTTGAAATGCATTGTGTGAGCGAGTGTGTGAGTGTGTGTGTGTTTGTGTAAGAAACATCAGTTTATTCTGTACTATCTAGGTTACACATATTGGTAACACAAAAAAAAAGGGTTTTCTTTGGTACAACTGTGGAACCGCAAAGCTGGGCCTCAATCAAACTCGGCTGAGAAATGAGACAGCTCTTACGAGAGGTGAATGGAAACTGACAAAGAAGACACAACACATCCAGTATCTCGCCTCCACCGACTTGTTGGGATGAGTCGGGAGAAAATGGGCTGCCGGTGATGGCTGGAGTGACGGGGAAGGAGTGTTGCTGTTCTTGCGTCCTATCTGCCAGTGTGGCTTGTGAGTGTCAGTCCAATATCTTAAAACAACACATGCCAGCCTTTTGCTGCAGCCAATTACCAAGCTCTTGGCACAAAAAAAAACAGAGAGCTTCACTTCTTGTGTGAGCCACCAGTGAGTTCTGACAAACAATAAACATGCAGTATTAAAAAACATTGGACCTTTCTTCATAACATGCAGCAGGGAGTCGTCCACTGGCCTCTATTTTTTTTTTCCACACTTCTCCACTTCCATCGCCTTTGAACGCATTGAGCGGTGTGCGGAGGGCCATGCTAGCTTTCAGTGAAGTTTCCGTCTCACGAGACATTGAGGTACGATGTTTTTCACCTCGCAAAGACTTGTGTGAGATTTTTTTTTTTTTTTTTTAATCACTAGCGTGTACATGTGTATTTTTTTATATTTTGGCCGCAGTCGTATGTCGCGCTTGTGTGCGTGTGTTTGTGGAAGTGTCTGTCTGATGGCGGTCAGATGAGTGCTGCCGTTTTAAGGGTTTGAATTTGATTGACGTTTCTCAAAGGTTTGAGCACACGCACAGAGCTATTTGAGCCGCGACAAATTAAAACACATTGGTGCGACATTATCAAGTGTTCACATTTTAAAATGATGAATTCAGCCATATGTTCAGAACCAATAGAGACATGAAAAGAAGTTTAATAACGAGACGCCACTGAATGGTAATGCCCCCTGGCGATTATTCGTCACCAAACAAACAAAGCTATTACGTCCATAGTAGGCATCATCTTACTTTTCCTACCTGTTAGCATGTGTTATGTTACTAAGTGGCGCTTGGATAAGCTTTCATTTTTATACTTTATGTTTTATTTATTCACCCGTCTATATGATAAATTGAGTGAGTCATTAAGAAGTGTCGTCCACCTTTACAGACAGTATCAAGTTTCATAACACAAAGTCATATGCAGGAAGTGGCAAAGCTACTGATTTGGTTGCATTATTGTTGTAATCTGCACTTTAGTTTGTGCCTTGACAGTATCATATATAATTATGTTTACACCACACCTGTGTGGCCGAATTATGTTGTCATGCTGAACGCTCTCCAAACAGCATGTCAAAATATTTTGTAAGTTTATACATGCAATTAATTGGAGTAAATAAACTGTCAGTCATAGTAATTAACTCATTCACTGCCATTGACGGGAATAGAAGGTAAAAAGCTTATACATATATATACACACATATATATATATACATATACACACACACACATATACTGCGTGTGTGTATATATATATATATATATATATATATATATATATACACACACGCAGTTCTGAATGACGGTTGACTGTGTTGGTTTTTCACGGGAAAACCTTTTCACGCTCCTACCAGCATAATTTCAAAGTGTATACAAAACACCCTGAGAAGCCAGTATATCAACTAGGCACCTTGCTTTGAAACACAATAGCCTTGCATAAAGTGCAATATCTATTTTACAATACAGGCTTCGCCACACCAACGCCTTTATTACACCACCTTGTGCAGAGCCTGACATAGCTCGGAGACCGCAGCCAGGCATTATAATGGGCAATCATCTTGGCCATTCATGGCAGTGAAAAAAATATCCTGTGACGGCATGCGGGTGAAAAACAGCAAGAGGCAATCTGAACGCAGCGTGTCAATGTTGAATTGCCGAGTGTGTGTAATGACAAATCATCCTACAAATACTTTGAGTGCCAGACTGTAATGAAAATGGATTTTTTTTTCCCCTTCACATTTTTCTGTCCTACATATTATCGCTCACAGGGAGCTGGCGTTCCTCTAACACACATTAGCCATTAAAGGGAAATAACTGAGGCTATTTCTCTTACGGTTAATCTGCAAGCGCTGGGATACATTAACATTCGGTGAACGGGGAGTGTCACTCGTCATTTTTACCACTGCTGTGTTTGAGCTCAATTTGCAACACTATAAAACACCCTGACCTCCTTTAACCCTCAAACTAGTCAGATAATGAGGACACCCCCCTCTTAAAGACACTGCAGTAATACAAAAAAAACATCATAATAGAACTCTGAATAATAACCTATAAAATGACTGTCAAATGACTCTCGCAACTGTTTCATTAACAGCTCCAGACATTAACCATTTAGATCCGCAACAAGCCTGAGCAGGTGCCTTGAGATGTATTGGCGAGTATGGGCGATTGGAAAACAGTCCAACAACATGTCCACACTAGGTTGTTTAAGAGCGTTAAACAATTTAGTGTTGAAGAGAGGGGTGATTTACTAAGAAATGCTTTTAGACTTTCAGATCATTCAATTTCATGACAACGTATTGAGTAGAGAAATTATTTAATGTAAACAAACCACCTTCACATTAGGCTCATCAATAGTATTAGCCAGCATAGACGCCGTTAATAAAAAACTTGCACTAATCAAAATGGCTTCACTGAAGGTCAAACAAATATTAACACTAGCACTTTACACAAACTGCAACTCATCTTTTGCCCTTTACACAAAATGAATGTTAGAGAGTTGAGGCAAATTGTAACATCAAAGTAGACAAGTTATTTGTGGCCGCATCAGAAGAAAACCAGTGTGCTTTCATGGAGGAGGAGAAGCATTTTAGGACTGCCAACAAAATAGGACGTCACAAAGACAGACGAGGAAACACTCAATGTATGAAACCGAACAAGACCACCGAAATTCCAGCAGATGCCACCAACGTAACACTTAAATTATTTGTGGACTGAACACAAAAACTGTGACAATCTGAGATTTTCAGCAAATAATGGCAGATGCACGGGCATGCAACTGAGGAAAGGTTCCATCAGCTGCACATTTTTCCATTTTAGAGCTGCTCAGAATTATTTGAATAACACTGGTCAACATTTTTTACTCCATTTTTAAACAGGGATTCACGTTATCTTTTCTATATTGATTCCTTTCAATGATTCAGAATTTCTCTCGCTAGCACATCAGGTTTCCATAATTATAATAATATGTATACACATGTAATACAGTAATATATATTGTACAAATGGGACAGTGTATATTAATCAACTCTTGCATAATAAATACGGCCGATTATGACTCTTGGCTAGTTTCAACAACGGGTAGAAACTCGTGCAGCCACAGTTTAGCACCTGCAGGCTATCGGACTCTTGTTCACGCCGCAAGACATGCTCTGTTCCCGCTTGAGTTTATTGTCACATTTGGCCGTTAATGTTTAACGGCGTTACAGTCTTTCAAAATGCATGGGGATTAAAAATTTTTTAAAAAAACACTCGCCATTCCTCTGGCCGATTCACTTAGAGTAAACGCAGTGGAGTCCAAAATCTGAAGACGCTGATCTGAATATGCGTAGGCTTGATCCAACATGGAATGATGCTTCCAAACCAAAATATAAACTACACACAGGAAACAAAAATAATACAGATTGTGCTGTGAAAGTGAGGAGATAGCCATTAATATTATATTATATTATATTATATTAGTATTAGTATTAGTACTATTATTATTTTTATTATTATTATATTAGTATTACTATTAGTATTAGTATTAGTAGAGAGATTGGTATCGTTTGAGTTAGTGAGATAGTACTAAGATCGATTCCCAAACTTGAAACATTTATAGAGTTGATACTTGATTCATTGGAGGCACGGTATTTACAGTATTGTACATCAAAGGAAATCGGTACTGACAATGACAAGATGAAGCAGCAGCACCAGCCGATCAGATTTGTGCAATGTCTAACCAGAACGAAAACAGCTTATAAAAACGGGCAATTTGGTTTTAAAATCTGGGGTTGACAAGTGTGCAGGAGCAGACGGTGCTCAACTATGGAGGCTCCACTGGATGAGACCCACTCACAATTCAACCAGAGGGACCAATGTGTTCACAGAGAAGCGCTTCTTTGGTAATCTATCCAAGATATGGCTAAAATGTAACATTCCCGATGCTCTCCTCGAGCTAAATGCAGATAAGACATCTGAAGCTGCTTATTTTTAAAAGAGACAGGAGGCAGCCTTTTGTGCACATATCTGATTTAAAAACAAAAACTTTGCCCATCTGATCTGACAGTTTGCATTGTAGTTGTTTTGTCCTTATTATCCTTCTAAATGATACACTCCTAAATACATACAGCTGCAAGATAATACTTTTGACTTTTACAATGTCGCCAAATATCACTGAGAGCCCAGCGTTTGTATCTAAAAAGGGGTTGCATTGGCATTGTTCCAAGAATCAGGGGGAGCAGATCTGCGGCGTGTGTGTGAGTGTGCGTGGGCGTGTGCGTGTGTGTGTACATGTGAGTGTTGATCTGCTTTACACTCATGCAAATTAAAAAATACGTACAAGGTTATATATCCTCCAACCCATTTTCTATCAATGTTTACTCATTAAGGCGCCAGATGAGCTTCAACCTATTCCATCTGATTTATATTAAGAGTTGGGTAGCAACCTGGACTGATTAGGGCAGATATGGACAACCAACCATTCTCTCACTCAGACACACGCATGCACGCACAACACTGGACAATTTAGCATATTCAATTAACCTAAAATGCACGTTTATGGAACGAGAGGATGAAAATAGGTTTTCTCACCCTGACCATCTGACTTCAAGGCAGGTGTGCTAACCACGAGGTCACCATGCTGCCTGATTATATGAATTCATGAATAGAAATTTCATTGAAGACTCACTTAACATGTTTTTGGGGAATGCAAAGGAAGCTGGAGTACCCAGAAAACTCCCACAAGTATGGGGCGCTCAAGCAAACTCCACACAGGGAGACCAAGGCAGAGATTCGAACCCCAAACTTCAGAACTGTGAAAAAGTTGTGTTATCCACCAGACCACTATGCTTCCCCTTGATGATGATACAAGCTAAACCATCACAAACTTGTGAAAGGAACATTCCTGTTCTAGTCTTACTTCTTAAGTTCTGATGTTTTCAATTTCACAGTTTGCCAAGAGACAAATGTCCCAACTATCAATGGCTCAGATAAACAGCCTGTTTTACCAACTGTCAAATGATCTTTTTTGTATACCTTTGCACATAAAACTTGTAAAGAAAGCAGCTCTGAACTACAAGCTTGGCATGAGTATAAACACAAGCGTGGCACACTAAAAGCAGCATGATAGCATTTGGAAGCTAACATTTCCATGAGGTAATGACAATAGCTCAATGGGCTCCGACTACTCCTTGAAACACGCGCGCGCAATCACGCACGCGCGCGCACACACTGCACGGGGTCATTTCAAATGGGAAGCGCTCTCTGTGCTGCACTCTCGCTGTTCTAGTACATGTTGAAAACAAAAACATTGTCTTAACAAGAGCCGTGAGCTCTTTGCAGCGTGTTGCTGACGTTAAACGGCGTGAAACGAGCTGTTCGCACCCAGACAGTACGCCGCTCCCGACTGGCATTCCCAATCAGTGCTAGCGGCTGCTGCTAACCGGCTAGCCGCGTTAGCGCACTGATAAGCCCGGTCTTCATGCTAACGGGGAAATTAGCCGAGCGGCTAGCTGGTTGACGTTTCCAAACAAACCACATTGCACCGCAATATTTGGCACGTTTTTTCCACAGGATCACTCATGGTAAGCAAAAGAAAGAGGCTCACGGGGTGCGCTCAGGGCACTTACCTTGGATAGCTTGATCTACAACATCTGTGATTTGTTTGATGAGAGGCTGCAACAACAAACAATAGCGGCGAGCAAAGCAAAGCGGAGCGGAGCAGCGGCGGGGGCAATTAGCCAACGTTAGTTAGCCAAGTTGTCGCCACTGCACACAACCGCAATGCCACCTTGTGTGTCTTTTTCTCGCCTTGCTCGTGAACGCACCACGTTTGGGGCAACGCTGTCATAAATGATGGAGTTGGGATTCAAAGAGGGACTAATGGTAGCCGGGATGCTCGGTTTGGTGTGTGTGAGAGGCACTCAGCGTGACAGCATCCTTCTTCATGTTGGGGTGAGAACAGTCGGGGGCTCTCAAAGTTCAGCCGGTAAAATGTCGTCACCCACTGGCCGAAAGGGAGAATACCACAACACGTCGTAAGCGACGTAACCCCTGTCGTGTACGTAAATCGGAACGTGTAGGAAATCACATTAAGTGTACTATATTTTGAGAGCACTTGAAAAGAAGAACCGCAGCTGTAAAAGTACTGTACAGTATACCCATACACAGGGGAGCTGAGAAAATTATTAAGAATATAAAAAAAATGCTAGAGCGGCTTCACTGAGGCAACATAGATTTCTGACAGGGTTCCAAGCACCCCCTAGCCCCGATGTAGCGCCATCGCTGGTTTCAAGTCAATCGTGTTCGTACTCGAGGACAGTCTGATGGTGTGGTCCATTGACATATTTTCATTATACCCTCCCAAAATAGAGAACATTTTTAAATAAAAAAAATCTCTCTCTCACTCTCTCTCTCTCTCCTCTCTCTCTCTCTCTCTTATATATATATATATATATATATATATATATATATATATATATACATATATATATATAATTTTTTAATTTAATTTTGTATGTGTATGTATTTATTTATTTTTACAAATCCCAGAAATTCTTCAAAAACGCTCATATGCATTCAATATACATTTTCCATGGAAAAACAGGTGGAGATATGGGAAAAAATCAGGAAAATCTTTTAAAAAATATCCAAAAATGAAAGAAAGAAATAAGCAAACGTGTGTTGCGAGTGTCCTCGTTCAGGAGAGACGAAGCAGGAACGGATAACACATGTGAATCCACTGGTGTCGAATTTCAAATATGCAGAGATCAAATGTAGTTTTAAGTTATAATATCACCAATCACCACTACAGAGCAGAGATGTTTTAATTGCGCTTACACTGGGTGTTATACTGCCCTACATTAAAATTTGAGAATATCTTCGGGCAGGGTACAACCTGGACTAGTTGCCAGCCAATCGCAGGGCACAAAAAGCCAAACAACCATCTGCGCTTACACTCACACCTTGGGCCAATTTAGGGAGTTCACTCAACCTACCATGCATGTTTTTGGAATGTGGGAGGAAACTGGAGTACCCGGAGATAACCGAGGGAGACCCGGAATCAACCCCCACACCTCTGCACTGTGAGGCAGATGTGCAAACCAGTCAACCACCATGCTGCCCCATTTGAAATGATTTTCCGGACAAACACAATACCACAATAATATGTACTTAATGGTTTCCTTACCAGCAGCTTTGTTCCGTCCTTGAATAGTAATTTGAATACAAGATAGCACTTTTTACTGGTAAAAGCAAATACATTTGAAGTTATTTTGATGTTCGCTTCAACCTTTGTATGATGGGTCAGATAGTGGGTCGTTTATGCATGTATTGAAAAATGTATTGTTAAAATTAGATATATTAAAGGGACACTTGATTGTGTTGAACATTGGCACTTATATGAGTTATATGAGTTCTGTGTCTAGAAATAATGTCTGCACTAAAATTCAACCCCGTATCTGTGGTGATTTAAGGGCTTTTTTGCGATGACTCAAGGCACAGATTAGCACGTCTCCTTTTGGTAGCCTGTTGCACAATATTTTGGGTTTATTGACGTAATGAGGAAAAGCGACGATCACCTCCAAAAAAATAAAAAATATCGTGTTGATCATTTTTATCTAATTATTTTTACAGTTTTATTTTACAGGTTGGAGTCGACAATAGTAGGAATGCACTTATGAATTTTGGTGGCAACAAAACAAACCTGATAGGACTGTGACAAACAGAGGCCCTATTGTACATGATTTTGATCATTTTCAATTTTTTCAAAACCGCTGACACTGACACATTAAGACCTAATGTCTTTTCAGAAATATATCATAGATACCAAAGTATGCTGAATATCAAGTCTGCAGATTTTTGATGAGTAGTTCTTAAGCTCTTAAGTTTTTCATAAATCATTGCATCTGTGATTTGAATAAAAATTGTCTTATGTATCATTTTTTCCTTGCGCAGATTTGAGACAGGTTTCAGGGCTTCTCATCCTCTCGACAAGGAATTCATCAAATGTACTTTGAGTATGTGATCACTAGGTGGCGAAAGTTCCAAATGCTGCGTCAACTCACTAATCCGAACTCAAGCCTCAGCGTACCAACTCAGCACTTTCAGAATTTGGTCCAATAATTTGCGTTGAAGCAAATGCTTAACAAATGTGTTTGATAGTGTTTTGTGCCCATGAAAACATCAAGTTCCATCTGAACCAAAAGAGGAAACTCGACATAAGGTTCAAGCAAGTCAACTCCCACAACTGGCAATCCCCCCCGGATGGTGTCATATCGCTTGAGAATAGGCCTTTATTTATCCTGGTAAAGCTTACCGTTAAAAGAACGAGACTCCGAGTCCTTCAGAGGGAGAAATGGCATCCCCGAGAGGGAGCGCGGCGCTCATGTTTCTGCCTCCCCAGTGGTACTCAGATTACATCAAACATGTCACACTGACAGACATGAGTAGTCACAGGAGAGGATTTACACAATTTACACATTTTACTTTTGTCAACCAGCAAAATATTTGAGCAGGGGTGTGAAAATAGCTCCAGTAAAACAAAAAAAAAAGAAGGGATCCACATAGAGCACCATTTGAAACTATATTTTTTATCATATATATCTGCCAACGCTTACAGCAACAAGACTTTAGTCAGATAAGACACATTGCACACATAACACTCTTTTCCGCTGCTGGAGACAGTACTATAGTTACAGTAGTTCAAATACTCAGCAGAGCACCAAGATTCACTACAACTCACAAGAAGCTACATAAAGGCCTCGGACAAATGTAGACACAGAAGGGATTCATTAGTATTATTTTTCAGGAGCTAAAGCATAATTTGAGGAGGTGCTTGATGCTTCACCATACCGCAGACCACAGATGTGGACAGGGAAGGCGATCTTGCGTGGCGTTTCAGGATGATGATTATGAGTGATAAACACACAGAAGACCGAGGATGAACGTGGAGCTCAGATGGGGTGTCTGAAGTCCTTGCCGGCAAAACGGGCCTTGTTGCCAAGTTCCTCTTCAATCCTGAGTGAGGGTGAGGAAATATTGCCATAATAACCAACAAAAAAAAATCCGCCCCCACAACAATTTGAATTTTCGGGCTGACTTACCGGAGGAGCTGGTTATACTTGGCCAGGCGCTCAGAACGGCAAGGTGCACCCGTCTTGATCTGGAAATGTACAAATTTCCTTGAACGTTATTGAAAGCCGAGGTGTGACTTTTACAGTCTGCATTTAATTCACAAGTTGAAACGCAACCAAGGCCACAGGTGGTTCATGATTCAAGAATTGACAATCATCCCCCCCCCCTGCATGTTTTATCTTGCACTTTTTGGTGGAAAAACTAACCTAGTCATGATTTTTGTGCTCAGTAATACGGACATGCCACAAGGTGGCGCCAAAGCAGTCTCAATAGGAAAGTGCAGTTGCACAGTAACAGTGCCGCAAAGTATTTTGAGTGATACAGCACAACTGTCAGAAGAAGCGATGCATGCCAGGAGGAGCTAAGTTTAACCTGTGTTCTTAGTGGACATTAAGTTAAGTCTTTGCAGCATATGCATGTACATGGAGTGTATTTTTTTCATAACCATATCATCTGTAATCCATTTCATTTTCAAACCTTTCACTTCCAGTGACTGTAGAAGACAAATATCCGTGTTATATGCGAGGGCTGTCAGTCAAAGACTTTTTAAAGGTAATGTTATAAGAACAGTTTTAAAATGACTGAATTGCTTTGGCTTCATAGTTTCTGGTATATTGAGACACACAACTATTAGTATGCAGTACCTGTCCAGTGCAGAGACCGACAACAAGGTCCGCGATGAAGGTGTCCTCGGTCTCTCCGGAGCGATGACTGACCATCACACCCCAGCCATTGCTTTGGGCTAACTTGCAACTGTCAGAAAGAAACGCACAACATGAGCTTTGTTTCCAACTAACGTTAGAGGCAACAAGATGGGACTTGACTGCGAACACGTGTGAACACGTACGCCTGCAGGGACTCGGTGACTGAGCCAATTTGGTTGACTTTGAGCAGCAGGCAGTTGCAGGACTTCTCGGCGACGCCCTTTGCGATGCGCTTGGGGTTGGTGACGGTGAGGTCGTCGCCCACCACCTGGATGTTGGTGCTGGCTGTGAATTTGGTCCACGCTTCCCAGTCATCCTGGTCGAAGGGGTCCTCGATGGACATGACTGTGGAGGGTCAGGAGGCAATGTTGAGTACACGGATGGGAAAACCGAGGATCAAGAGTATCTTTGGATTTTGGAAATGAACAGATGGGCTTGGTTGTTCATAGATCAGGTTTGAGGGGAAGAAAAATTAAAAAATTAAAAACAAAAAAAAGTTACAGTGTCCATGTAAGGTGTAAATGTATTTTAATAATAATAAAACAATTCATATTTGTTTTAATTTAATATTTATAATTAGAATTAACCACTTAATGTGTAAAAATAAGTTTATATTAATAATAAACTTCATATTTGTTTTAATTTGACTTATAATTACTTTAATTTGAATCACTCACTTCAAC
Organism: Idiotropiscis lumnitzeri; assembly: GCF_059441095.1. NCBI lineage: Eukaryota > Metazoa > Chordata > Actinopteri > Syngnathiformes > Syngnathidae > Idiotropiscis > Idiotropiscis lumnitzeri. The sequence goes on from NC_142393.1 coordinate 15,894,863, forward strand.
AATTAAAAGAAACATCTGTGAAATGTTAAAATAGTTTATTTTAATTAGAAATTAATCATTTAATAAAATAAAAATGTTAAAAATATATATTATGTTTTGTCTTATATTATGAGACAAATTGATGAAAAAATTACACATTTGTTAACAAACAACAAAACAATGGCAAAATTAATGCACTAGATATCATTACGCTAATAGCAAAATTGCAAAAGTCATTCTTACAGTCACAGCAAAAAAATAAAAAATAGTGCTTGCTTAAAAGTCAATTTTTTTCCCCTTTACGTTTGTGTATGTTATTCGTTTGCTTAGTTATTCGAGTCATGGAAATCTACAAAGCCTTAAAATGAGGCAAATGGACTCTTAACGTTTAGCGTGTTGCGTTTGTTCTCGTTTCCTAAAAATGTTAAAAATGACTTGGGCGAGTAAATTCTGCAGCAAACTAAATGACATAGTTGTTATTATAAAGAGCCATATTTTGCCAGCGCCTGTCGAAGCATTTCAGCCTTCTGGACATTAAACTCGTGACTGGATGCACAGCAAGAAAAACAATCTGTCTATCACCAACCAGGGTAGTCTTTGACAAAGCTCCTGTAGAGGTCGGCCAGTTTGTCGGAGGAGATGTAGCGGCTGGGGTCATCTGGCGACTTGAAATCCAGGTCGTACTTGCCACCCTTGTAGAACTCGGAGGCAGCCACGTCCATGCCGATGACAATCTTGTCAGTGTAGCCGGCCTTGCCAATGGCATTCTTGAGCAGCTCCAGGGCTTTGATATGAACATGAAAAATGCATTATGATGAGACTGCTATGTTACTAATATGTACTTGAGACATCCACAGGACAAATAAATGTTTAGAACTGGAGATGCTGCCATTTTCAACAAGGCCAATAAAATGCAGGCAACGAATGCAGTCGAGTCGATAATAAACCAGGTAGCTTCCTGAAGGCCATCTTTGAACGGTTTCCCCTCACCTTCCTTGTTCTCCAGGATATTGGGTGCGAAGCCGCCCTCGTCCCCAACGTTGGTGGCATCCTTGCCGTATTTCTCTTTGATGACGTTCTTCAGGTTGTGGTAGACTTCGGCACCGATACGCATGGCCTCCTTGAAGCTGCTGGCGCCCATGGGCAGGATCATGAACTCCTGCATGGCCAGCTTGTTGCCGGCATGGGAGCCACCATTGATGACGTTGAAGGCCTAAAGACCCAAACGGAGACGTGACTTAAATTAGAGGGCAAGCCACAATTCCCATTTTTTGTCAGTAGTGTATACATTTTGTTGTTTCTCTTTGACGTGATTTCTCAAATTAAAGTATGTGTCTTGGCTAAATAAAGGTTGAGAAACACTGACTTAGATGAGGTCCAACTAAGTATTTTGCCCTTTCTTGACTTTAACTCACAGGCACGGGGAGGATGACTTCAGAGTTGCCAGCCAGGTCAGCAATGTGGCGGTAGAGCGGTACGCCTTTCTCAGCTGCACCAGCCTTGCACACAGCCAGGGACACGCCCAGAATGGCATTAGCACCAAATTTAGCTGAAGTGAGAGAAACACGTATCATTCCATCATTTACTCCTGAGCAGGCTTGGCTTTACGTGGCACAAGATTTGCGCATCTTACACTTGTTTTCTGTTCCATCCATGTCCAACATCAGCTTGTCAATCTTCTCCTGCTCCTTGACATTCACATCCTGGATTCCGAGTAAATATGTTAAAGATGACATTGTAAACGTAAGGAGGTACATTATGTTAATTCTGGTCAATATGGCAAAACATACACAAACAGTTAGGAGAGTCACAGCATCTCATGATTAAACATTCAAAACCTGAACCGTCTTTGTTAATAAAACATTTGTCATTTTGCCAACACAAAGCGTACACTACGATTTGTCGGTGCATTTAAGGAATTGTTATTGTGGATGTGTGGTAGTATGAGTCAGACAAGAAATGGTCCTACCTTGCTAACCAGTGCAGGTGCAATTGTTTTATTGATATGCTCAACAGCTTTTGAGACACCTGCAAAGGACAAGCAGACCATAACTGACCCAGGCTGAGGAAGACCATGCAGAGGAGGGGAGGAAGACCACCACAGAACAAGCCGTCCTCCCATATGAGGACATTGGAGTAGTTTGGATTTAAAATTAAAATAAAAAAAATAAAAAAACAGAAACGAGGCTGCCCACAGAAAAACCTCTGGAATGAATGACAAATATGTACGGCTGTTGGACTTTATAGTGGTACTGCATAACTTTTGAAAATCTGTTATACTGAAATCTCAAAATAAACTGTCACACTGAATTTCACTACTAACATTTCGAGTGACACATCCAATGCGTTAGGATTTTCTTATCGACGCCATTTTACGTGGAGGCAACTTTTGTCACCTTACTGACAAGGACGATAGCTTGCAGGTATTGCCAAATTCAGTGTCACCAAAAGTGCAATACCTGCCTCTTGTGTGGTTTCCTTCCACTATTGACATCGTGTTGATTAACTGTCGCGTCACGTATATTGCGTTCAACTGGATAACCTTCTACACGGCAGTCTCCATTGATCTGTGAACCTGTTAGTTCCTGCCAAGGTTAGTTTCCAAACAGAAATCCATTCTTCATGCTTCTGCACTTAGCGATACGTTAGTTACAACCTTTATTGCACACTTTTGTTTACCTGGTTACACAATGCAGGTCCCAAGAATTCATTTACATATTTTACTGCTCTTTTGACTCCTAACAGGAGGAAGACACAGATAAAGAATATGGAGTAAAAGTGGTCCCAATATATGAGTGTGAAGAGTGTGGAAATGGAGCAAAGTTAACAGAATTTCTCGCTGTATTTATTTATTTGTTACCTTTGCCCATGTAGCGAGTTTTATCATTGTCGCGGAGCTCCAAAGCCTCGTAGATGCCCGTAGAAGCACCGCTGGGCACTGCAGCTCTGAAAAGACCTGGGCAGCAGAGGGAACATTTTTTTGGTTGCTTACAAACAATGGTGTAAATGAAACCTGGAAATGAATTTCATTAATATGTCGCGTTTCACAAAAAGGTCCAGCACTCCCAATACAAAAGTCATTTATGTGCTTCATCATGTTGTATTTAAACTTGATGCTTGTGAATAATGAAATCTCGACAAAAAAACGTAGATGAATTCCATATATCTCAATCTCCTTGGAGAGGCTCGACAAGGTGCCCATTTTCCCCGACGGAGACAAATGGACCATGTAAAAGGAGAATTGTGCTGGCTGTGCTGCATTGCGCTGTTATGTAACAGGGGCCAGCCGGGGGATCAACGGAGCATGTGCAGTCCATCTGTGAAAGCATGTCAATCTATTCAGTTTGCCCAGTGGACCGACATGGGGGGGATTTAATGCTTAGAGAGGTGGGGACATTGCGGTCATGCTGGCCAAGAGAGCAACTTAGGGAAATCATGTGTGTATTCCTTCAATCGAGATCATGCTTTACGTAGCCGCTGAAACTCAACCACAGCGACAACATATAGAGCAGAGTGTGCGTTAGAGATGCTGCTTATGTAAGCGCTTGTATGGTAGACATGTCGTCATCTAAGCTGCCATGATGGCGTATCAGACCTGACTGCCTTGAAAGGGAGTCTGCTAACCGTTCAAAAATGGTAGTGAGCCATTTACAGTCAACTGAGAGCGCTTGGCAGCTATTCTATCCAAATGAGAAGGAAAACAAAACTGCGAGCCATGTATTTAGGGCCTTCCATGTCAGTGGTCATTCAGGTTGCCTCATTGACATTCCCAGGACTTCATCGAGTGGAGTCTTTTGTTTCAGCCCCCGGTGTGTTTTACTCACCAAATACAAGTGGCATTCTAGTCATAAGAACTGGCTCCACCTGCTCAGCATTATCATCATGTCCCCTCGGCTACAATAATCTTAGTGTAATCATTTATATGAAATCGCCACCATGAACCAAATCTTCACCTCAGTGTGTGGCTAGTGTATACAAACTACTGTAACGGTGTTCTCAAAAAGGAATCATCACAGTGACACAGTACTGGGAGGCCATGACGATATTATTACATGAGCTATTTGCACATGCTCAACATCTGAGCTCACCAAGAGAGTCTGAAACTGGCAACTGTGAAGGGTAGTAGCTAGAAACGAAATGGCCCAACGGCAAAAGAAGTATTAAGCAGCTCAGACTTTCCGATGCAAATCTTAAGTACATCTTTAACCATGCAATTATTGACATGCACATGACTCAATATTGGGTGTGCAACTTCCCCAATAGATTTTGGATTATGCTGATATCGATGAAGTGCATTTATGCACGGTGTTACCTAACTATTTCGACAAGCCCACATACAGTGCCAATGAACAATGCCTTGATGTTGTGTGTCAAAATGTGGAATACAACATTCCTTTACGGTGAAAAGATTGTGACATACATTTCTATTCTATGTTCCTCTATCACCTCTAAGAACAATTGTCTCTCTTCTCTTGGCATTATCATCCAAACCGCTTATCCTCCTAATGGTAATTTTAAAGGGGAAGTTTTCTTCATTTAATTAATTCTTTATTATAGGCGTAATGTCTAAGAAGGCATTTTCTAAGTTTTGCCTTCTTCATTTACATATTAACATCCAAAATGTTTTTCTTCCAATACATTGATTATCACACCTATCACTGTGTCATAATACAATAAAAAATTAAACCATAACTAATCAATCAGCTATCTAGTCGATATGATGACGATGCGTCAAGAATCATTTCAGGCGTACAAGTACCTTTCTTGGTGTACAGGTCGACTTCCACGGTGGGGTTGCCACGGGAATCAAAAATCTCACGGGCATGGATCTTCAGGATAGACATGGTTGGGTTGGATCTGCAAACAAATACAGGTTGAGAAGTCAGCACAAAGACACGCTTGCTTGGTCATCTCATACTCACCCAATTAAATAATGACAAATTATTACAAAAATGTTTGTCTATTCTCTCCTTCTATGAGTTACTATGTGTGCTGTCTGAGCCCTGAGAGAAGTCTGCCCAGAGAAGATGTATGAGTCACGGTGAGGTGTGGCTTAACTAAATAAATATGCTTAGTCTCAACGCCACCCCAAAAGATTGCAAAATTTTTGTGAAATTCTAGAACAATAAAAAAAATGCAATAAGAGACAAAAAGTTACTATCAATAGTATCTTAAAATTGATACGGAGCTGAGGCCAGAGTCACGTTTTAATCTGACTTTGACTTTATCCTTTCAAATGCAGATAATGGCGGTCACAGAACCAGACGATTTGGCCAAAAGGTTCACTGTGCCAATATTAATTTGTCATTAATTTTGACCTATGACAAAGCCAACCCACAATCTCTGCTCATTCTGAATCAGAATGCACAAGTGGGTGCTAATTCAGGATTACTATTTAGATGTCTCTTTTTATACTAAATAATAAAATGTACTGAAATTTGTTGAAAGATTTGGTCCCATCATTTTTTTAATTGGCAGGATTAACACCTCCAATGTCCTTCGTCACTATAACTATAGGGAAAATGAAAAGATCCAAAATTATTTATTTTTTTTTGCTTGTCATGCACTTTGAAGACACTGCATAAAACTGTACAGTAAATCATCCTTCAATAAACCTATTACTAACGTGTTTTCCTAATATTCTCCTACAAAGTCCAATATTTTGGTCCCAAAAGCTCCCTTCAAATTATTGCATGCTCATTGCAGGAAGCATTACAAGATGGCAGCACAAAATGGCAGCCGTAAATTAAGCATCATACATCAGATTTAGAGGCATGCAGCATCTTTATCATATTTTTTTACGGGCATAAAAGCTAGCTCTCAATCTTTCAGTCTGACAGAGCATTTATTTGCATGGCATTCGGATTCGCCGAAAACGTGCTTTTAAAAACGGCAACACAAACGGGACACCCAAAACCAAGCGCGCTTGACTTTTATTTTATTACTATATTTAAAGTAACTACTAAACTATAGACATGGTGGAGTTAATTTGCTACAATAAATCGTAGTGTTATGCTCGTCGACACGCCCCCCCCCCCGGTCGTCATGAATGCGGCAAGCAACTGGTGTCGCCTCTAAAAGTGTCCGAAACGCTCTCATGTTTTGCGTCCAGACTTTCCGCAACTTGCAGCAGAGACTGCGGGAAGTTTGCAACATGACGCCCGTTTCTGACACCCACCGCAGTTCTTAAAAAAAGTGGGGGTTGGGTGGGGGGCTTGGGAGGCCCCCCTCCAGCTGACGGCTTCGTTTTAATAATAGCCGGCGGGCTAAAAACTAACCCACCCTGATGCCCACTGAGGAGCATTAGCGAAATCCGGACATAAAGTCCTCGAAACGACCCACAATGGTCAAGGGCAACACGTTTACAAGGATGAAAAGCGTAAAATCCATCGCAGTCATACACGATGAACGAAAAGGATATTTTACGGAACCGGAAATTCGACACTTTAATCAAAGCGGCTGCGTAGCAAACGCCAACGACGCCGTCAAAAGGATTTTGAAGTTACCTTTCAGGCCTAACTGTGTGCAAGGAAGGTGCTGTCTGTGGCTGTGTCGTGCAGGCAAGCAGACGAGGGGAAGGCGCTCGTGACGTGCAGGACTCGATGATAAGTGGACCGCATCGACGCAGAACCGAGCCGCGGAGCCACGCCATTGGCTGGAGCCCGGTCACGCGGGACACGACTGCAAGGTGGGGCGCACGTTCGCCATGGTGGGAATCAGGAAGATGCGCTAGTAACGAACGTGAGCTGATGGCGACGTACACAATTCTACATAGATACCGCATTTTGTGCCAAATCATACGTCGAGTATGTTGCCATATTGGATGTGTCTAAGTGGGGAAGACTTGCGGGGATACCTTATTATTCTATGACAAAAACTTTACATTTGTTTTAATTAACAAACACATCATTCAGTATATACTAGGTTGTGGGAGACATATTCCGAATTCAACTCATCCTCCTATATTTCATTTAAAGATGTTCACCCCATTCAAGACATCTTGGGAACTATTTTCAACATCCCCCAAATACTTACGTTTTTCATTATTCCAATGTTTTCATGACAAATAAACTATTTAAGTAAATTGCCCTGGCCTAAAGTAATGACACTGCTCTGATGGTTTTGAGTTGCTTACATTCCTTTCTACGTAGATTTCCCAAAGCGCTGAGATTGCAGTCCGAAGGGTACTCGACCGATTGTCATAATCAAAGGTGTCGAATTCAGGTCCAGAAAGTAAAAATCTTCCCACTGCTTGGCTAAGAGCTCATTTACCTTCCGGTGGCGGGGTTTTTACTTTCTGGACATAGATTGACACCTGTGGTTAGTAACTAAATTTATGTTAATTTGCTGCACATGAAGTGGTTCATCAAAATCAGTTAAATGAACATAAGTACAGTAAACCCGCATCACGTGACATCTACTTTACATGATTTGGTTATTGTTGGTAGACAAACATTTCATATTTTCTAATATTTGTATATTTATCTTCATAGATGTATACATAGGTAGTTATACAACTCGGGAATCAGTAAGAAAAATACATACCGTATGTGGTTTGTTGCTTAGGGGGTTAATTGGAGACAAGTAACTTTGTGCACCCTGTAGGTTCCCGCTTTAGTTAGTTGGTTGAGTTGCATTCCAGGGTTTTGAGCAGTCACATCCAATAAGGCGGACGCGCTGACGTATCGCAGTAACTGGTCCACTCGCTCGACGAGGTATCTACGGGAGCGATTTTATTTCCGGTGAATCATGGGAACCGTAGTTCATGTTGTCTTTCTGAATCAAGGATCTACGTGCAGAGAGGCAGGGGCCTAGTAGGGGGGCTTTCTCCGATGCTGTAATTGATCACGTGTCTATTGTGGTCAAGCTTGCAGAGGCATTGACACTTCCTTTTCCACGAAGTGTTAAAAATACAACACTGGCGTTTTAGGAACAGTCATCGTGACTATGCAGTTGTGTTAACTGCATCCAAAGCATTGACGCAAACGCATGAAACCACTTTTGTACATTCTGGAACAACCCATTCATGGTTTGAATCGATCAAAATATGGAAAGGGGTGTTAAGAATGCACGACATGTCTGCATTCATTCAGGAATGTTGGCATCAAACGTGTGCTACAATGAAAAACAAAAGGGATGTAAGGGAATGTGAATAACCGTTCCTTATTGTGGAAATTTTGGGATTTGGGTTATCGCAATAGTCGTCATGATGTTCTGAATGGTCTGATATTCAGAAGTTAAAATGGTTTGATTGCTTGAACAAAGTGAAATAAAGGATGAGTTAAATTTGGAAAATCTCTCCATTCCTTTCATTACTGTTTTCGTGTATGTGTAAATGAGGGGAAAGTATGTTACGAAGATTGGCCAAATAATAATGATTTAAAAAACGGTGCAGAAAAGGGTAAGGGGTCCGTCCGGGTTGCCCCCATTCATGTTTTCTCCAGCTGCACCGTCAGTGTACTTGGAGTGCTGCAGTGACGTTCATGCTCAAACTGGACTTTGTGTGACTGCGCCATCTGCAGTCCGATTGCTCTTGGTGACGTAACCATTGAAAAGCGATATCCTCGTTTTTCGCGGTTAAGTGGGACCTGAACCCCCGCAAAATGTCAAGAACAGCAAAGTAGAGGTTGACTTCTTTAGTTTTATTATTATGGGAGAGGGGAGTTTAAATCTCCATTACGCCATTGCAACCCCCCTCCCGACATGGTCCCCTTCTAAGTACATCTTTTACAACAAATTAATCTTTAAAAATGCAAAGGGACGAGTAAACACAATTCTGCAGGCTGTGAGAAGTGATCTACAAGCCACCATTCCGTTGTAATTGTCCGGCAGCAGACGTTGACCAATATCTACGTTAACATTTTAATTTTTATCGCAAAATTGGTTTACCTTATCTAGAATCCCACGGTGCATTTTAGCCCATTTCAGGCCCAGAGACTCCTTGCAGATGAGACATTTTTCCTAATCTTAATACCAATTAAGGATAACATTGGCTGTTGCCCGTCCCAGTTTAGTAAATTGCTAGTAGAAGAGAAATTGACAAATTTGACTGAACTGAATTAGCCCGGTGGTGGCATAGTGCTACTTTTTCCATCAATCTGCCAAATGCTCAACATCATCTTGGCTGGTGTGAAACAGTCGGTCATCACCATAAAGCAGCATAGACGTGTGAGTGAACAATCATGACCCATTTGTTTATCCGTCTCATGTTGCTGTCACTTGAACAAATGTCCCCGAAACAGCTCATCATCTCCCACAGTTTAAAAGCAATCACAGTTTTGTCTACGTGTTTCTAGTGACATAGTGAGGCAAGCTGCTAAGTGGTGGCAAAAGATGTTTTGCCATTTGTCAGCCTCAGTCCGTTGCATTTTTGGTTAGTAGTCCTAATGTGGTGCATCCGAAAGTGCAAGTCATGCACACAAACAGTGCCTGCTTCTCGGAAATTCCTTTTTCCTTCTGCTGAAATGACCTGAATGTGATCTCAGGCTGTGGTTGAATTTAAACGCCCATCGACGTTTATGTTGTGAAACGTTTTGACAACAATAAAAAGGCCTCATATAGTCTGAGTTGAACTATTTGCTGCCTCAGCAACACACGATACCAAAAGTAGCATCCATGGATGGATGAATAGATAGATAGATATTTTGGACCTGACTTCCCCTTTAATGATTAAACAAAAAGGTATTGATCTTTAAAAATATATCCAACTGCACTGTACTTGTTTTTTTTTCATTAGCAACTAGAGGGAGCCAGCATACACACTTGAATAATCACTGCTTTGCCTGCTAAATGAGTTAATGTATGTCAAGATCTGCTTGCATCTCACGTCTACATCTTTCGTGGCATTTAACTCATTCACTTCCAGCCAATTGAAAAAAAAAATATTTTTGACGTCTTTAGTCGTCAATGGCAGTCAATGAGTTAAGCGTGGCGGTTCCACTACAGCGCTTGTCAGAGTCCAGCTTTTGTGTTCGATTGTATATCACACATCTTTAATTCTATATCTGACACTGAGTGACCTGAAATGACATTTCCAGTGACAAGTCCCAAGAGCTTAAATACTATGATTGTCGTCCAGGCCGAGACGAACCGTGTGATTTGCTGAGGACATAGTGAACATCCGAATCCTGGCGTGTGCACAGTATTATCAAATTTTTCACGCCGTCTGACTTTTTACCTTGTCGAAATTGCCCACTAGGATGAACATTATTGCATCCACTAGTTGCTGTTTAGTAGCCTTTAGCTCAGCGGTGGACAGGATGTGGTTTACACGCCGAATGTCCATTCTTAAATCTGCCCACAGAGCATATTTATTATTAAGATTCATGTGATATTTGTTGCATTAGTTTTCTACTACAATTAGTGAAATAAAGTGCATTTCATACGCTTCTATTAATTTTTCATTCACTTTACTCATTCAATAATAAGTAAGTTCAATTTCTTTCAATATACTGAAAATATTAACATTGTTTTTACATATATATTTAACATATTTCTCTTGAATAAAATAATTGGTTAATTAATTACAATTAATTATAACATACCCATAACATAAAGCGTTTATTGTACATATATACATATGTGTGTGTGTGTGTGTGTGTGTGTTTCGGGTTCAATCCCTGGCCCCAGCCTTCCTGTGTGGAGTTTGCATGTTCTCCCCGTGCCTGTGTGTGTTTTCTCTCTTTTCCGGTTCCTTCCCACGTTTCAAAATCATGCATGGCAGGTTAATTGAATACTTTATTTGTCTCGAGGTATGGTTGTGAGGGTCTTTGTGTGCCCTGTGATGGGCTGGCGACCATTTAGGGTGTGTCCCGACTACTGCCCAAAGACAGCTGGGATAGGCTCCAGCACGCCCGCAACCGTTGTGAGGAAATGCTAGAAATAAAAGTAAAAAAAAAAAAAAAAATCATCATAATAAAAAAAAGTCCACATCGACCTCATGATTTGTCAATTTTTGCTTCAAGACGCCATTAACCACGAAAAACGAGGGATTACTACGTAAATTATTTGTTGATATGTGACTGAGTGGCAAGTAATCCTCGGTGAACTCTGCTTCTCTCTCAAAGGCACTTACAAGGAACAGGATGCACTTTGGCAAGGCAAGGCAAGGCCGTTTTATTTATATAGCACATTTCGTACACAAAGCAACTCAATGTGCTTCACGCAAGTAACGACACAACACCTACAAGCATTTACAAACACAACAATTACCAAGATTCAAAAGCAAAGCCGAGAAAACAAAAGTTGCTTCCAAAGCTTACAAAAATATATGTTGACAACATTTACACCCATTTACAGACAAAAAAATTATTATGTGATCCGCTTCTCCTCCCAAGGGTCGCGAGCAAGCTTGGAGCCTACCCCGTCGGTCTTTGGGCAGTGGGCGTCACTGGAATCTAACGTCTTACATCAACTACTTCTTGGCTAAGTGTAAAAACTTCAAGTGATTGCCCCATAAACTCACCGTTTCCTCAAATTAGGCATTAAAGCTCTTGCCAAATGGCCGGTTTTGACACTCTCACTCATTCAAAGCACTCGCCAATGGCCCCCAGTTTGTACTTTGCAAGGGTAATTAACACAAGAAGCATTTTTATCAAACATTATGTATATTATGTCCAAACAGTCAAAGAATTTTCCTAAAATGCCATTTCTGTTTGCTCCTCCTCAGCACACTCATAAGTCTGGCATCTGAGGCAGAGGTATCGGACATGCTCTAACTAGCATGCTATCACTGTTCGCTGCCAGCTCTCCATTGTGTGTGTGTGTGTGTGTCCATATTTATTAACTTGTGTTGTCATTTGAAGTCAACTGGAAATGTCAAAATCAACTGCAGGAGTATGCGCCAAGGGACAAGATGCATGAATGAACTTGCATCCACAGTTGCCTTTACAAACACCTTTTCCCAAACCTCAAATTGGTCCGTTTTCATTTATTGGAGCACCCAATCATTTGAAAATTATATTTCATTCAGCATTTAGAATGCAGGAGACTTTCTATAGTCATACATTTTGAAAAGCATAATATCTCATTACTAACTGCAGAGAGTGGTGTAATTTGAATGTTTGGTGTTTGCTTCCATTTCGATACAATTGTGAGATTAATTTGCTGAGACATAAAACATGACACATTATTTTGTTGTCTGGTAAGTAATACCATGTCAAGTTATAGGTGAAGTTGAGTCAACAATTTTCTTGATGTTCTACTCACCCCGCTAACCGCTAAAAAAATAAATAATGCTGCTAATCTTTTTCCGAAATGCAAATTGACATAAAAACGTGTAATCATATTTTTAAAAAGTTGATGTTTTTTTCAGTGATGAACAGGTTGAAAAGAATCTTATTTTGGTGGAATTATCAACGATGACACGGTGAGTTTCAACAAAGTTTTTACTAAACACATTAACATTGGGGACAGCAAAGTCACAAATAGAAGGTCACAATTGCAGCAGACTTGATGTAAGGTACAGCCTGCTCCCAAACTGCAATGCTATTATTAATTCATTTGTTGACTATTATGTATCAATATAATATTTTTTTTAAGTTTTGTAATGCCATCAGTTTGACCCTGGATTGAATTTTTTTCTATTGAAATTATATTATAAAATTGCTTTTATCTAAGTGATGTTTTTTTAATTTTGCAACGACTATGAAAGCAGTGCTTCTCAAACTACGGTCTTACGTGGCATGTCCCCAAAAAAATAATAACAAAAATCAACCAATTGCCAATTACGCCTCCTTGTATTTCTTAAATCCACTTATTAAAGTAAAATAAAATATTATGCCTTGCATAATTATTGAAGTAACGTTAAAGTGAATTTCTTCCCTTGTAAAACTTTGACTTAAATATTGTCATATGGTCTTTGATGAAAAAATATGACTTGTTTCTAATAGCATTTCAACTTTTTCTACCAAAAATATGATAATATCCCAAGTTCCTTTGGCAAACTACTGTTAGTTATGTTGAATTGGTTTTAGGATTAGGAAAAAAAAACACCTCCTGTTAAGGAGTCTCTGAGCCCAAACTGTTTGTTAGGAGGACGGAACTGTGGGCAACTGGGGAACATGTCCACCTCACAGTCCAAAGGTGCAGGGTTCGATTCCAGGCTGTCTGCCTGCATGGAATTTCTCCGGGTCCTCTGGTTTCCTCCATCATTCCAAACACTGATTGGATGCTCTAAATTGTCCCTAGCGAGTGGCCTTTGTGTGCCCTGTGATTGGCTGGCAACCAGTCCAGGGTGTGCACCCGGCAACCGGTAGACAGCTGGGATACGTTCCAACACACCCACGACCCTCGTGACGAGAAACGGCTTGGATAATGGCTGGATATTATAAAGGAATGCTCGAAACCTCTCCAACTCTCTCTATTTACTGTATATAGCCTGTGTTGTACATTTTGCTGGATTTTAAATGCAAGGCGCTCAAATTAACTTCCAAGTCTAATAAAACTGGAGTGGGAGGCCGGGACACGCTTGACAGCCTTTTCCTTTTTTACATAGTGCAAAAATATTTCAATTGGGCACAATTTAGTGTTGAGTAACCCCAACCAACTAACTAACCGACCAGCACTTTGAAAAGATTAGACCAGTTCACCTGATTAACGATTAATCTCTTTATTATAATGAATTGGTTTCGTACATTGTGAAAGCCTTGTCTAGAGCTTTGGGAATAAGCGGTTCGCAGAATGGATGAATCAGCGTCATCATACATATCTTTTTATTCTAATAGTATTCTAACTGTTACAAGTTGTTCTACGTTGTTTTTGGAGGATGCGATATGGCAAACTTTTATATGTATTATTTATATGTATAGGTTATATGTATTTCTTCTGGCGTTTTCTTTGCTAAAGAAAACCGAAACGGCAGGACACATTTCGTTGAGTCTTTCTTCAAACCAGGCTCACTCAAATTCACCTCTCTCTCTTTTCTCCTGCGCTCATAAAATGGAATGTACCAAAAACCACAAATAAAGAAGGAACCAAGCAGGATAAAAATAAGTGAATATATACTCACAACACAATATTGGAGTATGTTACAAATAATAAATACAAAACACATGTAATCCTCAAATTAAGATACAATTAAATTAAAATACAATACCCATTAAATCACGTGTTGCAATATTATGATGGGATAATTCAACTCTCACTTCGCGCAGTCCCTTCAGTGGGGGCCTGCCTGCCGGTGGGCGTTTTCTGGAGAGGTTCAAGCACTTCCCTTAATCCTCTCACTTGAAAAGTGGAGCGCAGTCCTCGTTCGAGGTGTCACAGTCGCACTCAAAGTTAGCCCAGACGCAGCGATGCTCCGAGACTGCGTGTTCTTCGCCGTTTTTTGGGTCGGTGTTGTCGCCGGAGGGATGCCCCATGACGACATACACTGGACATACACAGGTGGGCTGTTGTCACTTGGCATATCCACTTTAGAGCTAAAGTTGAAGGTAGGAGGGCGGATGGGCTTGAGCTGGGTTACCTAACATACCGCCGAAATGGATGCGTAAAGCCTGAACGTTGAGATAGATATTGAATAATAGTAATAATAATGATTAAAATAACGAAAATGGCATTTCTTAATGATAATTATAATAATGAAATAATAATAATAATAAATTATTATTATTATTATGTTATATTTTAATTTTTATTACAAACACAATAATGACCATAATCATAATCCTACCATTATTGACTCCTCAGATACAGAATATGAATAGCAACAATACGGTTTCCAATTTGCAACACTGCTGGGAAATGATGATGAGTTGCACCAACATAAATTGGGCAAGTCCTGCTTGTGACCTTAACTTGGTTAATCTCAATGGGAGAAAAGAAGAGATCAAATATCCCACCCTTTACACATACAGTCACTCCCTGATGAATCCTTTGATGATTTGGCATACTATATAAAGCAGACAGATTATGCATTCAGACCAAATAACATTTAAAATAATACAGATTATGCATTCAGACCAAATAACATTTAAAATAATTCAAAGGTGTCTAAAACTTTTCTGTGGCTTGCTTTTATCAAAATCGGTGAGTCATAACAACTTAGACTCAAGTCGACTTGAGTCACCGTCTTGATGATTTGTGACTTGACAAAACGAAATGTAATGTCTTTTTAATAATAAAATTAGCACTCTCGAATATTATACCTTTCAAAAACATGTAGCAATAACATCTTTGAATAAAAACGAAATAATTAAATACTCTGTAGGCCATGATACTTCAATAGGCATTGTGCTGCTCCTCCTGGTGTATGCATTGTGGCCACCAGGGGGCATTTGGACTTATTAAATGTAAATTTGGAAATTAAACGCTATGTATAGATGTACATTGATATTTTTTTCAGCAGAGGATAAAATATATATGCCTGTAAATATTGTCGTATGTCCTGTCTGTATGTGCTACTTGTGTTCAAATATACATTCCATACAGAGTCAGAACACTGCAAGACAAAGTGAATGCGGTTTGATTGTGTAATTATTTTTGTTATGTTTTACATTTAACCTTCACTCGGAGTGTTAATAAACAGAGAACACTTGGTCCCTTTTTAATATAAACATTTTTCATTATCTACCAAAGTGCTGCTTGTTTTGATCTTCGCAATCACGTAACTCATACAACAAAAAATAATTGTCTGAGCCATGGCTCAATTTAAAAAAAAACAAAAAAAAACAACAAAAAAAAAACAATCGTAAATCCAGTTCATTTAAATCTGCTAACTAATACAGCTGGTAACATTGTTAGAAACTTAACAGTGGCTCTGGATCTTCCACCTATTCTAATCCCCAAGCCAAATCATGCGCTGAAAAATTTGGTGGGTGACTTTTATGTAGACTTGCCCCACCTGCTACATAACTGTGAGGTAGCTGTGTAGAAATGCTGACACATGAATATTCTTGGATGTTAGATTTCATACTTGATGACTGGGTCAGCACTCCCGGGATTTGATTTGCATACAAGAATTTGAAAAAGTATTTTTTTCTATAAATACACAAAAAATTTAAAACATTCACAAGGCTGTCACATTTGATTTGGTTACACGGGACAAGAGCCACCAGATCTACACTCTGAGCTTCATGGCAAAGGCTGTGAATGCGTATGTATGATATTTCTATTAATTTTTTTATTTCTAATAAATTTGCACACAAAAAAATGTATAACATATTTTTATAATGCTGCACTTTGTTAGAATTATGAGGCACAAAATGATTTCTAGTCATCAATTATCAGCAAAATATGGAAAATTGAAATTTCAAGACTTTCTCGATGTATTCTACATAAAGTAAACAAGGGCAGAACCACACGTTACTGCTGCTTTTGCCTGTTCTACATATTCCAAATGCCATATTTCACCACATGAACATAAAAGTCGCGGTGTCATTTGTCCCGGATGAAACGCGACAACTTTATGACATACGTAACAGAAATTTCAAACATTTGTGACTAACATTTGATGTTGACACAGAGGGCGCTTTGGACCAGATGCACTGGGCGACCAAGTACCCAGCATGTGGGGGTAAGAAACAGTCCCCAATAGACATCCAAAGGCGCAGCGTGAGACACAATCCGGATATCTTGCAGCTGGAGCTTAGCGGATATGATGCTCAGAAAGGGACTTTTCTCATGTCCAACAATGGACACTCAGGTAAGTCGATAAAGCAGTTGCGCGTGATGAGCTCATAGGAGAATTCTGCTTCTGAATGACAAAAGTCCATGCTTTCCTCTCAATAACATCTGGAAATGCATTATTCCCACTTTTAGTGTATGGTTGCACCTTGATTGAAAGTTTGTGGTGTAGCTAAACAAATTAAGTTAAAACCTTTGCACGACCCACACTTGGTGCCCCTTCTGTTTGCATCTGTTGTTGTTATCTTCATAGCTTAACGTGGTGTTTCCCATCAGTCCAAATTGACCTGCCGCCCACCATGAAGATCACAAAGGGTATGCCCGGAAAATACACGGCTGTCCAGATGCATCTCCACTGGGGTGGCTGGGACCTGGAGGCAAGTGGAGCGGAGCACACCATCGATGGCATCCGCTACATGGCAGAGGTAGACCAAATAAAATTTTCAAACGCAGTTTTCCTCCATCAAGAGTAGTGATGGGCAGACGGCAGCGTTGTGCAGCACACGCTTCAGTGGCGACAGCGCTGAGATGTGAAAGGCAAACATCCTGCAAGCTGCAAAAACATCAATTTGTCAAAGTGACAGTGCCTATGCAGATGCGGTGGGACAAAGTACGACCTGCTCTTTTAGTTAATGTAGCACACCGTTATTTCCGGAAAAAAAAACAACCTTCATATCGCATTAAATAATATGTTAATTAATTTGTATTACAATACATAAAACATATAGTTATTGAACTTTTTTTTCCATTTATTTTATTAAAGGATTACATACAAATATTGAGTTAATTATAAATAACATTGGAATGAATTATTTTATTAATATTATTAATTAAGTTACATTTTCTTATGTACTCACACAGGAGGTCGCTTGTTATTTTGTTGCCTGTTCCTCCTTGTCTTTCAGCTCCATGTTGTCCATTACAATTCAGACAAGTACAAGAGCTTTACAGAAGCCAAAGATAAACCAGACGGGCTGGCAGTCCTCGCCTTTTTTTACGATGTATGTATTCTTTTGCGTCTGCACATAATCACATCTCAGTCATTGTCCTGCCATTCTTATTATTAATTTCAATATATGATATCAACATCTTTAGAGAGGTAAGCTAATATAAACCTAATAGAGTCGTTGAAAGATTGTTACCCAAAGAATGTGCTGACGCTATGGCAACAGAGACTTTATCATCCCTTGTGATATGAGTTCCAAGAGGCCCAGGCTGAGGAGTGGTTGGTAATAATTAGAAATAATTATAGTGGAGAACAAAGACCAGCTGATAATGTGTGTGTTTAAAAAGAGACCGAGGTAATCTTGACTTGAAAAGGTCGCTGTTCATGCATACACACAGCTGTTATGGACCCACACATTAAAAGCAGGGCCACAAAATTACTTTTCCTGCTACTATATTGTTTGTCTCTCTCACCTCCTACGCTGGGCAGTTTGTGGTCAGGACATCTGCCTCACTGTTCTGACTTTAAGGAATTAAATCTCGCCTCTGGCCTTCTGATATAGAATCTACATATTCTCCTCGCGCTTGCGTGGATTTTCTCAGAATCCTTTGGCTTTTTCCTATATTCCAAAAACATGCATGTTCAGATCATTTGAATTTGTCTCTAAAATGTCCAGAGGTGTGAATATAACTGTGAATGGTTGTTTGTCTTTATGTGCCCTGTGATGGGTTTTTTTTTCTCCAATTTTAGGATGGGCATTTTGAGAACACCTACTACAGTGACTTCATATCCAACCTTGCCAAAATCAAATATGCAGGTGAGTATCATTTGGAATCTCCGACATTGAGTCCTATCCATCCATTATCCGATTTGTCCCATGTGCTCTAAATGACTCGTGGCAGGTCAGTCCATGAACATTTCCAGCCTCGACGTGCGCTCCATGCTCCCTGAGAACCTCAACCATTTCTTCAGGTATCAGGGCTCCCTCACCACACCGCCCTGCTACGAGAGCATCCTCTGGACGGTGTTCGATACACCCATCACTCTTTCGCATAACCAGGTACCTACTAGACGCACAGGTGTCATCAAACTCTGGTCCCGGAGGGTGGCTTTCCTGCATGTTTTCCATCTCCCCCGGCTGCAACACACCTGATTCACATGAGCAGGATACTTATCAGGCTCCTTCGGAGCTTGCTGATGAGCTGATCAT
The DNA here is from genome assembly GCF_059441095.1 of Idiotropiscis lumnitzeri. Taxonomy (NCBI): domain Eukaryota; kingdom Metazoa; phylum Chordata; class Actinopteri; order Syngnathiformes; family Syngnathidae; genus Idiotropiscis; species Idiotropiscis lumnitzeri. Next base: position 15,913,621 of record NC_142393.1, read on the forward strand.
TTGAATGAGATGGAAAACATGCAAGAAATCAGCCCTCCAGGACTGAAGTTTGACACTACTCAAGGGAGCCCTCTAGTGGTATGTGAAAAGAATCACTGAAATAAATGTTCAAACTGTGCTGGGCACAGTGACTTAAACTTGTTTAAATATGCTTCAAATATAGTTCACTTGTATTTAAGTACAACACATTTGAATGTAATCTTTTAGAATATTTTCTTACAATGCTTCAATACAGGTTTGGTGAAAAAGTCACAGGCTCCCTCAATCTGAAATTGTATCTTTTGTCAACTATTACTGTAATGGTCTTCTGACTGACTGGCACAAATAGATGGGAACATATTATTCCAGTCCTCAGGACTACCAGTCAGCTGTAGAATAGATTTTAAAATGATGCTCCTGGTCTATAAATCATTGGCTGGTACAGGTTCTGAATACATTAAAGAAATGCTCATGGAATATAAACCCAGTGCGGTTCTGAGGTCAGCATAATCAGCTCAATTAGTGGAGCCCAGAGTTCATAGCAAACATGGTGCATCAGCATTTAACTGTTATGCTGCATGCAAAATACATAAAACCAACAGAACTGAAGCTTGCCAAGTGTAAATGCTTCTAAATCCAGGTGAAAAACTATGCTTTTCTTTCTCAAACTTATAATTAAGGTATTATGGAGCATTTTCCCCAAATCATGCTGTTGCGCTCTAAGTTATTTTAGTCAACTACTTTTTTTTTTTTTTTTAAATATCTCTCCCTTTTAAGTCTAAAATGCTTTAGTTTTTAATTGTCCTATTTACATACAATTTGAATTTAAATGTTACACAGCGAAGCTCATTGAGTTACCTTGGGTATAAAATGTGTTGTAAAAATAAAGCTGCCTTGATTTGCCTTTCTTGCATCCAGATCAGAAAGCTAGAGAGCACACTGATGGACATAGATAATAAGACCCTGTGGAATGACTACCGCATTGCTCAGCCTCTCAACGACAGAGTGGTGGAGTCATCTTTCCTTCCTCGACTTGGGAAAGGATGTGTGTATTTCATGTACTGTGTACTTGATGACTGTGTCGTTTAAAAATAGTCTGAGACAAATCTAAGTCGTGTTCATTCACTTCACCAGCGTTCTGCCGACAAGATGAAATAGAATCCAAGCTGCAGAAAATCGAAGGCATGATAATGTCTCTCGGGAAGCACATGTACTCAGGTGAGTGACGTCTCGGTCGTGTAACAAGTCGAACAGGCCTGAATCCAAATCTCTTATTTAAGTCTTCATTATTCGACTGTATGTTGTATGTGTGTACTTAGGCGGACGACCTGTTTCACGCCCAAGCAAATATGGTGAGCTCATTTATTTCCCCTTTCTAGCACATAAAGTGACGTATGATTGCTGAAAATATTGGAAATGTACAATACTTTTGAAGTACATTTGTGAGTGAACTGAGACAAAATCATTATTTTAATTGTTATACTTTGGTGATATTTTTGTTTCGTGGCGACTTGTGAGATTTTTCAAACGCCGTGACTCTGTAACGGTTCGGAAACTGTTCCAACATCCAACAGTGAGAATCGGTACCTGTAAAAACAGAGGAGATGTCGTTCTCTGTCTTCATCAGAACGCCAAGCTTTGTTCCCGCTGGTGCTGACTTTCCAGCCTGAGAATTTGGGTAGTTACGCGAAGGCACACATCAGCCATCCAATGGATCTCGATTCCTTCACCATCTGTATGCACATCTTGGCTGAAATGGAAGGGGCGCAGAACGTTATCTCCTACGCCATCGACGGCGTCAACAACGAGATGATGATCTCTGTCACCGACGACAGAGACACCAAGGAGGTGGGCCTGTGGATCGGCAATGAGTTTGTCAACCTCCCGTACAAAATGATGTCCGACAGCTGGGTCAACTACTGCATCACGTGGACGTCCCGCACTGGCGGCGTGAAGCTATGGGTCAACGGCTTGGTGGGAGAGCAACGCTACCTAAAAAGTGGTTACACGATCATTCCTGGCGGGGTGTTCATCCTGGGCAACAACCAGGATGGATTGCTGGGCATCTCCAACACCGACTCTTTTGCAGGAAAGCTGACCGACGTGAATGTGTGGGACTATGTGCTGACCACAGCAAATATCCGGGACCAAATGTCATGTGAGAGGAACAGCACGGTGCAGGGAAATGTGTTCAGTTGGGGGACCACCAAACTTGGTCTGTATGATGGGGTGCAGCTGGACAGTCAGTACAGATGCTCCTGAAACATTCTTATCTCATTCAATACCACAAATAGCCAAAAACTGTGAGTAATTAATGCCCTCCCCCAAATATTTTGAATTGCCTATATTCGTTTAAAATATAAATATACCACAAACTACTATGCCAAAACAGTTTAATATTTCCAACTCATCCTCCATAAAAATGGCTTACAGTGTGAAAACCTTCCTAAATTCCACTAAAAACCCAGACTAAACACAGCTCCTCCCCGACGTGCAAAACTCGCTTATCAATCAACATGTAACCCTTCAATTTACTTCCTTGGGGTAATTTTATTTTTATTTTTTTAGTTAGACAGGGTTTCAGTTGCATTTTTTTGTGCATTATAAACACAAAAAAAGGGCAACATATACTCGTGGGTAAAGGGAAGTTTCACGTATACAGTGGAGGGCAAGGAAAGTGAATTAGAACTATATTTTAGAATGCTAAATAACATGCTTGAGGGGATTAACTGGGGCTACATCGATTTCTGAGGGGCGATAGTGCCGCCTAAGCCTAACCCTGGCAACAAATGAGAATGGGGGAATTTTTCTGCAAATAACAGCAGAGAGGTTCCCTCCAAAAATATGACCATGCAGAGGATTAATGTATACCAATGGTGACTTGGGGGCTTTGGACGCTTGTTTGCATTGTATTAAAGGATCGAAAAGTACATCAGTACGTACAAGGTGTGACAATACAAAGAAACGAGACTCTGGCAGCCACACTAGCGATTCATGAAATTGAGACGCAGAATAGTCACAAAGGCAGTGAGCCATGGCTGACAGTTTCTTTTCGGTCACACCTCGTATTTAACATCAACTAGTGCTTCATCCTTGTATTCATCATCTTTGTAATGGGAATAAAGTGACTTCTCTGTCCATTCATGCCTCGAGCAGTGGATTGTATCATTTGCCATTTTTTTTTCATTTTTCTACAAAAGAAACTGTTCAAAAATTCATTAAAAGCCCAAGTAGAAGAACATGCAGTGTTATGCGATTCCCCTGACGCCCAAAGTGAGGACTTCCTCTTATGTAAAAGATCTGTTGGTGTCTTCAAAAGGCGGTGACCTTCACATCCTGCAGGTTTTCTTTGCTCCCTTTCAGTGGCGCATCGCCATCGCCCAGCTTGAGCTCCACTCGGTTCCTCTTGGCAAACATCTGGCAGATCTCCAGGAAGGTCTTGCTCTTGGTCTCGGGGACCAAGAGCAAGATGTAGCTCAGCGTGGCCAGACAAATAAAGGAAAAAATGATAAAGCTGTAGGAGCCCAGGCTTCTCTGAAATAAATGTGAAATAAATATGTTTTAAATTTTGTAATTGTACAAGAAAAATAATGACAGTATCAAATTCACTGTAAGCAAAATTGTAACTTTTCACTGAGGAAAATTGCTAAATTAATAAAGTATCCCTTTAAGTATTTTTTGAGATGGTTCTTGGAGTACGTTTGAGAAACATTCATTCTATGTAACTTTAGACATTCATACCATTGGATATGCCTGTTACGAGAATTTAGATACCGTATGTTGTGATCAGTGGAGCATGAGACTCAGGTGGTGCAACTGACCTCCATAAAAGGGAATAGCAGGCCGACAGTGAAGTTGGAGAGCCAGTGGACAGAGCCTGCCACCATGAAGGCAGCGGGCCTGGCTGATTGCCGGAACATCTCAGTGGTCACCACATAAGGGATGGGACCTGCCAATTTGGAACATTTGAGACAGCTGGCCAAAGTCCTCAAGGTCACAGTGAAGCTGTCCATTTGGAAAAAGCAAATGAATAAAAATGCATGTCCACACTCACTGGGTCCGATGGCATGACCGGTGATGTAGATGATGACACACGTGATGCTGATATAGGGCATCCATGTCACCCTTTCCTGTTATAACAAGCAGGTTATGAGCTATCTTCAAAATTTATTAACAGTGAAATGATTTAATTAAGATTTTAACATTCATAACTATGGTATTGTAAAATATAACGTGGAAAAAAATTGATAGCAAGTAAGTCGATCTTCAATTTATGTAAATTATTAGGTGTTGCAAATGTGATGCTCCACTGTTTTGTTCGAAAAATTGCAATTTAAAAAATAAGAAAGATGAGCATCACACCAAACAACTCAAGTAATTTTGACAATGACCACTAGAGGGCAGCAGAGTAACATAAGCTGAAGGGCCTTCGCCAGTCCCATCAAACCTGGAAAGTGAGAGCAACTGTCAGCAGGATACATGCGCCACAGCAAATTCCAAACCCACAGAGGAGTAGGAGCCGTCGTCCTGAGGCTTCAACGATGAAGACCTAGCGTTACAAATTCCCAATTAACATAATTTTCCTTTAAGAACTACAGCTCTCGACTCAAATGCGGATACCTACAGCCGCTACCGTCATGAGGACATTAACGGCACCAGTTCCAACTGTGACATACTGGATGTCATTCTCCGCGACCCCTGCAGTGGCATATATGCTGTCGGCATAGTAGTAGATCTAGGAGAGAGGGTAGAGGTTTCGACATGAGCAGAAGTGTAACAGCTGATGTCCGTTTACATAAAGTGAAGCGGGTCTTGCTATTAGAACAAGCTCTGCCGGGAATCGCAAAAATCAATTGCTTCTGTATTTGCGACTCTTACCTATCAAAAAAAAAAGAAAAAAAAAATTCAAGAAGAGGACTTCTCCACCATCTGTGGACTAGGATTGCCAATGGTGGGGAGTAAGGGTTTTCAAGGCCTTCTCTGCTGGCCCAAACACAATCAGAAGCTCAGACACGAAATGCTAATAATATGTTTCGAACAGTCTTTTGTCTACATTTCATAGACTGTGTCTTGTTTGCAGAGCTTCCAATCATTTGTGTCTTAATTTCTTTTTTGTCCAATCACGTTTCAGCTTCTATGTGTTGCCATGTAAATGTAATCTGCTCAACGCGTTCAGTGTCCGGAGTGAAAGGAATCAGATTTCAGAATCACCACTCTGCGCCTTTGTGAAGTCTCAGAACGACGTCAGGAGTTTTTCGTCCCAAGATTGGTTCAGCTCGTAAATAGTCCTCCGATTGGTTGAGTTTGATATGCACACCAAAAAAACTGTCTTACAGGGGAGGATAATGTCAAACATGATTGGCTAATTTATTTTCAAGCCATACTTTACAAGAAAAATTGGTCTTTATGAGGCTGGGTCAACCAACACTATTGGAGAGGGGGTGAGCTTTGCATCCATGATTGACGGACGCCTGTTTTGCTGAATATTGACAACAGACGGGAAACTAAATAAAAAAATAAAAAGACGGATTAAGCACTGATGGAATTCTACGAGAGCTCCCAAACATTCCTTGTTTTGTCCTGTACATTGTACAGATGAAGAGGACAAAGCAGATCTCACCGCATTCACCCCCGACAGCTGCTGGCCCATGTTCATTACGATGATGGAGACCAGCTGCCAGCGAAGGGAGCGCTGGGAAAGTAGGGACAGCACGGACAAGCGACCCTCTACCCTCTCCGACTGGTCTTCCAGACGCATCTCAGAAAGCTCTTCACTCACGTTGTCCCTGCCACGCAGGCGCTGTAACGCTAAGGGAAGATGGACCCTAAAACCTTGTCATGTCAAACTAACTTCACATTCGCAAATCACCTTTCTTTGCTGCGGTCTCGTCACCCCTCTGGATGAGCGTGTACCTAGGGCTCTCTGGGAAGAAGGGCAGCAGCATGAGCTCAATCAAGGCAGGGATACCAGTAATGCCCAGGAGGAGTGTCCAACCTGAACAAATATAGGAACCAAGTTAGTTTTGACTCAGGATAGTGTCAAACGTTTTGCATACTCGGTTGAAATCATTTTTTGGTTAACATAACATCATGGAGGTTTTCCAGTCAGGTTTTAAGATGATGCATAGCACAGAGTCAGCCCCTGTCATGAGTTTTTAATGACATCTTCCTGGCTAATGACACTGGAGACTAAAGTGTGTCTTGTATTGTTGGTCCTGACGACAGCGTTCAGGACAGTGGACCACAATATTCTGTTTGTTTACCTGCAGCACAAGGTAGGCATTAGTGATCACACTCTAGAGTGGTTTAGATCCAATTTGGCAGACATAACCTTTTGCGTTACCATTGTTTGCTAACCCCATCTCTGCCCCACTTTCAGATGGTGTTCCACAGGGTTCAATTTTGGGGCCCCTGCAGTTTCATTGTATTTTTTTGCCCCTGGGGGGTTCTATGTTAAGATATGTAAGACAGTCTTTTGGTATGCATATCAAACTCAACCAATCAGAGGAGTAAACATACTAGACTATTTACTTGCTGAAACAATCTTGGATTATTTTCATATTTTATTTTGGAGTCAGCCAGCCCTCCCTCAAGCGTCTCTAGGTGGTCCAAAATGCTGCTAAAAAATCGTTAATCGTTAATAGCGTGACATCACATTATATTGAGGTGCCTTTTTAACCTTTCAATGTGAGAGTGAGACCATACGATAAAACCACTCGCTTAAGTGAAGTCAACCACAAAATATTACAAGGAAATGTTAAGTGTATTTTGACCGCAGAACTACACAACCACCGCATAATATATATTTGACATATATAGTAGTGAATTTATGTCGTAGTAGTGTTAACCTGTGCTGTTGCCCAGTATGTTTCTGATTCCCAGCACTTGGGCACTGAGGATGCCAATGGTGATGAAGAGCTGCGGTACGATCCCAATGGCTCCTCTCAGGTTTTTGGGAGCAAGTTCTCCCAGGTACATTGGTACCACATTAGATGAAAGACCTGCAGAAAATGACAGGAAACCTAAGATACATTGAAATTATTCTTCCTCTGGCCTTTATTTTGTTCAATATGTCAGACCTGCACAGATGCCCACTATGAAGCGAGCAACAACAATGATCTCATAGGACTTAAACAGCTCACTGACTCCCATCATCAACGCGGGGACAATGGAAAAGGTATTGTTGAAAAGGAGGGTTCCCTTTCTGTCAGGTCACACAAATACAATTTGCATTGAGTGTGATTCAGGTGGCATGCACACTAACGGGACACAGCATTAGGTACTCCTGCAGTGTGTAATAAGGTCCAATACAAGAGCAGGCTGGTGGGTTTGCTGTGATCTATTCACTATATATAAACATTTTCAGCAGCACATTAGTGTGAGAGATCATCAGATTTGCTGCATGAAATATTACAATTTCACTTAATGGTCGGAAAAATATTATTTGTGGCAAATACTGGATCTTTGTCTGTAACTCTATCTGTATGCCAGTGCCATATACTGGCAGGCATAACAATTACCAGTAAACACTACCGGTACCTAGTACATATGTGCCTACTTCAAAGTAACATGCAGTTTGTTTCACTGCCATTTGCTGCCTTATTCTTTGAAGAACAGACAGTCAGTCAGATGGGTCGCTCACCACCCATCCCCGTGTCACATGTTGGACACCACAGGCATAAAACATTGCACATGAAATATTATTTAGACCATTGAACAAGAAAAAAGTGATTGACTAGGTGACTTTTGGGTATGTGGCTTGTTGTTGTTGTGATAAAACGGTTACATTGGTTATGGTTTACATTAACAATTCATGTACCGGAAAGAAAGATACAGGATAATGGAACTAAATCAGAATTATGGACGAAGGGTGTTTCTAATAAAAGAAAAAGTCATCTGTTCCAACCCTCGTATTAGATCTCATTACATTGTAATGGTGTCTCACGTACATGATTACCTTCCCAGTTTGTTGACCAGTGGGGCCACCATGAGAGAGCCAAACAAGCCTCCCAGTGGGTACATAGACACGGACAGAGACCACAGCAGAGTTAACAGGTCTTCCCCCATTGGCTCAGAGTAACGCTCGAGGAAGGTGACGTTGTAAAAGTGCTGCATGAACTGGTGCGGGAATGAGACAGAACTCAGGGTAGAAATGCACTACCAAAAAAGTGTGCGTGTGCTTGTGTGTTTCTTGCAAGGTTACCGGTGCTGGAGAGTTGATGACAGCCACATTGTATCCATACTGGAAAGATGAGCCAAATGTAGTTATGAGTGTGGCCAGTGCCAGGACCACGGTTAAGCTCTACAGAAGAAAGAGGAATGTTTCCTACATTATTCATCAAGATTTAAGTTTTGAGTACTTGGATTAATGGGATGCATAACACTCACCCCACTCCTCTCAGGGTTTGCCCTTTCCTCGGTGTCAACCATGGTTGTTTGTGTCTCGCACACACGAATAAGAAAAAGTGCACTTTGGTAAGTTGCACTTGTGCCTTCTGCCTGCCCTTTGAACGTGTCATCCTCACAGCGAATAGCTGTGATTTGTTTATTGCTTTCATGTTGCTGACAGTGCTCACTCACTCGCTTGTAGATGAATCGTTTGTAGCGCAATATACTGGAGGCACGTCTACTAAATGAATAAAAATTGCAATTGAACCTGCAAAAGTGGCAAAGATGGATCGTTGCCTCATTTACATGGTTTCAATGTTTTCTGTATAACACAGGTGTGGACAAAGTACGGCCCAGGGGCCACATGCGGCCCGTTAAATGTTTTAATCTGGCCCGCCGAACTTGAAAAAAATTAAATGAATAAACCTTGTTAATGTTTTATTTTCTAAATACTGTGGTTTTTCAAAAATTGTTGGAATGCTTTTGTTCACTTTCATTTAAAATTAAACTCCTGGTCCGGCCCCTCTGTCAAATTTTAGAACTCATTGTGGCCCGCCAATCAAAAGGTTTGCCCACCCCTGATATAACATGTCCAACTGCGTATGCTAATTCCAAAGAAAATTTATAATTATCTTTTTGTTGAAACACTCAAGCATAAATGGAACTAAAATATATTTTTTAGTACTTTTTTTAATTAAATAATTATTCATTAAAACATTTGGAAAGACATTTTTTCGTTTTACTTTTGAAACTGGATACTTTTTAATTATCATCACGAGGAGCCATCCATTCATTTTCTATAAACATTAGCTGAACAGGTCATGAAATTCTACCCCTGAAATAAAACGAATAAATATATCATATTCAATATTTGGTTCAGTTTCTTGTCTTTCCAGGAGAAAAATGTCTTGGGCCATTATTTTAGGAAGGTGAACATGTAGTTCTGTGTCATTGTGAGGAATATAATACACGGGTTATTTTAATACCCACATGCACTACCATGCAGAATGGTTCTACAATCTTGCCTGACATCAAGAAAACTGTAAAGAAAGTTTAAACAACAGTTCACGTCTTTCGGTTAAGGTCTAAAGGTATTAGGCATAAGGATTTTGGCTATAAAGGATAAGATTAAGATGGCTGGTAGCCACATCCTATATAGAGAAAGTATGCCTTGCAATTAGAAAATAAATGGTACGACCATATTTGTTGTGCGCCTCTTTTAGTTTTAATGAATTAAGTGGGCAGCAAGCCAGCTGACTAAAATCCCTGCTTGAAGTGTCTGCACACGTTGGAGTGCCTTCAATGTCAGCCAAGACTCAAAGCTGACACAACCAATGAATTTGTCCCCGCACCTAACACAATACTTGACGGCCCTCAAGGACAAAAAAAATCAAATAAAGGATCCTCATCCGCATTAAGCATCCTCACTTCTCCATTTCTTTCTGGCATGTTGGTGGTGACTGGCAGCCAGTCGTCACGTGGATGATTGCTTCCATTAGGCCATGTTCGGCACTGTTACTCGAGTCGTTAATATAGGTGGGTTCCAGCTTGCTGTTTTTGTTCCATTATTGCTGTCTTTATCAGACGGTAATGGGCTTTGATTTGGATCTTATAGGACTGCAGTCATGTACTGTAATCACATCTGGACGTACTGTTTAACAAGAAGGCACTAAGGTGTAAGATCGTAGCATCCCGGCATATTGAGGGCTCATCTTATTTCTCTAATTGCAACTTCCTCGCTCCTCTTTTCACATGGTGGCACCTCCAGAAATGCGACAGAGATCAAAGGAGGATATTGTCAAATAAATCAAATAACACTGTTCCACTTCACAACTTGATTCAAAGAACAGTGTACAAAATATGTACCTTGGCACAATTAAGATTGCAGATCTGCAACAGACAATGCTTTCTCGTACCAAGAAGTGGCCATTTAGTTTTTTTCTAAAGGTCACTGAGTCCAGTGGGTTTAAAGCCCACATTGGTATGTTTTAAGGCTGATGCCAAGTTGAGCTAACATGAGCAAACATCAGTCAATGGAGAAGTGAGGCTTCACAGTAAAGAAAGGCTCTGGTTTCAAGGAGGAAGGGCGACATGTGATGATCGGTCATACAGCCTGGCCATGCTGACACCAGCGATAATATTAATCACTGTGACACATCAACGCAATTTTGTAACATCATTAGGCAAGAAAATGCAGGGTTTGCAAAACAAAGGACAAACACATCACTGCCAGTGACATCAGTGGAATAGTCATCTGACTGCAGCATCATGCTTGTCAACAGTGCCACTAAAATTGAAATAATAAATAGAAAAAGATTGCCAATATATAGAATTGTAGGTATTAAATGCAAAAAAGCCTTTAAGTAATTTCCTTGTTTAGAGCTCAGTCTTTTTTGTTGTCCCAATGTGAATGTTTTTTTTTCATGTTTTTTCTTTATTTTCAAAACGCCTCTTTTACAAAAAAGAATTCTTTTTAAATCACAATTATTTCTTGAGTAAATTGTCGAGTTGTTTACTTGTATTCATAAAAAAATAAAATGGCACCGCAATGTATGTCAGTCATACACGAGCAGTGACGACTGTGTTTTCCACTAACAACCCAAGCTAAAATGCACAACTTCCCAAAATAAAAAGTTGTTAGTCTCTCAGTCTAGAAGTACCACACCAATAAATACTTCGCTATTACTGGGGCTTTGCACCAACTTTTGAAATCTTCGAGCTTCATAAAGATCACAAAAACATTTCAGTTTGTCAGTAAACAGATGAGGACAGGTTCCCTGCTTTGGTAAAATGTCACAACACTCCCTGTATTGTAACTAAAGGTGCAACGATTGTGGCAGTTGTACTATGAAAGAGATTATTTGATGCTACATGATATCTTGTAGGAAAAATATTTTGAAAGAAGCCAACCAACATCTCAGATCAGATTACGTTCCACTTTGGAGGCGGTGTTTTATCTATTCTCCTCCTTGTTGTTTGGCAACACAAAGGAAGTGATTATTGCGTGACAACATTGAGTTTATTAGTGCGGCTTTCTTTCATGACGCTCATGATTACATTTAATAACAGCGACAATTAAGGTACAGTGTGGTAATCCTGCATATTTCTATGACATATCCAAGAGCATTCACACATTTTTCACCCCAAAAAATACGTCAAACAACTGAATCTGGATCATATGTACAGTTTGATGAACTCCATAAGTTTAGTCCATGAGGTACATGACAAATTCATTCATCTTGGAGGAACATCAACTTAAGGGTGAGATGATTTTTCTGACGACATATAATGTGCTGGTAACTGTAAATTTCCCAACATATAGATGTAACATACACTTAGTAAAGTAAGTCCATTTTCTGTACAATCGAGTGTCACCTGTCAGTGTGAATATCACTTCTTTGATTTGAGGTATGAAGTCCTGGAGACAGCCCGCAAGTGTCGTCCTGTGCTTTCTGCCGCTCCAGTGAGCTCGCACGGCAGCAGCAGAGCGAAGCAAAGAGGCGCATGCGGACAGGGGCGGTGAAAAACACAAACATGATGCAGTTGGCCGCTCCCTGCGACGTGTTGCCAATACCCTGTTGTGGGATCACAGAAGACAATTCAAGTAAAAATGTCATAAAAAGTTCTTAATTTTAAACAGTTTGCAAGGATCGCATTTACGTGCCGGCCCAGTCTACATGTGCGCATTGGTGGAGTTTCCTTTCATTTGGGAATTTGCTTGATTTTGGGCATAACGTAATCTGATTTGGGATCATAATTTCATGGTATATTTAGAGTTTAAATTATTAATAGAAAGAACTGTAAACATTTGAAGTGGTGTCAATTAATCTATTTTTTTACAATAATTTTCAGCATGGCTCGGTTACCATACTGTGGAGTGACAGCTCACACTTCACAGTGCTTCAATCGCAAATAAAGAAAATTCTGAACTAATTTAATGGAAAAAGAAATGGTGAATTGTGGATAGAAAAATACAGAATATGCCGATATGCAACTTAGCAATAAACTGTGGCCTTGGAACATCAGAATTATTGAAACCTCATCTCCACTCACATGTAGCATCACCAGCGCAGGGTTCTGTCTCGCCGGGGATCCAACCAGCAACAGAATGAAGCGGATGGTGCTCCAAATACGCAACATGATGAAGATAATAGGGATGAGAGTCAGCTTCATGTCAGCCATGGAGGAGAAAGAGTATGATGGTGTCCTATTGGCCAAGAGTGGACGATACTCGGAAAGGACTGCATGCTGCGTGTAGTACCCAACAAAATACAAAACAAAGACCAAGATCATCAGTATAAATAGTGGAATCCAAAGACTGACGTGGGATTGACGTGCTACGCGCACGTGTTTGTGTGTGTGGGTATATTAAACGGGGGGTAGAGAATTAAGCAATCAGTATGGAAACGTTATGTGTACGCGTGGTGCGCACTAGCGTCATCATAGGCATGTTGTCCAATCCCTTATTGACGGAGCCGATCACTTACATGCCTCGCAAGTACGTAGACACTTTTTGGGAGACATTTTCGCTATTTGCCAAACGGCGCAGCGATACTGGAACTAAAAATATGTGGTGTCTTTTCATTTTTGCTGGAAAGGTATTGCAGTACTTCTGTAGGACAACTATAACAAACAACCCTCTGAGTAACACTACATTGTTGAGCTTCCCCTTGGGTCCTCACCGCCGTGTGGATGTGTCTCTTGATGAGGATGTAGAGGACAGGGAGGATGAGGTAGGCCAAGAATTCCCAAATCTTGCCAGTCAGCAGCATCCAGAGGACACGGTCAGGTGTGTGGATTCTGACCCAGCACCAGCCCACTGACACCTCTGACGCAGTGTAGCCAATCTTGTTGAGGCACACGGCTGCAACCGTGATGGCCAGAGGAACCCCCCAGCTAGATAACACAAAAGCGTTAAAAAAAAAAAAATACAAATAAGCGTTGGAGAATGACATCAGCACTTGAAAGAAAATGTTTTTCCACTTTTAAATGCCGTGTGGGTTCAATAGCCAAGTACATGTAACACCACGGGAAAGACTTTAACTTCAGGCTCCTGGTTCATAAATATTTTGTGGTAGTTGTCGTCAGTATATCAAATATAAGTACATGTTTCAACCTTTTGTCTCCAACAGCTAAAAATAAATATTTTCATGGCAGCTGTGTGTGCTGCTCATACACGCAGATGAATAGCTCTGTTGTGATACCTCAAATGCAATGGACGGCCTCAGAATTTGTCACAACAAAGCTAGAATATTCACTGAAGATACTGTTCACCATAGGGTGAACATGTGATTGTGATACACACAATTGTTGACTTATCTTAATTTATATACCAATATGAAGTCGCTTCCTCTTTCTACTGGGTATTTATAGGCACGGCACGTGAATGAAGGTTTACAATTTAAGTACTCACTGTTGCACATTGTAGCATTAATGAGAAATGCTTAGTTTTATGTTAGTTTTAGTGCGTTTAACATATCGAGTATTTGTTTAGTGCAAGATTTAAGAAAAATATATTTTGAAAAAAAGTCTTAACTAAATTGGCAACGATCCTGATCCCAGCTGATCAACCGGTACACCCCTATATTATTATGAATACTACATTAAAATAAGAAAACATAATTGAATAAATTCATACATACATTTAACATTTGTATTTATTCTATGAAATATAAGGTGACGACCGTATTTTCCGGACTATAAGCCGCTACTTTCTTTCCTAGATTTTGAACCATGCGGCTAATACAACGTTGCAGCCTTTCTGTGGATTTTTCTTTCACCGGTAGGGGCGCTAAATAAATCTAGATTTTTCTTTCTCTTGGGTCTGTTCAGTTTTAATTAGCAAAGTTGTTGCTTTGTTAAAAGGAACTTAAGAATGTGTTTCTGTACCTTTATGTGCATTCACAGTACAAAATCGCTCTGTACAAGCAGTAAACAACAATTTTTTTTCAACGTAGAAACCCATGGCTTATAGCCTGGTGCGGCTTGTATATCTTTTTTCTCAATAAAGAGTTGCTGCTTATATACATGTGCGCTTCATAGTCCGGAAAATACTGTAATCAAATTGTAAAGAGGCAAATAACATTTGAATGAATTATTGCAACATTTAAATTCACTATTTCACAGTTTTTTAAATGTTTCCCCCCCATTTTTTGTTTCTTTACTTTCTACTTCTTAATTTATCCAACTAGGCTCATTACTTTTTTCACCCTTCACAGATGACGACACAGAGTAAAAAAAGACGTAAATAGAGAGTAGTAGAGTCAACCACGGCTGATACGTTGATTGACCGAGTCTGAGATCTTTAGAACTTATAAGGTGGAATAAATTAATGACAAAGAAAGGAGACGCAAGATATTCCCCATCCATGGTTTTATTTAGGAGAAATTAGGTATCATCTATTTTTTTAATAGCTAATTTAGCTTGTTTTTTTATCCATTCGCAAAGTTAGCAAAGCTACGAAAACAAGTTTTGTCAGTATCCAGTATTTTTTTCCTTCTTAATATGGGAGGTTTGGAAATAAAAGCGCTAAATATTTGCTCAGAACAAATTATTTTTGCCACCTCTTCTTAATAAAATATCTGAATTTGAGTTGTTTTTTTCTTTGCCCTATCTTGCAATGTTTTTGGACTGCAGAAAAAGTGTTGTCATGAATAATAAGTTCCAGAAAGCGACCTATGTCATGTTTTGTGAATGGATGACTTTTGAGTCTGCAGTTTTATATTTTTTGAACATTATTTTGTTGATGGGAAAATATCATTTACATTGCACCCATCTGTGTACACTACACTTGCTTAGAATTTATTCCGAATGTTTTTTGTTTTGCCTTAAGAAAGTTGAAACAAGCAAATAAAATGGAGGATTTTTTTTGTAATTATTCTAATGCCCTGTCTATGCCCATTTGTGTGTGAATGCAAATGCCTGTTTTTCGTCTTTTTAGATGGATGTTGTGTTCATGTAGTTTGTGTTACATTTGTATTGTCCTGTTTGTATTGTGATAAAAAAATACGATAAAAACGTATTTTATATATGTCCCAAATTAAACTGCCTTGGGGCGTCGTAAAGATCCAAGCAGATTGTGATTTGACCTACCTGACCAGATGGAAGACCAGCACCAGGCTGTCAGCAGTCCTCTGACTGGACTGTACGATGAGCACATACAAGTAGACGGCGATGGCCACCGTCCAGAAAAAGGAGCTGGTGTTGGCGAAGGTGGATATCGCTCCTTGAGCGATACAGTCCGGCGAGTCAGAGTCGAACACTCTCCACACTCCGAAGGCGTACGAGACCGCGGAAAGCCAGTCGGCCAACGAGAGGAAGAGGAGCAGTTGGCGGGGAGTGGTCCTCAAATCCGCCAAAGTCATGTAAGTGACGATAATGAGCGACGAGCCCACAAACGACATGGCACACGAACACAACACTACCACCTGCTCGGATAAGTACACAACTGTCTGGTTGTGAGCAGCCATCGTCTTGCTTTCTTGGTTCCCAAAACTACTCGCGTTGCATAATTGCTAAACAATTCAATTTGAACTTCCACAAAAACTAATGGGGGAGGTTAATGTGACCGCTTCATTTATAGAAAACTTTTTTTTTTCTTTTAAAGGCGAAGTAAATTGCGTTTTGCTCCCACCCACTATTACCTCTTCCTCTTCCTCTTGTAGCTGAGGTCACAGTCAGCACACTCGGGGCTATTTTGGGCTCCGGATTTGAAACCTGGATTTGAAATGGTTACGTAGCAACTAATAATCCCAAAACTCATTTCTCCAGCAGTATGTATAAAAACAACAAAGCCTTGGAGTCATGTGTTTTTTTTCCTCAAGGACAGAAAAATCAAAGGCTGAGGGGCTCCTATGACATACTTCACCTTCAATTTATGTACCATGCTAAAACCAATCTGTCAGTTCAGGAAAACGTGGCGTTTGCCAGGCAATAATAGAGGGGTGCCTTGGTTTTAGAATTGAATTAATTCAATGACCATGCTTGCAAATCCAAACACTTGGATCTCAAATATTTTTTCCCCGTGAAATGAATAGAAATGCCTCTAATCCCATATTTGGGGCTCCTTCTGGTGTGCTGACGTTGGCCACCAGGGGTCAGGAAATATTGAAATAGAGATGCGCAAAGAAGAGTTTCACAAATGACTCTTAGTATTTGGCGGAATGCATGCGAGCTTTCACCCCAAAAAAAGATTGTTAGAAGCGACATCCAATCGCCAATTTTCCCCAGTTGTATATAAAATCACCATTAAGAGCTGACTTTTTTGGTATAAATTCCTGTTAAAGTCCCATTAATTGAACACCTAAAAGACGATCTCCTGTTTTGCTTATAATGAGTATTACAGAACGTCTCGTGTGCTATGCTGTATTTGTTAATCAAATCCCTCCATTTATCATTAATATAATGAAAATGAGTGGCGTGAATAGTTACTTTGCAAGTCGACTTCGAGTTCACCCTAACTTTTAGGTTAGGGGCCCTGTGCTCATAGTGAAAAATGTTAAGTCTCCAACCCTGAATGTTTTTTTCAACAATCTAATCTATATGCTACTACCGACATAAAGTGACAGAAAACAATCCGACGCTCCTCCACAATATTGCAGAAGGTACAATAAACCTGTGTGTGCACCTATTACCATTCATGCAACAGGATTGGTCATTTCTGTGACCATATCAGTTTTGTGTTCAATTAAACAGAGCCACATTTCACAGTGTCAGGTAATTCGAGAATAATTTGACGCAAGATCAGATTTTTTCTGTTTACATGTTTTGTGCCGTTTATTTGCTCCTGTGCTGTGGGACTACTGTAATGTAAAATGAATTCGTTGACTTAATAGAGGTTGGGAAATAGATTTGATAAACAGTTACGAAACAGTTTCCTAGAAAATGCTACTTTGTACCAAGCTGTCCAGTCTTGGCCTTCTAGAAATTTGGGAGGAGCTTCAGTTTGCAGCAATGCAGTGGATTGTTGCCATTCTATCCAGGGGCAAACAGCTGTGTTGTCGTAGAAGAGTCGCCCCGGGTAAAATATGAGTCATAAAACCGAACCACTCAGTCTTCATGATGATAGTTAACGTTGCTACAAATGAAGTGTGATATTTTTTTTTTTTGTTTTTAGTCCATTATTGTCTTTTCTGCATCACGTTTGTCAATAACAGACCTTGGGGAGTACGTTTAATAACAAAAACAGTTGCTGGGTTTTGTTTTCCTCACATTTAATTCAATTCTTATAATGAAATACATAATCACGAATAATTAATGCGCAATTGACTGTACACTGACCAGCCCCACCGCATGACCACTTGCACCATATATCAAATACAATGTTTGTATCAAATGATCTAGCAAGTGGACATATTGTTGAGACTACTTAGTAAATCAGCAAAATTCAAATGAAAGGGTTGTAACTGCATTAATGTGAATTTATTATGAAATTTGACACAAGTCAGCAAATAGACACTTTGGTTTCATGCTGAGTTTGTTTTAGCCACTAGATGGCAGCAGAGGACTTGTTACAAACAACAACGTGAGGCTTTTGGGCCTTGAGTTGGCAATTTCAGTTCGTCATTACCCAAATGTTTATTTCGACTGTCTTCACGTGACAACTTACACCAGTAGGATAGTTGATACAAGGCAGCTTATAGCGTTCCCGTCCTTTAGTCAACGCCTTTGCCGAGGACTCTTATTGCAAAGAATTTCTGCGGCAGTATACTTGCTGATTGCTTCGTTCTCACTCCTCACAACAACCAGCTAAGACACTGCCAGAGAAACACCCACAGCAGTCGTACGCCTGCATCCCGCCAGCTGGTCCTTACATCCACAGTCCACCTTGAGCGTGGCATCCTGAACCCTCGCACTTTTTAGGTCTGACAAGCCCTAGAAGAGAAATGGATGATCAGTGTTGCATGTGAAAAGTGAAAAACGATGTAGGTAATGTTACCTGTTTCCAAACAAAAAAAAAAAAAATCAATGAATGACAAAATGCATCGTTCTGGCCCAGTGGAGCTTATATAACTGATGAGTCTACCTACACATGGCTGCTCAAAGTGACCGAAAGCATATTCCCAAATAGATTCTTGGTTCCCCCATTCCTCTTCTTGTCTGGTTTGCAGCATCACTTTGAGTTTGCACAAGTTGTGCAAAACCACACACACACACACACCAAAATCCAAGAATAGACTTTGTGTCATGACTCATGATTTTGCATCAAACGCTCCGATTGATTTACCTCGATTTGTAGCACTGTGTTTGTATTTCTGCTCTCCTCGTGTAAAGCGGATTCTTGATCGTAGTTTTACCAAAGGATATCAGTTAAGTCTCCTCGCGATCTCCGCAGTGCTATTTTTGTCCGCCGGACCTTTCTATATGGTCCTCTCCCTGCGGACTCCGCTTGCTGACAGGACAACATGGACACGAAAGAGCGCTTTGCGGTCGTACGTTGTAAGGACAATGAGATGAGCGAGGAAGGCAAATGTGTCTTAAATAAGCTTCAAGACTGCCATCATATGATCCGACTCTGGTTGTGTAACTGGAAAATCATGCCTTGACTGGTGCTCGAACAATTTTGACCTTCATCTTACGTCAGAAACTATTGTGCTAGGTGTCGGTCAAGTATGTGTGGATTGACCTGATTTTAGTTGTCAAACGCGTCCTCAGTGTAAACAGTACTTCACAGCGTACAGTAAAATAACAGGACATCTGCTCAGAGTTGATGTATTCTTTTATACAAGATGTCCTGCGATGACAACAGTCTGCCTGCACAAAGAGTGAGCTCTGAGCAATAAGACGGTAGTCGCTTGTCTAACTGCTTCATGATATCTGAATCTTAACCAACATGTATCTGGTTTGATCCCACTAACAGCTTGGTGCCTCCTTGTTTCTTTTTTGGCAACTGACATTGGTGTGTGGGAAGGTTAACTTTTATAGTCGTTGAATAAGATGTGCATTGTTCAAACGCATGTTTGAATCACTGATTTCCAATAATTTTTCGATCCTCTTATTGGCGTAAAAAAGAGACATTTGCTGTTGAAAGCAGTAAATATTTACTTTTCACATTTAAATAACACATTCAGAAATCCTTCCATTATGATTTTTCCTCTTTTACACTCACCATTACTTTAAAGGGATTCAATTAATACAATAACCACTACCACTCAGTTTAAAGCCGTTAAGTCTCTACCAAAAATGTACACATTTTGGGTTAGAAAATGTAAACATTTATATTACACTATACGCAATTGGATATTCATACATGTATGACGTCAAGCAACCTTCAAAAATGATTGCGTCGACCACAGCCTCTTTATTGTGCGTCCATTATTACAGTAGTAGCTTTTAAGGTTTTGATGGTATGATGTCATTTTCTCTCTTGTTTGTAAATGCTACTTTATATAGTGAATATGAAGCTAGATTTGACGAAAATCGCAATGGATTTTTTTCGGAAAACCTTTCAAACCTAGTGCCAATGACGTAATTTCCGCTATTTACGGCAGGGTTTTGGCACAATCGCAACCATTAACCCAGCAACATTGGTACCTAAAATTTTCCAACTAGTGAGCGATCATGACAAATGTCGGAACAGCGATCGCAAATCCGCAAACATGCTGGATGTTTGCTAGACAAGGTGCACTGAAAACAATATACTGTATTTTATGTACTGTGCACGAGTGTGTGACTTTTCATCGCAAGGCTCTAAGATCCGTATTTTAAACTGCACAGCACTTAACTTGTTCAGTCTATTCCAGTTGACCCAGTGGAAACGCAGGCTACACTCTGGATTGGTCACCAGTCATTAGCAGGGTAATTGTGAAGGGAGAATGGAGTGGGACTTGATCCCACGTCAGCTGCATGGAAATTAGCCATTTGACCCACTACACTACCAGTAGTCCTCTGTTATCTATTCAAATACACTTTCTTTACTAAAATGATGGTGATTGTAGTCTAGTCATTCCATTTTTAACTCTGTTGAGCCTTTCACAAATGCCTTATGGAAATTTTTTAACAATTTCCACAAGATGATTTTACATTTGATCTTGGATAAGCAGAGCTCTGATTCGACGTAGACCATCGTTCATCCCGCCAGAAATTTTGGATCTCATGAAAGCAGTGACGGGCTAATGAAGCTTCGTGAAGCACTTTGGCTCCTCGAGATGGCACTCATGGTTTAAGGACGCAGTGGAAATTTAATTTAGTTTCCTTTGCACAAGCCTTTTCCTTTAAACCAAGAACCCCATCTATTGGAATAAAAAATATCACAAGTGCTTCATGAAGCCTCATTTTCCTATCACCACATGAAAGAAATAGAACTTCAAGCCCCAACCCTGTCAGTACTGCATATTTTAAATTCTCAAATTAAATACTGAGAATAGTCCGAACTGTTTTCCACACCCCTGATTAACTATAAACAGTGTTTAAATTATTTTCAAATCTGGCATCTCTTTAATTCAACCTTCAATCATGTCAGCAGACAATTTAATTCTAAACATTGTTTTGATATTAGTTGAGCTATTCAGTGGAAACTCCCTAATCAGATGGCACCATGTTTGTACGAAACCAAAACTGGACCAAAATTCTGTGGAAAATGACCCCTCTAAGGTCACACAAAAAACTTAGAGGTGTAACAGTCATTGTCTGTAACAGCATTTCACGTAAGAACTCAGTACACCTATCATCAAAATATTAACCATGAAATGCAATAATTGTTTTGTCATAATTTCGTGGGGAAAAATCTGAATAAACCTCAGAATGTGACCGTGTTCGATTGTGACCAGAAATTGGAATTAGAAGTCTTTCCCTTGATATTTATGTTTAAATCTGTAAATTGACAAACACAGTACTGGGTTGAATGACTTCGGCTAATCGACAAATCAACTTTACTACTCCAAGTTGACATTTAAACATGTTTTTGTCATTTGGTCTTTCATTGGGGCCAATTTACAGAGTACTTGTCACTTACCACATGTTTTTCAGCTGCTGTCACCAGACTATAGAGCAGTGAAACGTCCGGCAAACAGTCATTTTATGTCTGCACAGGTCAGTGAATATTGTGGATGAGCGTAGCGATAAGCCTCGCAAGCTAGTCCGATCACCGCTAGTCTTAAAAATTCATGGCAAAGTATCGGGACAGTGGGGCAAAGTGAAGCCCCATCTTCATCAGCAACATGTTATGTCCAATGATACATGGCTAGAGTGAACTTTATTCATCATAAAACACACAGCAACATCGCGACACTCGTGTCGCTTTACGACACTGAAATCAGTGTCATAACACTTGCAGCACTACAGCATAAAGCAGAATAATAAACGTGAGTTGAAATATTTGACGAAAAATGAGAGTAGTATCATGGAAAAATATGTAGGTCTATCTTCAAATACAAATAAAAGCACAAGTTAAATAGAAACAGTAAATACATAAATTGGCTATGATATCCTGCCTTACAACGCTATGCTAGTAGAAACTTTAAAGACACACAGGACTAACACTAATTACAATAACTACATTTGGCATAATGTTTGAGTTGTACCTTTAATCTTGTTTTTGTTTGTTTCTGTGCCAGTCCATCAAAGGATGTTCTTACGCGAAAACAGTTTGTGGCAAATAAAAAGGTTGGCCGATGTAACAATATGATATGTTGTTGTTATCGGGTGCACCAGTAGGGGGCACTGGGGGGCAGTTGGGTGTGTGTTTAAGCCTGTATTTATGATTAGAGGGAATGGGGGAAGCGGGTTGTTGCAACTAAAGGCTGGCCGAGTTGGGTCAGAACAAAGAAACTGGACGTGTATTTTTCTTAGAAAACCCCACTTAAACAGCCGACTGTTGCGCTGTACTGAAAAAATATCGATGACGTCATTGATTAATCAACTTCGACTCCACTTTCATCACATAAAGTGTCGACTTCAAAAACTCTTTAGTTGTTCAGCTACTAGTATATCCTGTAACTGGTCTCCAATTCATTCTGAATTAATAATGTTATATGCCTAATTTAGAATATTTAACAAAGTTTACATTTACTTATTGCAGTGATGCAAACAGGTCATTTTGAGTAAACGTACATTAATAGGAATAAGAAAATATTTTTGCGCCTCCCCAACTCTCGGCCGCGACTATGAATAGAAAATTTGGGTAAAATTTGTTGCTACTGCAAAACATTATGCCCTTATAAATATTAAAGAAAAGGTAAAAAAGAAATTTGAATGCCTTTTGTTAACATTGATTGTTTATACTCCTTGCACAAACTCTGACAATGAGAACGCTGCAACCTAGTGGTATGGATGTGCAATTACGCTTGATTCGAGTACGGCAGGATAAAAAGCTAACTCCCTGGGGTCACGCCCCCAAGGTTATCCCATGTAGTCTGATACCATAGAAGATTTCACCGCAGTGAACGCATTTCCTGAAAAAGTCAATGGTCTGCTCCTGATTAAGGTGTCAGAATACACCGTGCACTGCAGATTACTGCATATGCACTCAAAGTGCACACGCTGACCTCCACCTCTCATAGTCCCTACAATGACCACAGAACAACAGAAAATGAAGCATTGCTTGCGGAGATAATGCATTGATGCACAGACAGTTTGACGCTTTATATGTATGAATAACGTGGTTCATGCTTTTCATATGGACACCCTACTGAAACATGCCAAATATTTGGCACTTTGCCATTATTTTAAAGATAATCCCTACACTGTATGTTACTTGGTTGTTCCATTGTTGGCTAACAACAGTCATGCTCCCTCCTCCAATCCCATTGCACAAATCTAATCACCTTATGGCTAACAATGACATCACTATTTACTGCAGTGCCATGTTCTTGTAGAATACTACACACGATTCATGCAGTTTAGCGCGCCTTGAGGCTTCTACAGTGCATTTATTTCTCTTGACTCTGTGAGTCCTTGATTATGGCCTTCACCACACCTTTTTTTGTATGTGATGGGAAGTCTTCATTGGTTTGACTCAGATTTGTTTACCCACGTCACGATGCATTCTGTTAATTATTGATTGTCATTCACAGTGTGGTAACCCTGAACACGAGAAATTGTTGGGTCAACATTTTTTTTACTTTAGAAAAAGGACTGGCAGACACTGAATCTAATCAGTAAACGTCTGTGATTATGTGGAGAAAAATGAACCGTCTGACCTAACGTCCTATCATCTGTCCTGATTTATGTCAATGATGTAGTAGTTACACAGTTATAATGACTACTTTTTTACTAAGCATTAATTAGAAATGAATTTTGAAATACGGCACTCTGGTTGTCTTTTAGGTCCAGCGATGCAAAGATGTGATGAAACAACGCTATACAAACAATGGTCGACAACGAGGGTCTCCCGAATTAAACATGTGGCTTTTGACCACCAGAAGGACAACTAAGGGCAACGAGAAAATTGATCAATGCAGCAAAGTCGAGATTGTGGAGTATAATACTAGTGAGGCCCAGCCCCAAGGTAAGTAAACATACTTATTTTATTTTTAACATTTCCAGAGATGGGCATTTCGTCCCTGGGACGGAACTGCCCATTTTTGGGGCGGAGGACGCGGTACAACATTTTAAAGGAGGAGGCTTAAATGCAAGGACAAGCGCTTTTAAAGGATGAAGACGGACGGCAACGGAGGGTGATTATTTTCATGAATAAGGAAGTGTGCCCAGGTCGCGACGGAAGACGCGGGACGGACCGGTAAAATAGGGTAAAGTGCCCATTTATGAACATGTTATACTGATCCTCAAAATATTCCAGCAGTGTCAAATCTGCTGAACCAATGAGTGACCAGTAGTCATTTACGTCACCATATAATAATGCTACCTGCTTATGGAAATTGTAAGTGTCAAATAGAACCATGCCCTAAAGTGCATGACCAGCAAGTAATCTCGAGTCGTTTCCATGGTGTCATTTTAGCGTCAAGACGCTGATGCTTTCACAACACTAACACCACCTCAGGTCAAGATTTCCCTGCAACGATCAACTTACATGTACTTTGCAGAAGTGAAAGGGGGGACTTTTAGCGTCCAGTTTCCCAATTTGGATCACGAAGAGTTTCGCTTTTGTGCTTTGCTCCTCACAGCAGTCACATTTAACCCTGACATTCACATGAAAGCTGTAACATCATATGTCAGTCACTTTAAATCACTCACCCAAGACAGTGAAGCCGCTCATCAGTTAACAGATGGGACCAGCCAGGCGTCCTTTTGGTGTTGTGCAGGCTTTGACCAAAAGCCTCTCGTGTCTCTCTGTCTCTGCTGCACTTGGCCACTGCAACAAGTCAAGGCATGTTCCTGCTCAGCAGCCGGCCCGGTGCACGAGGCTGCTCCTAGACCAGAAGGGGAGGAGTAGAGCTGTGAGGGGAGGGGAGGGTGGTCCAAAAAGCACAGCATGACTCAGCCTGCTTGAGTTGGGCTGCATGCAAAGTTTGTACCTTTTTGTCGCTGCACAGGACAATCAAATGATTGCTAGCTTTTTTTATCATGTCTTAACAAAAAGATATGCTATGTTACAGAAAGTTAACGTAATGAGCTTTGGACAGGCCATAAGATTGAATTCTTATTTGCCGGCTGGCAGTGACCTTTTTGTGTTTTTTATTTGAACAGGACAAAAAAAAAAAAAATTCCTACGCTATCCTTCAATTGCCCCAAAGAGTTCACACTCTGTTCAAATGTGGTTGAATTGTAAATTTAATTGAAAGTGTAAAAAATATATATATTCATGAAAACTGTGTTGTTCAACTAAAAGCAGAACTCTGTAAATATTTTTTGAACATTTTTATCACGTAATCAAAAAATAAATACTAACGTGATTGGTTGCTAAAATGAAAAAAAGTATCTAGTCTTTTTGTGTAGATTCTCAGCAATCCAAGTCATGGTAATCTGCAACGGTTGAATTGAAACAACTACTAGACTCTTGTTTGTTTCTTGCTTTCTGAAAACATTAAAAGGTTACTTAGGCAATTATGCCATTAGGCTATTTTTGCACCATTTACAACAATGAATTGCCTCTATTGAGAAGGAATCATATTGGATGTGGAACATTTTGGTGAAATTAAAAAAACGAGCAAATGCAAAATAAAATTAATAATTAAAAAAAAACTTTCTTAACATAATATGTCACCCTACTGTTCTTTATCATTTCAAGCTAAAACCAAATCAACCACTAAAATTGCAGTCTTTTTGCAGATTGACAAAAATATGGGCCTTGCTGTATATTTGAAAGTCGTTTTAGTGCATTGTAACTCAAAACTGAAATGGATATCACTCACATAAGGCAGTTGAACTATGTGAGATATACTTGATCTATCAAAAATAAAATTTTACCTCTCCCCTCCCCCCAAAAAATTAAAAGGTTTTGTGTCTTGCAATTAGTGACCTATAAAATATTCATTCGGTCAGTGTACTAAAATGAATGAATTAATAGGCCATTAAAGCTGTAATGAGGCAATATGCTAATTAATTATATAGCATCCTACACCATAGGTCTTTCAGACAAGACCCATGATTACAATTTGAGTTAACTCAATGCCAGTTATGGATTTGTCCAAATGTGCCTCGCATGCTTTTTTTTCTCCTACTGACACACAAAACCTTGATCAGATGTGCAGATTCATCAGCGTCCGTGAGGGCTAATTATGCAGTGCCGCTCTGCTGCTTGCGTACCCCCTCCCCCCCCCAACATCCTCAAAGGAACGGTGAAGCCAGTTCATCACTGCTGTAGTGGAAGTTGATCACTAGGCAGATTCCAGTTGCAGCGGCAAGAACCAGCTCAGCAAAACTCACCTGCTACAATATGCTCAGTCTGGCTTGCCTGAGCATCCTGGAAGCGGCCGAGTGCACGTTTCTCTCGACTGCATCAGGCAGCAGACTGATGATGACCTTATCAATGGGAGAGCCCAGTCACTGATCTTGTGCCCAGAAAGCACTTTTAGCACTGCACAGTGGTTTGTCTTTTCCGTGCTGACAGCAAGTGGAATGGATACTGAAGAAAAAAAAGAAAAAAAAACGGATGCATTTGTCTGCCGACCAATGCTTTCATTTGTGGGAGCTAGTGAAGCAACGCTGCACTGCACTGCACTGAAATTCTGACTACTTTCACATAGTTGCTCCAAAATGTACGCGAGCATGGACTGTTTGCACTTGGCTAAAACATGAACGAGCATTACGTGAAATCTTTCTTAAAGATAAAGATGTCCTTTATTAGTCCCACAATGGGGAAATTCGAAGTGTTACAGCAGCAAAGATATAGCTGTTGTTATTATTTATTTATTGTATTCGATGGGACATGATGGGTCGGGGTGGGGGGTTGACGGGGGACAAGGAAAGAGGAACCCGGAGCCCAGCAAGTTCAAAGCTTGCTGCATTGATTACGTCATCGCAACTGGAGTGCTGGAATGGGACAATGCACCATCCCAAGGTGGGGGGGTGTATAAGTGTGTGTGCGTGCCTGTGTGTATAGCTCTTGTCTACAAACTCAGGCAAGGTCCCATTTACAGTGAGATAGTCGACCTGCAGTGCGTGTGTATGCATGTGTGCGGGTGTGCGTGTGTGTGTGTGTGTGCGTGTGCGGGTGTGCGTGGGGGTGGGTGTGTGTGTGTGTGTGTGTGTGTGTCAGCACTGCAGGAAGTCAGCTGATGCTGTAGGGCATTGCAGGATTGCTGCACTGCTGCTCTCTCCCTCCTCTCTTCCCCACTCAGGCAAATTGCTCAAGGAGGAGGATGGTGATGATGAGTGCATGTGCTGCATACTTTTTCAGCAGAGGAGGGGCGGAGGGGGTGAATGGAGGAGAATTGTAGGGTTGCAAAGCATGCTGGTAAGTCGCTGTGCTGGGCTACTGTACCACTGAGAGACACTAGAAAGTAGAGATGGAGGGAAAAGAGAAAGGGGGAGGGGGGTGCAAGGAATATCAGGTGAGTGCGGCAGATTTCCTTTGCAGCCCGTCTCTGCTGGAAGTATGAGCAGGGGAAACTGCAGATGTTCCTAGATGATGTCAGGCACCGGATGTGGCGTCGGGCCGTCTTTTTTTTTTTTTTTTTTCAATAATACTAAAGTTAGCTTTTTTTTCTCCCTACCCCATCCTCACTCATTTCATCCTGCTGCAGTAAGGATGCGTTTCTCTGTAGGGGTTAACGTTTCACACACAGCCGCCTGGCGACTCTTTCCAAGGTCTTAGCACAGTTACCTGATGTGAACTCGGAGCACAGTTGACCGGCATACTGAGCTGGCAGAACTCACTCAGGAAAAAAAATGCAGCATTATGCAAGTTTTGCTTTGCTGCAACTGTCATACATGACCATTCAGAATCTAATGGAGAACAGCTTTTATAGTGTAAATTAAAAAATGCATGCATTTTGAAGACTAAACACCTTTTTATTTCTTTAGTCAAATCCATTAGAAAAACACATGATTACTTTTTCTGGCAAGTATCATGTGAGCTGTATTTAAAGAAAAGTAGTTGTAGTGCTAAACTTCATGACTGCACCACAGCTCCCCCGTCCCACACAGGATGCTGTCGCCTCACTCTCCGACCGGCCTTTAAAGCACTCATGCATCCTTTTTAGCCGCGCAAACTGTCAAATCTAAACCTTCAAAAAGTAGAAAACATGGATTGTTCTCTCCTTAAAGTCAGAACAATCCTATTTAGCTTTTCAAGCTTCTTTTTTCAAAGGCGTACTCTTTCACCAGGCAGCCTGACTGCTATTTCAAACCGGTATTGTGCGTTACACACCGACAAGAGAAACAGACGAGCCCAGCCGGCTGGCGAAACATCTGGCTGACTACAGCCTAGTGGTGCAGAGGAGAGGGAAAGTAATGAGATGGTCGGCATGCACGTACTTATATCAGCTACAACTGCGAGGCCGATTTCGAAAGTGTATGATGGACGAGGAGATGCAATTAGACAGCATATGAGAGCAATGAAATGTACCTGCAGACGAGTGTCGGGCCGCATCAGCAGCGACGGAGCAGGAAAACTTCAGCGTGCCTCTTGGTGTGATGATGTGCCCTCATGGTGCTGCAAAGTTGACTGCAGCATTACCTCCTGAACAAAATGACATTGTTTGCACTCTCTCTCTCTCTCTCTCTCTCTCTCCTTCCCTCCTCCTCCTCCTCCTGTCGCCCCCCCCCCATCCCTCCTCCCTCCTTCTCCTCTGCACGCTTGCTGGCAGCCTAAAGTGCACAGCTCAGCAGTGTTCTCCTACTGCCGCAGCAGATCCTGCATGAGCTCTGCGTATCCAAGCGGGATGGGACTTTTAAAGGGGACTGCAACCTCCAGGGTCAACCTCCTCTCTCTCTCGCTCTCACCCTCTCTCTCCTCCTCTTGGTACTCCTTGCAAGCCCCTTTTGCTGCTCTTCGCCACTCGGCAACAACCTCTGAAAATGATACTCACCCGAAACAGGCCTTCGTCCGTCGCATAAAAAAACGTGTGAATTCTAACCTCACCGCAGAGAGTATCATCTGTAATGAGCACGGGAAGCTTTCATATCCTTGAAGGCTTTAATTTAGAAAAAAAAATAGAAATCATCCATGACTGTGCAGTGTGACTAAGTTTTTTTTTTTTTTATATATATATACAAACAGAACTTTAGTGCTACGAGCAGCAAAGTTAAAAGTGGAATAAAAGAAAAGAAAATTCAAGTACAGTGAACTCTCGTAAGTCAAATATCCAAAAATGTACAATAGGAAGTTTATCCCACATTACAGAGACAATTGGTGTTTTGGGGGAGTCACAGAATGTCATCAAGTAGGTGGACTTTCTCTCTTCAGCTCACACTCCAAGTTTTTAATGGGATTGAGGTCTGGGGTCTCCTTTATTTTCTGGTGCCTGTTTCCTCTCTTTGTGCCAATCTGCTGCTTTCTTGACAATCACACTATGTTTTTGTGGTTCAGTAAAACATATAGTACAGTGTATCTTATGTAGAGCCTCAAAACACAATACACGGTCGCAGTTTTTCCTTAGCAGCGCTTCAGTCGATGCAAGGTGCCAAGTGAAAGGTCAGGCTGATCGAGCCTTTTCCGTTGCCTGTACCTGTCTTTGGAATGACCTCCCACTAAGCCCCTTCTCTTCCCATCTTTAAAACTCGTCTTAAAACTCCTTTTTATTCTCTAGCTTTTGACTCTGCATGAGATTTTTTTGGTTTTGTTTTAATGTTTGCCCCATGAACAGCACTTTGTATTTAGCGGTGGTTGTCTGGTGATTTGTTGGTGAGCAGTCCCGGGTGAACGCGAGTGTTTTCCCAACGTCAGCTCGGATGGATTGGTGGATGGACCATTTAAGAATGTTACAATGCTACATCTTCGAGTGTACAACTAGTAACTGTTTCCTGATGGTTTGACTTTGCAATGGTTTAGCGTTTGAGTTTAACTAAAATGGACCGGAACGGAAGAAATACTGTAGAACAAACTGTAAGTCAAATGTGTTTGACTATGCAAGCTTTTACCTTCACCCTCATTTTGTTTTTGTCTTCATTTATTTTCCACCCGAGACAATGCCGGACTGCTTTGAATCCAGCCAGCTCGCCTGCAATGCACTACAGTACAATTGTTGCGGTTAAGCGAAGTTGTCTGCATACGCATGCGGTAAGTGTGACATTGTCCAACATTTAGTGAGTGGGTGAGCTTGAGTTACTCTTTCTGTTCTTCCTGTGCACGTCACTAAGCCTTTTGAAGATCAGTGTGTTTCAGCCATCAGCTTTTGCTGCAGCAGTGCAGCACTTTGTTTTTCCCTCTGCAGGAGGACATGACTTTGAGCAGCCCTGGGCCGGACTTGAACCCGCTTAGTGTGTGGAGCAAAAAAAAAAAAAAAACAGGAGCGGTTTTCCTAATTCATTTTTTAAGCCATATTCTTCACTGTGACACACACTTAATCTGTTTTACCAGCACTATTATTTACTGACCTGATGAAACAGAATATTGCTGAATCAGGGTAAATCTCACCCATTATTTGGAATCAGCTCCATGCCACTGTCCTGATCAATTGCTGACAGCAGGTTAGCAAAAACTGCAGTATTGCACTCTGTGTGAGAAAATAGCCTGTATGCATGTTAGCATGCAGTGCTGCTCTACTGCATGAGTACGCAGAGCCCTCCTTTCTGTACTCTGGCACCTGCAGGAAAAATGCCTCCAACAGCAACTCTTTCATACCAGCAGAGGCATTCTTTGCAATGGCATAAATAAATCACAATATCTTGGATTGGGTTACGACAATGATTCCCACTTAGTGTCTGGGGGGAAATGAACCAGTTGCACTTAATTGATCTTAAAATTATTTAGTTCGACTAATGTATCTCTAAGAATTACTGAAGATGCTCTTCCACTAAATGGTAGAATGTAGATGATTAACCTGTGTGTCCATTTTCTGGGAAGATTTTTGTTTCCTGATCGGCCCTGAAGTTTTTCTAACGTAAGCAATGTGCCGTGGCGCCATAAAGGTAGGGAAACTCCGTTTCTTACCTTGTAAACCTAACTCTGGAACCCCCAAAGGCAAGTGTCCCAGAGGTTGTACGAATGAGGCAATAATCCACCTCCTGTTGCACTAAACTTTGGGTTGCCCATCACCGTATTGTATGCATGACAAAATACAAGAAGACAAGAACTGAGCTCTGAAGCATCAAAGTAGAAGAGTACACATCAGAAGTAAGATGACTCACTCACCACTCCAGAGGCAGCATACGCATCCTAATTTATTAAAATTCTGTGTTTTGCTCTTATTACAATGCTTATCATCTTATTTCCCACGTTGACATTTCATATTTAAAAGTGAAATGCCTAAGATACAAATGCTCCACAACTCACCTTCACTAAGACATGTGTGTGTGTGTTGCGCAGCGTTGAAAAGTATGAGATTAATCTTATTTCATTAACGTTTTAATGGAGACAGTTTGACCGACTTTCTCATCACTTAGCAAACGTCTGAGAAATATTACCTCCTGTGGCAAAAACCTTACAGTAGATTTAGACCTTATCAGAGCCTGCGGCAGATGCCAACGGTCGGTCTATCCTCGTCCCAATGCGTTGTACCTGGTTATGACGGTAACAGATGGCAGCACTGAATGTAGGCCACGAGTCAATGCAAATCTTCAGATTAAACAAGACATTTCATTTAAGGATATGAAGCAATCCACGAATGAATAAAGCGATGAGGTGGACTTAATACATTTTGTGTCCTAATGTGATCCAAGGTCTGTTGTCAAACAATTTGATCAAACAATTATTTTCACGAACATGTTTGTGATTTGATTTTTTCGACATACAACAGGGATCAAGAATGATGCCACTTTCCAACCACTATACTTTGTCATGCTGAAATTAGCCCCTTTTGAGAGGGAGGCCCTACCTCATGCAAGTTAGTAATCCCAACCCATGTATTGCTGGGCCAAAGGCAAGTATAGCTAAAAGAACAGATCCCAGAGTGTGTGGGGGGAAAAGCGCGATACTGTAAGGACAGTAAAATTATTTTCATTCATGGAGCCAGTAGTTTGTACACTACACCCTGTGTATGGTGGTTCATAGTTGCATCACCAAGTTTTAGCTGTTAACCTACCCCAACACATCTGATTCAAATGACTCCTGCACACCTTACTGATAAACAGATCATTTTAATCTGGTGTGTTGGAGGAGGGCAACATCTAAAACGTGCAGTATAGCGGCTCTCGAGGACCGAAGTATTACACTTGTGCTCTATACTATAGTGTCTCAGTCACTAGAGTCCGGTCGGCAGTTGGTTGCTTGAAAGTGGCTCTGGATCTCTGGCCAATCTCACTGATCAACCAGAAACTTGGCATGGGGGCATTTATTATCTACTGATGCTCAAAGACGCATTATCAAAAGAAGAAAAAAAAGGCAGTAGAAAAAAAAGTTTATTTCATTGTTCGATTTAACACCTTGATGGGTGGGCAGGCACCCAGAGACCCGACTATTTGCATACACACCATTTAAAAAAAATATATATATTTTCCATATGTCACCTTTAAAGCCAGGGTCCTCTGTTTATTGCCAAAGACTGCAGCAATTCGGTTAAGACAGCATTGCATCACTGAAGAGCCAAGCGACTGACGCTGCATGCAATCATTCACAGTCGCTGCATGCACATTTCCCAGCCAGGAAGGGGCGCATAATCGATGTCTGAAGCGGAGGCAGTGAGCATCTCTGCTTTACCCTCCTCTGCTGTAGCAGGGCACCGAGATTATCACCTAGCTCAGCACATTGCCGCACTGAAACATTGGCATTTTCATCAGAAGATGGGCCCAGGGAAAAGTCATTCGAGAAGCCACTGACATAATTTCAAATTTGCTAAGAATTGCATTTGTTGTCATTCAAAAATCCCTTGGTTGAGTTTTCTTCATTGTGTTTGAAATTAAAAAAAGAACAAAAATACAACACAATTTAATACAGCTTTAATTATATAGTGCTTTCACAACAGCTACAGCTGTAACAAATCGCTTTACAAGAACATTTCAAATAAAATAACAATACATCATAACACAATTCACACATAACGTTTAACATCGACAATATCACAACCACAACAACTATTGCAAAATATACAATTTAATTTTTTTGTTGCGGTTGTAGATGAAAAGCTGAATTCACTCAGTTTACCCAATGGCTTCAAACCTTAACTGTGTGTTCCTTGAAACCCACTAGATGGCAATATGCCTTCATTGTTAGGCTCTAAACAAATTTAAGCATGCCTTTTATATTCAACCAAACCTCAGTTTCTCTACGGCACAGCAAAAACTTTGTATACAATTAATGAGTCACGTTTTACCACCAAACCATGAAGAATGGACCCAGTTATTTTCAATGGCTTGGTTTGAAGGCCATGTGCAGGATCTGGCCTTTACATTAGCTCACATCTACTGTAAAACATCATACTTGGCAATCCCGGAAGATCAGTGTGTCATGTCAGCGCTTTAACGAAGGGTCTCAGTCCATTTCGATATCATTCTCTGTTTGCTAAACCGCATTGCATGAAATTACCTGGGGTAAGGCTGAACAATCACCACGAGCAGCATTGTTTCAGCATGAGCGCGGTTAATTCACAAAAAGGCCAATTGAAGTTTTGTAGGTATGACAGGCTCGGTTGAGAATGATGAATTGCTGCTCACTTGAGTCCTCTTCACTCAGACACGTTATTAAGCATAGCACACTACCAAATGATTTAATTTAAATGTATCATACTACAGACACACGAAAACGCAATGCTTCACTTTAAAGTTGACACCAAAAAAAATAGCATGGTGAAGTGAAGCCTCATGAAAGCATCGAATCACTTGAGCCAATTGGTTCGAGAGGGTTCATTTCTCGAAGCTCCAAGTGCACACAAAACAATCTGCTGGCCAGGTGTATCATGACAGGCAGCTGTATCTTCACCACATAATGTGTAATGTATACAGTAGATTTATTTATGTCTGTTTTGACTCTTGGGAATGACTACGATTTACAAAAAAAAAATGTATGATGAAAAATTTTTCATCATATGATATGGCAGGTTGCATAAATATGCTTATATAAGTTGGACAGTAACACTTGGACAATACAACAAAACATGGGGGAGAATTTATCCATTTGTGTTTCGAACTAATGGTTTCTCAACTGTTTTTGGTTTTGAAAAGGAGGTCAAGTCAAAATGTTCTTTACACTAATAGGTTCTGTGCATCCCTACTAGTCTAAACACGGAGTCCGGGTATTGCATTTGTGGAATATAAATTAAGCAGAAATTTTAATAACAATTCGTCAGTGCTCAGGTAACAACCAATCACAACTTTTCTGTTTACTGAGTGTGGTCATGTGACGTTTGCAAGCTGAGCTGTGATTTGTCATTACCTGCCCTTCGGCACCGATATGCCATTTTCAGTCGACAGCAAGCGGCAAAATAGCCGAACCTTGAGATGGATAAAAATATGTGGATTTTGCTGCTTAATTCATATTCCTTAAACACAAAATGAATCTGAATAGTTTTTTTAGACTAGTGGGACCAGTGTAATTTTTTTTTTACTTGACTCCCACTTTAAGTGTTTTTTTTTTAGTAAATTGGGTTGAGTAATTGTAAGAATATATACCTCATCATTGAATTAAATAATGGTGAAAAATATATTTTTTTATTTACAAACCTTATACATCAAAAGTGACCCCACAGTGTCCTCGGGTCTCCATTGAGACGAAAAAATGTGTGAGGTGATGTGTTGAGCACCACACGCGCAATACAACTGAAAGTCCCTTTTATCTTTGTGTGCTGTCTGCCAAAGATAAAAAAAAGAATTATCTTGTAAGATTTGAAAATTCTCTCTGTGTATCCAGCCTAAGAAGTACAAATACATAATAATACCCGTTTTGACAATGTGCAAATCTTTATTTTTATGCCCATTTGAAAATGTGAACGAAAATAAAACAACTGTACATAAATAAGGAACATGACAGTTCTATATGATTACTGAAAAAACTAAAGCCTAAAAATGGGGGAGAGAGAGTAAAAGACTCAGATGAGTTGGTGAATTGATATTGATTTTAGAGTGGGAATTTTGTGATGCGTCTTATCGATATAGTGAACTCTCGCTACTTCGCGGTTCACCTTTCGCGGGTTCAGTGCTTCGCGGGTCTAAAAAATATTCGGGGGCATTGTAGTTTTGCCGAGCGGCACGACGGGGTGCTGGAGCGGTTAGACGGCCGGCGTGCGCCGAAGAAGAGCGTGGGCGAAGAGGAGAGTGGACGAAGAAGAGCACGTTCCCCCGGGCATGATTTGGGGCGACGTTTCGCGCAGTTCGGACCGTACCAGAGCTCCGGCCAGCGTGCGTGGCAGTTAAGCCGAAGAGGAACAACTTCCGCCCGGGCACTAGCGGGGCGACATTTCGCTCCGTTCGGGACCGTGCGAGAGCTCCGGAGGAGACCGGCCGGCGTGCGTGGTAGTTAAGCCGAAGAGGAACACCTTCCGCCCGGGCATGAGCGGAGCGCGAGGCTGTCAGTTATGAATGAATAAATAAATAAATGAAGAATGCCACCTTTCATTTCACAGGGCACACCGGACGGCGTACCAGCAGGTAAAAGCCGAAGTAATTAAATAAATACAAAAAGAAGTAATTGAATAAATACAAAAATAATGGCTGGGGAATAAAAAAATAATAAGTTTTAATAATATATATATTTTTTTTGTTATAACATGAATTTCACTCTCTCTCTCTCTCTACCCGTATATATATATATATATATATATATATATATATATATATATTATATATATATATATATATTTTTTTTTTTAAGCATTTTTGAAGGTGCGCCGCTACTTCGCACTTTTTTTTTTTAAGCATTTTTGAAGGTGCGCCGCAACCTCGCGGATTTTCAATTTTCGTGGGTGGTCTCGGTCCCCATTAACCGCGATAAACGAGGGCTCACTGTATTTATAACCACCCCTATTCTGTCTTATACTGCCTCCAGGTGGCCAAGGCACACAGTGCACACGCCAAAAAGCGAAGCGCAAATGAAGAAAATGTGCCAAAAGCGATTTCATTCTTTTTAATTCGATTTAATTATGTCATTAATTATGTATTCAAAAAGAATAATATTACACAGTGACATGTTTTCTAATTAAAAAACATTCGTTGTTATTGTATGTTATTGTTTTGGTGGGAAGTCTGATAGAGATCAAAGGCAAAGATGATTTGAGAGACAAGGTCAATTGAGTGTGCTCAAGAAACAAATTGAACTTGTATCTCAAGGCACCAATGTATAATGAAAGTTTTTACTTTTTTTAATATATACTTTAGCTAAGTTTATTCTTGACCTGTTAGTACAAAGGCCAAATAGGCTAACATTTAAAGTTGTATTTTTAAATAAAAGTTTTGAATTGGGAAAAACAAAACAAAAAAATAATAGCTTTGAAATACGTACAGTTGAGTATCTGTTTGTTACAGGGTTGACCCAAACACAACAAAATAGCCTCTGTAAAAAATACACCGTTGATGGTTGAACTTGATTAATTATGTGGTTTAATATCTGGTTGTCTTGAAAAAATAACGAAAACGTGAAAAATGTAGGTGCCCAAATTGAATAACCCATGTTAAATAAGACATGCGGTGACGAGGATTGGGACAGAGACCGAGACTGGGAGGTCCTAACGAGCACAGCAGCAGCTGGGAGCACTTCACCACGTGACCCGAGATATGTTAGCTAGCAGCCGTCGTCACTTCACCTAATTCATGTCGTCCGGACTCGGATGGGCCAAGGTAAGCCGCCGACACGGAAACACATCTCAACAACACCCAAACGCCAACCTGGCACACAACGTCGCTTCCGTTTAACTGATCCTTAAACGCAAGGACTGTAAAAAAGATTAATAAAAAACAACGCCTTTCAATTAGACGTTTTTTACTATGCTTCTATGGTAGCTTCCCAAGCGTCTCGTTCTCTCGTGTTTAAGTCCGATTTTCATAATTATAGTCAAACACACACCTGCCCGTGTCTCTAACGTCCAGTTTAGATGTTAGAATTTGGTTCGCGGCACCTCATCTTCACAAGCCCCCCCCTCCATTTTTACACAGCTCTCGCTTAGCTTGTTTTGCGTTGTGTGCGCGTGAAATTAGGTTTTCACGTAGGTGTCCTGTACCTACAGCCCGCAATTATTCAGGTCGAGACGGCCATTTGAACGATTAGCTCCCGCATTGGTTAGCATGACAAGGCGTTACGTGCTTACTGCATTCAACGTTGTGCTAGCTCGTTTATTTAATACAGCACTCCCTGGTCGTCAGTAGACTGTGTGTGGCAGAAAGGTTCCAGTACTGGTTCAAACGTTTCATTTTTTAAACCCAAACTAGAAGTTTCTCCTGGAGGTGGGTTCGACGATCAATCTAACCGGCATGTCTTAAAGGAACAGAACAGATAAGATTGTTTTTCACCATTCGACTAGTTAATGTGTGTATAAGGAATGAAGGTGCATACATCATTGGCATCTGATTTCCTGAAAAAATGTTTAAGCCGATTAAGTATCAAAAACACACAGCCATATTGGACATTTTAGACAGCTTTACGTGATCGCGGTGACGTCACGCGTGCTGTACATTAGTAGAGCACGCTTTGTACGTGGTTAGGTTTTTACTCATTGCGCCAGCTTGTGGGTTTAATATTGGCGTAATGCGACTGCCCCGCAAACAATGCACAATGCGGCTAGTTAAACAGTAGCATCCAAAAACCTTTCTCAGTCTCTTGTTGTCACGGGCAAATTCACTAACGAGCTTTGGCTGGTGTCGCACTGCACTGATGGCTGTATTAATGGCACTTGTTCCTTATGCTTATTAAAAGGAAACGTGATCCATCTGAGCATTGGCACTTATATAATAAGTATCCAGGTAAAAATTACACTGGTACAAAAAATATCC
Organism: Idiotropiscis lumnitzeri; assembly: GCF_059441095.1. Lineage (NCBI taxonomy): Eukaryota > Metazoa > Chordata > Actinopteri > Syngnathiformes > Syngnathidae > Idiotropiscis > Idiotropiscis lumnitzeri. The sequence goes on from NC_142393.1 coordinate 15,951,340, forward strand.
CCTTAAAAGACTCTGTAGTAATTTAAGGGCTTTCTTTGTGATGGGATGTATAACAAATTGGCACGCCCCCCTTTTGGAGTTCAACTTATTTATTTTTCGCCTCAGCTATCTACGCACAGCAGGCAGGCAAACATTATAATGCATGGTTTGTCAGTTCTGTTGTCTAAAACGGCGATCAATCGCCACCAAAATTCAAATACACATTGCTACTCTTGTCCCACTTCAACCTGTGAAAGTTTTTAAGCGCTTTGCGCAATCGTTTGGATTTATTGACACTAAAGGTGAGTTCATATGATCACCTCCACAAAATCAAAAATACACTGCCGATCGCTTCTCCACTTACACAGGCTGAAGCGGACAAGAGCGCAAGTGTGCGCACAAACCCAGACTGGTTATATTTCGGACATTTAGCTACAGTAAAATTTTAAGTCTCTGGAGGCAGCCGGCTGTTGGAAGCTAGGTATTGACGTCACTGCCTGCCTGCGGTTGTCGTGCCTTGGTACAAAGTTGGAGGATTCAGCACGCCTGTACATGACCCGTGTGAGGATATGGAGTGCAGAAAATGGATAGATGGATGGACAGACTGAAAAAAATCAGAGCATCAACGTTCCAGCGAGGAGGCCGACTCCACAGCCGAGTCTGAGGGGGTGTGACCATATTCCTTTTAGGGGCGGTTTTCAAATAGTTAAGTCTACCTTTCACATGAAACCCAGAAAGGTGGGATAATTGCATCCATTGTGCGCTTTCATACAGCCAGCACAGGAATCTAAACTTTGCTCCAGTTGTTTTTCGGTGTTCCACAATTCCCTTTCGCGTGGCTTCACCTTTGTTACACCCATGCTGCCTCCAAAGATGGAAAATTGTCATGCTGTCTCATTGTGGCTCTGTAAAAGTGATGATCAAAATGTAATCTAATTCTTCTTGGTTGATGTTGAGCTGCAGAACAAATTTCATGAAGACTTTGGATTTGAAGCCAGATTATTGGTTTACATGGTAAACCAACTAAAGCAGTCAACAAGTTTGTTAGTTGCTAGTTTTTTTTGTTTTTGTTTATCGTAACCTTAGCTTGTATCCTTCAAGGTGGAGTATGTATTTTTCAAGCTGCTAACAAGATTAGGATGTAGCCTTATTTCGACAGACTCCATTCTTGTCATACAGAAAACAATGCGAAAATTATTTTCCATGCTAGAGGGGGTGAGAAAAGTAGTAAATGAATCAAATTAAACATTTATGCGCGTCCCAACATTTAACAGACAGTACTAAGTTTAGACTGCTCAATTTTAACAGCTCCAATTTTATTGACTTTACAAACCCATAGCCTTGCGTACTCCACAGGTAAACAAGCAGACAAAGGGCATGCGTTCTGATTGGCTGGGGAAATTCTGCCTTAGATTCCAGAGCAGTGTTTCCTTGGCTCAGCAAATCCATTCAGCCCTTTTTCTTGCATCTTAATTAGTCCTGAACCAATGCAGAGGCTCTGGAACGGCAACCAGCACAGGCCCAGATCGCAGCCCAAATGCACCCCTACAACAAAACGTATTTTTCAATTACTTTCAAGTTGTTTTTATTCTGTTGGTGTTATGTACTTGCGTTTGCTGTAATGTGGCACTTCACCTAGGGGAGTGGAAATGGTGAAGCGTGAGCCCCAGCAGTGTGCAAATGAACACGTTTTAATCGTTCTGAAGGCTGGACAAGCATTCGAAAAGAGATTGTTTACATTCAAATGTTGGCCACCCGCTGCTTGCTTTTTCATCCTTCCCCTGTTTTCCAATCGTTGAGGAGACATGACCCACTTAAATGCTTGTTTACTTGCATTAGAAGACGAGCTTAGGCCCTTCTCAATGAACTCTTGTCTACAATTCAATTAGAGGCCTTCCCAGCAGCACAATATCAAATTGCACAATCTTGCTGCAACACATGCCCAAAAATCATAAATCACGCGTGTTTGGAAAGCAAAACTTGACAACAGTTAAAGGACCATTCTAAAAGTTTAACTAATGAGATATAATGGGATTATTTTGATCAAGATGTAGGCAACGAGTTTGTCTGATGTATAGACTTTAGTAAGTCTGAAGTTGGTTTTAGTGAGTTCCACTGTGGAAATGTGTTCAAACATTTACTGCAGATGTACTCAGGGTCACTTTATTTTTGTACACCAGCGATTTTATTCATGTCTCAAGTTAGGGCGGCTTGATTCGGGGGGAACCAAACATATTAATCACGATTATTCTGGTAATCATTGAAATCATGATTATTTAAACGATAATTTTTTTTGCTATAAAACATGAACATTGTTCAAATTAAAAGATATGATAAATACAATTATTTGAAACACTAATGATGTAAGTTCCTTTTCGACCCAAATTTTTTTAATGAAATATATTTTAAAATTAAAGGTGCAAATGTTTAAATTTGAATATGGTTTCTTTGTATAAACAAACAATGCATTGGAGTTTACTTCGTATTCGCTTATAAATTCTCATTGAAATATTGTAACATTTAGATAAACAATAATGAACAATATGAACATTCATATGCAAATGCTTGACTCTCATATGCTCACTGTAGTATATTAGCATTGTAAAATGAGTACAATTTTAACAATGTATACAAATATACATATACCCATACAATGATGGGCATTTTGTCCCAGGGACGGATGCCCATTTTGGGTGAAATGCGAGGACGGAAGCACTTTAAATGAACAAGGATGATTATTTTGTGTGTAAGGACGGAGGGACGATGACAGAAGGAGGCCCAGATCGCGAACGGACTGGCAAAATAGGGTAAAGCTTGCGTGCATCCGTGTGTGCACGCATGCTCATGTAATGCTGAGGTTACCTTGCTTCAGTTATCCAACTCTCCTTGAGGAAAGAAGGAATGCTGCATGTATCTATCAAATGTATGTGGCGTCAAAATCATCAGAGCTTTTAATTGGGCCAAAGCTAAGGTAATTGGTATATTTTTGTTGGAATATGGTATGTGCTTTTAAAAAACATTTTTTGCGGACCTGCTCTTATCCCCCCCAAAAAATGGAATAATACCACTGTAATATCATTAAGTTTTTATTTCAAACCTTAGTCATTGTTCAACCCCCACTTTAAGTATACAATTACTGAAAAGAACAACCCAAAGATGGATTACGTTGGACCAGGTAAAATGACAATAAAATTGTGCAAGCCCAATTCCAATGCAGTTGTGACATTGTATTAAACATAAAAACAGAATACAATGTTTTGCAAATCATGTTCAACCTCTATTTAATTAAACAAGACAAATACTTATATTTAATGTTCAAACTGTTGAACATAACTTGAGGAGGTACTACTTCTCAGACATGCGCCGGAGGTCCAAAGTAGTTGGCGTCTCCATCGGCTTTTGCAATGTTCTTTGGTCAAATTCCAGTCTTGCGTGATGATTTCTAGGCTGACGCGACACTGGATTGGTTTGTAGAGACCTATAGGGGAAGAGTGGTGCCGTGTATGCATGATGGAGATACACTTGGGTCAAGGGTCTCAAACTCAATTAAGGGATTAAAAAATAATAAAATGCACGACGACATGGCAAAACGGTGGGGGCTTCACTAACTGATGTCAAGTCAAAAATATATCATCCTGCTGTAATTTTTCCTGGTTTGAGACCCCTGACTTGGATTAATAGAGTCCAAGAAAAAAGTTGTGATTGAACTTTATTAATAGAATTATGTTTTACAGATGAGGAAAAATATATGCCTGTGAGTATTATTACCTGTCTGAATGTGTTCCTATAGTGTTTGTGTTTGAATATTCAACATTATTTGAAGCTTCTAACGCTAGTTTTTGCTAACCTGTCAATGGGGTTTTTAATAAACTACGAGCAATAAGATGGTGAAACTAAAATAAAGTATGCGCTACGTTTCAATATACAATGTGTGGGATTCTTTTTGTCTGTTAGTTTTTCAGTTAACTCCAACTGGAGTGTCAAATCTCTAAAAGCATACCATACTCAGGGAAGGCAGAATAACATGTTTCACATTTGCAGGAACTTGCATAGTTGCATTGTGCCGTTCAGTACATTAATAATCTTCTTCAATTGTTGTACAGTTTTTCTGATCTTAAGAAGCCAAAATTTAAGTCACGGTGAGATTTCGATAAATTACGAGGCCTTACCCCAAGTTATGTCTTGCTGGTCAGGGAACCAAAGAGATGAGAACCACTGTTTTGCATTATCAACTTGGCAAATAACCTGTTTAATTGTAAACAGTCAAACTCAACAAAGTTGGTATACACAGTGCTGTTGAATGACTATCATAGATGGAAAGCTGCATTTCTTTATTTAAAATATTATCCAATATTAAATAGTTTCCAATGAGATGGTCAGTCACTGGTTATAATAAAGGCAAGAGAAAACATTTAGGATGTTAGAATGCAAAAAAAGAATTGTGAACTGGTTAGTAGAACTTGGATTTATTTTCTTCTTCCTCCTCATCTCATCTTCCCAGGTAGGCTGTCCAAACCACGTCTTGATCTTCGGAAACCAGAGACAAAGGAGCAAAAACCTGCCTCTTGGAGTGCATGAGCACAGGAGTAGATCGGAGCTCGACTACTCCCCCAGTGGACTTTGAGGAGGGGGGGAGGCGGAAGAAGGCGAGGCCGCCACCGTAAATATCCATAGTATGGGGCAAAAAGTCCCAGTTGGTATTAAAACTATTGATATGCGAGATCCAGCGTTCAGCCCCCTGAAGCTGGAGTTACAGGCCTTGAATCACACCAAGCCTTCTCGACTGGACTTGCTGCTGGATATGCCCCCCGCCAGCGCGGACGTCCAGGTCCAGCACTCGTGGAACAATGACGACCGCTCGCTCAACATCTTTGTCAAGGACGATAACAAGCTGGTTTTCCACAGGCACCCCGTGGCGCAAAGCACGGACGCCATCCGTGGTCGTGTTGGCTATACACGTGGACTGCATGTGTGGGAAATCAGCTGGGCCATGCGTCAACGGGGCACACACGCTGTGGTGGGTGTGGCAACAAGCGACGCTCCGCTACACTCTGTGGGCTACACGGCGCTGGTGGGGAGCAACAGTGAATCTTGGGGTTGGGACCTGTGCAGGAGTAAACTCTACCATGACAGCAATCATTCAGGAAAAACGTACCCGTCCTTCCTCGAGCCAGACGACACCTTCATCATACCGGACTCCCTCTTAGTGGTTTTGGACATGGATGAAGGAACTCTGGGTTACATTGTGGATGGCCATTACCTGGGCGTGGCCTTCCGTGGACTAAAAGGCCGAAAGCTCTACCCAGTGGTGAGCGCTGTGTGGGGACACTGTGAAATACGAATGCGGTACATAAACGGACTTGACCGTAAGTACAAGCTACTTCTGTTTACATTGATTTGATGTACCCTTTTCTGCTTTCATATAATCAATTTTAGCGTTTATATTTACAGTTCAGAAATAGTGACACATTCACTATTACTGGGGAGAAAGAAGCAGCAGTATTGTCGCTCATGTCCAAATCGCAGCTTTGTTTAACATGGTCATGGATACGTACACTGAACAAAAAATATTGGCATGCTGACTGCATGGGTGTTCACCACAGTTGTTGCCTATAAATTAGGATGTTCATTTCCCTACCATAAATCATCTCCCAAGGTGTTTTTGAAAATTATTTTGGCATTGTGCTGTGTGATTAAAACCGCACATTTTAGAATGGCCTTCTATTGTGGGCACCCTAAGGCAAACCTTTGCAATTATCATGCTTTCTAATTGGTGTCTTGACAAGCTGCATCTGTGTCATTATCTCTGCAAAGGAGTGCTAACTACTGTAGATTTAGACAGATTCAACTATTTGGTATTGGAACGTTTTGGGTCTTAAGAGTTCAGTTCATAAAAAAACATGGGGGTAATATCAAGTGTTCATTTTTTTGGGTCAATGTAATATTAAAGTTGAGTGTTGTTTAATTGTTAAGATCATCACATTAACTTTTTTTCACCTCCCCTCAGCTGAACCTCTGTCCCTGATGGACCTGTGTCGGCGCTCGGTGCGGGTGGCTCTAGGGAGAGAACGTCTGAGTGAAATTCACAGGCTGCCCTTACCGGCCTTTCTCAAGAACTACTTGCTCTACCAATGACGGCACGTTCAAGTTCAATAGTACACACCTCCCCTTTCTCCCTCTTTCTCTCTTGTGCTTCTCTGGGATCTTTCTTTGGTCAAACTTGTTTGACAGCATTTCTGAAGCCTGTTGAACAGACTTGGGCTCACGGATGTTTGAACAAGTATGCTATTGTGATCGTGGCTGGACTCATTTTTGAGGTTCTTATCCTGTTTTAATGACTTGTCCAATTGTACTCTTAAAAGAAATCAGGAATCACTGAGTTCTATGCACATGCTGATATGGCAAAATATGTTTTGACAGTCAAGCCAATAGTGGTCAGTATCTCATGTAAAATTCCAGACTCCGTCTTGGTAAGATTTTAATATTTTGATCGCAATAAAATTTTACTAATGTGCAAAGTTGCAGTTGTGCAATGGCCACAAGATGGCAGCATTGATGTGCATCATGACAACATGAGCACGAGATGAGCTCAAGCTCACCCATCCCCAAGAATAAGCTTTAAAAGATGGATGAATGGGAGCTGCACCCTGCCCCCTTTTAAAAAAAAAAAATGATTTTTAACACTCTGACATTTGTTGGCACCTTAGCTGAGAAGCTGACCACTCCAGTAACTAATGTAGCAAGACTTTCACCCGGTATTTCCTACTCACACTCAAGGCATCTGACGGGAACTAACTACATCAGCAGAAATCTTCTGAAATGTGTCACTGTGATCATTCGTAGCATGCATCTGCAAGAAATGTTTTGCTTTGTGATTGCATTGTTTTTAAAAGTCTGTTTCTTGGTGCCATTTTGACCTTTTGTTCCCACAATCACCGTCACAGGTTAGCGCACAAAGTTAAAAACCAGCTCGTTGAGATGTCTGAAAGGAACCGGCACATATCGGGGCACATGTTTTGCTAAGGGGAAAGCAGATTTTGTTTTGTACATCAACAAAACTGTACACTTGCAGCAGTACGATCAACAAAGCAGAACGACAATCCACAAAGTGCTGCTCTGATGTCATACAAGTCAAGTCCCGTGCTGCAAACATTGTCAAAATCCATACACTACTATCATATCACACCTGTTGATTCTGGTGTTTTGAAACATGCAATGTCTGATCTTCAGTCAGCACTCCGTATGCCATAACTGTCTTTTCCTTCCTGCTTGCTTTTTATTTGTATTTCTTGATGTAAATGTTTGTTTGTAGCTATTAAAGATTATTTCCTGTTGATCTGTGCATTGTTGTGTTAAAATTATACTTTTGAATTGTTTCAGTATATTGTTCAATTTATAGGGCACATGTACATTATTCCACGAGTTTGCAAGATGTGTTAATTGCAACCTGACAATACTATTATTGCATTTTATTCGTAGGCACCTTTCAAGAACACCGTGAACATTAAATGGAACAGAAACAATTATATATAATACACTTGACAAAAACCAATTTGCTTCTATGTGCAAAACTACTGTAATGTAACCCCTTGTACTGAAACGGATTACTAATTAACCATCTTTGGATGTGCTATAGCAGAGGTCTCAAATTCGCGGGCCGGGGGCAAGATATTTTGCGCCCTACTTGTCCCCAATGTCTAATAGTGCGGCCCCCACCTTTTTAGCTTTTGGACAAACGCAATTCTGAAGTGAAACCAAGTGGAAGGAAAATATAGCCCGTCTGCTTGTAACTCTGCTCTAAAGGATACAAGTGGTGGTACATTAAGCGTGTAGAACTCAAGTTATTAGTGCCTTTCACAGTTGTATCAGTTTCACAGATGGTGGACTTGAGTGAGTCAAATCCTCTTAGTGGTTTAGTGTTATATGAGGTTTATTAAGACCTGAATTGAAGGTACATGGAACTTGATCTCAGGCAGTAAGTTGTTATGATTGGACAAAGTTTCCCATCATCCATTGTACTTGGTACTTAGAGCTGCAGGTTTCATTATTTGCTTAGATGGTGTCACACGACATCAGTGTAGTATATCAAAACATATTTGACTCAGTTATTGGTGCCTTTCACAGTTGGTTAACTTGAGTGGGTCAAATCCTCTTTGTGGTTTAGTGTTATATGAGGTTTATTAAGACCTGAATTGAAATTATATGGCACTTAATATCAGGCAGTAAGTCACGATTGGGCAAAGTTTCGCATCATCCATTGTACTTTGTACATACAGCTGCAGGTTTCATTATTTACTCACTTGGTGTCAATAGCGGTGTCTGTGTCACTCAAAATGCAACATAGTTGACCCACTTTTTTTTTGTTGTTTTCAATTGAGCTCCTTGTATGGTATTCGGAATTGTACCGTAACCGCACTTGCTTTTACTTTTTCGGACCAGGGAGCATCATCTGTGTCACATGTCCACCAGCAACATTCTTTGTTGTTGTTCTCCCAGTAGGAAAGATCATGTTTTTCTTGCCGTATTATCTCCTGTTATTTCCTGTTCTTATCACAGCTAGAGGAGGCTAACTGCTGGGAGATAAACATCTGGCTAGTAAACATCGGGACATGCTATTGCAGCAAGAGATTTCATGTTCTATAACTGAATGAGCATAATATGTGGGCTTAGTCCAATCAGTTGAACTTAATATGGGTCCTTCAAAAAAAATATTAACAACTCAAGACATACATTGTTGTAAGTGTTGAGATATGAAATATTTCTGTGATGTATAAAAAGATGCCTTCCTCTTTGGACCCAGATGTACTGTATTACTGGATAATTATTCAACTGTTGTCTTATTTTTCCTTCAAAAAAGTACTGTATCGTTTGCAGGCACTTAAGGGTGCAATCTATATTTGAAAAACGGAAGACATTTTAATCCTCAATCCGATCGAAATAGAATTGGCCATCATTCCATTTTCTATGATTGTGTTGTGTGGAGCTGGATTCTGCAATATTAATCAGAATACAGTGTTTAGACTACTGAGGTCACGCAGAACATATTGAAGAAAGTGATAACCCCCTGTCCTCTCCTAAGTAAAAGTACAGAGAACCTGTGTAAAAAGAGTGATAAAAGTGTAGATACTGATTCAACTTCTTCACTTTTGTAAAAGTAAAAATACAGTATAGAGTCTGTCATGTACTTAAGAAGATTGAAACGGTAAAAATGACATTTTTCAGAACTTGGCACAATGAAAATCAATGTCTTTACTCACAAAAGGGTTACCTACTTTCACTTATTTACGTGGTGCAGATACTGAGAGTTGAATTAATTCCGTTACAGGGATTTACTTTTTTTTTAAAGACCCTCCCCATGTTGCTGCTGTTCCTGTCTTATTTTCGGCCTTATTTTTTCCTTTGAGTTGTCATCTGATGAGTTTAAAGGTCAAAAAGTATGAACCCTACTTTTGATCTGTTCAAGTACAATTGCTACCTGAGAAATATACGTAAATCCATTAACCAACCACTGCTGATTTTTGGACACAAAAATTGAGAAACTTAACGTCACCATAAGCAGGAATTTTATTTACCAACCGTTGGGTCAATTTCTCAACAGGTCCAACACGATTGACCTCGTGCTCCTTTTGTACTTCCGTTTTTGTAGCAACAACAAAGCACAACTTGAAAAAGTCGCAGACGTTGTGTCCAGAACACGTGTGCCAACGTCACAGACAACGCCCTCATCCGGCCCACTGACGTCATCGTGGGCGACACCTCCTCAGTTTAGTCTGCCTCAGAGTGACAGCTCCGCCCAGCCGGCTCGGAAAGTCAGCACAGTACACGTGAAAAAGAGCAGCTCTCTGTTCTCCGAATCATCTTGGTCTGCGCTTTAAGCGACTTTATTCGGAGATATCGCATTAGTATGGTGGCTCTTTGAAAAGTAAAGACTAAAAAAAGAAGTAGTCGGAAGATGGCCCAGAAAGACACGCTTCTGCATCTCTTTGCTGGAGGGTAAGTCCATGTAATACAGCTTACTATAAACGGGTAATTTCTTAACGCCTATCGAAATACGCGTTACGTGTTCACTTTAATGTTAAAATGGCAATTTTTACAGGTAGCGAACAGTGCCTGGGCTCGTATCGGGGCCGTTAGCAGGGATGCTAACGGTTAGCGTCAGCTAGCTCGCGTTAGCTTTTGAATTCACAGCTAACGCTTTTTTACATTCTTTCATACATAATCTTTCCATACAGACTGACTGCATTCTGAATATTGCGTGTGTGTTTTAAACATTGCCACCAGTAAGTAAACATTCTTGTCACAAAGTCACACGGCAACATCGTACAGTACAACCAATTACACTTAATGTACATATCCCACGATACATCCTCGCGGATATTAGCTAGCCAAGCTTTGCACGAAATTATCAGTCGAGTGTCGCGTGGGGATCTGGTAACTTTGCGTTTTGTGCAGAAATGCTCCATTAAACTCCCACTGCAAGGTTGGAGTTTAGCTAGCGGTTTCTTGGCACGATTGCTGATCGCACGGGTTGAGCATTGCTGTTACGTAACGAGAGGCAGTTTGCCATCGTCTGCATGCCAGCTTCCTACTGGCGTAAAGATGGTCAGAACCTTATCGACGGTAATTGTTGCTTGTAACTCTACAAACCTCCACCCCAAAAAATCCTCATGTCGAGTTAACTAGAAGCGACACGATGACATTGACAACGTATGGTTAGTTATAAGGACGCCATTTTACCCTTGAAAACTCTCGACAACTTTGACAATGTCTGCAAGTCAACGAAATTACAGCGTTCAACACATAAGTGAGCTTTATACATTGGTAAGGATAATCGAAACTGTTAAAGATTCCCCCATTATAAAGGCCAGAGTTTATCGATACTACATATACTCTGAAATGAATGAATGAATGACGCAATTTTCACTGAAAAAAAACATGTATCTGATCCAGATGATTTAGGATCACAGAAATAAAATTGAGTAAGTTCAACAAAAACATTTTCCAGTTATTTCTAAATTTACCAACCCATTGTGAAATGTGGGCCTGTTTTGTTGAATACAAAGACATGATGGTATTCTGTTGGATGAAGTGCAACAGGTTGAGCATTAGATTATTCTGCTTGCCATTTTGCACTGCCGGCAGATAGATGACCAAAGAGTCACCATTGGTAGTAAATAAATAACAATTGTTGGGTCAATTGTTAAAATAGGATACCTTCCTGCAGCTCACTTAATGACCTTAAACGTTGCAGCACAGTGGTTGGGAATGAATGACATTCATACACAACTTTATCATGTGGCATTGGCAAAAAAAAAATGTTGCGGGTGACATGCTGTGGCCAGTTTATTTAAATCTAAATGTGGTTTATTCTAATCAAATTTTGTTAAGAAATATTGGAAACTTTTTCGAACATGGGATAATTCACACAAATACATTTTGTTGAAGAACATGGTGACAGAGACAGAATAAATCGCATATTACAAGACAAAATGTAAAATTACGACGTGATCATATAGTATGTGTTCACTGAAGCATTCTTGCACAAACATTAATTCCCATAGCAATCAGTTCAATAATAACGTATAGAAAGAAATAACATTCACTTTCATCACAAAATGTATCTGAACGCAGTTGCATGACTGCCAGTGTAAACATGAATGACGGCTGCTCCGAACAGCAAGCATAAGTTAAATGACATTAGGGTGAAGGATAGAAACTAACCAAAATATAATGGAACTGACGGAGATTCATGGTTAACTGCATTCATTCTGCACAACATAAAACTAACTGTAAATTGGTTCAGCGTGGGGCGGCACAGTGACCGACTGGTTAGCACGATGGCCTCACAGTGCAGAGGTGCAGGGTTCGTTCCGGCTCCGGCCTTCCAGTGTGCAGATTGCATGTTCGCCCCGTGTCTACGTGGGTTTTCTTCGGGTACTCCGGTTTCCTCCCACATTCCAAGAACATGCATGTAAGGTTAATTGAACACTCCAAATTGTCCCTACATGTGTTTGAAAGCACGGGTGGGTGTTCGTCTTTGAGTGCCCTGCAATTCGCTGGCAACCGGTTCAGGGTTTGCCCCGCCTACTGCCTGAAGACAGCTGGGATGTGCTCCAGTGAGGATAAGTGGCTTGGATAATGGATGGATGGTTCAGTGTGGAAAAAGTCTGCACAAGGTCACACTGAAGGTGACCGATCAAAGTTGGCTCATCATTAATACAGGATGTTATGAACACATTACATGGTAAGATAAAAAACATGGACGCCTAATTAACAATTATCCTGGACCGTCAAAGAAACGCACCTCACAAATGTGCATGCGGTCAGTGGGGCTCCCAAAACATGTCACAGCTTGCGAGGCGGCTTCCTCAGTCACCGTCTAAAGAGTTAGTCTTCCTTTTTACCGTAGCTGGAAAGTGTTGTCATCCCTGTCCTTAAAAGTATCTTGATAAACGCACACAGCTGACCTGGCTGTTACCTTGAGTGTTTATTGCAGGCTGTTGATGTGGTATCCGTATGTACTGTATCGATATCCATGCCTCCCTGACTAGAACTAAAAGAATTGATAGTAAGTTTTACTACAGAAGTGCTTCATTATTGAGCCAAGGCTCCTAGTGCACATTTAGGAAAATGTCACCACAAATCACCAGACAAAAAGTATATACGTATACTGAAATGATGTCTGTATTTTGTCACAATGTTACTTTCTCAGTGCGTAATCTGGCCCTGTTTATTTGAATGCAAATCTGAGATTTTTGCCAGAATTCAATAAAGACACAGAGAGATAATAGATTTTCGATCAATTAGTGTGTGAATATTTTTCCTCTGGCGCATTAGTTGGGAATGACTGCACTAGGGTATGTGAAATTATGTTTTTCCTCCTGGCAAAAGAAACCTGTGTCACCATAGGGGGATACTATCCTTTGACACTCACTTTAAGTCCTCTGGTCTTGTGGGATACACTTACAGCTCGCGTGACAAAAATATTTTGGTCTGGGTGGCCTTCAACTGCAGGGCTTCCATATTGGGAATTAAACTGATGTGTTAAATATGTTGATCGAACATAGTAATCGAATAGTGTACATTCTTTTTTTAAACCCCCCCCCCCCCCCCCCCCATATGGTTTTGTAGGTGTAGCGGTACAGTGGGAGCCATCGTGACCTGCCCCTTGGAGGTGTTAAAGACACGACTACAGTCCTCGGGACTCACTCTCCGACCCGTCTTCCAAGTTCAGCTTGGCACCCTCACTGGGACCGGGGTCATCCGACCAGGGACTGTTACGCCAGGGCTGGTGCAAGTCTTACGGTAAAATGTTATGAGACAGCCCCTATCAGCTCATGCTGCATTGCGTGCGCTTTTCAGGCATCAGCAGTTCTCAACCTATGGTGGGAACACTTTGTTTCCACACATGTTGGCGGTACAACTTCCTCACTAGCCTATGTGAAGACTTATGTAATTACATTGTGGAAGCCCCAGGAATATCATAATAAGGAATGGCGCATTGTATTATTAAGTATAAAGTCTACATTCTTTTTTCCAAGAGGAGTTATATAACAATTTCTATGCAGATTTTTCCTCTCTGGGTAACAGTCTGCCGCTAATCTTGTCCTATATAAAGCAGGATTAAGTTCACTGTGTCCTGCTCTTGGTTGGTGTTCCTAAACAGCTGCATGCTGTGACACAGACCAGCATTCTCTACCAGAAACCGTGATAAGTGAAATAAAAAAAAAAATATCTATGTATGTATTGTATATTTGTGGGGCACTCAAACAATAGTAGATACATGTAAAGTGTGTGTGTGTGTATGTATATATATATATATATATATATATATATATATATATATATATATATATATATATATATATATATATATATATATATATATATATATATATATATATATATATATATATATATATATATAATATATATATATATATATATATATATATATATATATATATATATATATATATATAATATATATATATATATATATATAAAGGCTGCTTCAGGGGAAGAGTTCAGGAAGCTAAAAGGGACATTTTTTTTTTTTTAGCGGGGTCCTGCAGACGCAGTCTTAGTTTACACCCAAATGACGGAGACTGCAAACTGGTCTGGTATGCTGTGAACTGAGGCTCTACATTTTGAGGTCTGAGACACCCAAAGAGATGATTAAATAGTGTCCATAGAACATATTTTTGCGTTTCAGTTCAGGTCTTGGGTGGTTTTACCCCAAATGTGTTTTCACTGTTGTACGTTTGTACTGTCTTTGTCATGGCAGACGGTGTTCTACACTGTACCAGATAACATACAGTAGTATATCGTGTCAGCCATAAACAACCGCCCGCGAGTGACTTTGACCTCAGAACAACTGGTTTCATTTTGACTGAGGTGTTGTTGAAGAGCAGGAGTTCTTTTTAACCGCAACGGCAATTCAGTGAGTTAATGCACTTTTTTGGGTAGGGCGTATGTCACAGAAGCCAAGAGGGACTGCTTTGCTTCCTACATTTTCAAGTCCCAGTCCTCTGAGTTATGAAGGTCACAAAGAGTTAAATAGATGCGGGGTGGAGTTTTTTTCGGGTTGTGTAGCAGATGAGCCAATTGCATGTGAGTTCGGGTGTATGTGTGGCTATGTCTCAAGGGGAGCACTTGTTATGTAACATTTCATCATATTAGGATGTTATAATTTCCATTCCAATAATGGAACAGGGATTCATTGCGTGAATGCACATTTAGTTTTTATTTTTAAAGTAACATAATCGTAAACCTAATTTGACCAATGGATATTTTTGTATTTCTTTCAGATCTATCCTCGAAAAAGAGGGACCAAGATCTCTTTTCCGTGGTCTGGGGCCAAATCTTGTCGGTGTGGCTCCCTCAAGGTATAGCAAACACTGCGCTCCACATTTCAGTTTCTTCCATATTTAGGCAACACCCACCATGTTTACATAATTGTGTTTTTGTCGCACAAAGTTGAACTATGAGGCAATGTTGTGACGCCTGGCAGTTGGTGTGCAAGTTATTGATTACGCACTATGAGATGTCCTTGTACTCAAAAACAAAAGCACCTTAACCCCCAAAGCCAAAACTTGATACCACACACCTGGAAGTTTGATTGCCTGCATGAACAGGAAGTTGTTGTCATTGCTTCAATGTCCGAGTTCTCACAGTTGTTACCAGGAACTGAAACTTATTTTGTCCCTACTTAAAAACATGTTCCCATACACAGTTTAGCAGTTTCAAACTAAAATGTAAAGGGAAGAGTAGCAACACACTGAAAAATGAAAACAAGAATTATAAATAAACACAAAAAATGGTGTAACAATTTTGAGAATCAATTTGTGATTTTTATCATGTGAATAACAAAAATGCCACACAAAGATGAGCCGCCGATCTTCACTCAAAATAAATAACGTTATTGGGTAATATAGTTTCAGCGTGCTTACTTATTTCTTATTTACTTTACTAATTTTTACTCAAGTGTTTTCACAGTCAAACTACATTGTTCATACTTTTTCATCGCTTGTCAAAACATTGTCTTCTGTGTCACTTGACCAGTTCCCCAACAATTCATACCGGCTCAGATTTCTGTATGTACTGTTGGGACTATTCTTGTACTTTCATTATTTTCTTTTACGTTTGGCCCCCATACTCTCTCTTAGTTTGTAATACTGTATTTAAATCACATTGCACAAAACAATTATTTAACATCACTGCTACTTTTTTACATTTAAAATATTCCTCACTCCACTGCCACTTCACATCCAGGTATAACGGGTGTGCCTTACTACCATTTGCATTGCACTTTGTAGTATTTTAGTCTAGTTTTTATGATTTATATCTCTCTTCCGCTTTTATTTTTCAAAGGAGTTTCACAACAACTTTTGTTGTGTCATTCCACATCATATGGGAGTAAAGGGTTTCTATTCTATGGTATTTTCCATTCTAATGCATTTTTTACATCCTTATTTTTAGAGTGTCAAGAAGTGCAAACATCCTCCAGAGTATTCTACTGTTAGCACTTAGCATCAATGTCTTAATGCGCAACAAAGCATTGATTGGACTTTGAGACTGCTCGCTGAAGACACTCATGGGGTTACTTTCGCCCCCTGGTTAATGAATAGCCGCATCACAAGTCTTTTATGCTACAACTACCCTGAGCCACAAGCCAACTCGGAACATGCAGACCTGTTCTTGTGGCCACTGGGGCTCTCTGTGCTTATTCAGCCCATTCTGGTGCGGTGACGGTATGTTCCCAAAGTGAGGTGCAGGAAACCCACTTGTCTGTATACATGCGCTCCACAATCACTCGCATCATGAATATGCATTTCAGTTATAAAACCTCATTCACAGATTTCCCCGCTGGAGGATGTGTTTGCATTGTGTTTTAATGAAAAGCATTCCGGTGCCTTCTGTGGAGAGAGTACTCACTGGCTTGTTCTCCTGTGTTTCAGAGCCATTTATTTTGCTGCGTATTCCAAATCCAAAGAGCTTTTTAATGGGATGCTGGTTCCCAATAGTGGTGCTGTACACATGTCCTCAGCTGGTATTGCAGGTGATCCTTTAGCATAATCACACACGCCCCATAAAAGCAGTGCCATTTGATCCAGCAGCCAATAAAATGTTTTGATGGGCTTTGACATGAAAAGTGAAAACTTGCAAATTCTCAAGTGTTCCTCCTTTCCTGTCTTGGAATGGTATCTAAGTTGAATAAACTTTTTTTTGTCCCTCAGCTTTTGTGACAAACTCCTTGATGAATCCTGTCTGGATGGTCAAGACCAGGATGCAGTTGGAGAAAAAGTGAGTATGGCTTTATGTGCTCCTTCTCTGTGTGCTCTTGCGTGAAGCTTCCGGATCTTCATAGAGTAGACCAGTGATTCCCAACCACAATACGGCGGCACATTGTGCGACACGGCAGAACCTGACTAGAATGGACTATATTGTATTGGGTTTTGAGGCATCACATCCAATATATTAAACTGCATCACATTTATTAAACCATAAAAACATAGCATGATTGTCAATTAAGAAGGCTTGTCAAAGAGAGGAAGTGTGTGATAGTCAAGGTTATTTTTGTTAATAAAAACTAATAAAATAACTACAACTAAAATTGAAAAACAAAAACACGTCTGCATCCAACTTAAGAAGCAGTATGCGTTGCACTTATCTTAATTCAAAGTTTGTGGACTGTTAAAATTGTAAACTACCCCCCAAACAATAACAATATTAATTAAAACTAATTAAATTAATAATAATTTTAAAAAAAAAAACGAAATGAAATGAAAAATTCCAAAACTATAAAACCCTGGTGAGAGTAAAGGTGGTATTGTGGACATTGTGAGAGGCTTCCTCATCCGTATTCACTGACTGTACTAGGTGTGCTTCGTGCGTTGCTAGTGTGCATTTTGTCAACAGAGACTGCAAACGACGCACCATTTCATCCACGAGTGCGTCTGAAATTATCACTATAGTTAACTATTAAAATACACAATATTAGTACCACATTTACAGTATTTATAAAGCGTGGCTGGGTCTTGCTAACAAAAATTATCTGTTAATATGCAACCTTGTGATGCACCACACAGGTTATTACAATTTCAAAACCAGTGGTTGACTTTCGGCCACTCATTAAAATTAGTTGTCGAACCCTGTACACTGAACGGATGTTTCATTCGGGCTCATACACATCACGGAGAGCGAGAGCTAAAAAGGTGTGTCGAAGGAAATGATCAATTCTTACTTATATTGATCATCATTAAACCGCCTCCCCGCCCCCAAGTAATTTATCTTTGTTCATGTATCTTTGCTAGTGATGAATAGTGACAGCCGGAACAATTAAATGCTGTTTTTGGAAATGAAAGAAGGAACAACTCAACTTAACTTGTGTCCACCTGTTGCCAAGCATACAACCGAGTAACACATTTGTTCAACTAGACAGGTTTACATTTTGCCTACATCATCCATTTCGTTAATGTATGTATATTTTTGTAAAAAAAAAAAATTGGTGGTGTGCTGTTAGTTTTTGCAATATAGAACTATATCTGTTGGCTCAGTGACGTTTGGGGTAACACCGGAGTAGGGTATTTGAACGCATGTTGTCGGTGTGTAGAATGTCTTTTACAACAGCAGCGCTAACTGCCTGACACCGCTTTGCTGTCCTTGAGCTATTCACTACGTGACTCTGAGCTTGTGATCTGTGTCTGTAAATACACAACTCTGACGCATTGGCCTGTGTGCAGAAGAAGAGTCTATATTTACACTTGCATTGGGGGCGTGGAATTGAATATGCAAGGTCATAGGAGAATGTCTTTATCAATTTATTTTTTAAAAGGGGGTTGTGTTGGGAGTCAAGGGGGGGGGGGGGAATCAAATGTTTTGCAACAAAATAAGCCTCATCCAAAGTTTTGAAAATTTCAAGCGAAAAAAACTGACAGTCCATTATTCATTGAACTAAGTTAGAGATTGACTGCTCTTATATAACGAAAGGATAAACTAAAGATTAATATTTGAAAAGCTCGTTTACAAAACGCTATTAATTCCATATGATTATTCTGAGGAAAGTTGCATGAGGAAAACGATTTCCTGCACATTGCACACCTGCACAGTTTACTAACAATTTCTCCCCCCGCCTCAACAAATTCTCCAATTTTGATTATGAAATAAGGACGTAATCATTTATCTTAACAAAACAATCTAGCCCATGTCATTCTCTACTCGAAGTATTTCCCAATCTTTCAGCCAAAGCACATATTTGACATTGGGAAAACTTAATGGTTAACAAAATCGTCACGAGGTTTACATAAACACTCAAATAACGATCCAAATTTACGTAGAAATTAATTTCCTGAATGTGAAATCTTGGCCTGTTTGGTTGAAAACAAAGCTAACTTGCTATTTGTTAAACAGCAATGGGTTACCCTAGTTGATTGTACCTTCTGCCATCTAGGGGACAAACATGTAATCTTCTAACTGTCACTATATGTGTGCCAATGTCATAGTTTTGTAGAATTAAATAATATTTGTGAAAATGAGATGGGTGGCAGGGCGTGAAATTGGATCTGTCACGATACTGTTCTGTGGCCCAGTGGTTGGGAATCACTTATTTAATTTGTTCAGGTTGCACATTCCAAATAAAACATCAGTTTTGTTCTAAAAAAAAAAATCATCTGGATTCTTGTAAGTAATCAAAAGACGCTTGTTGGACTTTCCAGAGCCAGAGGAGAGAAAAAGATGAATGCTTTGCAATGCGCCCGCCATGTTTACAAAACGGAGGGCGTCCGCGGCTTTTACCGCGGCCTGACTGCATCCTACGCCGGCATCTCTGAGACCATGATCTGCTTCCTCATCTATGAGACGCTCAAGAAGCGACTCGCCGACCACCAGCTGGCCTCCCCAAATAGTGAAAATGAGAAAAGAGCGTCTGACTTTCTGCGCTTGATGATGGCAGCTGCTTTCTCAAAGGGCTGTGCATCCTGCATAGCCTACCCACACGGTAAGCACTTGTACCAGGCACGTCACCTGTCGGAACCGATTTCAGCAATAAATGACCTTAAAATCATGTGTTGTTTGTCTTCACAGAGGTGATTCGGACAAGACTGCGTGAGGAGGGCAGCAAGTACAAGTATTTCTTTCAGACCGGGAGGTTAATAGCTTTGGAAGAAGGCTATGCAGCTTTTTATAGAGGACTCATTCCACAGTTAATTAGACAAATCCCCAACACAGCCATCGTCCTGTCCACATATGAACTCATTGTCCATCTACTGGGAGAGTCCAAGTAAAAAAAAAAGGCTGTTTGGTGACTTGTTTTTTTCTTTTTGGCAGACGTTGAATGCCGCACCACGGCTGGACACACACAAAAAGTTTGAATTGCAGCACGTTCATGTTCGTGTGGTGCCTGAGAGACTGAAGCAACTTCTTTTGTTATCTAAAGAACACATTGTTTCTAAAAATAGATCAAGAAGTGTCGAACCTGTGGGGCGGGTCAAAGGCCATCTTCTTGGATTACTTGTGTTAAGTTAACTAAATTATTTTATGTTATGTTTTTTTTTTTTTTTTAAATGTCTGTTTCCCTTGTATTATCTGTGATAACTGAATCTGCTTACGCGAGAACGGAGGTTGGCTCATGTACTTATTAAGAAGGGAAATGTTTTTGCAAAAAGTGCTAGTAATAGTGCTATTTGTCACCTTCCAATGAACACACTCACCATTTTGGGACAAATACAGTGTGCTTGTTTTCAAATTAGATTTCAAGAGAACAACTGTCATATTTTTCTGTAATATGAAAATATAATTAGACTTGCTTACCTCTTTTTTGTTCAAAAAGGATGGTTGTGCTTTATTTACGATATGACCTGGTAGATGCTTATTTGACAAGTGAGTCAATAAAATGCATCAAGACACGTTTTTTTTTTCTAGTAACATAAAATCCAGTGTGGTTTGACTTAAAAAATGTGTGCAGTACAAAGATGTCATTCTGAAAGATAAATAACTTTGACCAGACTCATTTACCTTTGATTTTTTTTTTTTAGTCATTTTATTTTTTTTATCAAAACGATTTTTATTCATAACTCTGACACCGTGCATGTTACTCAGATCTTATCAGCAGTGTGGCGATGAAACGTGAGAAGCCTGTTTGCTCATGATGACTCACAAATTAATAGAGCGTTACAAGTTATAACCTAGAAAATGGTGACAAAAGACAACCTGATTTACTGTAAAAGCTTCCTCCAGTGATAGAATATTAATGCTTTAGTTAAAGGGCAGGGCAACGTGCCCACGCTAGACTAAACACATCATTCTGATTAATGCTGCATTTGTGGAATTTGAACTAATTAGTAAAATCCACCCATTTTTATGCATCTCAGGGGTGGCCATTTTGTCACACTTGCTGTTGAATGAAAATGACATCACAGTTGCTCATTGCTTGGGTAACACCCAATCATGACTCGGCTTCATAAAACAGATGAGCCGTGGTTAGGTCATAAATACAGTAAATATTTGTATAAACACTTGTAGGCCATACATACTAATCAAATGAACAGTAAATAAGTGAGCATGCTTTCTTGTTTTGTGTGATGATGAATGTGCTTCAATATGTCATAATAGTACTTATTTGGATGAATGAAAGCATGGCGTTCGGCGTGCCTTTTTCTGCAACAAGACAATGTATTTTACACCCTTGGGTAAAGTAGTACATTTTATGCCGACATTAATTATGAGACATATTAGTTGTTCTGTTTTTTTTTTGTATTAAACTCACTTCCAGGCCAGAATGATCATACAAATGGGGAAAAAAGTGTGGCGACTAGTATTATTGCTACCCAAACCAGTTCAGTTCCAGTGTTGGGCAAGATACTTCCAAAATATAATATATTACATGTTATTATTTACTTGCATGCGAGAGTAATGTGTTTCTAAATATGAATCTAGGTGGTTTGGGGTTGGGAAAAAAATAACAAAAGTATACTTAACATAGTTTTAGCCATTCTTATTACTCAAAAGATGCTTGGCCAAGTTGACTTCACACAAGGTCTTAAGTGAACTGAATCATTAAAATCAGTTCATCAAAAAGAATCGTTCGAAAGATTCATTTCTGGATCAGGTGTGTTTCTGTCATACATCACTGTCAGAACATATTTGGAAAAACATTTAAAGGCCATAGAATATTCTGAGTAAATACGGCAGTAACTGAGCTTGGCTTCTTCTCCTCCGTGACAATGTGGATGCTCAAACTAGTTCATATTTGTAACCTCGTTATGCCGGAAATTTATTGCACACACTATATTCGTCATCCCGCGTTAACTGAGCGTGCTTTCTTGTCCTGCACAAATCTTGTAACCGTATGTGCATGTCGCCTTTAAAATGAAATAAGAAACCAAAGCACTAAGCAACCCGGTTTGTCAAACAGCACGACCACTGCGAAAGGTATCGATGATTTGTTGGTTTAGAATAAATCAATTAAGCTTTCAATATAAAGTAATAAAGGGCGTATTGTCTCTTTTTTAATAAGATGCTGCGGTGTAATGCTGCGCCCTGGTGGCCACCTCGACAATTGCTAACCCTATTGGGTTAAACTCCACTCTTGACCCAACACATTCCCGACATGGACGTCAGATTATTGTGACGGGCCCACCTAACTCGCGACATTCCTGCACTCGTCGTCGCTTTTTATAGCGGGCATGTCTGTCGCTAGTGTACATTACAATCGTTTAGCATGAGCCACTTGATTAAAGCTCACGCAGTTAGCACTTGGTCGCCTGTTTAGCTCACTTAGCTAACTGAGCTAGCTTGTCACATGCTGCGTGTTTGTAGCCTACTTCAGCACTCCACCGGCCGGGCGTCATTCCGACCCCGCCGTTTGATGGAAGGGTGAGGGGGAAACGATGCTAACATTGCTCCACATTCTGCTAACGGGTAAGCTTAGGCTGCTAGTCGAGGCTCAAGTTGGCTAACGTGCAGTTAGTTAGCCGAATTTATGTCTAAGTTACGCACCTCCTTCAGGAATTTTACTTGTTGACGCCACTATATTGTATTGGTTTGGTTTGGTGTTTAAATTAACAGTCACCTGCGTTGTTTGAATAGCAGGTTCTCTTACAGTGTAATCCTTTTAATCTTAAATTAATTAACCCTAACTTCTAAAAGGGTAAGGGTGTTAACCCTTTGACACCCTGTTTTGGAACCCAAACCTCTGACTCTAGCTCCTAATTGTGGCATTGAAACCTTTATTTGAAATCCTAACATTTGTTTAAAACCCCTCACCCAGGCATGAAACCCCCATTTTAAACCTTAACTGAGACTTGAAACCTTTCTTTGGAGTCCCACTCCATGTTTAAAATCGTAACTCAGGCATGACCCTAATTAAAAACTCAAAACGTAGCCCTTGTTTAAAACTAACTGTCGCTTCAAACTGGAATTTGAAATCTTGCCTTGTTTAAAACCCTAACCCAGGCTTCAGTCCCCAATTTAAAACATTAACTCCAATACCTTGCTTTAAAAGCCTAACCCTTGTTTAAAATTTGACTTGACATCCGCTTTAAACCAAGAAGGAGAATTTATTGACAACCTATATTCTTGTTTCGTGTATAGTTTTCTTTAAATTCAGTAGTACATTGATAAGAGTTGAAATCTGTGTTGACTTACTGATAATTTAGTTCTCATTTCGTCAAAAGGTTTGTTAGGTGTTCTGCGGGACAGAGTCACTGCCTTTGGTAAGACAGGATTTGGAATGAATGCGGTCTCCTGCCATGCATAGCGGAACAGCGTGGTCCTCCTAAATAATATTTCTGGTCCTCAGACAGTGTCAGACTAGTGGATGGGGAGAACAAATGTTCCGGCCGCGTCGAGATTCTCCGACATAACCAATGGGGGACAGTTTGCGATCATGGCTGGGACCTCCGCGAGGCTGATGTGGTGTGCCTGGAGCTGTCCTGCGGCTTGGCAGAGTCGGCCCTCCACGGCGCGGCTTTTGGTGCAGGCAGGGGAGAGATCTGGCTGCGGCACGTTCAGTGCACGGGACATGAGTCCAGTTTGACCCGATGTGCCGTCGTCCTTCATAGTCAGACCAGCTGCACGCATGAAAATGATGCAGGGGTGAAATGCTCAGGTGAGACGCTCTATCGATAAGCTGCTTTGTGCTTACTCATGACGTGTGTTATATGTTAGCATATTCAGCTCTAAAACAAAAGATGTAAAAACAAACATTTGTAAATTAAAAACTACTTGAGTATTGACATTTTGGATTTTACACTGTTCGAAATTATTATACAAATAATGATTTTGTCTGTCAATTGGGAGTCATCAACTTTCAACACATTCAAGTCATCAACTTGAATGTGTCCAATGCGGCAAATTCAAACAAATGACAATTTTTTGTTTTTTACAATCCATAAGATGTTTTGAAACACTGCTGTTTATCCTTTGGCTTTCGACTCGGCATTAGGCTTGTTTTTTTTATGTTACTGTTTTTGTGCTTTTTCTGTCTTCATTAATAATTTGTTTTACTGTTTGTTATTTTACGACTTTTGCTCCATGCACAGCTCTTTGCATATGGTGGTGGTTGGTCTTAAAGTGCTTCATAAATACAGTTGAGTTAGTTGAGAAATTGAGTACAATTCTGAGTATTATTGCAATTTCAACCACAGTGTGGCGTAAACACCAATAACACATTCTTGCCTGAAATCTATGTTTTTTTTTTTGTTTTTTTTTTTTATTACCCTTTTGTTTTTCACACAGGTATCCTTTTCATGCCCGTCCTCTCGCTATTGTCACCCCACAACGTGTTCTCTTCTGGCGAGGCAGTTCGGTTCAGCTGCAGCGTCCTGCCAGGTCGCCACATCAGCGACTTCTACCTGTACAAACATGGCGTTACCACGCCTGTGGTGACGCAGAGGGCAGAAATGAGTCAGTCACGGGTGGAGATGATTCTGCCCAACATCGAGACTTTCCAACAGGGCAGCTATAGCTGTCGCTACAGGGTCAGTAGCAGCTTGCCTTCTCAGATGCTCAGCTCTCCGCCGAGCAACTCTGTCAACATCACTGTGGGTAAGTTGCTTATTCGTCATCCAACCACCACCCATTCACATAGCACATAGTTTTTTTTTTTATTTCTCCTATCCTTCATATGGAATATGTGTTAATCATATTGAGATGCTTACGTCTCTGTCAAATTGTATCTGAATGGATGCCACTTCTGAGTGGAACCTGTCCTGTCCTGTCCTGTTTGGTCTTGGCCACCTCCTCAAAGATTTTTTTTTTTTTTTTTACGATGAGGTGCCATATTGAACTTCCAGTGTCCAGTGTGAGAGAGTGAGCGTATTAACACACAATTTAACACAAGTGCTCCTCTTTTACACTTGACACCTTATGGCGCTAATGAGTCACTTGACAACAGGGAGGGAAAATAGCTAAATGCGCTAAGTTTGGACCTTTTCTTTTTCCTTTTTTGGACACTCTGTTGAGTTATTTTTGGGCACAGTAAATTTACAATGCTATACAATTTGTATACTGACTTCTTTACATTGTAGTAAAGTATAATTACATTTGTGTTGTGCCAGAGAAAACATAAAATAAAATATATGACTTACTTTTGTGAGATCTTAAAAACTCATTTCTTCTTTGGTGTGATTACAGTGGAACTCCTGACCCCTCAGCACTGGTACAACACATCCTCTGAGGCCCCGACTGGTTCCGTCATCAAGGGCCACAGTTTTAACATCACATGCTCCACACCGCAGCCGTACCCTGGAGGCTCCTTTCAGCTGCGACTCATCCGCCCCAATGGCACGGTGCGCCAGACTCTGCCGGCCCTCAGCCCCTCCGTCACTTTCACCTTTACCGGTGCACAGAGTTCAAATGAGGGCTACTACTACTGCCTGTATCGGGTCCAGCTGGGAGGACGCACGTTTGTCTCCAGAGAGAGCCAGGCCCTACCCATATCTATAAGAGGTGACACATCTTTGGCTCCCTCATTGTGTTTGGTTCAAAATAACAGAACAGACAAAAATTGAACTGTAGAAGCTGACTCAGTTCAGTTCAGTTGACTTTTTGTCCCAACGAGTAACTTGTCTTACAGACAGTGTAAAAAAGACAGTTTAAGACCCATTAAAGCAAAAAAATTAAATCTTGTAAATTTGATATACCGCGAGAAAGTGTTAACAAAGGCCCTGAAATAGGCATGGGCCGAAATTCGCTTATGGCGGTAACTGAGCAAAAATATCTCTGTCTTAAAATTACAGCTGTAAAATATTCTTTTTTTCTTTTTTAATATTTGGATAGATAAAAAATATCTATATATATACATTTTCCAAACAAAATATAAAATATTTTGTTTATTAAACTTCTAAAACATTTTAATTCTTCTTAGTATGTAACAGTATGCCATGAATGGTGACCGAGAGCAGACCTGTGGGCTGACCTCATGGCACCATTTTTTTTTTTCCAATGCAAAGTTGCTCTCTCTCATCTTCCTTCCTTCTCCTGCCTGTGTGTAAAAACTCAACCTTCACCTCTCTGCCCAAATGCTGCGTTTGCCACACCTCAAAATAACAGAAAAGAAAGAAATAGTAGAAAACACTTAAATGCTATTCCCCACAATCAAATATGTATAATGAATTTCAAAATAAATCTATGATTTCGCTTAGCATGGGCTATAAGACAGTTTAGAAACTGTTCCATACAATGCAATAAAAGAGAGTCAAGACAACCAAAAGTAAGGTAGACCATACGGACAAGACTTAGTTGGCAGATAAATTTATTTAAATAAATATACATGCTAATGCACTTTAAATGAAAGCTTACTGTGGCATTGTGCAAATTCAGCAATTTGAAAGCTCTGGGGATAAAGAAGTCTTTGGTCCACCTCTTAAATGTCCGGCCTGAGGGGATGATTTCGAAGCAATGAGGAAGAGGATGTCCTTCTCTGACCAAAAAATTCTCCCACCTTCAGACCCAGATCCAGTTCTAAGTCCAGTGATGATCAGCTGGCTTGTGTCTGGGGTGACATTCGTGATCGCTGTCATCATTATTGTCATTGTGG
Source organism: Idiotropiscis lumnitzeri (assembly GCF_059441095.1). Lineage (NCBI taxonomy): Eukaryota > Metazoa > Chordata > Actinopteri > Syngnathiformes > Syngnathidae > Idiotropiscis > Idiotropiscis lumnitzeri. The sequence goes on from NC_142393.1 coordinate 15,977,858, forward strand.
CCAAAGTGCTGTGCAACAAGGAGAGGAAGCCCTCTGAATTGGAGCGAGAGACCAGATCTTGTAAGTCAGTGCTTCTTAAAACTTTTTACATGAACCACCGCAAAAATCCTTGCCTCGCGAAGTATCATCATTTTGTCCAACATTAAAATACTGTAGCGTAGGAGTCTCTGTGTTCATCACACAAGACAGGAGTTTTATTCCTTCGTAAGACACTAACATTACGGAATTTTTCTTCTGTAAGAGATCTCAAAAATTTTATTTTGCATGCAGGAATTAAACGCATTTATGGTGAATGTCCATTTCCAGGGACTCAGAAGTACATAGTTAGGCTTTTTCTTTTTTTTTGTTTTTACTTTAACGCTTGGATGAAATTCTAACAGATGCTTTCATCTACAGGTGTGGAAAACACTTATGTTGCCTTATCAATTAACAAGCTATGATGGTTTATGCAGCCGAGCACATTGCAAAAGGTATGTGCATGTTGTTTCTGTCTTGAGAACATTATATTATTGTGTAATAACTGAAATCACTTTTTTCCTTGATAATGTGGTGTGTAACGCAACCATATTGATCCATCTTGTGTTTGATTTAATCTCATTTTACTAAATCATTTTAATAATTTTAGTCTGTCATTTTGTATTGTCACTGTGTTAGATTTCGATAAACATACTTGTTTGTAATACGTCATCTACTTTACGTCTTATTTAATGTTTTGATGTTGATTGCTTGGAGAGTGAGTGTTGGCAATTAAATTGGGTCATGGGTTTCTGATTTACAACACTAGGAAGTCAAAGGGCTGCGGCTTTGTCCATCATGGATTCTTGTGGCACCACAGAACCGGTTGGCTTGGTCAGCAATCTCTGCTCCTTCACTTCACAGTCTGGATGGTACAAGTTTTCTACTCTGTTTTAATTTTCAGATTTCTGTATCTTTCTGTATCTCCACCAATATCTGCTCGCAAAGAAAACACTTGGGCCTTAATCCTTAATATATTATGAAATATTTGAATGGATTACTTTAATACAAATATTTAATTGTTGGCACCCTGACGTGCCTCCCCACCCATCAAGTGAAATTAAACAACCAAGCAATTATTTTGCAGGTTGTCTATTATTTTTATTATGTTTAATATTATTATTTTAAGAGTGTCCTTGAGCAAGCAGTTCTAAATGTTGTCCCTCTGTGAGGTCACAATTTCACTCATTTACATATTTAATGTACTGTAATAATAAAGCCCCGCCCCTGCTGCTGCGTCGGTGAATGTCAGTGCGCCTTGTAGGTGGATAAGCGCTATACAACTGAAAGCTCATTTATCAATTATTTTTGTATATTAAAACATGTGCAGTATTTAATAGCTCAATAACCATAAACCTATAATACAACAATAATCATGATAAAAATAATAGAATGAGATGGGATAGAGAGAAATTTTTTCCTACATTGCTGAGGAGAGGCCTCTCTTCAGTGTGAGCTTTTCACCTTGCCAGGTCATCGTCATAGAATATGGAAGGGTGAGACAAATATAATTTGACCTCAGTTGTCACGCTTTTATTTTGGGTCATAGTTTCTCCTTCAACCTTGTGTTGTTTTTGCTGATGTTTTCAGCAAGCAGGACAGAGATCTGACTTAGTAGCAGCGTAAGGTGTGGGAGCCGTGATGATTGAAGTGCTGTGACCTAGGTCAGCAGTGGCGGCAGGTTATTGTTGAGGTGGCAGTGATGTTTCTGGCAGGTTCACAACCTCCTTTATGGTGGACTTGATGGTGTCAATAGCTGTCTTCATGTGTTTTGTGAAGTTGTCAGGGCTGAGGATGTTGTTTACAGATCCCCAAACATGAATGTCCTGCCAAGTAGATGTCAGATGTCTTACATTTTTGTCTGCTCTAAGGACCTTAGATATAATCTTCTTCTGCTCAAAAACCTGCTCGATTTGTACAATTAAATAGCTTTCAATATTACAGTTTCAAGTTTTAACTAATTGCAAGATGGAGCCTGTGGTTGAAACACTGCAGCCTCTTCCAGTTGTTTCAAGTTGGTGCCTTCGCCACATTTGCATTGATGTCGGTGATCATGCACACTTGCAATTCTTCCCTGAGACCCCGTGTCTCCAGTGCATCCTTTTAATATAAGTTCACCATTATGGTCATTAGGGTAAGATGAAGTCTGTAGGCATGGGCTGACCAATTCCCTCTCATTAGTTTCCCATCAATTAAATTGATAATGAAGTTGATTGAAGACTCACTTCCCATGTTTGAGGTTTGACTATTTGTATCGAATACATGCACAGACTCTCATCTTTCTCGACATGTTTTGTTTGAGATTAAATTATCTTTCTTAGCAGGGACTGTCATTGCTGCAAATGATTTTTTTCCCAAAACTTTTTTAACCCCCCCCAAAAAATGAGCAGTTTTTATCTGCTCTGTGGTTTCTCTGCGTGAAGCCATTGCTACACTGAACACTAGGACGATATAATGATGTTATTAACAAGTGTGCTATTGGTCGGCAAAGTCCAAATCTCTACTAAGGAACAATTTCATTGACTATACGGTTTATACAGGGTACCCTAAGATGGCAATATTCACAAGGCTCGCACACATAAATTCAAGTTGACTTTTTTTCAAGTTCTGAAGGGACTTTTTGTCAACGCAAGCACTTTTCCAGTTGTTAGCCATTGCGACCTTCAGGTCTTCTGCATTCTATCTAGTAGGCCTACTCAAGGGCCGAAGCCAGGAATACCTACCTGCACATCAGCGATCATAGTCTTTGTGCACCCAGCACTTGTGCATTTGGGGCAAGCTGGCATGCTAACTTCCGGTTGACATATGAACACTTGGTAACAACTTGGGAAATGCATTCAAACGTAAAACAGAGTTGACGCTGAACATTACAGCAGGGTTGGCTAGACAAGTTACCTCCTCGTCTTGGAAAGTAAAACTTTTGTTGCCATTTCCACCTCAAAGTACAAGCACTGAGTGATTAAATACACACCTATTCCCATCGATAAACACGTTACCCTATTTTGCCCGTCCTTCCTCCGTCCGAGACCTGAGCACCCTTCTGTCACTGTCTCTCTGTCTTTACTCATAAACCTTCTCGTCCTCTGTCCCCATTGACCATTGCTAGTTTACGCAGCAGCGTGGGAATCGCTGGACACAGGGTCTGATTTTTATGTATTTATTCTTTTAAATTTTTATTTTACCTCTTTTTTTTATTATGTACGTGCAAACACTAGATGCATGTACGAAGGCGTGGCGGTAAAGTCTCACGCTTTGACATCATCCACGATTACGAGTTGTCAACAAGTCTCCAATAACACCAGAAAAAAATCATAGGTGGGAAGGCAGTGATCCATTTGCAAGAGACGGAACTGGCCCAAGTCCCTGGTTTCGACCAAGTGAATGTTAGATAGGATGGGGGGGATACATGTTTCCTTTTACCTGACACAAATGGTTACAATGGTTAGTAGCAAACATGAAAAGCTTTCTCTGTTTATAAAAACCTAGTGAAGATTTAGTGACGCGCAAGAGCAAGTGATCAATTCTCAACCACAAAATTAGAACCTTGCGGTTTTTCAGGTTTCCATTCTTTATTGTAAAGATTGTATTGTGACGGTCTGTTGGGTTGTTCAGTTACCTTGTAGTTCCAGGTGTGCAGTATAATCCTGCAGCAACTATACTTACCAGCCACGCTACATTACAAACATTTGCATATTTAGAAAAGTGTATCAAATATTCTGCATGTTAATGATCAGTTTTGACTGACATGGTCAGATGTATTCAATTTGGATATTTTATTGTACTTGTACTGCATCACAAGAGCTTTGTTGAATATTTGGGTCACGTCAATTACGAGTCAAACAACGTTGGAGCAGCTCATCATGAGGCAGTACATTTGCACAAATTAAATCTAGTAAATTGGGTCCAAACAGTTTTGTTGAAAAACCAACATAAAAAATAAGCATTTGTACTGCGTAAGAATGTTATGGTTGGCTGGTGGACAGTAACAGAATATTACCAAAAAGTTCTATCATTAATGTAAAATATGGGTGAATTTGTAAGTAAAACGGCAAACAGGGTTTCATTTTGCTTTTTGACCTGCTGGCCGGAGTCGTTCTCTGGTGGTCTGTTTTTGAACGTGCTTCTCGTATATATTCATCTAAGCCTTGCGCCTGAGATGACTGAAATAGAGCCACTACGTTCAAAGTCATTCAGGCTCAAGTCAGCATTAATGTACATGTATTTGAAACTACTCCTCGCTCAAGTGGCAAAATGTGACTAACTTTTTTTATTTTTACAAAGATTTGTGCTAAGGACAAACTCCGCTAATTATTATTATTATTGTGTACCTGGGTCTCCAGAGCAATGTTTTATGTTTTTGTAGAGAATGCTTTTGTATCCAACCCATCTATGCATTGTTTATCGTGTATGTACATTAAAATGGTGAATATGTCCCATTGTTCACACAGCTTGTTTTTGTTTTTAAGTTTTATTTGATTCTTTTTGGCAGCAGCTAAAACCTCGTGATCAAGACAGTACAAAAATAATCTGAAGCTAAGAACGTCTGGATCGCAAGTGCAGCTATCTGTAGGTATAGATTTAGGATTAAAAATATGCAACCTTTTTGTTACAAAACCACTGAGGCACTTCTGTTTAGCTCGTCTGTTCCAATGCAACAAGGAACATTTGGAGCAGTCTTAACTCTAATGACCTCAGTCTATAACAATGAAGAGTCACGCTTACCTTCTTATTTAGTCACAAGACGCTCGAAGAGCATTCAAGAAAATAAAACCTCTCTGATAAAATGTCAAAGTAAAACAGCCCTATAAGCAGGGCATGATTTTTCTTAAATCATTCTATTTTCCTGGTGTAATCGTTTGTCTCCATGTTGGAAAAGACGAGATAGAGGAAGACTGCTGCGATGAGGAAGAACACCAACTGGACCCAAATTGGGATGAAGCGGGACGATTGAGGTTCGTCTTGGGAACTGGGAACGTCTTGATGAGATATCTGGGGTGTTGCTCTCAGCCTGGTGCTTGTGTACGGTGACGACGCTGTGTCGTGCGTGTAGCGTCTGAAGACCAACAGCAAGTTTGTCATACACGTCCCGGTAAGTTGATGCTCATGGAGAACCCAAAAAGTCAGAACAATGTAGCCTAGCAATACTTGGCTAAATGGTATCTGATTTGACACTGAAGAGTCCATAATAGATTCTTATTCAATTGACATCATATAAGACCGAGGCATACCACACTGCTTTCCTATCTTGATCACAGCAGGACAAATACGGTACTATTGGCAAATTTCTAGACAATACTCACTCGTGTTGGACTTCCCTCTCGGTCCACTCTGGTCTTGCACTCATGTAAAACGGACGACTGTTGATAGACAGTGCACATAAAGAAGCCAATTAAAAATAAATACAAAAAAATATGCAAAAAAAAAAACAAACATCGGATACATTTGTTTTTCTTAAATCAAACGATGTCATTCTTAACACTTAGACAGCCACTGTTAATCTCCAATGCTCACCCGGCACTGCAGAGCCAATGCAGAGCATGACTTTCATTATGATAAGTGGGGGCGGGTCTAGGGCACTGTGACTTGGTGAGCGGCTACTTGTTCAGCCCAGACACTGAACTGAAGAGAAAAGCTAGCCCCCATAAAGACGAATCATAATATCTATTTTCACTCGTGGAGGTAGGCGGTATTTCATCAAGTAATTTATAAGTCAATTTTCTATAATATCCTTCCATCCATTATCTGGACCGTTTTTCCTCACAAAGGTCACGGGTGTGCTGGAGTCTATCCCAGCCGTCTTCGGGCAGTAGGTGGTGCGCACCCTGAACTGGTTGCCAGCCATTTGTAGGGCACACAGAGACAGACGCATACTCACAATCACACCTAGGGACAATTTGGAGTGTTCAATTAACCTACCATGCGTGTTTTTAGAATGTGGGAGGAAACCCACGCAGGCACGGGGAGAATATGCAAACTCCATCCCGGAAGGCCGCAGCCCGAAATCAAACCCTGCACCTCTGTACCGCGAGGCGGAGATGCTAACCCAGGGGTGGGCAAACTTTTTGATTGGTGGGCCACAATGGGTTCTAAAATTTGACAGAGGGGCGGACCAGGAGCAGATGGATGGAGTGTTTTGGTAACCTCACCTCATCGGAGATAAAAAAAATACATTTAATTTTAAATGGTAATGAACAAAAGCATTACAACAAAATATCTCTCTTTGACACACCACAGTATTTAGAAAATAAAACATTAACAAGGTTTATTCATTTAATTTTTAGTTTGCCCACACCTGTGCTAACCAGTCGCCCACCATGCCACCTTTCCATAATGTCACCTTAATATTTGACTGCTAGAGCAATCACTTTGTAATATCACTTACTTGTCTGCTGGCAAATGACTCCTGGCCTAAAAAAGGACAAACAATGATAGTGAACAAATATTGACAATAAACAGAAATAAAAAAAAAAGTAGCACACCCAAGTAGGAAATTATTCTACAGAGATAAAATATACATGCGTTACTTACAGGTGTGCTGTAAACATATGTAACTTCCTCCTCTGAAATAGGGAGAAAAAAAACATTCAGTTGTCAAGACAGCTTTATAACTTAAAGATGACTAAAAAGCATCGTGTTGGACATCTTGGGTATTTTCTCATGCATTCCAATACCCAAGTTGACGCACGTCTCATTTGTGGGGTGATTACATGCAGGTGGTCTGTGTTTGTAGGGCTGGGTGATATGGCCTTAAAAGCTAAACTAAAATCAAACTCTACGGCTCAGTTGATTCGTCTGCTGCCGAGAGCGCTTTAATGCCCCTGGATCTCTTGTGGTCTTATGTAAAGTTACACAGGTGAGGCAAGGCGACCTAAGCAAAATATTCGTGGCTAGAAGCACATACCTCGGGTCAAGTTTCCAAGATGTCGATAAATCACTGCTTTTGCAACATATACATGTGGACCATGTATTTAGCAATGTTTTGCACGTCCACAAAAACAAATAATAATTAAAAAGAAAGTCGAATAAATCGCCCAGCCCTGCTTGTGTGAGTTTGAATTAAACCAAGAGGCATGTTGCTTGTCAAGGTTGTGCCAAACCAAACTTGTCCAACTGCAGCTGAACTGGATTACTATGCAGTTGAATGCAATTACTCTAACAAATTAAACTCTGCGTAAACCAGCTCCATCGTTATGGAAAAAAAATAGTCTGAGCTATTTTTGTGGCTGAACACCGAGTTTATATTGTGGACCTGATATTTTCTGTTGTGCAAAATTTCGTATTCAAATGACTTTTGAACTAAAGCCGCGTTGCATTGCGGGATATGTAGTTTATTGGGTGGGGCGAGAACTCCCCCGAATGCAGCAGGTTTAGACCATTCTTGGTTAAAAAGCCAACACATTACATAGATTACAGGAAAATATGTACTTTAAAAGCACTTTACCTTCCTCTCGGTAATAGGTTTTGTCCGGTTTTGTCGGAGAAGCTCTTTTCCCTTTGGCCATCGCTTCTCTAATTTTCTTCTCGTACAGACTTCGGGTGGAGGCTTGAGCACAAGAGTGACATATGAGCGATGATAACGATAATAAAAATAATGCCACTCGTATTTAGAGAGCTCGATTCACTGCTCACCGACGATAGGACCATGTTTTATCCCGTATTCATCAAGCAGGTCGCTGATCTCCTCCGCAGACTTAGCACTCAGTGTATACATAATGCGTCTGTAGTTTCGTGTCTTTGGTGTCGTAAATATCGGTCTGTCTCTGTTGCTAAAAATAAATAAGCTTGGCAGCTCTCCCGTTCTTGTGGCGCTCCTTTTCCAGCCCCACTTGTCGTCCGAGTGCTTGTAAGCGCAACTGTCTACACCACACCTCGTATTTTTTCTGACTGATTAAGGAAAAAAATCGCGCACCGGGAATGTTTGTTCCCGCTGTCCCATTTGTAACGCACGTTTACTTATACACACGTCAACCGGAATGAATGTTTCTTGTCTACCGCCTAAATTTTTGCCCTGATGGAAAAAGTAATCGCACCTCCGAAGTGTTTACTTCCGCGTTTCATCCCGCCCACTTTTGTTGTCTTGTCTAAATGCAGCGCCGCCAAGTGGCTCCTGCTGTTAATGATCATGTGTTGGTGTTTTAGCTCTGGAATAAGGTACTTCACGGATGGGCAATTTAAATGCTAGAGGGGGCCACCATTTTTTCATCCTTGCTAATGTTTTACGTTTCTTGAGTCTTCTGGATATATTAAAACGACCGCTGCCGACATTCATTGCACATAAAGATAAAGATGTCCTTTATTAGTCCCACAATGGGGAAATTTGAGTTTGAATTGGAGCGTTTGATCAGTCATAAAACACATACAGAATCTTTTCATTTTCTGCTGAAGAATGGCCAAAAGAAGTGTTGTGATACCTGTTTGGTGTTTTTTTTTTCTTCATGACAACACACACAATCACAATTGTAAAAGCAATTCATATTTAATTGGGGGCAGAGGGGCAAGAGTGATGTTATTAGTTTGATGTTATTAGGTAAGAACAACATTCAATATAACTGTTGTTGTCAGGGCACATTCTGAATGATGTGTTTAATTCATTAAATAGCAAAAATAAAAAAATGCAACTGATTTCAAGTAGCTCTCGGTCTAAAGCTCACTGCGCAGGAGGTACTGGTGGTTTGGCTTCAGGTCGACCTCGACTGGAAAATGGTCGCTCACGGCGAGGGCCTGAAGTTTCAGCACAAAGAGCCGTTGAAACATTTCATAAACAGGTGCCTCTCAGTCATATAAATGTTTATTGATTTTTCAAAAATAATTTTGAACGTTACTTATCCAATATTCAACATTTTTTATGTGAATTCGGGATTTTTGTTAGCTGTAAATTATAATCATCCAAATTATATAGAATAAAATTATGAAAGATTTCACTGAATTTCGTGAAGTTATATGAGTTGAATTGAATGACGGAAGTGAATTATCTTTTCCACGCTATTCCAATTTATTGAGCTGCACCTGCATAAAGATGTTGTAGTGAATCATGTTTGAAAAACGCTTACCTCCTCCTCTGTCATATGGAAAGTCTCTTTAAAGTTGAATGGCTGAGCAGAGCCAGGCACTATGGTGGAAATTATCTTACGTCCGTGTACAATGATCCTGAATTGGGGAGTCAAATAATACAAAATCATGGAAGACCAAGGCTGAGATATGAATAAATATCGAAAAAAAACATTACTTTTGACTGTGAATCCTAAATCATTGTCATTGTAGGTTGATGATTTGGAAACTTGACGGAGACAATGCACGCCACAAATTCCGACCTGTCGTATGCACAGTGCGTCTTCTCCCGTACGGTCGTGTCCTGCTCGTCTCCGATCAGCCACCGGAATTTTTGGTCACTTCGCAGGCGAACAGCTCGCCAACCCTTGATGGTGACATAGCCGCAGGCGGCGTTCAGGTCGCCTAAGATCATCACATTCTGGCCCAATGGAAAGTTTCACACAAGTCTCGTTTTATCATGAAACACATGCACGGACAGCAGGTATCGTGTAGAATTAAAAATAAAATACAAATACAAAAAACACCTCTGTCTTCCACTTCTTGTAGATTTCATTGAACACAATATAAAGCTCATCCATCTCCTTCATGGCACTTTTGGGACTGGTGTGCTGGCCAATGAGGACGAGATCCTTCATGACTAAAAGAGAAACAAGTGCCATCATGTGACGGATGATTTTTACATTAGTGCGGCTCATTGTACAAAATATTGAAACGAAAAGTTTCAGAAACGTTGTGATAAATCCCTGTAATGTGCGTTATTTCAACCATCAATTATTTTATGTGTACAGTGCTAATAAATGTATTATTAGCATCATCATCCAATGTAATTTAATTTTCATCGTACAATGTCCTTAAATTAACAGCTGGTAATTACCAAAAGTTTCAGTGATCCTTAATATGTTATATGCTCAATTTTCAAATCTACTCATATAAAAAAGAAAACCAATTTTAAGTCAAATAATAGTTACTTGTATTCCTGAAGAGAAAACTCGTTTTAGTGGTTGAATGTCACGCTCGTTTTATTGATTCAGACTTCTTTCAAAAGCCACATCAAATTTGGGTATACAAAATGAATTCCATTTGAAATCACTCAATCCTGTTCAAAATGTTGAGAGCTCCCTGAAACACAAAAGTACTCCGTGACCCAAATGTTCTGTATTTCAAAAGCACTGTAAAGTACATGTTGATGCTATGTCAATAAGTAATCTAAAAACTTCTGTTGCTGTCGTAGACGCTTGTTATTTCATTACTCTCTGTCTGACTGCCAACTTTCTTTTTCAGTCCATCCCCACAACATCCTTCCACTTCCTTGACCTGCCGCAGTGGAGAAAGACAGCACCAGAAAAAATAAGGTAAATGTAAATCATCATCACTTCATTGCATGAACCCAGTGGTGCCATTAAAATGTGTCAGACGCTACTAAAACAACAAGGAAAATAGCACTCTATAATGGTTTTCCTTATAAAAACAAACACACAAGTTAATAGAAAGTAAGGTTGATTCCATGATTAATTCATTGCAGCTCATTCTGGTATGCATAACTTGCCCACCAGTGGGCAGTATAAGACTGACATACTGACATATAAAGAGGAATTCCATATCTACTGTAAGTGAGTCAGTAAGTAATATTATTCACAGAGGTTAAAAAATACAATATAGTAATAGTCAACTCGCAGGCATAGTTGAGTATTATTATATTATATAGGGTTGTATCACCACAACAAAGATGCATTTTATTAGCCCATCTATGGCATTTCCTATTACGTGTTAGTATTAAGCTAGAGAACTTTCAGGCAAAGTTATGTGGTTATTTTATCTCCAAAATGTGTCATTCTCTTTATGTTTAGCCTGACGGTAAACTTCAACTGGGTGCGACATGAGAGAACTTTGAAGCCTTTTTGGGGAATTATTTATTGCCAAACTGATGCGTGTCGTGAAATGAGTTTTTGCTCGCAAGTCAAAACATGAACTCATTAGTTGAGGTCACTCTTAACTCATTTCTAAGCGTTATCCATTTCAGACGTTCTCACAAAAAACTAGAAGATTGACGTTGCGCATAGTAATGTCTGACAGTGTCATGTCTTTATCTTACGAGTGGTCGGGGAGTGAAAGCGAACGATGAAAGGCTCTCTGGAGAAGACATCTGTCTCATTGCTGCCCTGCGCTTCGGGTTTAGGATACTGATACTGCTCCTTCACCTTCAGCACATTGTTTCTGTGGAGATGAGAGAGATGAAACGGTGACATTAGGATGACCTGACCCTGACCTTTCAACAAGAACCAAGTCCACTGTTTTCACCTGTAAATGTAGACGTACTGCTCCTTGTAGCTTTTCCTTCCCAGCCTCTCACTTTCTACGTAGGAATACGAATTGGATTTGTCAAACCTGTGGAAAAAGGCAACAGCGTGTGATTCCACAATCATATAGTTTTAAAGAAGTACACGACGATGCTCTGTATGTCCCCTTTAAAAGCTTTTGAATTGAACAAACCTGTTAAGATCTTTCACCAATGTCTGTATTGCTCGTCCTTTCGAGTCGCGAACCTCCTGAATGAGACACAAGTCGCATCGGGAAAGAATCTTGGGAAGAAAAGTCCGATAAAAAATCATCTGTCAAGTTTTGTGACAATGTTGCTGCGATATCATGTACCTTCAGGAGAATCCCCATAACGTTCTTGTTGTTTGCTTTGGATTCTCCAAAGCTCTGAACGTTAAAAGCGCAAATCTTCATAGAAAAAGCCGCATTGAACGCACACAGCGCCACCGCACACAGCAGACCCGCAGTCCTCATCTCGTGGACAATTATTGCCCTGTAAATGAAAAGACACCTGAGTGGGATTCTCCTCTCCACAGGCCCGGTGCATCATCCTCTTACCTCCACTTTGAGCACACACATGAGCAACCTCCAGCAAGTGTGGGATCCGTGCGTTGCGTGACAGGGAACGTGCAGGTAAACTGGAGGTTTGTGTTCTGGATGTGCTGTGTCAGTGCCAGATGATAATAGACCTTTATCTGGAACTGTTAAAAGCCCCGCCGTTCAATCAACAATGTCCACATGACCACAACCACAATTGACCTTTGACCTTGTTGTCTCTTTCTAAAAAAGTTGGTTTGAGTGCAATTAGACAATAGATTCTGTTGCTGTCCACGCTTGATGATAAATATAAAACATCATATGTAATATCATTAATACTATTATTATTAGAGCTAGTTAATGAGAAATTTGGGACCGGTCTGAACAACACATTAAACTGCCATATATATCTAATTTTAAAGAACAAGATTAACAATAATACAGTTGAGTATAATGGCGGTTGTGCACCCATATATTTTCACCCATTCGCTGATTTTTCTCCCTCAATATTTTTTGTAATATTTTTTAATATAAATATTACAAAAACAGAAAAAAGAACAAAAACAACCCCCATTCAATAGAGATCACAATAATCAATTTTAAAAAAGAAAATAACTGACATTTGTATTGTAAAAAATACATTTTTAATATCACACACACACACACACACACACAATATATTTCTAGAAAATATCAACAACCAAAACTAAAACCTTCAAATATTTCCCATTTGAAAACCGAAGGACGCAGTCCCTCCAAATGTGACGTGGTCACACTGCCCTAAAACAGCCGGAGTGTTTGGGGGAGGCCATTTGCATGAAATAATTTTCTATTTGTCTGCCTATGTCAGAGAAGAAGTCTTCTAGTTTCTCTCCAAAACGAGGATGCCATGGCTGCAATACGGCAACTCCGGTCACAGCCCACAGTAGCAGTAGCAGCAGCATCAGCAGAAGAAGAACAAGGAACACGCATGGACTCCATCGGGTGACACGCCGCGTCTGCACCAAGAGGGAAGAAATGCTTGAGTTGCACAGTGCTGACAGCGCTTGCTGTCATCACGTTGACCCAGATACACACATCGACAAAGCTGTTAGTACACGTCTATTAATGAAAGAAAAAAAAAAAACAGTGGTCACAGAAATAACTTAAATCTGATAAAAGTATCATAGGATGAAAATTAACCAATGAAAATCAGACATTGATTTTCAATTGTCATTCAACATAATTATTGAAATTTAAAAAAATCAATAATAGAGGAGTAGCAAAACTCTTTTGTCAATGTGTGTAACTTTTGGGTGAGAGACGGTAAATCATAAACGAACAAGCATTCACACTCACATTCAACACTAGGGACACTATAGAGTACAAAAAAAGAGTAATAAAAAATATATTTTTAAAGCCACATTTCCAGGCTATGTACACACACGTACACACACCCACACACACACTCTGCTTACCGCTTTGCTGCCATGGCGGCCAAGTTGCCCAAGTTCTTCTCTGCACTGCGACAGTCGAATCTGACTGGACTGAAACTCTTGCTCCATGGTGTGCAGCTCAGTCTGCAGGGCCTCGCACTGTGCAATCATTCACAATGACAAACAATTGAGAAGAACCCAACATACTGTGCACATCATGCCGATTGCAGCTGACTGAAATCATCTTTCCCCATTGTAATGAAAAGAAATGCCATTATTAGCGGGTGGTGGTCGCAAATATAATACAGGTATACAGCTGTACTGTACTGGACATGGAGACAGCCCAGCTCCTCAGTATTTGTTAGCCCATCTATGGCATTTCCTATTACATGTTAACTTTAAGCAAGGAAATTTGGATCCATCCATCCATTATCTGAGCCGATTTTCCTCGCAAGGTTCGCAGGCGTGCCTATCCCAGCAGTAGGCGGGGTACACCCTGAACTGTTTGCCAGCCAATCACAGGGCACACCTAGACGAACAACCACTCGCGCTCACACTCATACCTACGGCCAATATAGAGTGTTCAATCAACCTACCATGCATGTCTTTGGAATGTGGGAGGAAACTGGAGTACCCGGAGAAAACCCACGCAAGCATGGGGAGAACATGCAAACTCCAAACAGGAAGGCCGGAGCCCGAATTGAACCCTGTACCACTGTACTGTGAGGCGGACATGCTAACCAGTCGTCTATCATGCCACCAAGAGATTTAAATGTTGTAAAAAAAAAAAAAATCAAACATGACCCTTTGCCGGCCGGCCCCAGTCTCTATGAACCAAGAAGTTGCCTGATCACTAACGAGAAGACATCGCTCTTCGACATCTGGCTCTGAATTAAGAGAGGCTGTATTCTTATCCTCGTCACCTTTTTCTCCTTGATGCGCAGCTCCTCCTGAGTGTGATGAAGCTGCTCCCCCACGTCGCAGTCCACGTTTGGCGATGCGTTTTCTTTCTCGGGTGTACTCTGAACGCTCACGTCCCGTCTCTTGACGCTGCTATCTAAAAGAAATTGGGGGTGAAAAAAATAATTAGTTACTGTGCTTAATTTGTACTTTGAGGATTAATTATTTTTTTTGTTTGATGACACAAAAAAAGAAGACATAGAGAGTAAGTCAATCACCGTTGAGCTCTTGATTTATTGAAAACTTGGTGACTTCAAAAGGCCAAAACATGTTTCAGAGCCTACTTTCTTTCTTGGAAGTAAATGAATTGAATCAGTACTTCTAATTTTAGCAGGGTTTTTTTTAAATAAAAGTATCTATATACTTAGACGATACAGAGAGTGACTTCATTTGCCACCTCTGTCCATGTCTTACCACTTAAGTTCTGCTTTTGGTCTTTCATAAATTGATAGTATTCCTCCTGCAGGCTTTTGTGGAAGAGCAGCTCATTCTTTTCTTTTCTCAGTGACACCAGCTCCTCAGTCAGCGTCGCTTCTCTGGCCCTGGACAGCTGCGCGCACACCCGCACATGACAGTTAAAATGTCAGCCCACTTGTACAGTAGATGAGAAGGCGTCTATTTACCAACCTCCAGCTTTTCTTCATGCTCTCGTGCTCGTTCACCGCTGACTTCCAGTTCCTGTCGGAGTTTTTGACTTGTGAGATTCAACTCCTCGTAAAGGTTCTGCAGCCTCAGGACGTCCCCTTTTGCTGTAATCAACGCTTCCTGGTGACACATGTTTTGAAAAGAAATTTTAGATATAAATCTTTCATTTCCATCTTAAGGTTCATGTACTAGTAGCTACACTCTTCGGCCTTATTAGAAGGCAGTGCCGTGAAGTCAGGGCCTTCTAGGCCTTCACTGCTGGCCCAAACACCATCAAAAGCTCTTTTACCATCACATGTGAAAAAAAACAAAAAAAAACAGTAGACATAAAAATACATACCTGCGATTGAATGTCTGGATTCTTAAAAGACATAAGTGTGAGAGTATTGCTGAGTTCCTCGTTTTCCTCCTGGGCGACCTTCTGAATCTTTTCTTCAAATGTCACTTTTTGCTTCTTCATTTGGAGCGCCAGTTTCCTTGAGGCCTCCTTGGGAAACCTCTGTAAGGGGGCGCATGCTTTGTCAAATCAACTAGGTATGTGCACAAGCGACGCAAAATCATTCATTCTTTTTTTTTTTTCGTTGTTTACCTGCAGGCATGCTTGCAGCTGTGTCTCCAGAAGCTTAATGTTGTTTCTCAGCACATCTTCACCGCAGCGAGCCTGCGGGATAAGCAAGGAAACCACTAGCTGTCATGCTGCACCTCATCATGAATTGGGTCGTGCGGAAGGATGGAAATTCATAACAGAATACAAAGGAAAAAATATTTTTCTGAGTTGAACAAATGAAAAACGGCTGTTCATTCCATTTCAGTTAATGTATTATTCGAGTTAAAACGTAACATGCAGGATTCATCTGATGTACATCCGAAAAAATAATTATCGATCCATTATCTACAGCACTTGTGCCAGCTGGGTACACTCTGGACTGGTCGACAGCCAGTCACAGGACTCGTATAGATAACTGTTCATACCAGTGTATAGTTTTAGAGCAGGGGTGGACCAACTTTTTGATTGGTGGGCCACAATGGGTTCTAAATTGTGACAGTGGGCCTCGACCAGGAGCAGATGTATGGAGTGTTTTGGTAACTTCACCTCATGGGAAAAAAATACATTTCATTTTAAATGAAAATGAACAAAAGCATTACAACAAAATATCTCTCTTTGACACACAGTATTTAGAAAATAAAACATTTACAAGGTTCATTCATTTAATTTTTTTCAAGTTCGGCGGGCCAGGTTAAAACGTTTACGGGGCCGCATTTGGCCCCCGGGCCGTAGTTTGCTCACACCTGTTTTAGAGACTGAGGTTAATCTGACGTGTATATTTGTAGAATGTGGGAGAAAGGCGTAGTAGAGAGAAAATCCATGTAAGCACACAGAGAACAAGCAAACTCCACCAAGGCAACCAAAGACGACATTCAAACCTGAACCTCAGAGCTGTGAGGCACCACTAAATTGCAGTACTACCTATCCTTAACAATATGATCCTTATCTGTAACTCAGAATACATTTAGAATTATCTGCATCTGATTCAGTTCATTTTAATTGAACCACTATTTTTTTCTTATATATATCGAAGCCACTCGTAGCCAGGCCCCGCCCCTTCCTGTGCAACATTGTCAACTTGCACTCATCGGTAGAGTCAAGCTCAAAGGCAGGAAACCGCAGAGCTGATCGGTCTTCCTGAGGTGACAGCTGCCATTCCTCTGCAACTTAGATGACTGTGATGAAGCATACCTCACCAGTATTAAAACAACGTTTACAGTCTTGGAATGGTCACACTTACCTTCCATATTGCGTTTAAGGAGTGCTGCAACTGTGCGCAACACTCCTGCAGTGCTGTCACTTTGTTCTTGATGGCCTCCTCTCTCCACAGGCCCTCCTTCATAGAGGAACAGCATGAGATGAGGTTAGATCTTGACAACATGAAAATCAAAATGGGCTAGTTTTGATGCAGGAGGCCCCGTAGTGTTGTTAGTCGCAGAATGGTAATAAAAAATATTACATAAACAAATTAACTTCATTAGTAAAACTCCTTAACATCCAAAAGTCAAGTTTGCATCTTTAACAAAAAATATAATGGGGCAACAACTGAGCTCACCTGAATGTAGTCCTGTAACTGCACAAGATCCTGGAAAATGCAAATTGATTTATAATGCATTCCTACCTGTCATGATTGTGATGTTGGTAAATATAGAAACAATAATTGTGAACTCACTGATTCTTTGTTGGTCACAAGGCCTGAACTGCACAGATAGCAACAAAAGAGAGCACACCCCTTAGTAAAAATTTCAAAATTTGGGCTGAATTAATTATTTTCCCACCCCAGTTTTGTGCAACTCGTTAGTGTTACATACTTTCACCTGTGAATGGTACAGGTATTTTGCATTTTGTATTATCACTCTTATACTGTCTTACACTGGTCACTAAAGTTCAATATGTTATCTTAATGGCAAAAAAAACTGATGATTTGAAATAAAATCATTCAGACCATAAAAATATAAAGAGAGCCGAGGCTATGAAAAGTCTAAAAATGCTTTTTTCACTGCACTCCAAATTTGACATTTTGTGGAGAGGAATTAAAGTGTTGACACTCACGCTGTTTGGACACTACATTCTCTCATTCTCTGGTTTGGAGTGTCTGCTGGTTGGCGAAGATAAAAACAAAACAGAAAAAAACGTCAAATGATATTTACAAGTGTGGAGCAATACTGCAAATATTTAATTAACAAATACTTTGTACAGTATACTGTAGTACCATTCAGCCACCCACCATCATTGACACTGTCAATGTTTTCATGTGCCTTGGCTTCCTCCTGCACCATCATCTTCATAATCCCCTGCAGATGCAAGAAGCAGATGTGACTATTTTGCTTTCAAGATGCATCATTGCAGTTGGTCCAATGCACAAGTACAATACATCATCACATTATGTCACATTTGAAAACTGATCTCTGCACCTTCTACATCTTTGGCAGAATAGGCTGGCTACTTTTTTCAACCTTTGTGATAGGCAACATGAGTTGAAGTCTTGATTGAATGAGGGTAATGTAACATTTTTGTTAGTCTGCTTGAGAACATGTTGTTTCAATGGTATAAAAGTCAACACAACAGCCTTGGTTTAAACTCAGCAAGCCAGAGCCGTACATAAATTAATAAAAGGGAAAACATTATCGCGTTTGCGTTGTTTTTTTCCCCTCTTGTGTCATAATCAAAGTGGTTGGTTATTGTTCATGGTAGACAGGTTTTTTTTTTACATTTGTGCTTATTTTTGCGAGTCCGAACAATTTGTATTTTATTATTTATTTTATTTTTTTTACGAATATTTAAGTTGAGTCTACTTTTCCCGGCCTCTTCTACTTTTATAAGTACATCGATCTTTACTTGTTCTAACGTAACAGCGTAAGTGAGTACTTCAGGCATGATGTTAAGTGATGAAAAGAAAACGCTCACGTGGTCGTCCGTGTCCGAGCTGTCACCGTCACTGAGGCTGCTCTGTTGGCTTATCCACTCTGACGTGCTCCACGGCGAAGCAAAAGCAGAAGAATAGCAAGTGGAGACGTTCGAGAACCAAGAGCTTCCGCGGGTGATGGGTAGCGGCGGCAGCGACCTCCTCCTCATGAATTCCACTTGCCTCTTATTTTTCAACGTGTGTTTCAGCAGCACCGTATCGTAGTCTCTAGAGGGAATCCGGCATGACGTCACGTTCGTGCGTCTTCGAAGCTGCTCATGTTTCTGTGCTCTGATCTCCACTTTGCGATCAAAGTCTCTCACGGGGGACGCTTGGAGTCCGCGGAGACAAAGCACGTCCATAGCCCGGGTCAACAAACCCACTGCCTACACACGTGCACAAACACGCACGCACAGTCACGCACACGAGCGCAAAAATATATAGGACTCGTATACATTACGAGTAGACTATGGAAGGCCGTTTGAGCATTTATTGGATAGAATCGAAATCTATTTTAAGTACAAATATTCTCATTTTAGGAGATTAATATTACTAGTGAACTCGTATTTTTTTCCCCAGTAGGCCTATTAGTTGTGCTTTTTTTCCTTACTAATAAGCAGTCCTATAGACAGTTAAGTACACCATTGTGCTGCACCAGTTACCACATTAAGCCCAACTAGTAGGTTTGTTTCTTGTGCTAGTAACCTCTTGGACCTTGCTACTAGCACCAAAATGCTCAGGAGCATTTTGCCTCTAACATGTACAGTAGTTCGACAAGAATGACAAGGTTGTTGAGTAGTGTGTGGAAATGTCATACAGTAAGTATAGGACTGGGAAATTATAGAAAAAAATAATCATCATAATTATTTTCTTTACTACTGATCAATATATTTATTTATTTATTGTTTAGGGGCTAAATATCACATATCATTTATAGCACATGATACACATGATATGTTTATTTTATTTTATATTATATTTGTATATTATTCTTACACTTTCCTTCTGCTGCATCCACATCTTTGCTTCATTGCATCTTTGCACACATTCAAACCATGATCTACTTCATCTTTTTATTATTTAGTTTTGCTTATTTTGTTGTTCTATTTTTATTCCCACAGGTCTTTGGACTTCCTAGGCTAACCTTGACCGCAAAAGCAATGCGGAATTCCATCCGTCCATCCATAGCGATTTGCATTAAATGTTAGTATTAAGATAGCAGATAACGGTAATGGTGGTAATTATATATTGAAGGAACTGAATATTTGGTATGTTGGGAATAAACAATTAGAAACAGCACAAAGAAACACAAATTACTGTGTTGCTGTATATTACCACAACAAAAATAATATATCAGGTTTTTGTCATTTTCAGCGTCTGTGCTCTGTTTTATGCTATCAAGGTGCTAAGAAATTAGCATGTATGTTTGGCTCTGCAGTGTGTCTAAGGAATAAAGTAAAGTAAAGTGTCTAGTAAACCCCCAAATACTGTACATGTCCCATGTAGATATATATGTATAAATCGGTATTTCAGTTAGTAAATACACCAAATTGACACTGAATAGTGTCACTGGTGAGAATATTTGTTGTATATTAAACACATCTGAGTGCTGAATGGAGCATGTGCAACGAAATGCATAGTTAAAAAAAGATTTTCTCAAAATCTGTAAATTCGAAGCCCACCTACCACGCCATCTCATCCAGACTGGAACACGCTTCATGCAGCTATTTAGAAATTATCCATTCCCCAACCCCCCAACTCTTTCAAATAGAGGTTTAGGCTGTCTCGTCTTTCTCACATAACACTTTCTGCTGAGCACAATTTTTCAGGAAGTGAAGGGGGACCACCACGTCACATGTTCCTCTATCTTAACAGCCACTCATACCAAACTGATGCATTACCAGGTTGGGCCCAAAGATTACAGAGAGACCAACCCCCTGGCCTGCATGTAAACACATTAGGGGAGGTAGACTTTACTTCATACGTTTTATTAATTACTTTTCTTCTGTTGCAAAACTATGCATTCTCTTATTTGCCCCCCTTTTTGTCATACTATGAGTAGCCCCTAACATGTGTGTTGATGATTCTCACAATGCAGACGTAACACAACTGATTATTAAAAGAAAATCTTTGTATTTTGTTTCATTATTTTAACATTTAATGCATTTACATAAGTGTCAAAATGTTTAGATATCAGGAAGAAACTCTGAACAAGAATAACATTCAGACCCACTATAGCAGTTTTAATTTCTTTTCATCAGTCATTTGAGCATTAATGAGACTCTTTTTGAGTTGACGGCTGTGCTCCGGGTTATTAATCAGGGAAATAAATTTTAAATGTTTCCACGTACCTACGTGCAATTTTCTCATGTACCCCAAGAGGTACGCGTCCACCTGGTTGGGAAATTCTGCCCTTGAGGTATAGAAACTTTTGAGCACAACTTTATGCCTGCCAACTCGTGGGTTATTGTGATGTAAACAGTTGTACTCATACGTTTATATACCTCTAGGTCTTAGGGTATGTAAACACAAATGTATCTTAAAATGACTTTTGGTTCAACCTCTTGTCAATGTCAAAGACTAGCTCATAAGCAGCATCATCTAGCGGTAATTGTATGTAATTGTAGGTTGTTTAAGATCTCGCGAGATGTCGGTGGACGTTCTCGTTTTGTCCGCCATAGTTGCTGCGCTTTGCAGAAGGGCACGAAGAGACCGAAACAGGGTGCCCGGTGTTGCGGACGACTTGGTCCTTCATACATCATGCTGTCCAGGCTTGTTATCGTTTCAGGTATGGACCCCTCGAGGCTTTTTAGATAATACAGAACGGCAAATCAGCCGTGCCACGACAAATGAGAAGCGTATATTGTGGGGAAAGCTGAAGGGTAAAGTGAAGGCCGCGCGTTGAATGAGTGACACGCTAGCACTAGCTAACGTCCCCAGACTTCTAAATAATCTTAACGCAAAGCATGCACGTTAGTGAGATAGTTATGTGACATTATGTTGGCGGTGCTTAGTTTGCTTTGCGTTCCAGCAGACGACGCAATAGGAATTCAAATGTGGGATTCATAGTAGGTGGTGTGATAGCTCAATGCTTTAGCGTAAATGTCACCTTCTTTCCTGACAGCTAACGTGGGGACTGCTCTCGTTACTTGGTCTGTTTACCCATGACGATCAATTACTAATCATAATGCGCATATTCTTTTATGTCATTCTCGGGCATTTTTGTGCATTTCTCTCTTTTAAAACAATATTCGGCGATCGTTTTGGTTGAAATACACCTTGTGGCATACATGAAACTTTGGAGTAAATGTATTCAAATCTTTCATCCTTGCATGTCTTCAGAGATGGAAAAAGTACTCACATTTGGATAAAAAAAAAAGACTAGGTAAAGTCAAATTACGGATTGAGCTTCTATTCTTATTCGACTTGACCAGTAGGGATTTTATAGCTGTTAGTGAGTGCACATTTTTGCCTCAAAGGTCCAAAGCGAAGTAAATCTGAGGAGTGCACACAAGTAAACTGTACAACTATGAAGTTCAAGGGGTCATTTCATAGTGGGTTACTTAGTGAATTGGGAAAAATGGATTTGGAGAAAGTAACCATCCAGTATTAATATTGTCTTGTTTTCTTGTTTGCAGCTAATGCCCTGAAAGGCAGCGGCCCCCTCGGAGCTGGGTGTGTGCTTAACGCAACAAAACCTTACAGATTTTGTATTGGCTATGTCCCCCCCCCCCCTTACCTATTTTATATTAATTTTGCTTTCCAATGTAGGCTGGTCCAGGCATCTCGCTCCCTGCATGCATCATCCCAGAATCTGGCCCCAGTGCCCCCTCTGCCAGAGAAGGGAGGCAAAGTCCGTCATGGCATCTTCCCAGAGGAGATTTTCCAGCTCTTGTACCCCAAAACAGGAGTGACAGGTCAGTTGTCTTTAACTGTCAACTGGAAGTGGAAGTGGACCAGTGAGCATATAGGGACTGGTTTCGCCATAAATAGCAAAAATCTGTATCATCCCCAAAGTGCTTCCTTTTTAGATGCTCATTCATCACCGCTGTGCTGCTATGAAAGAGATGTTTACATCGTATTAAGTAATGGTCCGAAATGCATTCAGACTTTGGGATTCTGGTGCTATCGCTAACACGTGTTACCAATGAAATTCATTTACCCACAATACTTCTCTTGTACTTCACAGATGACCTAAATTAGCACTACTGCACATGTGCAGCCATACAGCCAGCAGGAGAAGTGGAAGATGAGGCATTTTCGAACGAAAAGCAGAGCGCCAAATAATTACGGATACAAATAAACGACGCGTCGATTATTAAAATTGTCGATGTCGTCGTGATTAGTCGACTAATCTTGGCAGCCCTATTTTCGTCTTCTCTGTACTAGAAGAAACAAGAACTGTTCTGGAATGCACGCAAATGACAAATTTGATGGTCACACTGGAAAAAATGTGAATTCAAGGAGAGGGCTAATAGTTTTTTTATGTCACTGTAATTATTGCATTTTTAGTTATTTGGCCAAAATGGTCTATTTTAAATTCTGTGAATAACACATTTTAGGAAAATTTAATTGACTCAATTTGGAGATCCCCTGAACCCCACCAGTTTCCTATCTGACAATGAATGCGTCCTTTGTCATCTAGGACCCTACATGCTGGGCACTGGCCTCATCGTCTACATGCTCTCCAAGGAAATCTATGTCATCAACCACGAGACGTTTGCCGCTGCCTCCATTGGCGCAGTCATCATCTACGCTGTCAAGAAATTCGGTCCAAGTGTCGCAACCTTTGCTGACAAACTCAACGAGGTTGGTGGACCTTATGGATAGGATCTCGTCATACAAACATGGAACGCCCCTATTTTAAGTGAAGCCGCATCGTCTCAGTAGCTTTTGTTTATGCAAACTTTCCTCACAAAAAGTCCTGCAATTTCAGGTGGAACCTAAAACTGCGCGCTAACCTTTATAGGTGAAATAAACCATGATTTTGCTAAACCTTCATGGCCAACTGGTCAATTGTGCGAAAAGTACTGAAACTTGCACATGTGCATTAAAAAGTTGAGAGGTCAATTCAACCTTAGAGTACATTGCAAATTTTCATCTGAAAGCCCAACATCCCAGACTATTTGTTCATTTCTAATCTTGTTGCGTTTCAAGGACAAAGTGGCCAAAGCTCAGGAAGTGAAAGACTCCTCCATGTCCAGCCTGACTCAGGCCATTGAGGATGAGAAGAAGGAACAGTGGCGAGTCGAGGGCCGATCGTTGCTCTTCGACGCTAAGAGGGTAAGCTAACGTTTTCTTGTCTTGGTGTACAGCCATGTGCACTTGCATTAAATCTAGCATGCCCGTTTTTGAAATGTGAGAGCAATGCTGGTTCTGACAGGGTCACCACAACATGGCTCTCAGCGGCCTGACCGGGCCTCCACCCAAAAGACTTGATGTGCACAATTGTTGCATTTGTGTGTAACCTGGCCTCCACATCATTGAGACTTTTTGTCAACCTCTGCTGGCTATCAGCTGCTATCGCAGCAAACAACAATGCCCATCACTTGGAAGTGATTGCAATTGCTTCTTTTTTTAGATGGTATTGAACATTTTGTCTTGTTTTTAAAGACGTAATTAATAGCCCTGACTTGATTGAAGCCCACACAAGGAAATAAATCTGTCAATAGTCAAGACGAGTTCCATCCGAAGGCCGAAAATGCAAATTGTCGCAAAATATGACAAATTTATTCTAGTTCCAAATGGCCCTAACACATGAAACATTATTGGAATTGCATCAAAACAATGTACTTCATGTGGCCGTTTCTTTCAATCTTTTCGTGAAGCCGAACGACCAGATGCTTCTGAGCTTGAGCATCCATCAAATGTTGTGCAGTCACAGTGTGTCTTTCCCCTCAGAACAATGTTGCCACACTGTTGGAGACCAACTTCAGAGAGAGGCTACACATGGTGACCAATGAGGTGAAGAAGCGCCTGGACTACCAGGTTGCCCTGCAGGATCTCCAGCGCCGCATGGCTCAGGAGCACATGGTCAACTGGGTGGAGAAGAATGTCGTGAGCAGCATCACGCCTCAGCAGGTAAGCTTTCTTCTCATCTGCCTCTTGCCAATTTTGCATTTTTACATGAGCTCCTCTCAACGCCTGAGGCCATAAAGTATTTTAGTGCTGATTCAGTTTGTTGATTTTGTTTTTTTTTCTTTTATTGCCCCTTTTCAAGAAAGTAACTTTTTGGTGACATTCAGTCTGACACAAACACCTACTCAGCTCATAATTTTGACAGTGTAACATAAAGACATTAAGAGGTAGTGGACTGTAACACCGTATAGTCTCGATGGTAGTGCTTAATTTTTCTAATCGTTTCCGTTGACATTCTTCTGCTTAAAATGTGCCGAGTGTCCCAGTGAACTGTGCTTGTCGGTTGTCTTCCAGGAGAAGGAGAGCATCGCGAAGTGCATCGCAGACCTCAAAGCTCTGGCCAAGGCCACCCAGGTCAAAGCTGTCGTCTAAACTGTCAAGTCTCCTGCGCCACTTGAACCTCCAACTCATTGTTCCAAGACGAGACGGGCACTTTTTTCTTTTACAGAATAAACTCTTTGCCCCTTATAGTCGGTCTCTGTCACTCTCATGGGTGTGTACAGTATTTCCACATCAGCTGATAGTCAAATAAATGCTTGTCTTTACTCAACCTCGATGGTCTGATTGTTTTTTCTGTTTGATTTATTTTTTTTAATGTCCTATTAGAGGGATAAGGCACTTTTACTATTGTTTTTCATCCCATTAAGTTTCCACGTGACCAAATAATTCTACAATAATGAGTGTTTTCTGAAGTCTTGGCAACCGTTGAACTTTGCAAGGAAACCACCAGTGTTTGGAAACCTTTGGACTCATAAGGAACACTTCAAATAGTATTCCGCCTCTGACAAGGGGCCAAGCCTGCTGATCTTTGATCACGACGCGTACAAGCAGGAAGTGATGGCAGTCGTTTGCGTGTAACGCCGTGTAAGGAATACGCATTCTCTACAATGGAATAATGCCACTGGAGCAACGCTGACAGGTAGTAAAATACCAGCGATGGTAATGTCATTTCCAACATAAACTTCCAATCGGGCTTTTTGATGTCTTTTAATTTTGCCTTTTTGTGCCTCATGGATTTGTGGCTTGATATTGACAAACTTGGATGTATTTGATTAATAATGCTTTTATTTTATCTTGTCCTATAATCATTTGAAAGATGATTTTTTTTTTTTAATTCATAATAGATTTCATCCTGATTTCTTTTCCTTTCGGCTGGTCCCATTTGGTTTGGCACATTGACCTTATATAATAAATGTATACATTATGCAATCATGTGCTTATTTTATAAGTTTGTCTATGAGTGAAGCTTACGATGTATATCCTATGTAACTCATTAACATAGCTAAAAAAAATATATATTATTTTCATTTGTTTTAACATGTCTACAAAGGTAAACACAGCCATTCATCGACGAGTTTATAATTAACCTGCCTGTTTATTTAACGTGTACTGTAATATGTAATACAATACATCATATCTTGACACACTATTATATCAACATTATCATTTGTGTTCCTTTCTAGGTTTGGCCTGAGAGTGCAGTTTATTAATTTTCTTAGAAAACCACAAAAGATAAGAAGATAGAAAATGTTGGGCAACTCTCGTCCATTTTCTTACTCCCCAAGGTAAGTGTTATTTTTCACGCCTGATCTTAATTTGCATGATTTCATTTTACAGATGGGTGGGTGGGAGCATAATGGAAAATTGCATTTTTTTTTTTATGTTTGTAAATAATTCTATTGGGAGCGCCTGCGCAGCCATCAACTTTTCTGTATTTATTAAAAACTATCTGAGTTATCTTCCCATTTGTGAAAATGTGAGCGATCCGCTTTGCGCTTCTTCTCCACTTTTATGAAACACTAGGACAAAACATAACCTTCCCCACTCAGAGTTTCTCCACCAATGACATGATATCCTTGGCTGGCAGTGGCCGAGGTACTGTCAAAGCCATCAGGTAAGCTGAGCTGCAGTGTTAGCTCAGATTATCATTAAATAAGAGTGTGACAGCACATCCACTCCACAACAACTATTGACGTGTGTATTCAATTGTCAATTTCTAACTTTTTCAGTGATGTCGAGAGGTTATAGTACAGAAACAACAAATTATTAAAATGAAGTATGACAAGTGTATTTGAGTTCCTTGGTGACAAGGCAGTGGGCGCTGCCATTTCAGAGGTGGGGGAGCAAATAGTTCAATTGGGATGTCAGTATTAGCTTCCAATAAATATTTGTAGGATTGTTCTGGGAAATAGTTTGGAGGGAGAAAGGGGCTGTTTGTGACCGCTATAGTTGTCGAGAATCACAATTCTGGGGATCACTTTTTCCTTTGAAGCACACACGCTCACAAAACATTGTGTTGCTCATGTATATAGTGGTCAATAAAAGGCCTTTTTTTTGTGTGTGTTTCAGCGGTTTCCCACCAGAAGAGCTCCCTCAGTCGAGATGGGCTTTCCAACAAGATAATTCCAGGGGGTCCTCACCTCAGAGCTCTCAGAGAAATGTGTCCAAACTGAGTGCCAAATCCATTTACAGTATGTTGACTCATGACAAAACACCATTTGACCAGTTCTACAAAATCTTTCATATCCATCTTAAGATTCATGAACGTTGGAGCCTATCCCAGCTGTCTTCTACTAGGAGTAGACAGTCCTTGTGCTTTTTGTACCCTCGTGTCTCTATTATTGTGCAGGAAGTCTTTTGAGCCTTTGGACATCCATCTTAAAGTTTATGTTCTAGTGTCATCTCACTAGTGCAACTGCATTAATTGACAACTGCACGTTAATAAAAGAACCAAAGCTGGGCACTTGACCCTTTTTTGCCGGTCAGTCCCCCGCCCTCCGGCCGCGATCTCTGTACTGTTCCGGCCTTGACTCTCCGGCCTTATTCATAAAAATTGTCGGCCCCCGACCCCGTTCCGCCCCCGTTGTTTTTCTAGTATGCCGAATTTAACCTACTCATCTACAGAAATGTCACACAAGATTGAAAATCAGTATTGGAAAAATCTCATCTATTCTTTTAGTGCGCTGAATGTTCTTATTAGCATGGACAAAGAGCACCCACCTTAAGATGGATGTCAAGTATTCAGACTTAATGTTTTCTGGACCTAATATTGGGGCATGTTGTGACTTCCCAATTTTGCATCAAGTGCAAAGAAAGGAGTACTCCGAGGTGCTGAGCAAGCAGTCCGACAACCTTAACGTCAGAGTGGAGGTAAAGTCAGCGAGGTTTGCGCTCCATTGTGGAGCTTGGCCCCCGCCCAAACTCACCGCCTCTGACCCCCGCACAGCACTTGCTGACCTGCGAGCTGGACGGTCAGCACCTGACCACTGTGGACGACTGCGTGGACAAGCTTAAGCGGCTGGATGCCAAAGGTCGCTTGTGGCCTCAGGAGATGTTCATGGAGGTTCAAGGAGGCTACTGGCTGCTACTTGACAAAGAGAGCAAAGTTCGTAACTCCAACCATCTGATTTTTTTTTTTTTTACAATGCTTGTCCTCATTATTCTTTGCGGCGATCGCATTGATCCCCAACTTTGTAATTAAAAATCATGTATGCTAATCACATTTTAATACAGAGAGCAAAGGTGCCGTGTGATGATGCAAACTGGAATTATAACGAATGAGAATGCATCCTTCCTACAAAAGTCTTCAGAGCATGGTGCGCATCGCCATGTTTACCTCGACAGTGTGTCTTCTAATATCTTGGCTTAAAGGCAGAGCTGGAGGCTGTTCCGCTGATCAACATCCAGCAGACCAAAGCAGTGTTGGACAGCTGCGCTTACGACTCGCTGCTGTTGGTCACCGCCAGGGAACGTAGCAAGCGCTTCCCCCAAGTCTTCATCTTCCAGTGTGAGGAGGCTGGGGTGAGTCCTCGTCTGACGGTGCTCGGTCAACTGGCAAGACACTTTCAGATGGGTGCCTCACTTCGCACCATGTGTGGTCATCTAACATCTGGAAAACTACAAATGAATCTAATCTTAGTTGCCAGATCAGGAAGAAAATGAATGCAAACTTACATTTTTCCGCTTGTCAAAGGCGCTAATCTAAGATTCAAGACTTCAGCTTCACAAAAAAAACTTAATGTTGATTATAATCTACAACATGTTTTTGATTTCTTAATAGGCAGACCTCCTCAAGAGTGACCTCGATAAGTTTGTCCAAAGAGGAAGCGGTCCTGTGGAACCTCGCAGAGAGCGGCCAGTCATCAGGTACAAGATGCAAAGTTGCAAACGCCAATGATGTTTGTTTTACTCTTTCCGGTTTTTCAGGAGTAACCTTGAGAACATCATCGGCCTTCAAGCGCCTGGAAGCTTCCAGCATGTTGCACCGCGTGCTGTGCAAGAAAGAAACTCTCCACTGCCGCTGGAGCGGCCTATCCCGTATTGGGCTGAGAGAGAACGCGGTGAACTTTGATTTTATTTTCAACAGTGTTGCAATTAACGAGAGCTCTGAGCTGGTTTCCCTTTGATGATCTGGTCGTGTTTTGCTGTAATGGGAGACAGTGACACCTGAAGTGGATTATTTAAATCTAATCTATTGCGTCATTTTGATTTAGTCACTGTCATTAAAAAAAATAAATAAATCCCGCCTCATGAAAATAGGATTTTGGATGTTCTGCGACACGACCTGGCATTTAAGAGCAACCAATAGATAGGCATTGGGTTTTATTCACTCCCTAACGTGTACTTCTACTGCAACTCCTCTTTTCCTCCTTCATGCTTCAGGAAGTTCCCACCAGGCTTCACCTCGTGTTCCCCCGAGAGAAAGACCCCTGCCACCGCCAGAGCGGCCCCTCCCGCAGTGGACCCACAGAGAACCCGGTCAGCAGACTTCAAGAAAAATTCACATCCTGAATTCTGATTTCATAAAAATTGAATTCTGATGTTCAGTTTTGACTGACACACACTCATAGAGCTGCTGAATTCATTTGACAAATTTTTGAGCATTTTTTAATCGCCTTGATATCCATCTTAAAGTTCATACAAGTATGCTTTTCCCTCATTAGTCTGACAATTCAGCACAGCAGTAGAACCATCAGGGTGCACAATTTTTTTTTCGAACTGTTCGAGATTTCTGCTCACTAGTAGGTCTCGTTTTTAGTATCATGTTACTGGTGAGGAACAGGTTGTGGGTATTTTGGTGCTTCTAATAGGGTACCTGCGGCTACTAGTATATGACAACTGCTACTAGTTGATTTTAGTGGTATCGTGAGGTTTAATTGTGTCCTAGAAGGTCAAAAGTGGTAGAACGGACCTTTCAAGCAAGACGCAGCTGTTCTACGTACTAGCGCACTGAACTGTCTTACTAGTGAGGACAGAGTGTACAAGTACATGGACTTTGAGCTGGATGTTAAACAAATGCTCTCCATAGTACATAGTACTACCATTGTACTTTGTATTTTCTCATTTAAAAAAAACACATCTTCTCAATCCCAAGACATTCCACCTCCCCCTCGTTTTTACGCCCCACAAGAAGAAGACGGGTACCAGCGTGACCTCGGTGGACCCCGCAGCCCTCCAGATGTTGCCGAGCTGACAGATGATGAGAGGAACACGGTCAGAGCTGTCATGCTGCTGTGGTCGCAATTTTACATAAACTCGTCCTGGGCATACATTTGCTACTGGTGTGTGTGTGTGTGGGGGGGGGGGGTGGTTTGTGTTTGCTGCATGCGCCACATCCACAGGTCTGGACACTAATTGACAAAGTGATAAATTCAGCAGGTTGGTGATGAAGTGCTCCACAAGTGACATTTAACGTATGAGTGATTGGCTGACGCAGCCAACCTGTGTATCGTGGAACGGAATGCAGCCGTTCCATTAGGGTGTCATAATGTACGAAAACCGTGATAGATCCTCCCCAAAAATGTGTGTGCAAGTGTGCAGGCATGCATTGTCTGAAAATATTGGAATGAAACTCGCAATATTCTTCGATTAATATAAGACGCAATCACGGCCACATCTATGATCAAGTCAGGCTTTGATGTACTTAATGAGCATGTTTTTGGAATGTAGGAGGAGTCTAGAGTACCTGCAGAAAATGCACATAGAAAGGCCATTGCCGGGATTCGAACCTGTAACCTCAGACCTCACAGGCAGATGTGCTATCAAATTTGAATCTGTGGATGCAGACTCAATTCAGTTACGATTTCAGATCGCATAGTCCAGTCAGTCAATGAATATGCCATCCGTGCGCATGACGACTCGATGTCAACTTTTGAGCACAGGTGTACATGTCACACCTCTCGCCGGTCTGCAAGGATTTCACTGACTTGTGTTCCGTTCCCGCAGGAGATTTTAAACCACATTTTGAATGATCTGGAGCTCTTCATGGACAAGGTGCTCACTGCGACGGCTGTGACCACGCCGCAAGTCGACAAAAACAAGAAGAAAGGCAGAAAGAACCTCAAGAGCCCAGGTAGATTCGGATTCCCTCTCAGATTGACTCAGAAGACGCAACTCCTCCTGCAACTTGACCTGTTCATTTCCCTTCAGCTGCACGTCTGCCCCCTCCTCAGGAATTTATCTCCTGTCTTCAGAAAATCAAATATGGATTCAATCTGTTGGTAAGTAAGCACATTTATTTCCGTGTGTGAGCTTGCGTTGACTGCAAGTTTGCTTTTTCAACAGGCCCTGCTGGAAGGCTCATTGGTCAACACCAGCGCCTCTGACTACGTCCACTTTTTCTTCAGCAGTTTAGCTACAGTGAGTCATTCATCATTTCACAATATGTACATCTCTCCGCTCATCACGTTGGACTAAAGTACAAGTATGTTATTTAAGCATAACGAAAAGTAGAGGTATTGAAGTAAAAAAGAACAAACTTTGAAATGTACTCCAAATTCAAATTTAAAATTTGCTGTCCTATTTTGATAACTTTGATTACTCTTGTAGTAACGTCGTGAACTGAGTAAACAAATTTGCTAAATTGACTACTGATGACAACTAAAAAAAATAAATACACCATACGTAGAATTTTTTTCAAGTACAGTAAATTAAAAAAAGCCTTCAGAAATAAATTATAATAATCAAGTACAGATACTTGAAAAGTCTACTTGATGGGGGGAAAGTCAAGTCAGAAATGTTCTGTTTAATAAATATGCTCTATACACCCCCACTTGTTTAAACACATTAATATTCCATTTGTGGCAGATTAATTGATTAGCGAAATCCATCCGGTTATCGCCATTCAAAGGGCAGTCATTTTTCCACTTGCTGTCGACTGAAAATGACATCACACAGTGCCCAAGGCAAACGTCACATGACAAACCCAGAAAACAGTTGCGTTGTGACTGGTCGTTCGTCACCTGAGCCCTTCGGCACAGTCATGTCATTTTCAGTCGATTCAAATTCAACAAAAGTAGTTTTAATCTGATTACTGTGTTGAGACGCCGCAGAGAACATATTGTTGTAAAGAACATTTTCGACTAGATTTCTGTTATTTCCTGCACAGATCCTGCCGCACTACCATACCCACATGCCTCCGACCGTGTTATCTCCCCTGCTTACGGAGGGATCCCTTCGGCTGCTCAGACAGGTGGTCAGCCCGGAGGAAGACCAGCTCTGGAGGGCTCTGGGAGACAGCTGGAACATCCCCAGGTTGCGACACAGCATTTTAATCATTTCATTTACCTCAACTCCTTTCCTAACAGTCCAAATTAGAGATATGATATCCCAGGACACACCCTGATGCCGGGTGTGGACTGCTGATATGAGAGGGAAAAGTTGAAGCAATGACGTTTGCGTGACACGTGGAAAATCTAGCAGTTCATTTCCAAGATCACCCACGGGTGACAAAATGGATGCCATGGCAACAGAATAACAAACAAATGCTCATGCTTTCCCCGTTAGCTTTTTTCCATTCAAGTCTTGACAAAAACACTCGTTTATTGTCACGTGGATGACATTCTTGCTTTGCTGCTGTCCACTCAATTTCTCTCAACCCGAACTCTATCCCGTCGTCCTCACAGGTCTCGATGGCCCGATGATGATGTCCCACCTTACCTCCCCGAGTTCTATGACGGCTGGCGGCCACCTGCACCCCTGCACAAGCCCGCCCAACTCCCTTACCGGAACGGCCAAGTGAGCAGGAGCAACAGCCAGCGCTTAGCACCGGGTCGACTGGAAAGCAACACCAAGGAAGGCCGCGACCACGTGCGGGTCATTTATGACTTCATGGCTCGCAACAACAGAGAGCTCTCTGTTATGAAGGGTGAAGTGGTTGAGGTGAGATCATGTGTTAACAAATTATGTCAAACAAACTAATTACTCCTTCTTACCTTTGGAGCTATAAAAAAAAAAAAAAGCTCTGATTGTGACATAACGAGGGATTTCTTCACCCAAAACGTTTGAGAACACCTGATTGTTCTTTCAAAAGGTGGTTCAGAGGTCCAAGCAATGGTGGCTCGTGCGGAACAACCGTGGAGTGGAAGGCAATGTTCCTCAGAATGTTCTGGAGCCTTTGAGGAGCGGCCTGCCTGTGGAAGACATGGTACGCATGTCGCGCTGTGGAGGAAGGCTTGCAGATTTCTGTGCGATTTCATTCACTGTAATTCAACCTGGCACAGCGTCCACCTCGCGGGCCCCCGACTCTTGACATGGTGTCCTCACCTGCAGAGGTCAGAGTATGGCTGCAGTACAAAGGCTTCTCCAAAATGTGAGTGGCATGATTGAGAGGGCGTCTTTGTGTCTTTCATCTGCATGACGATGTCGCGCTTTGTATGGAGCAGCACTGTGGCCAGCCTCGGCGTGCTGACTGGTAAGATGCTGCTGCAGATGGGGAAGGATGAGATGAGGACTGTGTGTCCAGAAGAAGGAGCTAAAGTCTTCTTCCAACTTCAGGCTATTAAATCAGCTATTGCAGTAAGTGGCCTACATACAAATCTGCATAAACACACAGGCACTTATTTTATCCTTTGTTTTTGCTGCAGCTTGCCAGTGAACCATCAGGGCTGTATGATGTTCGCTACTAAAGACCAACCACAATTTTCTCTTTCCTTAATCTTCATCCATTGATCAGCATTGCATCTGAATTATAGTCTAATCATTTTGTGTTATGAATGATATATTCTGCATTTTTTGAAAGTGTGTGCAATAACCTAATTACACATTTAGCAAAAAAAAAAAAAAACTCAGATGATCAGAAGTATTTTTTAAATGACTGAGTTTGTGGGCAAAAATGTTGCTGCATTAATTTATGGACACCGCCATTTATTCCAAGTCAGAAGTCAATAAAGTTACAAACTGAGAAAGAGTTCCACTTTAATCTGCTGAATATCACGTTTTAGTGCATGTAAATTAAATGCATCTTCAAATCTTTCCAAAACATATCCATCATCTTTCGGATACATTTGCAAATACGCAAATAGAACATAACATTTTACAGAAGACGATCTAGAACTTTTCTAAAGTATTTGAGACTTGACTTGAAAATTTACTCTTTCTTGTTGCCCCATTTGGCCATCTTGTTGTTGACAGGGTTCTTTAAGAACCGTTTGGACTTCATGTAGTCTGCAATCTTGTCAAGTGCCTGCAATGGTGATAGACAAAGTGATTCATGGTGACCAAGAATCAGGAGGAAAAAAAAAAAAAGGATCTTTCTCTGACCTCAAAGCGATCCAGAAGGTCTTTGAGGTTCTTGAACTCATCCAGACAGGCGGCTTCAAACATCCTGTGGTGGTCCAACGCCTCATACATGATGAAGTCCACAAAAGTAATCTGTTCCAAAGAAAGCCATTTTAACCATTGCCACTTTTAGTCATGGCCATTTCCTGTCCGGCAAACAAATTAAGCACCTCGTCACCAGCAAACCACTTTCGGTCTCCAAGGAAATTGGAGAACTGCTTGAGTACACACGGCAGATCTTTCAGGTACCCTGGCTTCAACTTGTCCTGAAATCAGTAGAGCAAATTTAGAGCTGTGGGAGACGCACCACGTCCACTTGGAAATTGCTACTCACAAGGTCGGTGTAACACATCCTCACAAAGTTACTCCGAAAGTCCATCGCCTGGTTCTCCAAGATGTCCACGCGGACCTTCTCATCCTCAGTCTTTCCACCTGGGATCAGATTTAGGACACACAACTGATTCAATTAAGGCTAATAATGTGATAGCACTAGTGGTAACTCAGTGCTTGAGGGATTTGATTCGAAAAATTTGTCTGGGCTTCTGGAAGGTTGCAAGTTTGAGAAAATTTAAAATAGAACCTATAAAATCCCAAATGCTGAATTTCAAGGAAAATGCCACAACAGTTGCATAAAACTTAAGGATATGAATTGCTGCTCTACAAGATTTTATTCATATTGCAGAGTGTCTAGTTTATTATAATGTTCATGAGAGTGGCTAAAATGTTCCTGGAAATGTGCGGCTTTGTGGAGCATTTGTTGCACAGCTACCTAAATCAAGATTTCTAGATTCAAATCTAAGCACAGTTCTTCCTATGTAGAGTTGAAATGCATTTTCCCTTAGAAATAGAGATTCTTTCGTGCTTCACATTAGAGTCGACATCTGGGATCACCAATCTTTATGAAGCACAGCTACTTGGGTAATGATTAAAGCACACTGCCCAATGACCAATTTGCTCAAAGTTACCTCTGCTATTAATAATTATATATATTGATATGTGAAGACATGGATGATTTCTCAAGGTACGAATAACATAACATGCAATATTTTCTATAAATCTCCAGGTGTTCATATTTTCAAATGATCACATCACCAATATTTCTAGAAAATGCAACCCATTAAACGTGTTAATCCGGCCCGCCAAACTTGAAAAAAATTAAATGAATAAACCTTATTAATGTTTTATTTTCTAAATACTCTGGTGTGTCAAAGACAGATATTTTGTTGTAATGCTTTTGTTCATTTTCATTTAAAATCAAATGTATTTTTTTTTTCTCCGATGAGGTGAGGTTACCAAAACACTCCATCCATCCCCTCTGTCAAATTTTAGAACCCATTGTGGCCCACCAATCAAAAGGTTTTCCCACCCCTGCTCTATCGGGTCTATATTATACGTGGCCCATCATATATATGTGCACAAAACTTACACATATCGTTTTTCCGAGCAATGTATCTCATGATGGCATTGCTCTGCACAATTTTCCTGTTTCCGTCCTCCAAGTAGGGTAACTGCAATGAAACATTCATTTATAAAGGTTTCAGTCATCGAGAACATGCCATCACTTACGTTGGGAAAGTCCATTCCAAGATGGTGCTTCACATCAAGCCAGCAGCTTTTGTCATAGTTGGGAGCTACATGCATACGTGAGAAAGAAGATGACAATACGAGTGATTTGGATAAACAAGTCAATATAAAAGCAGCTTTTGTTGAGCGGGGAGTGTTACCTTCGCCGCAGGAAAAGTACACGTCCTCATAGGTCGTCCCAGTGTACTCCAGCAGCAGGCGGATAGGCTGGGCCAACTGCATAGCAATCACAAGGAGGGGATTGTTTGCTTTAGTTGTTTATTTGGCCTTTTCTGTCTCTCATTTACTAGCGTGTGCTGAGAATGAAGCTTTGCATTTCAGGTAGTGGGGGGGAAACTTGTCAGTGCAATCTTCACAATGGTAAACATGGCATGACACATATCTAAAACCTGTCTGTTCTGAATGAATAGATATGAAGAGAACCAGACCCAAGCATGCCATTATTGTATTTCAAAATCCTGCATTTAGTATTTGAAATGAACCGACATTGTTTTTGGTGCCTTTGCCCAAACGTGCTGCTACTTGATTTTCTTGCTCGCCACACAGCAAAATATACAAGTTTCAGCTGTAGACTTTCACATTTTTCCCTAAATTTATTTCATCACTCCACCTCTAACAATGATAATGACAGTATGATAAATATCATCTTTAGTATATTTATTGCACAGTATAATCTTTCCGCTAATAGGCAGGGATAAATCGCGTGGTTTCAACAAAAGACACGTGACCTACAAAGTATTTCATGTGATCCAAAAAAAAATTAAAGCAGGATTAGGAGGAAGAAAAAAATTCAACCCTGAGCGCACGATTTCCCCAACAACAAAATAGTAACATTTTCGTAGGGTATATCGCGACAGTTTCCATTAATAATTAAAATTAACATACCTGTCGTAATTTTACTCTGCATACGTTCCAATTACTGTCATTAATACAAACACCTGCGTCGTCCTCTCAAAATAGAGCTGATTTCAATTTATCAATGATGACCCGTCATTCACTGTAGTTACTTTATTGTATTTATTTATTTTAGACTACCTTTGTCCTCGCCAGTAATAAAAAAAATGAAACTCGAATAAATCATTAAGATCATTGTGTGCACTTCAACCCTGAAAAGTAAACTAGTAAAGAAAAAAGATCCAATGCGGTAAAAACAATGGCACGTTCATGAGGTAAACTTGAGGAGAATTGCATTCCGATGGAGCAAAATTGTGTGCAGGCTGGTCGCCACTGTCACGCAAGCTAGCCTTAGCATTAGCGACAGAATCGCTGCACATATTCAGTCTATTCGCGAGCCTTTTTTGGGGGGTTAACGACCACAGCGTCCACGGCATTATGCAAACTTCGGCCAAACGACAAGTGGCGAAGTAAAACAAACAAAACAAAACAAAACAACAAACTCGCTTCATTCTTACACTTATGTCATGAAACAATGAAGTTTTGCAGATTACAGAACTCACCCCACGAATATCCCAGTAATATAGTTTCATCTTTACTTTGGGTTTTAAGTTTCGTCTTGTGTCGACTGCTGCTTGGTGAGTTGCTAAGACCGAGAGGAGCAAAAAACTGGACGGGTCGGTTGCTTTTGTACTGCTATAGGCAGTCGTCTGAAGTAGAGGTGGGCGGGGTTAATTCCCCAATTCCGACTGGCATCCTTGATTTTCGTTCCCGACATACGACATTTCCAAGTTAGGCGGAGTACGAACAAGAAGACACGCTCAGTTGCCGCCTTATCTCCTGGCTTTCATTTGATTGTTTTATACAAAATATGAAAGGCCTACACGTTACTGATAATTGTTATATTATATATACATTTTAGACACTTTCCAGGAAAAGACTCCGTTTTCTATTGTATTCACACACACCATTCCATCGTTTGAGGGTTACTTCGAAACGCCCTTATTATTGTGTGAAGGTGGAGGCCTTCACACATATGTTATTCTGATTCTTTATTAATATTATTGTGTGAAGGCGGCTTTATTAATATTATTAAACTTATTCCGCCCGTTTTTTTTACGCTTAACTACAACCACATAATTCAACCGATTCACTTCATTCCACTTATTCATGTGATGGGGGCTTCCATTTTTCACGTCATTCACTTATTTCAGATTATTCACAATTTCACATTTTTCACCCCAAATTCACCCCATTCATTTCGATTGGGACATTCAACATTTCACATTCAAATGCTTCCAGTTTGAAATTCAAGACATTCAGGTCATTCATTTCGCATTCCTTTAACTCCTTTCACATTATTCATGTGATTCCCTCGATTCATGCATTCCCATTTTACATGTTTCACCCCCAAATTCCCCATTCATTTCCAATGGGACATTCAACATTTCAAATGTTTCCAGTTTGAAATTCAAGTTATTCAGGTCATTCATTTCACATTAATTTAATTCCTTTCCCATAATTCATGTGATTCACTCTATTCATGTAATTCCTTTCACATAATTCAGGTAATTCAATTTAGATTCATGTACTGGAAGTGACGTATCCCGACCGGAAGTGACATCACGAACCCGAAAGTGACGCCACGAAACCGGAAGTGACGTATTTTGACCGGAAGTGACGTCACGAAACAAGAAGTGACGTATTTTGACCGGAAGTGACGTCACGAAACCGGAAGTGACGTATTTTGGCCGGAAGTGACGTCGCGAAGCCGGACGTGACGTCACGAAACCGGAAGTGATGTCACGAAACCGGAAGTGGCGTATTTTGACCGGAAGTGATGTCACGAGACAGGAAGTGACGTCGCGAAACCGGAAGTTACGTCACGGAGCCGGAAGTGAC
Organism: Idiotropiscis lumnitzeri; assembly: GCF_059441095.1. Classification (NCBI taxonomy): domain Eukaryota; kingdom Metazoa; phylum Chordata; class Actinopteri; order Syngnathiformes; family Syngnathidae; genus Idiotropiscis; species Idiotropiscis lumnitzeri. The sequence continues at coordinate 16,016,325 of NC_142393.1, forward strand.
GTATCTTGACCGGAAATGACGTCGCGAAGCCGGACGTGACGTCACGAAACCGGAAGTGATGTCACGAAACCGGAAATGGCGTATTTTGGCCGGAAGCGACGTATTTTGGACCGGAAGTGATGCCACGAAACCGGAAGTGACGTCGTGAAACCGGAAGTGACGCCGCGAAACCGGAAGTGACGTCACGGAGCCGGAAGTGAAGTATTTTGACCGGAAATGACGTCGCGAAGCCGGAAGTGATGTCACGAAACCGGAAGTGACGTCGCGAAACCGGAAGTGGCGTATTTTGGCCGGAAGTGACGTATTTTGGACCGGGAGTGATGTCACGAAACCGGAAGTGACGTCGTAAAACCGGAAGTGACACAGCGAAACCGGAAGTGACGTATTCTGACCCGATGTGACGTCACAAAACCGGAAGTGACGTATTTTGACCGGAAGGGACGTCACGAAACCGGAAGTGATGTCACGAAACCGGAGGCGACGTATATTTGACCGGAAGTGACGTCGCGAAACCGGAAGTGGCGTCGCAAAACCGGAAGTGACGCCGCAAAACCGGAAGTGACGTATTTTGACCGGAAGTGACGTCACGAAACCGGAAATGACGTCGCGGAACAGAGGGTGGCGTGTTTTGACCGAAAGTGACGTCACGAAACCGGAAGTGGCGTCACAAAACCGGAAGCGACGTCACGAAACCGGAAGTGACGTCACGCGAAACCGGAAGTGACGTATTTTGACCTGAGGTGACGTCAGGAACCCAGAAGTGACGTCACGAACCCGGAAGTTGTTCAATGTTATTTACTTCCATTTAAAATGATTTAAAGTCATTCAGTTTTCATATTATTAGCTTTGATTTAATATCATTCAACTTTATTCACGTTGATTTAATATCATTCAATTCCATTAATCACTGCCTTTCCCCATTTTCATTCGATGTCATTCACTATGATCCAACATTATTCAATATTTTTCAACATTATTCAATATTTTTCAACATTATTCAATATTTTTTTCTATTTCATTCATGATGATTCAATATAATTCACTATTATTCACTGTCATTCAAATCATTCAATTTCATTCACTATGATTCAAATTCATTCAACCTCATTCAATATTTAAGAGTCATTCAATATCATTCAAAAACATTCAGTGTCATTCAAAATCATTCCACAAAAAAGATTCCAGCCTTTCCGCCTTCACACGCAATTTCTCCAGGAATTGCATTTTCTAGTTTATATTTATATTCATATTTCAAATAAAAGTGTTTATAAAAATTAAAATTAAATGTACTTTTTAGCGTAATTTTTTTGATGAACATTTGTGACATCGATGCTACTCTATTTTAATGATGGTAATGAGGGTGGTGAGTTAATTAATATATTTTTTAGGTGGTACCTTGTTTGTGAACCACTATACTATATCGGCGTCGGTTAGGGCTATACTACACCGCGTTAAGACTTGTGTACATATGTATTCACTATTCAGGTGTTATGTCACCATAGGAGTGGAACTCTGTTGTATCACGAGGACCCGCATTAAAACATTTGAAAATATTTGTGGAATTTTGTGTACCACAGGGAGAGTAGGTGACTGGTTAGCACGATGGCCTCACAGTTCAGAGGTGCAGGGTTTGATCCTAAAACATTTACGGTAGGTTGATTGGACACCCTGATTTGTCCCTAGGTGTGTTTGTGAGGATGGATTGTTGTACATCTTTGCGTGCCGAGCTGGTATAGGCTCCAGCATGCCCGCGACCCTTGTGAGGAGAAGCAGCTCAAATAATGGACGGATGGAGGGATGTTTACCATTTTTTTTTGTTCTGCTGTGTAGCGTAACCTTTTTGTCAGATCCAGTATGTTGTCAGTTTAAGTTATCATTTCATCTGAAGCAGGTAGACCTTGTGAAATAGCGTGACCTTGCAAAAGGTGCTGATCCTGAGTGATACTGTAAACTGCATTTACAATGGAAAAGTTGAAGTCTTTGTTAGGACCTGTGACTCATTTTAGAGTATAAAGAGCTCACTCAGTGCAAGTGACTTGAATGCACTTTGTCCCAACTACTTGTATGTTTTAGTGTGTCCCAATTACAATTTCACACTTCACACTGACTCATTTTATTTTCACAACGTCTTCCTCTTAAATTTCAGTAAAGACGTGCATTGGAGTCCTTGTTTTGGATTAAACAAAGAAGGCAGACATTTTAATGTGAACATTTATTTTTAGATCAACACAGGCAACATGTATTTCACAAAACAAACAACATACAGTACAGCAAGATCACCAACAAGCATTCCTTTATTTGCAACTTGTACTTCCCAGAAAGACTAAAACACATGACGAAGAGAAGAGAATGACAAATGTACCAACGGCTTTGGCAACGGTTGACCTCGTGCAAGCGTCGAGAGACTGCAGCAACGTATCATGCATCATCACACGAGCAGCACAAGTGAACATAGAAGGATTCTTAGATTGCTTGCATTGTTGCTGGAGACAAACGGACGCCGAAAAGACGGAATAACAACCAAACAAACAGCAAAGAGATGTCAAGTCTATGACAATAACACTTGGAATGTTGCTGCTGAGGTTTACAACAGCACAGAAAAACTGACCCAATAAGTCCATTAACACATCATATAAAAATAAATGTAAAAGATTTAGTGACTTCACAATGAACAACTCCGTGAAATAAATAACCAGCTAAACGCATGATATGCCCTTTCTCAATTTTCCACAGTGGTTTGATTATTTTCACACAACAGTTTACAAAGTTGTGATGCAGGGAAACTCCGTTGAGACTTCATTGCTTTCCTTGTGTGGCAGCCATGCACAAACTCTCTTCCTCCTCAATAGTGTCCAGCTCGTCCGTCCGAATGGCTTGTGTTATTAAATTGAGCTCCTCGCACATGGTCTCATAGCGATACGCCACGCGGATGTCCGGAACGTTAGTGCGCCTGATGTCGTTGCTCTCTTGACCTTCTTTGACATAGTCTGGACCGAGCCAGTAGCTCTTCACCTAAACCGGAATGCCAATAAGATTAAACTGACAGTGATCCCCAAACACTTTGTCGTGGCACGTTAGTCATCTACTTTCACTTGTTTATTTATTCATGACAAATACTGAGTCTTTGTTCAACCATCTCTGCTGGTGATGTATAGAAACAGGTAGAACAATTAAATGTGCTTCCACTAGATGGCAGACGGTACAATTAACATGCATGCCTATTAGTTTCCATTCATGCAAACCTTTGTGCTGCCTCAGTAGTTCACAAAATAATTAAATAAACCAAGATCATGAGATTGTTTCACTATTATACATTTTTGTTTAATGGTGTCCAGTGACATTTAACAAAATACATTAACTTTTTTTTTTTTTATAAACTGCAATGAAAATGCAGAGACTCGTGTACCTTATGAGAAAATCCGCTCATCAGCACACTGTTTCTGGCCAGCTCACACATGTCGCAAGAGCTCAACTTCCACACTTGAGCAGCAATGCTGTACTCCTCCATCAATGGCTCCTACAAAGGAAGTGCACAAACAATGATTACAATGAGTATTGCATTCAACAAAACACCTACCCTGCTTGCTACCATACTGTTTATCAACTTTGGGCCATTTACTATTGTTTGTCCTCAATATGGTTGGAAATGAGCTATAATGCCCTGGTTTTATCCCCAATCCAAAAAGGCACCATATGTTTGAGGTCCTTTGGTGTCTGTGTGCTGACGAGTAATTTTGGTAATCTGTTACTCAGTGAAACCCTATTCCAAATTGTGCACATTTCCCGGTAGCGTTACTTTTTCCAGTCAAACAATTAATTCTTAAAGTCACTGTTAAAAATGCACCTCCCATTAAGTGGCAAAACCAGGTGTGCTTTTATGCTAAGCAGGGTTGCCAGTATCGGCTGAATGTAACTATTTAAGTAACTTGTACTAATTTAGTGACTTTTAAACTCAAATACTCAAGTACACAACACTGGCGCTGACCTTAGTAAAGTGAAACTGCAAGGGATCGTCCGTGGACAGGGAGACCATGAGGCCTCTGGAGAGGTACTCTGGCAGAGGATTACGATGATAGCTAAGGAACAGACTGTTGTTGCTAAGTGGAGACATGGCGATGCCAATCTGAGCCAAATAGTACAGATATTGAAGCACGGGAGCCTGTGGACAGAAAAGATATCATCCGTTAATGAGCTTCACTTTTCCATTTGGATTTACTTTATCAAGATGGTCCACTTGGGTGAGCACATGTAATGGCGACTGTCGCCTCGGGGTTTTTGTGGTATTGTGGGCCCCACCTTCCGTAGCAGCAGACCATGGGAGATGTTCTCTGACAACATGAAACCAGACACCAGGTGATGGATGGGGCCTGCCTCACCGCAATGAGGACGGAGTACCAGACTGTGGAAGCCTCGCTGCCTGGATCGAAATACAAACACAAAAACACATCAAGGAGGAGACCTTCATCGATTTCTGAATACAAAGAAGACAAGTGGTCTTTTTAAATCTGTTTTTTTGATGTTCCGTTCCTGTCCACACCTCGTTTGTTACACGTGTCATCTGCCTCTTTTTCATTGGTGCAGGTGAGTGACATTTTTAAAAAAATATTTTAAACACCACTGCTCTGAGATTAGTGATATGATGATATCTGCTTCACAGTTCGGAGTTCCAAGATTACAATCTACGGCCTCCCTGAGTGACGTTTCCACGCTCGAGTCGCCCGTAAACACACGTGTATGACCACTAGGTGGTGCTACAATTGTGTTAAATAACGGCTGAGTGAACCAGGAAATTAAATCTCACCAGCCAACAACCAATTAACCAGATGCGTGTTAAAATTTCTATAATTGAATGAATTGATTGGAACTGCACTGAAGCTCGACATTTTTGCAACATATGATAACTAAAGGCCCTATCCTCTTTTACAGGCCTTAATTTTCATTTTCAGGCATTTAATTTACAGCTGCAAAACTCTAGAGACCAATGCCATTGAACCCTTAACTAAAGAGCCATATTTAATTTTTTATTTTATTTTATTTTTTAACAGATATTCAGGGCAGGTTATTTGTAGATGAGATGAAATACTTTTTTCAAGTTCAGATGTGTGTTTAAAATAGTTTCTCAAAATAATGTTTTCATTTTTTAATCAAACTTTTTTTTAAAATTTATTTTCTGTAAAATTGTACATGTTATTAATATTGCTACGATTTGTTTTATTTTAGGAAAAAAAAACAGATTAATACAACAAATATTACAGAACTATTGATAATGTAAACACCAGATAAGGAATGGAGCTCGCAGGCCATGCTTTGCTCCAGCCGTGAGATTACAATCGAGACACTGTATATCCATTTTCCATTTATAGTAACATCAAAACAAATGGCAACTAGGGGACTTTGTTGTTTCCAACAATTTTCTCTGCACATCGAAATGAATTGATTTTAAGACAAGCCACAGGGGGCCCACATACCTTCGCAGGTGATTCAGAACAGTCATGTTTGCATACATATAGTAGAGGTAGTAGGAGTAGGGCGGATTGTCCTCCTCTGTCCAGTTGGCCGGTAGCGGGCTGTCCAGGTTGAAGATATGCTGCTCTGGTTTGGACTCATCATCCACACTGTCAAAACCCACAACCTGCAAGAAGGACCGAAAATGTCACTTTGATAGTGTGCATCGTATGAAATGATTTGGCATGAACATCATACGGACATGCTGAAGGAAGAGGTGCAGCGCAGGATGTTTGCCTGGGTGGATTGTGACTTCAAACAGAGGCAGGAAGATGTTCTCCAGCATTTCCTGGAAGTTGGACAACTGCTTCTTGGTGTGGTACACATCGCTTGAAGGAAGACAAAGATTGTGGCAAGAAGAGTAAATTAAATGACTGTCAAATTAATATCAAATATATATCAACTCCTAGGTGTCCAAGTTTTTTTTCGCAGTGGGCATACAGAAAAATCGGAGCCCATTTGAGATTTTCAGCATCGTTTTTATCTTTAGAGTTTGCCGCAAAATCAAAAAAAAGTGCTGTCGCCTCTCCAAATCCCAGAATTAGGTTGTTTGCAGGAGATTTGAGTAAAACCTCTGTGCTTCACTTACAAAAGTCGTGGCATTTGTACGAGCCAGCGCACATTGTCCGAGTACACTTCATATCTCACAGCCCACTTGGCCAGCTTGTCCCACTCGTCTCTTGAACGCCCGTACACGGACAACCTCAGCTCCACGTTCTGGTACTTGCTCTCCTCCAGGTCAGCCATCACCTCCTGAGTGACAGCAACACAACAAATTGGCACCAGGAATTTTCAGCATGCAGGTTGTGTTTCTCTTTCTTTAGTGGAGTCTTGATAGTTAATTGTCTGTTCTTGACATCTATACACAAAATGTGTGCTTTACATGTATGCATAACGTTGGATTTTACATTTCCTGCCTTCTTAAATGTGTATTATCTGAACTTAGTCCTTAGTTAATACTCTGGTCCGCAAAGCGCTTTTGATATCCAGGTATGTGTAGTTCTAAAAAAAAAAAAAAATTGATTAAAAAAAAAATACGACAAATCTAACTTTCATAAAAGTCTACTAGGACTTATGAAAATGGGAAAATGGCGAAGGGCATGATGAGATCATCAGAGAATGCCTGCATTTCTTTGTACCGACGGTTATATTTGAAGGTGGTATATCTGTCAGAAGTCTTTTGTTGGCAGACCTTAATGATGTGACCAAAGTATTTCCCTTCGACGTGATTGTCTGTTTTGATGAAGATCTCTCTCAAGATGGATTCGCCAATGGGATTGTATTTGGCATTGAACTTGTCAAATCGATGGAAAGTGTTGCGGTCCTGCAAAGGGCGGAAAAAGTTAAATAGGAGTCCATTCATCCATTCATCGCCTCAACCACAACACTCCAATAATCAGGCGTCCAACTTACCGCATGCATATCCAAGGTGTCCACACTCAGGTCAAAAGCCGTCAGGTTCATGCTCTCAAATACCTCCATGAGGGTCTGACCCTTTCCTCTCTCCACGTGCACGATCTCCCGAGGATACTTCTTCATGGCTCTTTTAATAAAGCGCAAAAGATGCTTTTGGTTCATGCAGGAGGAGGCGTGGATGTGCGTGTCAACCTGCAGACACACAAACGAGAAGCTGATTCACATACTGAACGGAAAGTCAAGATTTGGCAAAGTTCGAAGTTGACGTTACCTTCCGGATGTTGTAAAAGTCTCGATGTGGAACTTTTTTCTGCGCTGCTAATTCTTTCATTTCATTCAAGAGGATGTGCATCTGGAACTTGGAGCTTAGATACTGCAGGCGGCGGTAGCAAAAGGACTTCCTGTGGTGAAAGAATGGAAGAACTTGTCATCCTTTATTGTACCCCACCACGGAAAGCCCTGTGATTTTCATTTGTTCTAATAGGATTATGTTTCAAAAATAGTATTTAAGATCTCAACATAGACCAAAAATGGCCTTTCCCTATGAATTTGTGTTAAAATATGCCATTGTTTTCTTATAAATCAAATTTGAGTAAATAGTTTTATTCGAACCTGATTGCTTTGTATGGCCCATGACCAAAACACACAGACAACTGTCATCTGTGGCCATCCATGTCTAATTTTTTACTAGATAGTTCAAACCGGATTGGCTGGCAACCAGTCCAGGGTGAGCTGCGAGAGACTCAACACCCCCGCGATGGATGGATGGATTAAAAGAGTGCAAAATGTAATGTGTTCAAAAAAGGAAGAAAATAGTACACTGGTCCATTGATGATGAGGGCCATCATGACGTTCATGTCAGCAATGTACTCTTGCAGGTCCGGATATGGCAGGTCCAGCTCTGTGCTCCTGCAAACAACATACAAACATTAGAGAGGAATCAAAAAAATCCAATTCATCTGCAGGCATCTTTTTTGCGTAAAACCGCATCTTTGTGGAACCGAAGCAGCCTCACGGCTTCCTCACGTCGGTTCAAACAAAAGCTGCCAGCAACGCTTCGTGTCAGCACAATCCAAGTGAATCAAAAAAACAAAAACAAAAAATAATCATAAGAAAAACCACGACGAGCAAATTTCACATCCAGCAAGTCAGAGATGTGGCTCGATTACATCACATCCGCCTACGTCATTATTTGGCCGTGGCCCCGAAAGAGTCTTAAAGTGTAACGCTGAATCCACTAAATACTCAATTCAAAGTCATCAATTCGAAAAAACGTTCATTGTGACGTGGTAACTTATTTTATAGTTCAATCGAACTTTTTTTTTCAATTATGCAAAACTCACTTGTCCATGGTCTCTGTTGATGTGTACACGTGCATGACACCATCCACCATCTTGCAGCAGTAGCCCACGTCGGGGGGCATGCTGGCCGGGTCCTTGTTCTTGTAGGGGTGTGTTCCAGAAACAGGTGGGTGCACTGTGGCATCTGAGGGAGGACAAAATGTCTCAGCGAGTGGCAGATTTGAGGGAGTTGGAAACAAACATGTGACTCATCTCTCATCGTAAGAAGGGCCTGCTCAGAAGTGTGTAACAGATGGATGGTGGTTCGGTGGAAATGTGGGAGTAGTGCGCAGGATGCTAGTAAAGCGCCTTTGTGAGTATCTGGAGACATATCAGGAATAAGAACGTAGCCACCCTGAACAATGATTAGTAATACAAAAATGTGTCTTCCAATTACCCTCGTTATGTTTTTATTAGCACAATTCTATTTTTTTGTGGCAATATAAAGTGAGAGTTGTGATATGCGGTACTTTTCAACTGTAGAACCTTGGTCTTGTGATTTATCCATTCCAAAACGTCTGATTTACACGGGAAAGAAGCCGTGTTTCTCGTTGGGAATAATATATATCAAATGAATCTGTTAATGACACCCAAAAATATGCACAAAAAATATTTTGAGCAAGAATAACTATAATTTCACATACAGAAAATAGAGTGATTTAAATATAAATGTTTAATGAAATGGATATGTCAACATTTAACATCCCTTTCGCCTTTAATGAAGCCTCTTGATGGCGTATGTAGGACGAAATAAGGTGAGGGAAGAGCCATTTTCGTATTTAGCAACTAAATCTTGAATTCAATCATGTTTCGCGCCTTCTTTTTTTCCCAAATGACTGGCACTCTGAACTTTTCGTTGTATAAGCAGTCAGGCAAGTTGAGAAACATCGGTTTAACACATTCTGTCAAAAATCAGGCACACACAACACACACAGTTAGTGGCTTAATAGACATCAATCAAATAATTTTGTGCTTGTTTATCGAGTGCCACTGCAAAAAAAAGACACCATAGGGAAGTGGGAGGGCCGTTTTTCTTTTGCAGTGCATACGTTTAGAAAACGCACCTGCTTGGCTCTATTGGAGCGCTTTGTTATGAGCACCAGCAAGCGCCGTTTGCCGTGATGCATTTCCGCATCATAGGAACGGAGCTGTGTTCCCTTGTACTGCAAAGCGGAGCGTTTGCAGCTCTTCCAATGAAACATCCATCCATCCAGCTTCTTCCGCTTATTAGGGGTCAGACCTTCAGATTCTCTCTGCCTAGCCACTTCATCTTGCTCTCCTGAGGAGCAGCAGCTCGACTGTGAACCCCTCCTGAATAACTTCGCTTTTTACCATCTCCTGCAAGGCAGAGCGAATGGGAGGGGAGGGAATGCGTTTGCCTGCTTGTATGCGGGATCTTGTTCTGTCAGTCATGACGCTTGTCTATCTCCCGCTCCATTATTTACTCATTCGTGAACAAGACCCCAAGGTAAGATCTCATCCCTGACCTGGAGGGCGCACACAATCCTTTTCGACCGAAGACCATGGTCTGAGATTTGGAAGTGCTTATTCTCATCCCAACTCTACTTCAGAGGAAACAATTTAAGAAAAACACGACAAGCATGGCCAGTGAGAGATCAAAGGAAGCCACTGCAACTCAGGCACATTCCAGGGTTTCCTAATACCACTTTTAGCACGTTTCACTTCATTAGGAACCATAGTGAGGGCTAATTTACAGCAACAAAAAACAAAGAACAAAGACACCTGACAGACGTCATGCAGGAGAAAGCACAAGTGAGCAAGTCGTGGACAGTAGATGCCAGGCTTCCCCTACGGAAGCATATATAGCTTTCACCTTAATTGCTACATTTTATTCTACCAGCGCCATATGAAACTTTCTCATAACCCAAATTATGGCTTGTGACCCAAATAACGGCCCAAGCAACGCCTCGTGGTACAAAAAAACTTTCCAGTATAGATACTGTCTCAGTGTATGCAATGACAACGTACCTGCTGTGACAGCGGCCTCCGTCGCCTCTTGGACTTCCTCCTCATAGATATTTAGGTCGAGGGGTCTCTCGCTTAGCTCTTGCAGGTACCGGGTGGTGGTCCTGCAGAAGCTCTGCAACGACAGGCCCATATACTTCTGTCTTATGAACAGAGCTTTCACCACACACTTTGCAGCATCCAGCAAGTCGGTGAATGGAACCTGGATTGGGGTGCAAGAGAAGAAGATGAGGAGGAAGAAATGAAGCTTAAACAAAGTTGAGCTCTGTAATACGTTTGGGAAAGAATTGTTTGACGTACCCCACATTTCTCCTCTCCAGAGATGGTGACTCGCTGGTACTCTCTCTCTGGGAGCAGCTCTCTCTCCAGCAGGTCTGGTGCTTGGTTCTGCTGCTTCATGTATCTGACAGAAAATAGAAAAGAAAAAAAATGAGATCATATGTATATAAAGAGATAATTGCCAGGCACTCACTCGAGATCTGTGGCGCTGTCTGTTTTCATAAACTCCTGTTTGGCTCTCAGCAAGATGTCTGGTTCAAACCTGTGGACAGAGAGGCTGAGCTCACACTGGTCTCAGTATTTACCGTACACACTAGACACTTTATTAGGTACACCATTAAAGATAATGCACACTTCTGACATTGTCAAAAGGTTTGTGTAGACATTTTCACCAAGACGTCGACATTTTGTACTTTAGGGTAGCAAAAGCTGCCTAGTTGAAGTCTTTTTAGTAGAACAGGATGCAGTTATTCGGTTCAATGAATGGCAATACGTGGATACGCAGGTGAATTATAGTATCGTATCTATCTCCGATGGCGTGAAAGAGCATCTCTATTGCTCTTCCTGACACCATATGTCGCTGGGATAGAGCGATGAACAAAGACACATTATTCATACTGAATAAATAATACTTTTTGGACCAATTAAATGAATTTCCTGTGACACACCGGGCGATCTCTCCTGGCATACAAATGACATGCATCACAGTGGATGGAATGTTCTAGAATGAAGGTAAACACTAAATTGTGAACCTTTTTTGGCTTAAGCAATCAAAAGCAGGTGACATTTTCCCTTGACAAGGGATGCGAGGGCCTTTTCATCACAGCATAGAGCTTGAACATGCCTTGTTTATTTTCTACTCACTTGACATCCTGGCTGATCTGCCGCTCCAGGCGATGGCGTCTCTCCTCGAGCTGTTCAATGGGGCTGTCCTCTGGGAATTCATAAGGAGCACTGCGCATTTCACTATCTGCCAGGCTGCGTGAGAACAGTTCCTTCACAGGCACAAATGCACAGGTGCAGCTGTAATACTGAATGTACAACTTCATTCAAAAGAGAACCAACCTCGGCAATTTCCTTGTACTTGCCATCCATGGATGTGCGCAGATCTATGGATTGTTTTAAGGCCACCGGGATCCCAGGCAAGGAATGCTGGGAAGTGAGGAGGTGGCGGGAACCACGGAGGTCGACTAGGGAAAAATGATGTAAGTTCCATCCAAGTAAGAATTTAAATTACTTTATTTCTTTATTGTGATAAAATAGACAGGCTTTGTTCAATTATGTGTAGTCTGGTGGACACATTTTATGAAAGTCATGTTCAATATGCTCTTTAAAATGGTAAACACAAAAGAGTCCTGTATGAGAGATGGCCGTTAAAAAAAAACCCTTATAGGTTTGGACTCAAATCTCCGTGTGAAATAGGCAAACACTTCTTAAAAAGGCTCAGTGGGGACCAAAGGAAACCACAGAGCCGCAGCAACTTGTGTCGTGCAGCACCTTCTGCTGAACACCACCGATTCAACACATCCTACTCAACATGTAGGACATCTTTGCCTGGAAAACCAAATTAGAATCATTGGCATCATCTTGGGTATTTAACACACATTCTCAAGTAATCCTTTGGTCAGGAACCACATTTGGTAAATTCTCTTTCCTATAAAGGCAAAATTCCTTTATAGGAACGAGAGACCATGTGAGAGAATTTTGGGGAGAAAATGTGGTTGTCATCATTAGTCTCTTTTAGTTGCCCAAAGGCACCTCAAATGTGGGCAGGAAGTAGAATTGCATCCCTCCAACAATTACCGCTAGTTGCCATTTTAATATGTGTTTGCAGTGGGACTCAAACTGTGGCCCTCAAAGCCAAAGCCCTGACAGATGACCTACTGCTATCTTTTTCTTTCATTTTCAAACATCGGCGTTTGATCATGGAGTAAACCCCCCAGCTATTTGTGAATATGTGTGTGTCGAGGGATAGAGACATACCTCTGAAAAGAATAGCAAAAAAGAGTAGTAAGAGTAATTGACATTCAGCCTAAAAAGACATAATTGGTAATTGATGCCGCAATTTTGTGGCAAAGCACCGCATTTCTATTAGTCAGGACTTTTGCATAAATAATAGGAGCTCCAGCACTCTATTCAACATTTTTTAACTGACACCAACATTTCTCAAGATGACGCCAAAACACAAATGTTACATAAACAAAATCAGCAAATAGGTGAGTTTTTAGGCAAATTAAAGAGGATAGGTTCTAAAAAAAAAAGCAGTGCCATTCAATATAATGTAGACGTGCCAATTGGTGTGATGCCTCACCCTTTGCCACAAAGCCACATACTGTATGTTCCCATGCTATGTGAAGCAACAGCCTGTCAAGCCGTTATCCGTGCCGCCCGTCACTCTCCCTGATAACACAGGACACGACCAGCGGCAAAGACATCCAAGCTGGGATGCAGTGAAGCCGAGCCGAACGGACCGCAGCTAATCCCCTAATGGCTGCTATATTTGGATCAGATGCATCTACGGTTACATAATATCTCATCCCCTCACAACCAGACCCCGCACAATATAAGTCATGATTTATATTATGATACCACATAATATATATTCAACATGGGCGATTATTGATCTAAATGAGCAGGGTTAAAGCAATGTGTGCGTGTGTTCGGGTGGAAAGACAGCAAACAACCTTGAGGCATTGTAAGGTGTCTGAAGAGTATCAACATATCATTTTCCACTCATCCCCAGTGAGCCTAGAAATGAGGTCAAGAGACGGCCACTGCATGAATATTTCAGCAAGCGCAGTAGCAAGTCCAACTCAAAGCATTACATACAGTACAAATTTGTTCACAATGTACATGTAGGTGTGTCTCATTAATTTAGGTCGTTAAATACAGTGGCTATCAAAAAGCCTACACATCCTTGTTGAAATATCAGGATTTTGTCATACCAAATATTACAACAAGAAAATTAAAAACTTTTTCCACCATTATTGTGATCTGTCACTTGTACACTCATCTGGGGAAAAAATCTCTTTGAGAGGGGAAATAAAACCAAATTAATGAAATAATGTGATTGCAAAAGTGTGCACACCCCAGGGATGTACTGGGACCAAAATTTGGGCCAGAGAATATGAACATTTGAAGGGGTGGATTGGGAGGTTGCTGATATGTTGGCGCGGAAATGTTATCAATGAGTGAGGGAGTTCGACTGGCAGGCAATTAGAATGGCCGTTCAGGAAAATCCCTAAATTCCAGATTGCCTCCACGTCCCAGGCACATTCAACATTATTTTAAATCAGTGTAAAATTATGGACAGTGTGAATATTAACACAGTGCTTCGGGGGAAATTAATTAACTGTGTTCAATGATTTAATTAAAATATCTTGCAAAAAGCAAATTCTATCTAATAAATGTTTAAAAACAAAGATGTAACTGCATTGTATTTAAAAGTTAAATACAACTGAACAGTACTCAACAAATACAAACATACCTGAGCTACACATTTTGAGAATCACTCTTCTAATTTATTAAGATGCACCCGGTAAAGTCTGCGATGAAGAAACAGCAAGAGGGGGGAAGGTGGGGACGTAGTCGTAAGCACATATTTCCTGAGAATTTATCACAATTATTTTTTTTTCCTGTTCACTGCATGCAAAAAAACTGTTGCCAAAAATTGTTGCTTGGCAGAATTCATTCGACTCAGTCCCAATGTCCTGTCCACCAATGCTGGACGGACATACACTCCAAAATCACAACTATTAAGATACAGCTGTTTATATTCACCCTATTTGGCATTTTAGCCACTGCTCTGTGTTAAATATAAAATACACATTAAAAAATGCCACCAAATACAGTGTAGTGGACTTGCGCATACTGTCTGAGAAGGGCCAAAATTTAGTTCACGCGGAATTTCTGTGACTCAAATGTGTAAACATACTCATCGGTCTTGTGTGAGAACTGCCAAGCAGGCATGTACAACAAACAATGACACTGAAAATCTGATTTATCGTAATCTATATTACGTGCCTTTGGTGAATCAATGCATTAAAAAAATAAGTCTGAAAACATCTAATACCCAAACTAAAAACAACAACATCAACCTACAATGCGTTGTGATAACGAGACATGAGTATTATTTTTCCCTTTTAAAAAGCATTTCTAAATCTACAGTTACATGCCGTGTACATCGGCGCTGTGGATTATTGTGGAAAACTTTTCTTTAAATACAGTTAAATCTTGTTTAGGATTGATAAATTCAACAAGCATTTTGACCTTTGTGTAGCAGTAAGTTATTTTTATTTTTCGGGGGGGCGAGAACTCATTCAATCCACACACGTAATCCTCATTGCGCTAAAAAAAAAACTGCATTGCTGTCAAGGAACAGGCAAAAGAGGAGCGCATCATTGAGAGTGGAAAGGGGAGTGCAGGATTTGTGCTTTTGCAGGATAAGGCTATCTAGCGGAGCAAAGCAGAGTTGGCAGAGCCCGTTTCCCAGCACATAGTCAGGGCTCAGAAAGAGAGAAATGTGGGAGAGGAATAAAGGGAGAGATGGAGCATGCCATCTTTCCTTTTTAAGATGACCCCAACACAACAGAGGGGAAGAAAGGAAACAAGAGAAACAGTCAGGGGACAAAACACTCACACACACATTCATGTACACAAGCATCTGCATTCTCCCTTCTTGCTCTGTCCCTGTCATACATACAAAGAGGTGGTCCAGCAGATCCATGAACTCCCCCTCACATAGCCCCTCCTGGTTCATGCCAGCTGTCGCTGCACTAGCTGCCTTTGGAGCTGATCTTCCTTATTTAAACGCCTCCGACATTTCACTGGAATGTACCACGGTGGAGCTCAGAGGAGGGGGTGGTGGTCGACTGCTTGTATCACCGGTGGATGTGGAAAGTCCACAGTGCCGCCAAACAGCTACCACCCCTTCACCCCTACCCAGCCTCACCGCCCTCCTCCCCCGTGGTGCATTCTGCTAAAGGTACTTTGTGCTTAAGGTGTTTGTGTAGTCTGCGTTTATGAATCAGAAAGAGCTACATCAACATTCTGAGAGCATGTGGACTGTCCAAAAAAAAAAAAAAAAGAGAGCCCACCAATCTCTTCTCGTGAGGATGATATTAAAGGGCCAGCACCTTGACACCTTTTGGATTTAAGGAACATAAACTCCCTAATGTGCATTTGGGATGGACACGAACCATATTAACCAATCATTGTGAAACATTGGAAATTACACATTGTTTCAGAGTCATAATCTGCTAGCGTGCAAGGTAAATTTGCATTAGATAAAAACCATGGCTGCAAAAATGTGAGCATCTTGGTTGGGCACAGCAGTCCAAAGTCTGGCATTGAGTCCATTTGCGGCGTATAGATTGTTTATTCATTTATTTAGTTTGGGTTTTATTGGCTGGTAGCGATTGTCAGTAAAACGATCAGAACAAGATCATGAAATATTTTACTGTGTGTGTCTAAAATCTTTATTTATTTATTTATCTAATATTTGAATTGACTTTTTAAATTAAACTGCTGAAATATCCACCCATCCATTATCAAAGTCGCTTCAACCCATCACAGCCGTCTTCGGGCAGTAAGCGGTTGCCAGCGAATCGCAGGGAACACAAAGACAAACAACCACTCACGCTCACAATCACACCTAAGGCCCATTTAGGGTGTTCACTCAACCTACCTTGCATGATTTTGGGATGTGGGAGGAAACCCACGCACGCACGGGAGAACATGCAAAGTCCACATAGGAAGGCTGGAGACCGGGATCGATCCAACCACCTCTGAACTGTGAGGCGAACGTTCTAACCTGTCACCCACCCTTCCACCCTGCTGAAATACAACCGAGTCTTGAGAACGTATATATGCAGTAAGCCTGATGAGACATCGACATTTTGATAGGATTTTTGTTAAGAACCCCTAAATTCATTTATTCATTGACAAATATCTATTTATATTATAAAACATTTTTTTTATCTTTTCAATAATTGTTAATATTTGTACTCTTGCAATATAATGAAATTAATTGATAAAAATTTGACTCAATAATTAAACTTGTATTACCACAAGGAGATTTTATTGAAATTTACAACCTTTCGAGAAAGCTTTGGTGAGAACAACCTTTTCATTCCATGTACTGTATTTCCTCCCCAAAAGAGGTTCATTCAGCATTCGTCTGCTGTTTGAGCTACCTTTCTTATCTTATGTCAACTCTACTTTTCCTTAACTCAACTGTGAAATATTTCCTAGTCCTAACATAACACTTTTGTGTCTTATATGTACAAATACAGCACCAAAATGTCCGCAGAAATGTACATACCTTGGCAGAATTGGTGAAGTATTAGCAATTTTTGGGAAAGTATGAAAGATGATTATATAGGAATTTTCTTTCTTGATTGCTTTGTTTTCTTTTATTATTGTGCTATTCTAAAATGCTTTATAGTTTAAATAGCATCTCATTAAAAAGAACCACATGCTTGTCATTAAAGATGTGAACACAATATTTCAATTTGATTTCATATTTTAATTTCAGAAAGTTGCAATGTGCTCCCAATGTTGACTCATTAAAACAATTGGGAAAAAAGTCAACTGCTACAGCCATAATAAAAAAAAAATGCTTTTACTGTGCAAAAACAAAAACAGCAACAACAAAAAAAAATAGAACAATTTGCATTTGAGATGGCCATTCGTCACAGTACCGTTCATTCACAGGGCTCCCCTTGGTGGTCAAATGCGGCACCTCGATGCTATTAATACTACATGACTGCTGCTACGGCTGCTACTAATCATGTAATTATAAACTCCCCTCACTTGAGTATCTATGATGGTGAGAATTGTTGTTTGTTTATTTGTTCCCTGCCATTGACTGCAAACAGGTGTACCCTGTTGTTGTTTATTATCTCGAGAACGTCGAGAAACAAAAAGGGAAGACGCTGGTTCATTAGAGCCAATCAGCTCACGAGATAATGCATTTATGCTCTTTCTTATTGGTCGATCTCGCGGCGGGAACCAATCACGCGCCTTGTAAGAGTATGCTAATGCATAAAACTTCCGAGTCAACTCATCTCTTTGAAACAACACTTCTTTTTTATGTGGCTGCATTTATTTTGTGTTTTATCATGTTCATTTTGCAAAAATCTGAAAAGCACTGAAGCTGCAATACGTGAGGAGTGAAGCGGCAAGGGAACACTGTAATATACCAAGTACAGAATAATTTACCGTGTCATAGTATTTAGAGACTTAAGCTATGATTTGAGGGAAACTGGAGTTCTCAAAAAGACTCAGGCTAACGATGACTAGCATAAAACAAAGATGTGTCTCTGTTACAGGTGTATAGTTATGGAATGATTCTGAAAATAATTGATTAAATTATATCTTTTGCAAGAATATGTCAATTTGAAGTACCAAATAAATGTAGGAACTAAGCATAAAAGAAAGTGTATAAATAGTGTTATTATTTTCATTGGCGTGACTGGGTGGGAATTTGTTTGGCTGAGTTTCTTTGTTAAACATTTGTCTTATGAAAAAGGGAATAGGCTTGATAAACTGGCGTAGTGCCTTTTTGGTTGGCTTGGTTTTCCTGTGAAAGTCTGTATTGACTGTTTTTCATGGACCGAAGCTGATCCAATCAATCAATCAATCAATCAATCAATCAATCGGTCGTGAGGTCATGGCTGACTAAATGATTTAAAAGCAACTAATCATTAAGTTTTTAGTGATGGTCAAAAACTGTACCTTTGTGAACAAAACCGTGTCTTTCTGCAGGGTGACAGGACAGATTGCCAATGGTCACAGGTCTCTGGCATTACACACATGCACGCACAAACACTAAATGTGAGCGTCAATGGGATAAATGGATGGCTGCGCCAATCCTTGAGGTGTCAAACAGAACCAATGGTAGACAGGAACAACGGCACACAGAGGCTAAACGACAGTACCAGGGAGTCTCTGGTGCAGACTGAATGTTTTGTATGAGGAGGGCGTGTCGGCCAAGATGTTGGTGGGTGGGATAACCTGACACAGAGTCAATCATTGATCATGAGAATGGCATATTACTCATGCAGTTTGTGTCACAGAAGGGAGTGACAGGAATCTATTATTCATTATTTTACTCGTCATAATTACAGGACGTGTTCTGGCAGCGGACCCCTGACATTTGTGGGCATGAGACAACGACAGCTGGTGTGAGCAAGATGTGGGCAAAGTGCAAAGGGTTCAAAGAGCCATCGTCAAGCTCACCCCTTGCCACAATTACTTTCCTTTGCGAGTGCACCAACTGATAGAAATGTACTGTTAGTATAATATACAGTATATTTCTTCTGTTTTTTATTATTTCAGCCTTCTTATTCAGGATAACCCTTTCTGGACACTTTTATCTCTATCTATGTATCTGTGTGTTCGGTCCTGTCAGTTTGAGCCTCTGAAGTCTGGGATGTGCGACAGAGCTCCATTGGCCAAAGGTACTAAACAAACATACATTTATACCAAAAGCCACCAATCCACATATGGTACTCTGTATGACATTAACTGCTCTATGCTGATGATCCTTCTATCCATCTATCCATCCAAATATAGGTTGGGAAACAAGAATATTTCAAGAAAATGTGTTCAGATCTCTGAAAAAAAGAAAAAATATATCAAGCCGACAGTGCTGTCAATAAAGTTTCATGCGTAGAGAAAGGCATTCAATGGTCACTATTATCACCCTCCCTCTCCTGGCCACCATCCTCATCTTCCTGATTTTGATAATGTCGTTTTGTTTTCTAGTATTGAGCCAAACCAACGGAGAACTTGGGAGTTCGGAGACAGACGGCCTCCCTTGCGATCTCTTTCGATAATGCCATGTATTTTTATACTGCATTTTTCGGTAGCATTTTGCAAAATTATTCCCAGTGAAGGCCCAGTTCCGAAACGCACCGCCCACCATTAGTTAGTTAGTTATAATACATACTGAATGAGTATCATGGCATTGCTCATTTGGAAAATCTAATAGAGTCACACGAGTTTTGTACAGTATAAAGTCAATGTATTCGGTCTCGTAAATATCTTTCCCTTTCACCTGATGTTATTGAGCTGATTGAAGCGGATCAACAAGTGGTGTGCAGCACGCAGCTCACGAGTGCCTTTTTCACCGCTTAGACGAGAGCATTTATTGGCTCATCTCGGCTGCTCGCCCTGCACAAAGCCTGGCAATTAGTTGCTAAATGTGCAGAATGCCACGCCGCAACGCTCCACACAGTCGGGCGAAAGGCTGTGTAATTGATCCATTCACGAGAGTTTACACACACAACATGGCTATCAGCATTAACTACAGAGTGAGTACAGATGATTCACTACTCTATTAAATGACATTGATTCTTTATCTCATGGGTAATAGTGTCTTCATCGATGTACCAGAATCAAAGTACCTTCCATCCATTTGCTATACCACTAGCTTTCGTTAGGGTCGGCGGTGAGTTAGAACCTCTACCAGCTGACACCAGCAGGTTGCATGTATACAAACATTTAAGGACAGGTTAACCTTTAAATATCTTTTGGAAGTTGGAGAAAGAAAAAAAACATAAGGAAAAAAAAAGGAATAACGAGAAAAATCCACCCTGGAAGGCCACAGCCAGGTTCCAAACCACACACCTCAGAACTGTGAGGCGTATGTGCTAGCCACTCGTACACCGTACCACTATTTTGCTCCTCCTTTATGATATGAGATAAATTATGTTGTATGATGCGTAATATGCTCCAAAAAAGCCTTGAATGGGCCCAAAAAAATTGTTACCGAAATCACTTTTGCATACTCACATGGAACAAATCTCAATGTAGCTTTTGTAAAATGAAGGAAATAACAGATATAATAACAAATATGTAATAAAATATAATAACAATAACAAATGGCAAATAATTAAGCTTGGCTGCTGCTACCCTGACTGTACTGGCTGCATAATAAATGTTTGCAGTTCGTCAGTGTCAGTCCACCCTCATGTAAGATGTAAAAGAAATCTTTACATGTTGTATGACACGGACCATCTGCTTCATCATGACCACTTGCACAGTATAACAATGTCCAGTACAAGAGTTGTATGAAACATTGCGTCTTTACGACAGTTATAATGCTCAATTTTGACTGACACTGTCAGAGAGGTATTCATTTCAAAATATGTTTGTTAATGTGGTCGCAGTGGTGCAACTGCACTGCATCAAATTCAGAGCTGCTCCTGAATTATCTGACTGTCTCATGAAGCTTATTGATATCACCCAGGAATTACACTCAGCCCTCATTAGGATACAAGTCATTTATAATTTAGTAATGAATAAATATATTCAGCAAGAGGGTGTTGCAAAACAAGGCGGAAACCCATTTGACCGTCCTGTTGTGTGCAATACATCACACAGGAGGATAATCCACTCATTCATGCTGGGGATCAAGTCCTGTTCAGAGCTCTCCCCAGGACAACATGCCACTGCCTTGCAACAGGGTTAACATCATAAGCATCCCTACAAGAGTGAAGAAGACTATTAGTAACATCCTGTTGGATGCGTGTGGTGTCACCAAGTTGAACACAGGTGAGTCATATTAAACAAGAGCTGCACTCTTGTTGACTTGCTGCGCAGGCAATCAACAGGTGATGCACATAGTTAAAAGTGGTCCACTGTCACAGCAGCTCGACTACAACTAAACAAAAAGACGAAGCACTCAGCAATATTAGCTCCTCTAATATTCCGCTGCCACTCACCCGTACTGGCTGTGTACTGCAGGCTTCCTCGCTTCCTGAAGGGGGAAAGCGGCTTGCTTTTGGCTGCCCCGGGGGGCACGTTTGAGGACATGCTGCCAGTTCCTGTGCGTCCACTTCTTTGGGGATGAGGCGAATGAGTCAGAGCTGCGTCAGTTGTCAGCGTTGATGAAGAGAAAGTGGGCGAGAGAGAGGGGGGAAGCCGATGATGGGATGTTGTACTGATGCTGAATGCTTGGGGGCAGTCAATTGCAGTCTACTTTTGCATGTGTGTGGAAATGTGTGAGTGCGCGTACATTCTTAAGAGCAGCGTATTTCCAAACTGATCGGTATGAAGCTGCAGCGCATCCCTCGGCAGAAAATCTGGTCTCGCCCTTAAAAAGAAGGCATCGGCGTTGGTGCTGCAGCATAGATGGAGATTGGGGGTGCAAAAGAGAGAGGTGTGGCTGAAAACAGCAACGCCCCCCCTTGCGTCCCTCACCGCACTACACGTAAACATACAACATGGGCACTCACAGAGAATACAAATGATCTACTCACTCAGCAGCACACGGCTATTGGTCGTGCTGTTGCCATGACAACCAAAAGCCTGTGTTGGTAAATCAAGGGACAGGAAAGTTCTGATTTTAGAAATATCATTGAATAAAATATGAAGACTAATTTTGTGGTTGCTTTAAACATATTATTGTTTTTTTTTTTCAATGAAAAGGGGTCTCAAACTCAATTTATGTGGGGGCCACTGACGATAATTAAGGTGTGTAAGGGCCGCATCAGGTTTACCATAAAAAAATGGGGTTGCAATATTCAAAGAAGTACATCTCATCCAATCTTTTCAATCATTGTTCATAACAATTCAGAGCATGAACGCTTTTTCAGATGGTGAACAAGATTGGTGACCCAATCCTCATCCCTCTGCTACTTTGCATACTCCTTAGCATGTCTGGTCAAGCAATTACTTCTGATTTCTTGAGCCGCGCAACCATCTCAGACATGATGCGTTGCCCTGTCTTCTCCCTGCCCCAAAAAAACATTCCGTTTCCAGTTTTTCTAGAAATAGGCTGTTCTTTTCGCCAATTTTTCTCTACACGGCAGATTTTGAAATACAGGATATCTTTTTCTTCTACTTGGTGTCACTTCATTACGTTTTCCCAAAATCTGTCTGTAAGTGATTAAAAGCACACATATTCTCAGGGCAATGGCACAATTTTAAAAAAAAAAGTGAGGGCTATACTTACATTGAACTTGGGTGGCAAGTAGGAGGCTGCAAAATATCATCTTGTGGCCCGCAAATGTTCCCCGGGTCATGAGTTTGAAACTCCCAATTTTGCGTCTTCTTTTAACTTTACATGAATGTTTATGGAAGGGAGGATGCTGGAAAAAAATTGTATATATGGTATCATGGCAAAAATAATAAGAAGAACAAAATTACTTCTACAAAAAACAAAACAAAAAAAAAACATCCAAACTTCTCTTGAATAGGGATGCAGCCCGTAGTCCATATAAGGCCCCGCAAGAGCACTGGATCTGGCCTGCCATGTAAATTTAAAAACAAAAACAAAAAAAAGTCATTTGAACTTTTAAAAAACCTGCGCAATCTACAATAATAAGTATTTGTTATTTGTTGCTTCAAACTCAGTTTCTGGTGTCACATATTTCTCCAAATATAACTGGCCCATGTTAGAAAAAAGGTTGGAAATAATCATGTGCCCATTGTAGAATAATAATGCTACAAACACATGCACATTTACACACAGTTTATTGAGAAATACATATCATGTGTTTCAGAAGCACGAGAAAACAAAATGTAGCGAGCAAATCCACCTCCAAGAACTCGGCGTTTTACATCAGTTTATGCAGAAAGGAATTAGCGCCCTCTTGTGGAATTGAGAAACAACAGTCAGCAGTTTGCAGCAGAATTAGATTTCTGCTCAGTGGCCTTTACAACTATCATGGTTTTCAAAACAAAGTTGATTATGCTATTACATATAATTAAGTTCTCTAAAATAAGTGACTATCAAGATGATGTTCTGTCATCTGAACACACTGTGTGATGGTTCAGTCTCTAGTCAGCAGCCTGCAGCTTTGCCTTTGAATGACGACATTTTAATAAGGGACATGATATTGTACAGTATTGACTCAATGTATTATTATATGCAAATAAGACTACTATTATGTAATGAGTTCTACCCTCGAAGATGTGTTTAAAGGGCAATGAATTTCTTAATCGATGACCTGCAAGTCAATGTGATGCTGTGTGAAACATGAGCAGACAAGCAAGAAGTTAATGAAGTGTTTCCTTGTATTAAATCACCCTGAGTACACTTCCCCCTACAGTTAATCTGTCTGTGTGGTTAATCCCTCTCCGGCAGCAGCAAAAGCAACACAAGCGCTATCGAAACTGACCTTGGGCACAGAGTCCTCTGTTCGACCACAGTCAAAATATTGGAAACATCTGCAAAATCCAATGAGCTCCAGTCCAAGAACTGATGAAAAAAAAAGTGGCTGCAATTTGCTTATTATTTTGGTTGGAATATGCAGGAGTTGCGGTATTTAACAACAGGAGAGCGGGACATTTTTGCAAGAAACCTGAGCATAGGGCAGAGCAAATGTGAACTCAAACCACATTAACCAACATGTTGGAACTTGAATACCATCCTGTAACCAGAGCATTCATTACAAGGATTCTTTTTTTAATCCCCCTCACTTGGATTAACAAATTATATTTATGTAGTTATTCAAATGTGGAAGTGTAGCTAATATGGCTTTTTAACACAGTAGCAAATTTATTCATGCAGTAAGGGTGGCCTGTATGTCTTTTTATTTTGGCAACAGATTTTCTACATAACACATGACTCTAATTAATTGATAATTAGTCTAGGAATTAATTTTCAATGTCACCGGACATTAAGTGGTTGAGAGGGGACAAACAGAGAGAAGACACAAGAAACATGCATTCATAAAAGAAAACAATCTGATGATTGAGTGGATAACAATTGTGATCATCTCTGTTCCAATGTTTGTTTGTTTTTTAAGAAAAAATTTAGATCAAGAAAATAATTCCTAAACATTTCTACCATGAATGTTGCATATAAAATGTACAACTTCAAGTGATGAAATAAATAAATGAAAACATAAATTTTTGAGATTCAAAGAAAAAAAATTCAAAATAACTGACTGAAATATGTGCTTGCACAAGTCTTCTTATAACTGGGCTGTGGCTGTTTTCAGAATTAACTTTATACACATTCAAATTCATGTTAAATAGGAGTCAGCACACAATTGCCACCACTTTAAGTGCCTCTAAATAATAATTAAAAAAAAACACACATTTCTTCGAGTAGGCTTTCCCTGAGGTTTTTGGTTTATTAATGACAATAACAACACCGTGCGGCCCTTCTTAATA
The DNA here is from genome assembly GCF_059441095.1 of Idiotropiscis lumnitzeri. NCBI lineage: Eukaryota > Metazoa > Chordata > Actinopteri > Syngnathiformes > Syngnathidae > Idiotropiscis > Idiotropiscis lumnitzeri. The sequence goes on from NC_142393.1 coordinate 16,040,981, forward strand.
TGAAAATGAACAGACAGAGAGATCAGCGACAAAAAACAATGACAAAAGAAAACAATAGCTTCATTGTAACAACCCCATCCGGAAGCCTGAGTGATTTTTAACAGTGATTAAGGGTTGCAAAGGTCGGAGCCACATGTAAATGTGACAGCATGGCGTCAGCGAGCATGTCGATGCGTCATCAGTGAGAGTACGTACACCTCTGTCGTTGGCAGACTAAAAGATTAACGTGGAGAAAATCAAGATGAGCTCCTCAGTGGGTGGAACCACATGGAGTCCAACCTCAATGAAGCAACACAATTGAACAAGAGACACTCCCACTATCACTTAACTGTGTACTGTCAACATTTTACGTCGTTATGCCCTTTAGGCAGTTTAACGACGCGACGCAACTCCTTCAATCCTCGAGCAACTTTTAGCATGAATACAACATTAAAGATTGTAACCTGCAGACCAAAATGACAAGTGTTAATCCTTGGCCTCTGTGCTCAAGATGAGGCTCTCTGAGTAATCTTGTCAACAGATCAGCGCCGGAGAGACTGAACAGAAAGGGAGGCTACGCCATCCCCGGGCTAATGGGATTGGTCGCCGTCACTCGATGTGCCACCGTCGTTAGCCCGTTTTGAAGCGGCCAAGCCACAAGCAGCCTAACCCGTGCAATTAGCACTATACGCTTGACAGAGTGACATGAGGAGAAAATGTTGGAGGACATGAACAGAAGTGGAGTACCGTGCAGCCTCAAGAGTCCCTAAGTCACATTTATCTTGGGAAAGTATTCACATCATTTCAATTTTTCCACATTTAGGTGACAGCCTCAAATTTCTACACATGTGACAATATGAAGAAAAGCTTCTGTTTTTGCTTTTTGCAAACCTATTAAAAATAAAAGTCATTATGATATGACCATATATTCACAGCCTTTGCGCAATATTTTCTTGATACAGCTGTGTCACTAATTACAGCCTGAAGTCTTTTTTGAATATGATGCCACCGCTGTCTTTGGCCAGTTTCACCCTTTCCTCTTTGCAACACGTCTCAAGCTGCATCCGGTTGGATTGGGAGCCTCGATACACAGCCATTTTCAGATCTCTCCAGAGATGTTCGATCGGATTCAATTCTGGGCTCTGGCTAGGCCACTCATGGACATTCACAGAGTTGTCCTGAAGACACTCCTCATCGTCTTGGCTGTGTGCTTCGAGTCATTGTCCTATTGGAAGGTCAGCCTTTGTACTAGTCTGAGGCGCTGAAGACTCTGAAGCAAGTTTTTGTCCGGCTGTCTTTATACATTGTTTCATTCCTTTTTCCCTCCTACCTGCACCATCATTTAGACCGGCTTTTAGGTCATCTAAAATTTATTTTAACAAGTTGCGAGGCTCAGTCTACTTTCTGGTATCAAATTGTCAGGTGCGTCATGGGAGTGGAAGTTCCATGTGCCAGAATGCTCAGTGACAAACACGGTAGACTACATTTGCCTCGGCACGAAAAGAAAGTTGTGCCCGTTTTAATGCTGAGCGCACGGACACATGTCTACCAAAAAAGGGCCCCAAGAGAGTTCAGTTTTTGTCCCAGCAGTTTAGAGAATTTTCTTTCTCTGAGAGTCCTTCAGGTTCCTTTTGGCAAACTGCAGGCGGGTTGCCATGTGCCGTTTACTGACGAGTGGCTTCCATCTGGCTACTCAACTATCCAGGCCTGATTGGTGGAGTGCTGCAGAGATAGTTGCTCTTCTGGAAGGTACTCCTCGCTACTCAGAGGACAGCGTGACAATCAGGTTCTTGGTCACCACCCAGACCCTTCTTCCATGATTGCTTAGTTTAGACAAGCATCCAGATGTAGGAAGAGTCCTGCTGGTTCGGAAATCCTTCCATTTGCAGATGATGAAGGCCGCTCCGCTCAGTGGAACTTTCAAAGCAGCAGAGATTTTTCTGTAACCTTCCCTAGATTTGTGCATCAGGACAATCTTGTTTGGGAAGTCCAAACTCAATTATTTGGACTACATGCTGGCGCTATGGCATATACTATCACCTATGGAACCTTATAGAGAAGCAATGTCCAATAAACGTAGCTGTACCAACATTTCAATTTATCAGTGGAATCGGCTTTGTGGAAAATACTGAATAATTACATATGTGACATTTCTTTTTTGATTTTAGCAAAAATCTCAATTTTATTTTTTTTACATTGTTGTTATGGGGTGTTGTATGTAGAATTGTGAGGGGAAAATTCAAAGGTCTGTGAATACATTCCGGATACACTGTAGACCAATGTTTCCCAAACTTTGTTGAGCCGAGGCATATATTTTACTTGAATTTTAACTTGAAATTTTCAGTCAAAATAGACCACCAACCAAAGTTAACTAGGATAGGTGAACCTAATTAGGATAAGCGCGACAGAAAATTCATGTTTGAAGAAATTTCAAAAACAAACTCTAGGTTATGTGTTGGAATTACATCAAAGATCTCTTTGAAAGACTCAATTCCCCTAAAATAGAGACGTCTGCCTTCTCCGTAAAATATGTAAGCCTTTTTCCAAGCCAAAGACAATTTTAATGAAATCCTTGCATCCAGAGCGTCAAATGCAACGATTCCCTCACTTTGGCACACTGAAGTCAAAGTAATTACATGCCTGCTACAAAGGCTTCTGACGTCATTTGTGGCTCAAAATAAACAACATCCTTATCTGTATCAAACTAAAAACAGCATGTCAGTGTAAGATGGCCACACGCGCAGCTGGAACCTGATGGCCATCAACTGTTCAAGGAGGGCTTGTTGCCACAGCCAGCATTCATCCTCACCTCATAACTCTCGCTCGCTCGCATAAATCACACATTGTTTGCTTTAAAGGGACGTTATGTAACCGACGGCACACGCATTTAGGTCATGCTAACGCTCACGTCCAAGCAAAGAAAGCGACGCGGCGGCAGTTGCTCTATTTAGCAGTCACCGCACCACCTGAGATTTAAACGTCTTAGCTGTAAGGAGTTTAGGAGCCTTTAATGCCTCCCTCCTTGCTCATCCATGTGACTTGAAACAAGAGTCGTACAGCCAGCGAATGCAACTCTGTAGAAAGAGGCAACATCTCCACTGATTTGTTACCAATCTTATTTCTTCTTATGCCATTCTGAAGAGATTGAGGTGCTCTACAAATTACATACATTTCATAAATGTGCTACAGCTGCAAATAAATCACACACAAATATGCGGCACATTCACCAATACTTGGTCTGTATGTCCACCACAGCCCCCCTCCCTCCAAATAAAAAAATAAAATTGGTCAGTTTGTTGCAATCCACAAAACAAATCTGCAACTCACAACAAGTGAGAGTGTTTATTCAGTAGTTTCCACCACCTTGATATCATTCACATTCATTAGACTAATTAGATTGCGTAGCCAATCAGGAAGAGGCCTCTCCTTACTAAGTGGTTTAAAAAGAGGGAATTAACGACTGACTTTCTGCTAGACGAGAGCTGCTGAACTGAAGGTCCCATCTGATCATCGACTCAGGATACAGCAGCCAAGCCAGGTTAGCTCAAGCGCCTCCCTTCCAATCCCCTTCCGCTAGGAAATCGCCTTTTGGCACGATTAGTGCCACACCGGGATTCTCTGCAACAGCTCACAAAGGGCCGGCAAAATTTCTTTCCTTGAGGATCTTGAGTGTGAGGAGGCAGAAAGAATGGGCGCTGGAGCGAGTGCCGAGGACAAAAAATCAAAGGAGTTGGAAAAGCAACTCCAAGAGGATGCCGACAAGGATTCGAAAACGGTCAAGCTTCTGCTGCTTGGTAAGTGAACGCCAGGAGGCTCATCGGGGTCTCTCGTACAGGCGGAGAAGCGTGATTGCTTTTCACATCTCATCATTTTGAATGGCATCTTCTGACAAAAGGAAACTTCAGGGAAACTCGCCAGCAAGTCAAAAATATCTTTTCTTTGATTGGTTATCCGACAAAAGTCTGATAGATTCTGTAAGCATTGAGAAAACATTCAGTGAAGTTAGAGGCGATGCTGGCGTGCAAAAACTCATAACAGTGTAGTGAGGAGATTCTGATTCAAGTTGGCTTGATAGACATGGAAAGAGTGAAAAAGTGCCCGTCCCAACTGTTCACTACTTCGTAACACAGTTTTTCTGAGGGATTTGTAGGCCTTTTTTGGCATAAAACCTCGCATGAATTTATTGGAAAGATGGCACACCAGAGAGTGGACGAGCGGGATTAGACAGCAGTGTTTAGATGAGGCTGCGAGTCCAACAAATAAATGAAACTAAAATTGAATAATCTGCCCATGAAGATACATTTGCAGGAGTCCAATTTCATGTAAATATTTTGATGAGGGTATCAGAGAAGCACATAAAGTGCGATAGGAGTGCACAAATTAGTTGCAAAGACGTTGGGGTTCGTATGTAAGGACGTTAGCGCTTAAAAGATCACAGCCTTTGGTCTAAATGAATCACAGCACATCAGCGATACGCCAATCCAATTAACTAACGGGTTTAGAGCAGATCCACTTGCGGAGTCCTCTGCTGATCCCTCCGATGACACACAAAAATGAACATTTGTTGGACTTTCACCCACTTCACAACAGACACACTCGTCCATCCAAGCAGTGCGCCTTCAAACGGCATACTGTACAGTACAACAAATTCAAACAATCGCTTGCAGGGATATAGTCAAGTTTCTTTAGCACAGGAGTTAAACTCAAAGTCTCAGCTTCATTCTTTTAGGAATTAAATCACAACTAAAATTAACATTTTTCTTCTCTTATATTGTTAATTAATTGTGTACATATGACGAGGTAACATTTATAAGGTTTTCAAAGTCAAACTGGCTATCCGAGGGAAATCAGAACCACCAATGTGGCTTGATCAAAATGAGTTTGACATTCCTATATTAGTAGAAGCCAAGAGAATATGGCGTGCGTTTTGTTATTTTATCAAATGTTGAGACGTGCGTCCTTGTAGAACTCAGCAGGCAGTAAAGGAAGCTACATTTCTCGTCACTTTTGCCAAGAGTGCTCGTTAAAGTTGCTTGAAAACACATTCTTCTGCCGTTTATGGGCCGAACCGTGTCCACGCTGAAGCGAAAGTGCATCTGCTCAACGTTATCCTCTCGTTGCAGGTGCTGGTGAGTCTGGCAAAAGCACCATTGTCAAGCAAATGAAGTAAGTAAACATGCACTAAATTGCGCTGGTGGGTTCATCCACAAAGTGTCGGGAGTAAATAGTGACAGCGTACTTTTAACGTTTTTGGAATCTGGTCACTTGGCCGAATGTCCCACTTCTCTGCACAAGAGGTCAAACATCCGCTTACCCTCATTTGTTGACACTTGTTTGGAGTCAGGCAGGCTCTGTTGTTTAGAATTAATGTCAACGCGACTTTGTCTTTTCTTTTTACATTGGCTGTGACTGGTGTTCTTCTGTTATGGACGAAATGTGACGTTAAAGGCGTTTTAACTGCTTCTGCTGCACTTTGTGTACAGGATTTTGCATCAAGGTGGTTACACAAAAGAGGAACAATTGGAATTCCGAGCCATCATCTACGGCAACATCCTGCAGTCTGCTCTGGCTATCATCAGAGGAATGGAGATGCTGGCGATTGATTTTGGCGCTCCCTCTGCACAGGTCTCAGATGACACGCGGGCTTTAAGTTACAGGACACAATCCAATCCAGGAGGCTTGTCGCACACTTATTTGTATTTAGAAGCAACTTCCCCATATACCAAATTGAAAAATGAAGCTATGAAAAAAAAATATGGTGAGGGGCTGACTTTTGATGATTCTCAGTTGTCAAACAAATAGATAAGAAACATCAAACTCCATATAAAATGTGCACGATCGCCACACCTGTAAATGCAACTCACTCCGATGATTGATGTTGAGCCATATTTTACTGCATAAAGCGATGGCGGTCATCACGCTTTTTCTCCATTTTCCTCTGTAACTTTTCTCTTCCCAAATATTGAGGTCAATCTTTACCACTTTGATTTTCGAGCTCCCCCAATAGTACTTCTGGGAATTCATGTGTTTTGGTTCTGACAGAATTTTCCTTATCTAACAAATGCAGGAGAATGCACAGAAGCTGCAGAACTTGTCCGACTCCATCGAGGAAGGCACGATGCCTCCTGAACTGGCTGACGTCATCCAGAAACTGTGGAAGGACTCCGGTGTCCAGGCCGGCTTCGAAAGAGCCGCTGAGTACCAACTCAACGACTCGGCCGGCTAGTGAGTCCGCGTCTTCAGCTCTTGAAAACCAAACAGGCAGCAAGCGCTCCGATAGCACGACAGTGAGCTGTTTGTGTTTATCCTTCAGCTACCTCAACGAAATGGACAGAATCTGTAAACCAGACTACCTCCCCACCGAGCAAGACGTGCTGCGATCTCGAGTCAAGACAACTGGTATCATCGAAGAACAGTTCTCCTGCAAAGAGCTGCACTTCCGGTGAGCGGCGGAAGGAAAAACGCCATCCCGCTTTTCAGAATGGAGACGCTAACAGCCTCTCTGTTGCGCAGGATGTTTGATGTGGGGGGCCAGAGGTCCGAGAGAAAGAAGTGGATCCACTGTTTCGAGGGCGTGACCTGCATCATTTTTTGTGGCGCCCTCAGCGCATACGACATGGTGCTGGTAGAGGACGACGAAGTGGTGAGTTGGCACACAAGTTGTGAAGAAAGAGCCTAAATCAAAGCAGTGACTCACGCCCGTTCACTTTGATCTTTCAGAACCGAATGCACGAGTCACTCCATCTATTCAACAGTATCTGCAACCACAGGTTCTTTGCACTGACCTCCATCGTTCTGTTCTTGAACAAGAAGGATCTTTTTGAGGAGAAGATCAAGAAGGTCCACCTAAGCATCTGCTTCCCAGACTATGATGGTAAACCGAAATATTAACCAAAATAATCCAAATGTATGAGTCAAGAGCACGTATAACGCTGTTGATGTTTTTACACAGCTGCGGTTAAAAATATATAAATATTTTTTTTGAAAGGCTTCTAAAGACATAGTTCACAGCCAAAGAATGAGTTACCATGCTACCGTGCAGAAGTCTGTAAAAACACTGAAATAGTACACACAATTTTTTCACAATTTTACATTGGAAAAATCTCACAGTTAACCACCAAACAAAAATGTCCCAAAGGTTCCGGCGCTATAATACCTACGGAACTAGAGTCAATTTACTCCCTAATTGACTTGCTCACTGTGGAATATAGGCTTAGTTCTACGAGCACAAATCTTCTGTATGAATAGTACCAAGAGAAGAAAAATAGGTGTTCCAGTTCAGACATCCAGTAAAAGAAGATTTAATATTTCTGTCATTATACATTCCTGCCCTAGATAAGTGAAGAAACTTGAATTATTTAATTAAATGGACAATTTTGGCACCAATTAAGTCAAATTGGATATTTTGACGTGGCACACCTGATAATCTATCAGGGGTTGACTCACTTAGTTAGCCCAAATGCTACTGCAAGCACAACAAATGAGTATCGCTAAGCTAGCACACTTGGGGGTGCCATTCTCCTTTTTGCAAAACCTAAACCATGTTCCATAACCATTTGTGACGCTGTTTTGACAAACTTAAAAGTTCCTACCACCTTTGTGTCTGAGTCCATCCAAGAATCTTTAATGACTGAAACTTCATGCATCGTAGGCTCCAATACGTACGAAGACGCCAGCAACTACATCAAGGCGCAGTTTGAGGAGCTGAACATGAAGAAGGGCGTGAAAGAAATCTACTCCCACTTGACCTGTGCCACAGACACAAAGAACGTTGAGATTGTGTTCAACGCCGTCACAGACATCATCATCAAGGAGAACCTTAAGGACTGCGGTCTCTTCTAAGCAGCCCCAAAGTCGTAGGTAGGTGAGAAGCCGGACATGGCACGGCTCACACAATTCAGTCTGAATCTTGTCTCAGAAAGCCCGGGTCATTAAGAACTGCAGAAGAGGAAGATTATCTGAAATGAAGTTACGCCATCTGATTTTGACATCAGAATCAGTTTGCTAGTAAATGCTTACCAGATTTTTTGGGCTCATAAAGCCGAATGGGAAAGAGATTGAAGGAACTGTTAGTAATGGGACAACAACGAAAAATGTTGACTCAGCATTCAGTTCAAAAAGGAGAAGGAGACAGAGCATTAACACAATAAATCAGTCACGCTCGGCAAAGTCTGTAAAAATTTCAATTCTGGCCCCGACCCCCGGGGGAAAAAAAAAAAATAACTCTAGTGTCTAATTTTGATCAAGCTATTTGGGTAAAGAGCACCAAGAAAAGTTCACAGTTAATTGCTCTTCTTTTAATGTTGGAACAATTTTGTTCGAGCATCCGCTGTTTTTGTGTACACCAAAGGTGAGCCAAACTCTGCTTTCCACCAATAAAATAATTATTTGCTCTCCTGTGAGTGAAGACATTTGATCCAGTTTTGACAAAACTGCTCATTTGGGGATCGGTGGGGGAGCTCCATTTTCAAAAACAAAACAAATCAGTGCTGTTTTTTTTTGTTCTTCTTAACTATTTCCCTCTCCAGTATAAGCAGTCACCATTGTTCACGTACTTGCAGTTTTGCGTTTCGATTGTGGATCATCAAAAACGAAGCAAAACCCCTAGCAGTGGCCTCGATCGATCGGATGCCAATCGGCCCTCCATCCACAGTTGTATCGGACATAACCTTGTCAGGATCACTAATCACTAAAATTCAAGCTTGTATTTTCGAGCAAATCTCTACTCTGCAACTTTGAACCGCATTTGTGCTTTGACTTGTCTTTGCAGAACTTCACTCTGTCCCTCACATACCGGCATTTACTGAGATGTGTACCAACGGAGCAGCGAGGATCCTCTCTATTCATTGTGTTCATGCCAAGTGACTTGTGTCCTATCTCACATTCTTCCTGCCACACAGCGCATGTCCAACTGGGTCGAGACTCCCCACTTAAAGGACATTCACCTTTTTACTGGTTCTTCAGTTGCAAAAAACAAACTGGAATTTGAAGAAGCCCCCCTTTTTTTTTCCTTTGCCCATTTCCCGTGAGCTCGATTAAGAATAAGGTATTCGGAATGAAAAAGACAATGATACCCGATTTTAAAGAGTAATGTTTTCGTGTAGCATCATGGCATCCTTGTTTTTGTTTTTGAGTACCGTAGTCTCTGTGGTCTTGAGATAACTGTAAAATGTTGCCGCGCAAAGATCTGAAATTATTCGCCGTGCTTGCAGATGTCCGGATTACAAACCATATTGTATCTCATTGAAAATAGTGCTGATGTTTTCCATACACCTGACATTATAAGGAGAAAAATACGTTTCTTTTCTGATGGGCGAACATGTTAGACAAATGTTGTACATAACAGTAGTAAATTCCTTAATTGTTTTGAACGATAATAAAATGCGTATGTTACATATACTGTATATATACACACAGTGTATATGAGAGAGAAAAAGAAAGCGGGAAACAATAGAGAAGGGTGATGCTTTATTATTAAAAGGAAATGAAAATTGACAGGTTGTCCTTTCTTATGAAATGTAGAGGCATGAATTAAAGCTGCATCAGGCATCTCTCTTGCCCTGTGTTTCTTGTTTTTACTCAATCAAAGCGTCAAGGGGCTGCAATCTACTGGAATTAAGATTGTTGACAGGCTTGGAGTGATTTGGCTTGAAAAAGTGTCAGAGAAAAAAATTGTCATGAGATGGGACAGGGAACATGGCTGGTTTAAGCAGAGGGACAAGACTAGAGGGACTCGTTTACAGCACAGTAAAGGGGAGGAACCATTTATTACATAAATCAAGGAAACGGTTCAATGAAAAAAAGAATAACGCAAAATTTTTGTATTAGTCATTTCAGGTGTGTTTATTAACTTTCCTTCTACCCGTCAATCCCAAATGCATCTTACACACGAGGCTAAGAGCAGGCTGTCTAACACAAATTGCTTTGCGATTGTATTGGACATACTGGGGGGAAAAAATACAATAAATCAGCCACATCCCTAAAGAAGAAAAGAATAATAAGAGAAAAGATACCTCATTGATGCAACACCAAAGTTAGCCTCGGGTGAACAAAAACGTCACATCCATGTCAGAATTTACACTACAGATATAGTGACACACAGTATGGAGAAGAATCCTTAAGTTTCATCAGTTCCCAAGCCTCGAAATATGCGTATGTGGTCCAACACGGTAGCTAAAGATGCACATCGAAGGCACCAAATTCCTGTTTCTCTCTTTCAATGCAACAGTGAAAGGACATTTTGTTGTCTTGTAAAATAGCAAAATTTACATGTATTAGTTTGTATTGCCTGCTGTCTTCATCGTAGACAGGCGACCGACCTTGTTCATCCTGCATGAAGCATCATGATGCATCAGGTCATCACGCTTCAAACGTATCATTTTCCATTTACATTGCAACCTTCAGTGCTTTGTTTGCAAGTGGCCGTTCTAAATCTTCAAGGTGGACAACAGCCATCTGATGGGAGGTTTTGATTTAAAACAAAACAAAGGAGGCCAGCTTTTTTTCCTCTCGTCTAATGTTGTTAAAATGAGCCACTATAAATGCGGAGCAAAGACATGCAAATTCTAATTGGGAAAAATGACTGAGAGGACTTCTTTGAATGGGACATGAGGGAAAGAGTAAAGGCCTCCTTAGCTTGGGGTGATGGCTGTGAAACAAAAATGCACTTCTTTAATCAGCTGGGGTGAAAATGGCTTCACCATTACGCCTCCTAAGTGAAAAATATCAGCCAAGAAATTGCATAATCTCCCTTAATGAATTTGAGTGCTGTGATGTAGTTCAGTATAATAAAAAGTCAGATTGTGCTGCTGTGGAATTTATTAGACTTAATGCTAAGTAAAGCCAGGACCTATATGTGAAACTCTGTCCTCTACGCAAGTTATGACATTCAAACATTCCAAAGCAATACTGTGAGCCACTTTCAAAATAAGAGCCTGTCCTGGATGCAAAGACCCACAAGAACTCACAGTGATTGGTGAGAGCATCAATCTCTTCGTCCCAGCGAAAGCTCGGCCAAGACTAAAAGGTATCACGAAGCAAGTCCCCACAACGGTGGATGCAACAGTTGCTGCAGACAGCACCGCTTTAGTCCTTTTGTAAAACACTTTGTACTGCACCTTATGCAGATGACACATAGCAGCCAAGTTGACCAGAGTCCCCTTGAGACGCCTGCAACAAATACGAAAATAAGTTTGACATTTTTTTTTTTTGGTCTATTTTGTAATTGTTCAAATATATTGTCTTAGCACAGATGCAGTAATTATGCTTCGAAGTTGTGACATTTTTGTTCATCTCACTCTCGACAAATACCTCTTATAAAAATAAAAATAAAAATAATAAATGAATAAATAAAAATAAAAATAAAAATAAAAATAAAAATAAAAATAAAAATAAAAATAAAAATAAAAATAAAAATAAAAATAAAAATAAAAATAAAAATAAAAATAAAAATTAAAATAAAAATAAAAATAAAAATAAAAATAAAAATAAAAATAATGCATCAGAGAAAAATCCCAAACTATTATTAACCTCTAGGTTGTAATGGTGAGTTCCAGAAAGATAAGAAGTTGAAAAAAAGGTTTGACCTGAAAATATTCGAGTCGAAAGTAAACATAAAACTTTGGCAAATGACTTTCAGAAGCCTCTTGTTTGGCATCAACATATATTTAAATTCTCAGTTGCTGCTTTTTGTCTGGACTTGATTCACTTTGTTTTCAGTTTTGGAAGCCAGTTTCTTTGCCTCCTGCATTAGATTTTGAATATTACATTTATTTACAGTCCTGTCTGCTTGACGTCGCATTTTTCCAGTGTGCGTCATCTGCAACATTCTATCATCAGACTGTGATCGTATTTGTCAGACATCCTGTGATCTGAGACTGTTGCAAAGCTGGAAGTCACTCTACAGTAAATGACAAGATTGCCATGCACGCCAGAGGTTGCATGTTCAAAAGAGTAAGATGTAATTTAAAAAATAAAAACCTAATCCTAAAAATCCAACCCCTTGTTCTCTATAAATTGATTTATATCATAGTAAGTTATTCATATAATGTACCCCATTGTTTGCCGTAGTGGTATGGAAAACAGATTATTATTTACACCTTTATTCAGAAAAAGACAGCTATTCACCTGTATTAGTTTTACCTGACCTAATAAAGATCACAATACGCTAAATAAAAAAAAAAACCTGAATGAGCTCATGATCACAGAGTTACTCTTTGATAGCAAGCAGCAATGTTAGCTGTGAATTTAGTGGCGCTCTGACCTTTTGTGGCTTTAGTAGAGCCCGATATCCGCCAGGTTGTTTTTGATGATAACATCGGTGACTGCGTCAAACACAAACTGCACATTCTTGGTATCCGTGGCACAAGTGAAGTGGGTGTAGATCTCCTTGCTGCCCTTTTGTTTATTTAAGTCTTCAAACTGGCCCTGGATGTACATCGCTGCCTCCTCGTACGAGTTCTCACCTTGGCATGCACACACAAAAAGTCATCAAAAGAGGAAAAGCAAGCAGCAGTGTGGTATCAACAAGCTCCTTGGGTGGAGTCTCATCAGCTCAACAGGAAATGCTGGTTGGACGCTTACAGGATCTTACGACTTGCTGTACTCAGTACATTTTAAGGACATGATCTGAAGGAAGCTTCATTGAGAACCACAATTGCCAGCTCTGTATGCATGCATCTGCACATTTTAAATGGATTTGACTTGTTGAATATGAATACAGCGGCTGGTAACAGCACAGTCTCAATCAAATGTGGATTCGAATGAGCTGAATGTACAGTTTCTGACCTCGCATATATTTAGTTCAAATTGGATTAGATCTGGTCAGTGACATTAAAATTTAAATTTGGATTGTGGAATCTCATTTGATTCATCCTACCTTTGTATTCCGGGTAGCAGATTGTGAGCGGACTTCTGACGATTTTCTCCTCAAACAGGTCCTTCTTGTTGAGGAAGAGAATGATGGAGGTGCTTGTGAACCACTTGTTGTTGCAGATGGAGTCAAACAGCTTCATGCTCTCGTGCATGCGGTTCTGAGAACAAGAATAGCCTCTTACATGTCAACGCACGCTTACATCCAAGACGGGGAAGGAAGACTAACAAACCATTTCCTCATCCTCAGCCAAGACCAGATCGTAGTCATTGAGAGCGACACAGAAAATGATGGCTGTGACTTCCTCAAAACAATGAATCCACTTCTTTCTTTCTGAGCGCTGACCTCCCACATCAAACATCCTGGACGCACAGAAACAAAGGCCGCATTAACATAATTTCAGTTTCAATACCATCAAAACCATACTCGTATGTGAGAAAGAGCGTTTCATTTAAAATCATCTCTCGCACTATGGGATCCCCTTCGGAAAAAATCAAAGTGAGAGGCTAACTTGCGGGTCCAGTATGTCTGCTTGAGTCATTGTAATATCCACCAGTTTGTTCAAGATAAAATGCCACCGAATACATTTAAATTAATTACGCACTAGCCTAAAATGTGCTTTGACCCGAACAAAAATTGTATTAGTCAGAAACACAAGAATATTTAATATGATGAGGGAAAGGAAACAAGAAATAATATTTGGTGCACAAGCAATCATGCGATAAGGGCTCCATATTCAATCTCTCTGCACTTTTCATTTAATTAAGTCTAAATGCTTTTCTTTCAATCCTAAAATGCTCCCTTTGAGCTCGTGCGAGTCTCCCGTTGCTCGTACTCGTCTATGAAGCGCATGTAAACCATTTATCATCCATCATCGCAGTGGTCCACAACCACCACACAGAAAATCTGAAAAAATATATTTCTCGAGGTGAGATTCAAACGCAGAACCTCTCAACTGTGAGGCACATAACAATTTTTTTAATGGCCAAAATAATGTGTCTATTAGTGTGCCTCTTAGGTGCGAGTGTAATTTCTACTTACTTAAAGTAGAGATCTTTGAAGGTGAAGTGAGTTTCCACAATGCCTGTGGTCTTGACACGTGTCCGCAGAACGTCCTGTTGGGTCGGGATGTAGTTGGGCTGACAAAGCCTTTCAAAGTCGTTCAGGTAGCTGCGGTACAAGAAATACGGGACAAGTGCGCTCAGGTGATACAATCACGCTGTATATCCAAATGAAATCTGTCAACACATCCTAAATTTGTATACAGTGGACCCGAGCTATTTGCGGGAGATAGGGACAGGACCAGCCCGTGAATAGCAAAAATCTAAAAAAATAAATAAATAATAATAATTTTCGCCCATTCAATTGCATTATGTAAAAAAACATTTTCACCCCAAAAGAAATCTTAAATGAAAGAGAATATTCTGCCAACAAGCATTTTTTTCATACAAAATAAATGAATAAAGCAAGGGGGTCGTCCTCTGCCCCAAAAATATAGAAAGGCAATTTCAAAAATATATGCACGGTAGGTGTATTGGCAGGTATGCGGGGATGCGTCATTATTTACTTTATAGACACATGATTTGTTAAATAAGAAACTAAATGTTCACGGACTAAAGACGTCAGGCAAAAGTATGAACATTCTCAAGACTGCTTATGTTCATCTTTATTATAAAAGTATGTTTTCGTACACATTGTGTCACTTATTTAGTGGTAGCAAAGTTTGTTAAATCACAGCACACAACTAGTAGTAATAGTTATGCTCATACGAACTGCCGAGCCAATCTGGCTTGTCCCCTCTCAATGACGTCATCCCCTACTCGACTGACCCCACCCTCACATGCACAAATAATAAACAGATTATTACCGTTCGATAGGTTCAGGCTGGTCCACTAATATTAGACGTAATGACCTGTTAGTCCGTGATGGAGATTTAGTTGTACACGGAAGGCCTCCGCAGACTCGTGGTGCTAAATATGGTCTCATATTTGGGTGGCTGATAAACACTGGCTCATTATGAGTTGAGTGAGAACAGACTGACTGCACTGGTCCCTCTTGTCTCCTTATGTAGAAAAGAAATGCACAGAAAGCCTCAACAGATTGGCTGTTTTCAAAACAAAATGCATGTCCTTCGCTTTGAGGTCAGGTCTTCGTAGTGAGTGGGACACAAAACTCACAGAAACACAACTGACTGTGTTTTTAACTCCCTTGGGCACTTTCGTCAGCAGCTTTGTATACTCGACTACAGCTCGACTTCTGAATCGCTGCGAAGCGCTGGTACCTTCGGCAGAATCCATTACACTCACAGTAAATAAAAACCTTTATTAACTGTTGAGGTTTTGTTTAAGTAACATTATAACGTTCTTAACTGTTCAACAGTTTAACATGCGAAACCTGCTATAGCTGCTCCTTGTCATGCTGCGTTTGTCTCTCAGTCAAGACGTATCACTTCAGACACCAATTAGGGTACTACTTCCCTTCTTAGGGAGGGCTTTGGCGGCATCTTGCGTCATTTTCAGGAGTTTTAAGAAAGAGGGCTATTGGTGAATCGTGAGCCAACAAATATGTGGGGGATGATTGGCTGTGCCCTGTCAGTTGGGTGGGCTCCAGCTCAATAGTGACCCGAAAGAGGACAAGCCTTGTCGTTTAAGGGATGACATCAGAACAATCTGATTGGGCACTGAAGAAAGCAACGAGATAATAGCATGTTATTGTTTTTTTCTTTTTTTTTAAATTAATTTTCTTGTGGAAAAATATACTGGAATCAACCAGTGTTTGGACTGAAAAGTGAAATGCTTAAACCTTGCCGTATTTGCACAATAAATTGCACATGATCGCAAAACGGCTGGAGGTGCTGCTTCTCTCTTCTTGCTGAGGAATGCAATCAAGTGAGGAACGAGCGCACACCGCCACCTTTTAAAAACAAGACACGTCTTGCCTCCTTTGGGTTCAAGTGGAAACACAGCACCAATGAAGAAGAAACGCTACTCTTATTAAAAGCTGACAAGATGGAAAGTAGCAATAAAGCTCCAGAAAGACTGATAAGAATATTATTCGAAACCGTTGAGATTTCCTATAGAATAAAATAAAGGTTGAGAAGAGGCAACACAGCAACATGAAGCAGTTGCTGCTTCATTCCTGCTTTCCACAGAGCAAGAGATGTGAGCACAGTTCAGTGGAAAAGAATAAAACTGAAAGATGGAGCTCACTATGCGGCAGAGTCGTTGAGCTGATACTCTCGCGATCGGTCGAAGCAGGCCCGGACGCCACTGTCGGCCCACAGCCGCTGGATCACGCCGCTGAGCTCCGCCGACATGGCGCCTTCCTCGGCCGAGCTGGCGAGCGCAAACAGCTGTCGGGCATCGTCCTGGAAACACACGCATTCCTTTATGTCATACGCAGCTCATGACATGTCGGTTTGAAGTGTTGTTGGCTCACCGCCCGGGACTCGTCGCCAAAGTCGATCTTTAAGCGCCCCATTGCCCGGATGATGGCCATGATGGACTGGATCGTGTTGCTGTAGACCACAACTTTGTACTGACTGCACTCCTCCTCTGAGTAGCCATCTTCATGAATGATTCTAGCAATCCAAAAACAAAACAAGCTTTCAGGTTGTATAAATATTTAAAACTGCGAAGAATGGCTCCCGCTCAAGTGGGACATGCGAGTGATCAGCAACATTTCATGAAAGCCGTCATTAGAGCTGGAATTTGAGCTCCTGTGAGCATGCAGCATGTCTAATGTGGGAACTGGGGGAGCCTATTCATGTCATGCCAGGCTATGACTGGCCTCGGTGGCCTTTGTTTCACATGTTGTGCAAAATGGGGGGCTTTTTGCTCTGCCCGGGTGCATCGAAATGAGTCTCGTTTGTTATCACAGACAACAGGGCTCAAAACAAAACCGACCTTGTGTGTTTCATGCTTACTTCATCTGCTTGACGAGTGTGCTTTTCCCCGATTCGCCAGCACCTGGAAATGACAAAAACAGTAATTGTTAAAAAAACGTATTCCGTATCACACATCGTGCAATGTGCACGTTTCAATAAAGATCATTCGAACTTCCTTAAAAAATGTAACTCCATTTGAATAGAGCCTGAAGATTTCTGTTGTTTCAGCACTTTTGCGATGCACTATAAAAGTCGGTAATTTGGATATCTGACGCATTGCTTAATAGGTTTTCTGTTACCAAAGCCATCCCATCATAATGTAACGATACAGAGAAACCACTGCAGAATACACCTAGCGGCTATCATTGTAGAAACGAGTCTCCACTGCAGGAAGAGAGAGAAGAATTGTGACGGTTTACGCAAATGATTTGGACATTAAGGGTGTCGCAATAATGGGTGGGAGACTCACTTCCCATGACAAACTTTTACAGAATTTCAACATTAAGCCGCACAGGATGCATCTGGCTGACCGAGCGTTTTGCTTCCACTGGAGGAATAAACGAGATATCTGACCAGAAAAAAAAAAAAACAGAAAACAAATCAGTTTGAGCTCAGTGTAAACACTTCTGCACTAATTAATCAGTGTGATAAAATAATCAGCTAGGCAAAATAAGCATGTTTATCATATTCATCGTTACTCTAATATTGGTGACTAATGGCTAGCAAGTTTGTCTCACAGATTTTAGACTCATGGTTCATGCGTGGAATTTGGCTGTTTGTCTATATGTGCCGTGAATGGCTGGGGACCCGTCCGGCGAGTACACGCCACTCCCCAAGGTCAGCTGGCATGGGTTCCATCGCACCTGCAACCCTAATAGGGACAAGCACGAAAATGGAAGCATAGATATTTGTGGGGTCTTTACAAATAAATAGTTCAAATTCATTCATGATATGTACTGACACCGACATCGTACACCACCAGGACAAAAGTCAGCAGTGTGATCCACTACAATATCCGTGGACACGCCATACCATGACCTTGAATTACAATTCACAACTGTAGGGCCAACGTTAGGAGAGAGCGGAGCAGTGGCCATATAAATATTTAATGCAGTGCTTTGCGACGCATGCATATAAATAAACTGTTTCCCAATCAATATAGTGCTGTTTTTGGAGCAATTATCTTTACATGTGTCTGGATGACGTCATGTTGCTTTCAGCTGCCTGTTCAGGAGCTTGAAATTAGATCCTATGTTTGGCTTTCAAACAGATTAGCGCGTGTGATGGGCATATGCCAATATTACCGCGGGCCTATGGGGAGAGTTCCGATTGAGCCCTATGAATGTGAGTCTGTCTGGCAACAGGAGAAAAAAAAAAATCTAAGCTTTTTAAGTGATCTACGCTGCTATGTCTACTGGAGCAGTGGCACTCAAGCACCAGGCTTCTATACCAAATGACAGACATGAAGACGATGAGGGACGAGGAGAAAAGATGGCGAAGCAATGCTAAAGGATAAGATAATCTAAGAATGTTAGCACATGTATCACCTTAATTGAGTTTTTTTTTAAGAACAGACTCACACACACACATAAAATAAAAACATATGGGACAATTTCAATGCGGTCTGTCGGACCCAAAAGTATACAAGACAGTTTTTATTTTCTTTTTTTTAACTTTAGTTGGCTGGGTGTGTTTGTTTCGCCTGCGTGCGACGTTGTAGCAGTTAGTTCTTGACATTGATTGGTTGTCGCCGACGACTGAGACAGACTATGCCAGCCTAACTAAATGGCGAAATGACGATTGATGGACTTACGTGCCTACCACTACAAAAAGCAGGACAATTAATAAGCGCCTAAGCGAGGGAGAGAAATTCATCCAAATTAAATTGAACTCGAACCCGCAATTAATTAACAGTCGTTGTGGTTTATGTCAGTGAGGTTGAATGTTCTAATGTTAAAAGTACATTAATATAGTATTAAATATTTCTATCTTATCAGTAATGTTATTTGTTTGTTTTCACAACAGAATTCTGAGTTTTGCCTTTTGAAGCAGAGCTTTTTTCTTAATCAATTTGGCTTTACTTCTAGACAAGAAACTAAAGTTGCTGCTATATGCAATGTGAATTTAAGAAATAAGAACTAAGAAGAGTAGACCAATTTTTCATTCATTATGTTGTCATATTTTTATTGTTGACCAAAACAGTTCTGGTCCCTAGAATTGGCAAAAAAATAAATGAAAAAATTTGCTCCACAATATAAGAAAGGTGCTCCTCAGATGAAGTAATTTATTCGCAAAATTGCTACTCAAAGAATTGTTTTTTCTTAGTAGCATTGTATTCATTTGTGTAGTCGAATCACTTGTCTTGGTCGAATTGCTTGTCTTGGCCAGGTGATAGAACACCCAAATAATTTTCTTTGTGTCATTGTCTCCCCTCAGCCCATTGAAGCGAAATATGCGCAGCGCTCCAACAAATTAGAACAGTAAATTCTGCGTAATGATGAGCTGTATTTTCAAGATTTACAGTACTTCATACCATCAAAGTAGCTGCCGGGTGCCACAAAGACCTTCGTGTCATGTTCACCGGCAGGGGTTAACCCCCCAAACCTTGATTAGGCAAAGTGCATTGAACTCTATCTTCAGTTCCGTCCCACTCGCTGCATTTTTGGGTGATTATCAACCACGGCCTCCTGGCAGAGCAACTTTGCACAGGCTTTCACAGTCGCCCAAACAGATGCAGGAATTTCCACCAAGGCTCATTTAACAAGAATTTTGGACATATTTTGGGGGGGCAGGGTGAAATTGCTGTTTGTGGTCTAACGAGAAAATTTTCATTGGTGGGATGTGTTATCATTCCAGCTTTGTGGTTTGGAGCCTCAATCTCCAGTACCCCTCTTTGTTTCCCCTGTAACTCTCTTTTTCCTGCACCATCTAGGAGAAAGAAAACTCACTCATCAACATTGTGTTGACAAGCTTACAGTGAAAATTTCCCTACCATGAGCTCTCGACTTTGCTGCACCAGTGCACAAACCTAAGCCAACGTAACAGTTAAGCAGTGGGGAATTCATCTGTTTATCTTCATGTGGAAGCAATTTGAGGTTTGATTTTTCTCATTATGCTAAACTCGAGGAGCTGGTTTTTGAGGGATGTCCTAACAACAGCCCTGCTCAAGTCAAGGCTATGAACGGAGCTTAATCTGAAGGAAATAAATTTACAGGAATGGTTGTGCTCTACCGTTATCTTTACGATCAGGCCTCAAGAAAATGCAAACACACAAGATAAAAAAAAAACGGAATGAAAACAACATTTGTTTAGTCAAAATACTTCCTTTTGGAAGCAATGACGCACGGAAACGAAAGGGAAATAATCCTGCAAAGGACCAATTCTACAGAACATGGATAGGATTTTGCTTATCCAGCTATGAAAATTGATATGAGAGTATAATATATTTTTTTTAAGATATCATATCGTTTTAAAATGTGCATAAATTACGAAAAAAGCTCTACTAACAGGTAGGGCATATATATGAAAAAAAAAGATAAATAATTTCAAACCTATTTTCACTATTTAATGTCAACTACATCCAATTGTCTGTTGCTGACGCACCACCGCTAAAAGTTGATTACATCATAGAACAACGAAATGGGCAAAGGAGCAAAATATTTGCTACAAACACGCCAGCTCATACAAAACCACGCTGATCACGCAAACGACACATTTGATCGAACCGTATCATTAGCTCTGTAAAGTCAGCCGCACATCGAGCAACACGGCCCAGTGCCACAGATTGCGTCCCACAGCGGGCAGAGTCCTGCAACTAATTGAGTTTTGATAAGAAACTCGAATTACAACTAACAGTGCGGACAATTAAAATTCCAGATTATTCACAACCTAAAACACATGCAGAGTACCCGCTGCCACCAAGTCGTGCAATACAGTAAATTCCTGTTTGCATATATTGTGATATATTTTTAAAAATCTATTCAACTACATGACGTACAATATCATCGATACATATGGCCACAAAGCCTTTCTGCTCCCAAATTGGATGCAAGAGTGCAGTCAATGAATGAGGCTATCAGTGGCAGCAGGCTCTCAAATATCCAGCCTCTCCTTTCTTCTCGCCCTTCCCTTGCTCGTATTCTCTGCCGACGGAGAAATATAGCCACATTGGGCTGGGCACTTCTTCCTTGAAAATCCCACTCTGTTGTTTGTGGTTCACTAAAATAATACAGAACATATGGCGCTACAAAACGAGGGTCAGTCACAGACTGTGATTAATTTGTAGTAATTATAGCTCGGCCACATCGTTCGGTACGCAGCTGGATTTCGTGGTATCGTTGACATTTGAGATCGGTCCACCGTGGCCGTGACATCTGCAAATTTTATTATTGTATGTGTGGATGGAGAAATGCAACGTAGCCAGCAGACAGCCTTCCAGTGTTCGGACAGATGGACTGCAGGATAGATGTGGGCCCAGTTTGATTCCTCGAAGCTGCTCTGATAGGAAGTCCTTGAGCCATGTGCACACTGTGACATTGAGGTCCAGATTGTGAAGATTGGTGATTGGCCGACAGGGGATGGTAGTGTTAAAAGTTGACCGTTGTCACCACCACCATAGAAAATCTTCTTATGGAAGAAGAGTTTTCATTTGACCGCCAAGAGATCCAGTCCGGTAAGCAGAGTTTGCCTATAACATTGGATTTTGTTTTTCTACGCGCAAAGTCTGCCTGTAACGGCTTTTTCCTGAGTCTGCTCCTCTATTGCCTCAGCGGTATGCTACCTCTACCACCGTGGCTGAAATCCCAGGATTTAATCAACTTTTAGTACTAATCACCACAGAGCTCTCCAGTGGTGGACAGGGTTGACAAGACCAACTATTGTATTTCCAAGGTACTTGGCGTTCACCAACTGGCTATGTGGTCTCTTATGATCCTATTTCAGCTAAGTAGCTAGTAGCCCCTTTTCTGTTTGAGTTTTTGCAATCGTCCGGAACGTGAAATTATTATTTTTTTGGCTTATAGTCTGTTTGGCTGATTGTCTGATGTCTACCAACCTTAACGATCACGTATGTCAAGCTAAAGCTGCTTGCATGTATGACAAACCTACCTTTCTACAAGGTACCAACATTTCTTGCATACATACAAAGTACGGTACATACATGTAGACTCTACCCATGAGGTAATACTTACCTGTCCTTATTTGACGGCCTTAGCTCTGTCTACTTGGTTGTCTGCTCACTGACCAACACAACTACAAACCTGCTTATCTCTGTAGGGCTGTCTTCTTGCTGACCAATTTGCAAACATTACCTGCCTTCGACCAACTCACGTAACTCGGGCAGCCTTTCACGCTGCCTATCGACCTACCTGCTTACCTCAAAACCCTTCTGTCGTATGACTTCCCGACAATCTTTGTGGGCTTCCCAACTTCCTGTGCCTCTCTGGCTGAACACCGACCTAAAGTACATATCCTACTAAATATAAAGTATCTCCTTCTGCCATTCTGCCTACCACCAACCTGCTGAGTATCAGGTGCTGATTGGATTCTTGGATTTAAATCAAAGGCCTGTAGCTGATTTATTAATCTACTGCAGGGAACATGAAACATACTGGTTAAGTCTTATTTTCCAAGTTGAAGCTTTGTTTTAATTTCCCATATTTCTCACTCCGTTGACATTTAATATCCAAATATATAGAGTTGCATTTATAGGTCAAGTCAACAGGTCCTGACAAGAGACGATAAGCAGAACCACCTTCCAACAAACACACATGGCACCAAAAAGAGGTCACTTCTGGTTTATTTGGAAATCTGGTTTCAGAACATTTCTGTTTAGAGAGAAAGCATAGCCAATGCCCTGAGAACAGTGGCATCCAACCAATTCTGCACGTTTGTGCTCCTCGCGGGCAGCGTCAGTGCGTGTGCATGTTCATTTGGACACGCAGTGCATAGTGCACCAAGCCAGGCCATCACACATTTTATGTATTTGATTCAAATGTAGTGACCTACAGGCTCCATTTAAGTCAAAATACAAGACAAGATACAATACTCGCAAGTAAGCACGTGTTGCAATGGTTTTCCTTTGTCACGTTACTCACAATTAAAAAAAAAAATGATTAAGATGTTAAATCGTACGTAAGTGGGTACGCCTCTTAGACATTAAAAAGACATAGAAAATGCAGTCAATTCAATCACAAAAAACTGCTTTTAAAAACAATATGGTTTAGTGAAGCTCAACTAATAATCACTTAGAAATGGATACATTTTTGTGCGCAGGACACAGGTCGCAGTCCTCTCCATGTCGACAGGAAACATTTTCACAAACGCAGGACACAAAAGAACGCAGAAACACTGACCAACTTCATCACAAGGGAGCACTACGCTCCAATTTCATGCACTTGTGTATCGGAAAGCATGGGAAAATCCAGGAGATGTTAGGTGTGATGCATCGGGGTTGTCTATAACCACACATTTTGTTTATATGGTTCACATAATTTGACGAAACCGATTTATACAATTTGCCTTAAAGAAAAGTCTGGTGCAGTGGTACCTTGACTTAAGAGTGCCCTGACTTACATGCTTTTTGAGTCTATTTATTGCTTTGTGTTGCCTTTTTGTGGCCAGCAACAATGTTGGACGCCTTAATAAAGTGAACAAAAATGAAACAATTAAAGTACTGTCATGCCCTCGTATTTGTACAAGATGAGCCACACTCGCTGATGCTCTTTCAGCTTTCACAGTCAAACACACATATAAAGAAAGAACACTCGCAGAGAGCTGCTGTGGGCCACAACTCACGCTCACAGACACTCACTAAGCCACGCCCATTTCAGGCACATAACAAATTGTACGGTACATCTGGTAAGAACACTATTAAACACTTTATTTCTTTGTTGTCTTTTCGTGTGTTTTTATATTAGATAATTCAGTATTATTTTCTTTATCCAACCATTATCTATTAGCATTATTATTAGGGGGGGGGGTGCTAGAACATATTAATGGCATTTTAATGGGAATATTTGGCTTTATATAGCAATATATATTTAGTTACAAACTCGAAAGTCAAGGCGCCACTGGATTTGTCGTTGAGGAAACTTTTGACCCAGAAGTGTCCAGTACGGATTTAACTGCAGCTGGTTGTGGCCTACTTTTAGAACACACATCAACACCAACATCTGTTTTTAATAGACGAGGAAACATCTGCTCCATAGTAAGACACTTTAGTTAAATCTCATTGTAACGCGCAACTTTGCGCACTGGCCCCCAGCCGACTGATTATATGAGGTGGTGCGTTCATAGCCCAAAGTACAAAACGATACTTACCGAGCAAAAGCAGCTTCACTTCTCTCAATAACTTCTCCCGGTCTTCTCGCAGGTTTTTATCGATCATCTTACTCCTCTCCATCGCAGCTTTGTCTTCAGCGCTGATGGTGCAGCCCATGGTGACTTTAAAACTACTTTTCCCTTAGTCGTCGTGTGGTGCTTTTTTCAGCGGCTCATGGGTCGCGGGGAGAGACGCCGAGCTGTGGAGTCCAGAAAGGCGTTGGCGAGCTGTTCCGTCTCACTAAAGCGCTTTCGTCCGATGCTCAACTCCCACCGTGTGTCAGCCACAAGTGTCGTCCAAGAGAGAAGAAGAAAAACGCGTTCTAATAAGGTCTTAATTACAAACAATTTGAAAAACTACCAATTTGAGGAACGTAACATTTTTTTCAACAATTTTGATCACAAACGATAAAATGTTGATCTAACGCTTTTAGAACTAAGAAACGATTCAAATGTCAAAATAGTGTACTTTCGCCTTGAGAGTGACAAGAGGCTGCCGCTGCGCTGTCGCGCCCACATCCAGCTGATGCAGATGCAAACTGAAAGCACAGAACGTGAACGGGCCCTCCCCATAGGCTTGATGGGAAATGTAGGCTAATCGTCCACAGGAACAAGACCCTGTCGCGTCGTTGCCCTTTGCGTGGACTATCACTTGGGGTCATTTGACATCTAAATACAATATAGCGTAACGTAGGCTACACTTGCCAAACTGTCTCTATTGTTTCGAACCGTTTGAAATATCCAGCTACATTGATGGGTCGAGTTTGTATGGTGTGACAGCACCGCCTAGCCGTGTTAAACTAAACTGCAACACATTCAGAATTTAGGAATACCGGCCCGCACAGTTCAATCAAATTTTCAGCTATTTTGATTTCCCTGACGTTTTAAATGACATTTTAAATCTCCTTGACATTTTAAATGAACATCCTTTTGATTCAGCATGTCGGAATAGTGGTCATAGCAGCACAACATCCTCAATTTCAACTCGAGCCCTTTAGAGAGTGCACATTCTCCCTGTTTGTGTGGGGTTCTCCGGGCAATCAGACCATTTCTAGCTTTTCCAAAACATTCCTGAGTTTCACCAAAATGCCAGTGAAAGCTTGTCACAATTTCGACTCGACTTAACGAAATCCAACGAATTAGATAATGGGTGATGGTTCCCACATGGAACATATGCCAAAACGGACAAGAAGCGCAACTGACACTCGCTCTGGTCACATGCCTAGTCAACAAACAAACAGTGCAGCTCAACCATGGCCAGCCATGTTTTGGTAGGCATCACAATCTGTTCACACATTTGAAACAGCAACACACAAATGTGAGATAGAGCAAATACAACTTTCTTTGACATTTAAACAGCCACTCTTAGGCTTTTCAGATAAAGCTAATGCAACAAAGAAAAATGCCCTTATTTGTGTTTTGAAAGCTTACTAATTCACACTATTCAATTACTGTTGAGTTCTCTGCAATCCTCTCTCTAAGTGCTAAGGAGAAGACCTTGATGCAATTTCCTGAGAAGGAAAAGGTTAATGTGAAAGTTCATTAAATAACTTCCTGTTTACATAGAATATAAACAGTTTGTTTTGCATTTTGTTTCTTACTGGACTTAGAATTGTCATTTCAAGCCCATGGACAACACAAGAAGGTGACCGCGAAAACCCTGAGCCGACATTTGAACCCAGCACGTTCTTGTAGAATACTGGACCACTCTGACAAAGAAAAAGAAGCTGATGCCGATATGCCAAAAAGGTTTCATGGATGAACCTTCACGCTGCTCCCTAGTGACAACCCATCTCCTTGAGAACATTCACGAGGTTAATTGTAGCCTGTCACAAAGGTCAGACTCTTTCAACTGCCTTTCTGCACCACAGGAGTTACCGTCCATGGCTAAACATAAAAGCTGTGACTCACTCTGTCCGATGGGGAGCGGCGGCACAGGGGATTGGAAGAAAACATAGTCAGGAAGTAGAGGATGAGCCTCAGGTGGAGTCATGGCGGAATCTGTGCTCTGCTTCTCGTAGTCTGACATACACACATACACACGCACACACACACACAAAGGAAGGAGACAACTATGACGAGACTCATGATGTTTTCGGTGTGGTGAACAATGGAGAAGATAAATGGTTTAAGTACAATAACAAGCATCACTTTGGGCTTTACAGTCCAACGCAAGTCTGGTCCAGCGCGAGGTCCGACTGTATGCGTGGGAGTGGTCTACTTTGTTTTGGTATCTTAACAGACATGCAAAGTTAGAAACGTGTGGTCTGGGCCGTTGTAGCCGTGGACACAGCGTGCTGGCTTTGTGGAAGCGGCTCCTCTTTATTCCTTTGAAATTTGGCGCTCAGTCTTTGACATGACAGAAACAAACTGATTTGATGCAGTCCATGCAGAAGATCAAAGTGCGCAAAGTACGTTTATAAGAAGCCGCAAGATGACTTCCACTTACGGATGAGGTCAAGTTGGCACAATTAGTGGGAATGCACATAAAATAAAATACAAAACATAAAATTCACCAAAATGGCATAACACCACCTTCGCGAAAATTTAGACCTGGTTCTAGCAGACGCCAAGGTTGGCCTACGGCCAAATTATAAGGTGTGCTGGGGGCGTGACAAAGAAACGCCTTTGGTCTGCCGGAACGCCCAGCATGGTGCAAAGCCATCTTCCAAATTCCCAAACACATTTATCAAGGCTTGCACCAGCATGCAAATCAAGACGCGTCGTTTTTGATGCATCTTTGAATATTTACCCTAAAGCTTCTGCGCTTTCAGTCATGTCAGGCGGTGTCCGACAGCGGAAAAAACAGTAGACTAAAATAAAGAATTATATCAATCTTTTTTTATAGGTCTGACACACACACACACACACATATACAAAGAGTAAAAACATTTTGGCACCTTACGCAAAAAATGATATGAAGAAATCCAAGTTAATGGCGAGTTGATGTCGTGACACGTAGAGTGATTTTATCAGAACAACAAATTTGTGTAATATTACAAAATACGATGATAGAAGTTAGGCCGAGAATATTAAAAAAAAAAAAAAAAATCTATAATGTGATAAAGCAGTACGGAGTAATAGTCTTGAGTGTTAGTGATACACGACCACATGCAAATTGTAGAAGATGGCGGACGGCAGTGATTTCTGTCTTTTTCTCAATAATTTGGTCCCCAAGGCTCTCCATTAAGCTCAAAATCAATCTATTTCTTTCATCATGTCTCTCTGTAACAAAGGGACCATTTTAATGGACTGATGTCTAAGGAGAGTAGGAACCTTTCTGTCAGCTTTGAGTCGCCAGTCTTGTGATCAAGCCAGCAGTCCCTTCTAGACGTTGGCAACAGAGAAGAATGAGCTTAGACTAGACATGACATATAAACAGATTGCATACCATGTCATTTTCTTTGGAACATTAGTCAAGACTTGTGCATAGTGTTTGTGTCCTCCACCTGAGGCGCGAGACTTTCATTTGTCAAGCTAAATGAGGCCAAAGGCAGTAAACTCACAAATGAGTATGCATTGTCACAACTGCACGTTTGTGTAGCCACAACACGACGGCATGTGTCAATCACAAACAAAGGAGCACTCACTCTGCTCCGTGTACCTGTCAACATACACAACACTGTCACATACAATAAGAAAGTCTGTTCGGAAAGTCCCGGGGTAGCCAAACATGGCGACGATCCAATAGATGGCTTTTATGTGCTATAACTGAATCGCGACAAATACTTGTCACTCGGATGTTACTGTAAAAGATTCGGCATCGAGTCCGATACATTGGCGTTCCGCACGTGACAATAGATCCGGTCACCAACGTTTTTGAAAGTGCAAACTACTTTTTGGCTACTTATTAACATTTAGGGCTACTACTTTGATACAAACTACAATTAACTTGAATGATGTCAGTACATGTTGTAATTAATGATTAATTACTGTGTATGCATTACATGAAGACACTGATCATGTTAATTATTTCTTACAATAAGTAGGAAACAAATAAATATCAATGAGCAAAATAAATCTCTTCCAGTGTTAATATCTTAAAAAGATGACTGGCAAATTTCTAGAAAATGAAAATGTCCAATCACTGGTGAGTTATTTTTAGAACAACTCATGCAGCCCTTGGGGGCTATCTGGAGTTTGCCAGCACCACGTTGGTGACCCCCCCGCTAGACGGTATATTGCACACTGGGACACAAACTCACTCCTCGTTCACCCCATTTTCGGATTTAGAACTAAACCAGTGTTTGTCTGAGGGGAAGGCGGGTGCAAAATCATAAGTCTCAAGTGTAAAATGAATTCGGTTAGATGCTAATCACAAGGCAGATACAAAAGCTAAACACAGGAACAACATTCCGAGGGAGACGATTAAAAATACATCCTGACATCACTCATGAAACAGCAAACTGCAGTGTTTCTCTTTAACATGTCATGCCGCAGGAGAGCGAGTGTTGCGGATGAGAAGGAGACGATGCACATGATCTATTGCTTTTCTGAAGGATTTTTCACGGAACATCTCACCATTTTCTCAGAAAGATGTTGCGCAACGAAATGTCCTATAGACCATGGTATGGAATGCGCTCACTGGGTTTCTGCATGAGAGCACAAAAAACAATTGGTGTGTCATTTAAATAAGATTTTAATGAAATGAAGACCTTTAATCTGTTATTCGATAATACGAGCTAGGCAGCTACACCTCTGGTACTGTTTGGGAATTTCCCAGTACATGGAGATGATTGTTCAGTTTTTGACATTGTATGAACTCTGAGGTTTCCTCAAGAATCTGCCCTGGGATGTGGAAGTCAGCTGGCATGTTCTGCAGAGCAGATGATTCCTGTAGGCCTTCATGTTCCATCTCCTCTTGACTCACTCGGCTGTGAGAGTTACACGGCTCCAGATTGCACGCCGTGCCCTGAAGGAACTGCAAGAAGTTCTCCTCGATGGAGGCCTCACGGCTGGGCAGCTGTTCCCCCTGACCCGATCCGGCGCGCTTGAAAAGGCAGGCCAGGTGGCGGCCAAGCTCCTCCCGAATCTGACGATTGAGGCAGCCATAGAAGAAGGGGTTGGAGGTGAAGCAGAAATAGCCGATCCACGTGACCAGATCCTCCAGCTGGGCCAGCGAGGCAGGCGAGGTAGAAACCACAGCCGAGTAGAGATGGAAGGAGAAGTATGGCAGCCAGCAGCAGAGGAACTGGCCTCCCACCGCCACCAGAACCACCGCAGCCTTCCCACCACCGAAGGTCCTTTGGGGAGTGTTGCGGGAGCCAGTCCCGCCGAGGCTGGCGGCCATGGTGGAGTGGCTGCTGGCAGACTCGGATCGTTGCCTTGGCGTGTCCATCCAAGTAGGGAGCGGGCCGTGATGCATGGCTGCAACTCGGGCCACCTTGAACATGTTGCAGTAGACCACCAGAATAATCAACACGGGACACAGGAAATAGATGAATGTGAAGAAGACCATGAAGATCAGGCGTGTGGTCCTGCCTCCCGCCCAGTGGAGGGAGCAGTGCCTCTGATCAAGGATGAGCAGTGGGCTAGAAGCCACAGCCTGGTTACCTTGGAGCAACCACCCCAAGAAAGGCAGCGATGACATGACAACGGCTTTAATCCAGACCCCCGCCAGTACCATCACCACCACCCTGACTGTCATTTTCACCTCATGGCGCATGGGGTGCACGATGTAATAATAGCGTTCCACGTTGATGGCGCAGATGGTGAGGATGGCCGCACTCACCAGGCAAACACTCAAGCAGAGGTAGCTTCGACAAAGCGCCTCGTCCGCCAGCACCCGATCGGGCACCATTCCGAGAGGCATCAACACCAGCGCCGCCAGCAGGTCCACCAAACACAGGTGGAACACGAAAGCGAACTTGCGCAGATGCGGCGTTTTGCTTATGACGATCATCACGGCAAGGTTCCCCACCACAGCCAGCACGTCCATGATGAGCATGGCACACAGAGCGAGAGACTGGTTTGCGTCAACTCCGGCCTGGCTCACGTTGGAAGCATTTGCTTTTGGTGAGAGGCGAAACGAGCGGAGTCCCGGGAGAGAAGAGTTCCAGGAGGGACTTGGTGTGACAAGCTGCTCCATGAGAGGATGGGATGAGGAGAGAGTCCGCTGAGTATCACGGGCCCATCATCCATCCTCCCCCGCCGTAGGGTGCCACAGAGAAGCTCAGGAAGTTGCCGTGAAGATCTCGATTGAGTCTACAGCTCACCAGGAGGTCCGGCTGTCTTGAAGATGGCGACGCTGAGACCCTCCACTATAACGGGCTAGCTGGGCAAATCTGAAAGTAAATACACATTTTCAATCGCAAGGGAAAAGCAGTGTAGTAAGAAGCGATTACATTTGTGAGCTAAACATTCAATAAGTCACAATAATAACAAGAATAATGATAATAAAATCAATAATGACGAACAATAACCTGACCGACAGAACAAGCTCACCGATACAAGCTGCCGAAATTAGTTTCCTCCACAAGGTGAGGTTGAGGCTCAGAGTAGAGAAGAGATGAGCCAGATAAGGTGGCTTGGGCATCTGACCAGGATGCCTCCTAATGACCTCCTCGGGAGGTGTTTTGGGCACGTCCAAACAGAAGGTGAACCCAGAACACGCTGTGTTTTTTTCCCCCCAAAAATTTGTGTATGTCCTGTTTTGACAAGAAAGCTGATTCCAAAACATGCATTCTAGGTCCACTGAAGCGTCTAAAACAGGTATGGACAAACTATGGCCCGGGGCCCACATGTGGTCCGTTAAACGTTGAAATCCGGCCCTTTTTAATGTTTTATTTTCAAAATACTGTGGTTTTTCAAAGACATATATTGATGTAATGCTTTTGTTCACTTTCATTTAAAATTCAATGGATTGTTTTTTTTTCTCCGATGAGGTGAGGTTACCAAAACACTCTATCCATCGGCTCCTGGTCCGGCCCCTCTGTCAAATTTTAGAACCCATTGTGGCCCGCCAATCAAAAAGTTTGCCCACCCTGGTCTAAAATGTCCATAGGTGAGATTGCACATGTCAAAAGTTGTTTGTCTCTATGACGACCAGTCCAGGGTGGACCTCGCGTGTCACTAAAAGTCATCTGGCATAGGCCAAAAGCACACCCGCGATGAGGATTAGTGGTATAGAAAATGGATGAATTACCATGCTAATATTAAGTAAAGAAACAACTATAAGGAAGACGGAATAAATAACAAATAAATAAAGATGATTAGAATTCAACCTAAAACTGAGCGAGTTCAAGACGACTCCACAATTCTAAAATGTAACCTTAAGCTCTTCCAATGTGTAAAGCACCCCCCCTCAGCAGTCAAATTGTCGGTTTCATTACTTGAGTGGTGCACATTGAAAACATTTTGGTTGCAAAGCACCCACTGAGTCATGACACTTTGAATCATCCTCACTTTTCATGCTCCTGTCTCTCTGGAACTTCACATGGGATCCAGATTGGCATCTGCATCTTCAGACCTTGTGCTCTCAAGGCAACCAGAACCACAGGGAGAAGCTCAAAACCAGCAAGGATCTTATGTTCTCTTCAAGAATAAAAAACAAACTAAAAAAAAAAAATCCGTCTCTGTGTTGTCAACAACAATCGGGACGATACTTCAGTAAACAAATCTTATGGTATCTGTGTAAAGACGCGAAAAGGAGGATGAACTTGCGCAACCTGTCCAGTGCGCCGTGTTTACTGTCACAATCGCGCCGTAAAAGTTGTGGAACGAGCACCGAGACTCTGGTACATTTCCATATGCTGCACACCTGCATGGGCACGTTTTTTTCCATCCGGCATGCTCGCGAGGCGCCTGCTCTTTTCCTGCCCACATGTACACAGTTAGCGTCACAATAATAATAGGTCAAAGGGTTACAGTCACCTTCAGCCTAATTAAACAAAGCATAAACAACATCTGACAGTGCACAGAAAAGGCAAAGCGACTCTCTGGAGAGTCTTTGCCGTTTGCATCTGTATTGATTGTTTTCAGCTTCTTTTTTTTTTTTAATCATACTGTGTTTGCAAAACACACTGACATCTTGCTTGTGGCGTTAGCTCCATCACAGCAGGCATCCATCAACACAAAATTGTTGCATTTTTTCAGGCAAGGAGCCACGTTTGGTTTGGTGTCAGTATGAGGCAGTAAATTACTATGTAGACAACATTTTAGTTCTGTATAGAATTAAAATGGACATGGAATTGACTTCAAAGATTGTCTAATGTAATATTTTCACTCCACATGCTTTTCAGTGATTGAAAAGTTTTTTTTTTGAATGACT
The DNA here is from genome assembly GCF_059441095.1 of Idiotropiscis lumnitzeri. Classification (NCBI taxonomy): domain Eukaryota; kingdom Metazoa; phylum Chordata; class Actinopteri; order Syngnathiformes; family Syngnathidae; genus Idiotropiscis; species Idiotropiscis lumnitzeri. The sequence continues at coordinate 16,073,306 of NC_142393.1, forward strand.
CAAATTACTTAACTGCATCTTTCATTGTCATCTGACAACCAAGGAATATAATTACAAATTAAAAAAGGGGCGGGTTTCACAAAATCTTCAATTGAATGAAAAGATTTTTAGATTAAAATGCCATAATGTGTGGATTTCAACAAGCTCCTCACACTTGCATACTTCATGCCAAGCCACTAAGGTGCACTTCTGGTGGGCCCAACTTTTTATACATCATGCTTCCCTCCACTTGAATACATTCCTTATCTGACACTGTGAAGTGTAAAAAAACTCCATTGTTCTCCTCCACTTTGACTAATTTTGGACAACCAACATGCAAATTAGATTGTACGCCAATATGAAATGAAAAGCCTTCATATGATCCTCTTGCATCACGTTAGCACCGACCCAAATCTTTCTTGCAGCCTCACCTCCAGAAACACACACAATCCATTTACAGATAAAGTGTGTGTGTGTGTGTGTGTGTGTGTGTGTGTGACAATACAGTATCATACCTCCTCAACATACCTCAGTCGGTAAAGTGCTGCTCACTCCTGTGCAGGTTCACAGTCGGCTTGAGGAACGCTGACCTGTTTCGATGACTCTCAAACACGCTCACAAAGCTAACCCGGTCATACACACACACCCCCACGCACGCCAGTCATACAGTGCGATGTGGGATGGTGGATGCGTTTGTGTTGAGCGAGGGATGGAGATGAGGAAGAGTGCGATACTCCTGTGTCTCCTTCTCACCTGGCCCCTTTCATCATGTCATCGTCTCCTATTCGAACCCTCCCCCTCTTACAGACTGACCGCCCGCCCAATCCAGCCACACGCGCGTCCGCACGCACACACACACGCACACACACTTGCACGCGCACGCGCACGCGCGCGCACACCGAGTGGCTTCAGTCGGCGCCCAGGGCAACTGCAGTAGCATGCAGTGCTCAGAAGCAGGGTGGGTGTGCAGGCAGCACCCACCCTCACAGCTCCTCACTGGGTCCTAGCGCTTTACTTTGTTATTTTTACTAATTCACGCCTACTCTTGATCTCCATTTTCGATTGGCAATTAAAAATTATCCAAGAAAAAAAGATATTTTTTTGATAGTGTGCTGTGGTACATTAGTGTGCTATGAGAGATTAGCAGATTTGCCATGTGGAATGATCATTTTTAGCATTTTCTTTTTATTTGAACGTCACGTTAAATGGTAACTTTTTCATGATTTGATTTTCGATTGCCAATTGAAAATGGAGAAACCAATTTAAACATGGATTTAACTTGAAGCACAATCGAGCAGAAGTTTAATCATAAGCACTCGGGGAAGTTAAAAAAAAAACACCATCAACAAATCCCAGTGGTTAATGAAAGCAAAAATATGTCTCACACACCACTCACAAGTAAAGAACCCCTTTTACAAGTTACAAGTGGGCTATCTAGGGATGCAGAATAATTCAGATAATTGATGATCATTTTTAAAAGGCATTTTAAAATTGAGAGAAATTGTTAAAAAAAAAAAAATCAGGTCGTTTTTATAACAAAACTGCAAATCCGTATTTCCCACAGCAGAATTTTACAGATACATGCGCATAATTTCAATCATAAAAAGGGTTCATTAGCAACAGTGAGATTGGCAAATCTATTCCAAAATTGAGATGGCTCTGTAGCTCCGTTTGACCTTTGGCCACCCCAAAATGCTAACATATAGCATGCATACAATCATCCAGCTCTACTGCAAAAGTAACAACACGACACAATAACAAATCAGACGTCATAAACACTTATCCCAATTCTCTGCACAATTTAAACGCCTATCACTGCCTAAAACAGCATTGACTTGGCCGAATAAAATATTCGCCTCAGGGCTAAGTAGTGGTTAGAATGGTGGGAGTCAGCTGCAATTCCTGAAATCAAAGAATGTCATATTTGTGATTTAGCTGTAAGTTTGATATAATACCATGGCAACAACTGGCGAATGTAATAATTTATAAAATCTGCGTTACTAAAAAGTTCTGATCGAAAAGGTGAACATACTGAAATTGGAGAGGTTGCAAAAACCTTTACAGGTCACACACACTTTGGCTTGTTGGCTCAAACCATTACATCGCCAACAGTGGCAAAAAGCTGCAAAACCGTCAAAAGCATTTGTAAACAGTCATAAGATGTGTCGCCCAAGTTCTTTTTTTATTCACCAATGCTCGAGAGCACATGACCATGTTTCCAATATTTGTCGACCCATTAATGGCGAACAGCATTCACAAGCATTCGCCGCTCGGTAAGATATCATCAGCACACAATCGCCACATTGATTATCACGCCAAGCACAAAGTGGAAATCAATGAGGAGTACTCTATGTTTTACAACGCCCGTTTGGATCAGTTTAAGGACACAAATAACAAAAGAGAGTCGTGAAGCAGTCGGCGGCAAAGAAATTTGAAGACTAAGCCACCAACACGTTAACAATAAAGATTTTATAATTTTGTAAAGTTTTATGAGATACACATAATTCATTTCCATTTTATGAAAATCCATCTTTGACGGTGTTGTTTAATATCGCCGAAAAGTTGACAAATCTTATCCAACATTGTCTACCTTTGCAAGCATTCGTCACCTTAAAGCTTGCCTTCAACAAAGTGCTCATAATGATGACTTTCGTGATTGGTGAAAAAGCCACAACCTCCATATATTCCTTGGCAAATCCTCATTCTGATCGCCTCAATTGAAGGTCAGTAAAGGTAAAACGAAAAAAGAGATTTTGGCCCATAAAGCTTTATTTTTACAACATTAAAAAAACGATTGATCATTTTTTACGTTTGTTGTAAATCTAATTTCTTTATTCACACTCTCATGACAGGTTGGGACGTAACACAAGGTTTTTCAACATGAAGGTGGCCGCGATCATATCCAGAGAAGCACGATCTATTGATTACATGCAAACACTTGCTATGCTGCTAACATATAACAATACGACAGTCCACAATATGGACATTTATGGGCCTTAAGAGGGTAAGGACACAATAAAGAATGGGAAATGAAATCTGGAAGCTTGTTTAAACTGAGTGTGCATGTGTGTGTGTGTGTGTGTGTGCGTACATGTGCACGTGTGTCCTGTGACTACACTCGTGTCTGGGGCCTCTTGTTGCATTACAGAAATAGCAGATACTTGCACAAGACGGCAGCACCAACCACAAGGGAGGAAAATACAATGGTTTCCATGGCAACACTGATTTCAGCCTTCCTGCTTACACCCTGCACCCCTTTCCAACAACAACGTCCACCATCAGCCACCCATCCCCACCCCGACAGTTTACCCGAGGGAGACGACAAAAATGCCTCAACGTTACTATCAGTGCACACACACACACCCAGGCATACACACTGCCATCCGCAACGACTACATGAACATAAAGTACAGAAAAACACAAATGATTCGCCCACTTGGTGGCCACAAAGAGCCTTGGTCACATTTCAAATACATACATATAAAAGTACCCAGCAAACAATTTGTCTTCTTTGTTTTTCTTTCAACGGGTGCTTCAATAAAATTTCTCTACAAGATTTTAATCCTTTTTTTTTTTTTAATCAGAGGTGCAAGTAAACTTTTCTAGATGATTTTTAATTTTTCACTGATTTAAAATCTGCCGTTACTTTGCTCCTAACAGATTCAATTTGTAGCGTCGTCATCATAAACATCTAATATTGTAATTTATTTACTAATTAAGAGTTACCAGTTCAGCAACAGGTGGAGTTTTTTTTCTGAAATGTCATAACTATCAATTACAACACACGGTCAAATCTGCATTGCGCAACCTTTTATAGGTCAAAGACATATTTATTGTATAAGTGAAAAGGTCTAAATCTGAGGTGTTTTTTTTTGCAATATTCCTAAACCTTTATTGAGCCAAGGCCCATCTATGACATTAAAAGTGTCACAAAAGTATACCTCCTAAAAAAATATGAGCTCATCTTAATTTACAAACAATTTTATTTCCTCAGATTGAAATCTTGGCCTATTTAGATGAACACAAAGATTTTTATTCTGTTGCATGAATGGCAACAGGGAGATACAGAGGACAATTGTACCCTCGACTATTTTGTGGAAGAGACCTTTCAGTAACTGCCCAGTCACTATTATGTCACTGGCATAGAAAAATGAACAAAGATAGATTTTTTGGAGTGAAGAAATTGTAACTTTTCTAATGAAATGAAATTTGACCATTTTCCAACTCAGGCCGGATAACCTCTCAACGTACACAAATGCACACCAGTTAGGACTCAGTGTTTTTTGTTTTTTTTTAGATTATTATTCGTCCCACTTTTTGGGGGGCAAAGGGCTTATACTCACTCCATGGGAAGTAAAACAAAAGTGCCTCTACGCCAGTTTCACAGATCAACACGAAATTGGGTCGCAGTTATCTTTCCAGGGTGCCTGAAAAAGACTCGGGAACTCACACCCAAAGCCGAACAGGAAGGCGGTCAGTTTGTTTTGAAACCTTGGTGACCTCCATCCATATTTATGAGGGTCACGTGAGTGTCTCCCAGGCAGGATGCACGTACCCTGTACTGGCATCTTGGACAGATGGCCCTGCTGCTTTTTATCTAATTCGGGCAAAGCATCGTGAAAAAGTTTCATGATCATTTTGAGAAATTCACTTTGAACAAATGGGCACATTTATTCATGCGCGCATTCGTAAGACCAATTTTAATTAAATACACTGTAGGAATTTGGTGAAACTTGCCATTTTTGGTATATTGCACGGGGGAAAAAAGAACATTTCCTCTGTATATATATATATATATATATATATATATATATATATATATATATATATGTATATAAATACATACATAAATATTGCCAGTAGGGGGAGCGCGTGCGTAATACGGCACCGGGTCGTATCAGAAAATAACTTTGACATTTTTATTTTGATGGTGCACACACAGCTACAGTGTCATATACTATAAAGTTCACAATAGACAAAAACTTAAAACAAGCATTCAATAGTTTTAAATAGAAATGTAAACGTCTTGGGACGAGAAAATATAGACTTGCATTAACATTTACATTTGTTTTGCAAATCGTCACCTTCCCCTCAAAATAATGGCCCCACAATTTTTTATGTAGAAAACGCGAAAAACTGAACGGTATAACAATGCTGCCAATGACAGGTGTCCTAATTGGGCCACCAATATTCCAAACAGCCACTATATGAGTTGTGGGGTTGCCATGGCAATGGCAGACAGGGTTACCTGTACTGCAAGTCATCAAACTGTTAAAAACTAAAAAATAAAATGAGATAAAATACAAATAAAAAAAAAACGAAAATGTAAATGTTTAATGAGAAAATAACATCACGACACTTGAGTGAGTTAAAAACTAGTTGTGATTTATGTTCTGGTTTTGGTTAAAGAGGAGTACTGATTACATTGTCAATAGGCATCATTAAAAAAAAATTCAACAACCTGGTTGGAATCTTAATTTTAAATCTTTCTTATACTCTAAGTGAAACTTGCCCCTCCAATTGAAGCAGAAGGGAAAAAAAACATTTAAACCACACATCTAGTATTGTATTGCACCTGGCCTTATAACACGCGTCTCCATTCAACTATTAAAATGCAGTTGATGGATGAAGTAGACCAATTTACCACTTCAAGCACACTCGATGACGCTCGGTATTTCACTCGATTCGGATGTGAAAAGAACCGGACTCCCCCCATTTTGAGTTTCATTTACCCACAGTGAAACATTCTTTCTTAGGGCATTGAATCAACTCCAACCAAACGACTTTGGTTGTGTTAGAAGACATTTCGCCACTCACCTGAGAAGTTTTCACCAGTTCATGCAACAAGGATTCGGACTGACCAGCCTGGGTTGGTGTGGAATGGCCAACTATTTATGCTCCAAACTGGAGGCACGCTCCGCCACCACGGAAAAGTAGGAGTCTTTTGGGACCCAAAACGATCACTGCGGAAAGGCCTCTGTCGGCCAACAAGTCATTAGGAGGAAACTCCCACGTTAATATTCAATTGAGTTGTAAACAGGTAGAGTAGATACCTCTGGAGTTTTGTTCTTTGTTGCAAAATCCTCGAGTCTCTTTGGAATAGATGAAAGGAGAGCATTGGATGTGGTGGATAGGTGATGTAGTAAGCCGCCTCCTCTATTCGGAGATGGTCTTTCCACTTTCAGACAGATGGCTCATCACACTCGATCAAAACATACATCTTCTGTCAACAACATATACATTTTACAAGTGTCATTTGTTTGGGGTTAAGCATGGTTCCGTCTTGGTGGCTGCGCTCAAGCAGTAACCGTTGCCTCACTGTTTCCAACAAATCCTGGATTGAAATGCACGTCAACTAGGAATTAAGTGACATAGAAAGAAATCATACAATATTCATTTACGTCCAGTTTAAAGTCTCTGACCTAATCAACAAAAGTCCATTGAGTTTTGGGTGTGGTCTATTGACAATCAAGTCAGAATAGCTTTATTCTCATTGTATCAAAAGTGCAATGAAATGAATCAGACAACTTGTCCAAGTGACATAGAAAAACAGTGACAAGCAGGGAGGGCACAGGGGTCGCTTTTACAATGACCCGTTTTCACAGATGAGAAGAAATAAACATAAGGAATGGGGAGGGGGAGGGGAACAAACCAGACAACGCTCCTATGAGGGGACCACATATGATACATACAGACTAGCACGTGTGCGCACATGTGGTGTGAGCAGGTACATTGTTATGTCTGTTGAGTCAAGGATTACCAAAGGTGATGTTGTTTATCCAAGCTCTACTTCAGCGGATCATGATCAGTGGCCTCGGCGTGGACGATAAATCATGTTGCGTCAAGAGGCAAACAAAACGGCAAAGATTTCCCCAAACAAACAAGGTCATACGAGTTTCAAGTGTTCTTAATGTTGACAATTTATGATAAATTATTGTACCGTAAACTTTAAAGTGAGGTCCAAACGGTGGAATGGGACAAAATGTAGAAAATGACATCTGTAAGACTGTGAGTGATAACTTTTTTTTTTTGTTTTTAAGTTTGTGGTGTATGATAAATAGCTTCATAACTATTTTAATGCCTAAGACAAACTCAGCCCTTAGTTTTTGAGCGGAATTTCTGCTCACTGCTTAGCATCTTTTTTTCCCCCTAAAATGACGGCACTAATGAACGGAGCCCCTCAGTTGACATGGAAGTTAAAAAAACAAAACAAACTTGGTGTTCCCTCGCAAAGTTCGCGAGATAAGGCAAGGGAACACTTTGTAAAAAAAAAAAAACCCAAAACATTTACGTACTTTTGTGTCATCTCTGCAGTACGTCAGGGATGGCAAAAATCATGGAGGACAACTTGGAACGCTTTTTGCGGTCAAGAGATGCACTCGTTTCAGATGTCTTTTGCTTATTTGAGAACCATGCTTTGGATCAAGAACTGATTTTATGCGTTTGTATTTCAAGGGAATTTCAGAGTCATTCAATTAAACGCGTTGGGAAGAATAAGTATATAAACGCGCATCAAAAAAATGAGCAAAAAAACAAAAAGCGCATTCCCTTGCATAAAAAACAACTGCGTTATCTCGCAAATCTTCGCGATGGAACGGGAAGGTTTTTTTTGTGCGTGTGTTTTTTTGTTTCGTTTTTTTAACTTCCATGTCAACTTGATGGCACCATCGTATGTAATTTCCACACACAAAACGATTTCAGAAAAAAAATCAGAAACTAAAACAAACAAAAAAAAACAAACAACAAAAACATATTCACCACTTGGGAACCTTTAACAATTGAGAGGAAAACACCACAATTGGAACCATTGTTTCTAAGCACCACTTAAGACAAACTATTACAGAATTATTCACACCTGAGAAGGCTGTCAGGACTGAACAGAACAGACACTTTCTTTATAAAAAAAATAAAAAAAAAAACAGCTGCTAAAGCAGAAAAAAATATGCTTGGTGAGGCACAACAATACTCAAATCTAAAACAAAGACAGATTTGCGTCGACAAACAACCCCTTTGAGTGATGCAATTCACTTTGTTGGCAGCACCATTTTCAAGACTAAGAAAAGCTCCGTGGCTCGAGTCAAGCTTGGTATTATTAAAATGCTTTAAATAGAGGCCAAGGTGCCGAAGCTACAACATGTGACCGCGACTTATTTCTGAAAGGGAAGAAAAGACAGCAGATGCATATGCAGAGGATTTTCTTTGTCCCCCACCCAACGTGCTCCATCACAACCATTTGGAATCATCTAGCTCAAGTTATATTTACGCTCCTCTAACAACAGCGAGTAGATGACCTTTTGTTCACTTGCATGCTTTCAACTCGCTGAGAAGAGCTTGAGGAAGATCATTTTCTGTTTGCGTATGACCCAAGTAGTAAGATCCACAAAGGCATGGTTGGGTGAATTTGGAGTGGAAATACAGGGAGGATCTGTTTTCTGTGTATACATGGCCTCTAGGATAATTACAGGCAGTATTATGGGCAGCCGTTTATTGAGTTCGTGTCGAGTGTTACATCTACAAATTGAGAACAATTGTTTGATTCTTCCATTCAAGAAAATGTAATGAAGTAGAATGGTTAAAGAGTAAATCCCAGCAAGTCGGATGGCGAGGTGTCCTGCAACTTTTGCCAAAATATTTTGATGCTTGAGATTTTTCTAAAATATAGGTCCAGGAAGATTTTAGCCATAGTCAAACACTCTCACACACACGCACGCACGCACGCATTTTTACCAAAGCGTTTGACTAACTTGGGAGGTCATCCCAATACATTGATCCATTCGGCAGTTTTAAGCCATTTCGTCGCTTTACTATCAATCTCAGCGAGCACTGGGAATGAGTTTGATCACGACTGAAGACTGGCATTCCCGGAATGCAGTGATTTGTTCATCATATTTTTAAGACGCATCTTAAAATGTGTCAAGTGGTCTAAATGGCCACTTTAGCAGGAGAATCCCTCCCGAGCGCACCATATCGCCTTGTGAAGTTTCACAACACAGCTGAGCCTATATGACCATGGCGTGCGTTTACAGCCACTGTACCACAGATGAGATTCGCTGGCACAGCCTGGAATCGAGATGCAAGACAAAATGCTTACAAGGAGGCGACTTCCTCCAAAATAGCTGAAGGACACCCTGAGCTTCTCATTTTGTCAAATGCTTGCGTGCCAATAAATATTCCACAGGAGTTTTAAAGGCTTTTTTTCCACCTTTCAACAAGAGTCACTTACCTAACTGGAACACATCTAAAACTTCGTATCATTATTATGATCCTCCATTACTGGAATGTGTGCATGGCGACAAGCACATCTGCCCAACGGTTTTAAGCCACGATTGAGAGTTTTAAAACGTGGAGACTTTAGTGAGCTTGTTGGATGTTCTGATCCTGAGGTAATGGTTTAGAGTTCTGCTGCGCAGCCATGGCCTGCAAGTGCTGCCGCTGGGCCTGCCTGGCTTTGTTGTACAAGAAAACCCCCACAAACACGAGGACGGTGCCGGTGGCGCCGAGCATGGTGATTTGATTGCTGAACACGATGACGCTCAGCCACACGGACAGGGCGTGCTTCACCGTGCTTGCGACGCTGAAGAAGAGATGAGGGAAGTGTGGGGTCAGTGGTGAACTTGGACATTTGCAAAAAAGCATCAGCATACGTCACAAGAGCTCATTTGAGTCAGCAATAAAATTCCCAAGGGGTGGATGAGACAAGGAAAAGTATGAGTGTTGGCTGAGTTAAATTCAGGTGTTTTAGGAGTAGACTGTTTAATCTAATTTGAAATAAAATTTCCAAAAAAGCTTCCCAATGTCGCGCGTTGTCAAAATTGCTACAACACATAATTTATCTGCTCTTAAGAGTCGACTAAAACCACACCACTGTTTTGTTTGTTCTATTGTTGTCATTGTGCGTCACGATTAAAGTCATTTGGTCAATTTCTTTTTTTCAAGAATGCTAATTTACGTTAGGATTTGAGATCATGAAATATTACTTATGTGTTAGAAACAAAATAAGTCTTTCCTATTTGCAGTTGGAAAATTGCTTTGATTTTTTTCCAACACTAATAATAATTTTATAGGCACTATAAAGACAATAACTCAATGTCATGTTCAGCTAGTTAAGTCGCATATAACATTTTATTGCAAATAATTTTTGACTTCCCCCATTAAAAAGCAGTTTGATTGCATAGACTTTTTCTACAAAGGTCAGAAAAAGTCAAATTTATTGACTTTACAAAGACGTGCAAGGGAAGCACATTTGAGAAAGGCATGAGCATTAAAATATACAAAGTCATGGGAAAGCACCGTACCTGAAAGTAACCGGAGAAATGCGTCCCATAAGAGCATAGGCAGTGACACTCTGCAGGTGAAACAGGCCGCCATTGAAGAGCAGCAACAAGATGATGTCCCGACTGAAGTTAAAGGTCTGTCCACTCTTCTCAGTTGCTGGCGTTTCCTGGAAAACAGAGACAAACGTCAGAAAAATTCTTTCCATGAGCATGACATACAACTTTCTGAATTTGTGAGCCTTAAGGATTTTGTCAGTCATCATTGTTTAGTCCATCCATTTGAATTAATTTTTTTTATTTTTATTTTCCAAACACAATCATGAAGCAATGTCATGAAATTCTGCAAAGGATAGAATTTATGCCCAACCACTTTGATGCCTTAACAGATTGCAAACTTGGAGTCTGAATCTCACTGGTCGCATATTTTGTTTACACAGGATTGTGACTACAGTTACTAAATGAGCTGTATATCATATCGGTTTACGCAACAATTCCCGAGTTGACCTACCAAGAGGAAAATCCAGGCCGGGATGAGCATGATGATTGCTGCTGCACTGGTGTAAAATTGCAATTCTGGAGGGCTGAAAAAAAAAAAAAAAGATCAAATTAAAAATGTATCATTTCACTTGTCCGACTTCTGGTTTCATTGCTGTTTTACCTGAATTTGTAAGTGTCACCACTCAATAGTTTCTTGGAGAAGACATTCTGTAAACTGAGACGGGAGGGAAAGCAAAGCATTAAGTGTAAAACGTGCAACTGTGGCTCTGTGAGGTGTGGTGCATCGGCAGCACTGTTACCATACCAGTCCATGATGTTGGTGGAGAGTGCGGCGGAGAAACCGAGCAAGTTGAAGCTGAGCTCTGTGGCCGTGCAAAGCGCCAGGCCCGCCATGACGGGGAACAGGGAGAGGTTCACCCACAAGCCTGCAGTACAAAAGTAGATTTGGGTTTTTTGAGCTCAGACGCCTACCCAAATTTGCTGGAATAGTTGGAGAAACTCCCCAGGTAAAATGTTTCAAGATTTACCCCTGCCTCACTGATCTTAAAGGTGAGACTCATCTCGTTTTGGTGAGAACAGGACAACAATATATCATTATTTCAGTTAAAAATGCTCCTTATTTCCCCTACCCCACTGTGTCCAGCGATGGAATTTTAATTTCCTCAAGGCAAGCTTGACATTGTGTTTCAGATTTTAGAAATCAAATTTATAGATACGGGTTTTGGTTGATTGGTTTTGCACTGCAGACATTTTGTTTAGCACATGGTGTTTTGACCCATTTGATTGCGCCAATGGGAATCAATCCCGGCTCTCAATTTCCCTCCGAAGTATTGGCTGTCTGATATAGTGTGAATCTAAAATGGCTGCCTCATCCTGATACTTTATTGCAACAAAAAATATGCGGCACTCAACAGTGACATTGATGGTAAAGACAGATGAGTGAAAAAGAGACCATTAAAAAAAAAAAGGGGTACTGAAGACAGTTGCATTTGCATTAATTTTCATGAAAAATGCATTTTAAGCAATTGGGAGAAATGAATGATTACCATTTGATTGATTTCTTCCAATAATTCAAATCTCATATTAGTAAAATAAATTGATTTTCTAAAGGAAATTCAGTGGAGCATGTCAAATGTCGACATGACCCCAAAATAACCCACCTGTGTACTCTCCAAGAATCAACCTGGACATGATGACCGTAAAAATGGGTGCGGAGCTCTTCACAGTCTCTGCAAAAGACACCGCCACGTTTTTCAAGCTCACCAAGCCCAAGACCACCGTGGTGAACCTGGAAAACAGCCGCAGAGATTCAAAGGATGCCGCTGAACACTTACTTTAACCTATCTTTGGCTTCTGCTAATTCCGGCCTGCCCGTGCGAAGATTTAGCTGTCAAAAAAATATCTAACCACGCATGAATATTCCTTCTCAGTGTAAAATGATTTACTCTAAATTAAACCCAAGACCGCAGACTTTGTGCGCTCTTCAAGTACTGTACTACGGAATGGGAGGGAAAACAAAAAGTGTCGGCTGTATGGATTTTTCAGTTACACACCAGCAGGGAAAGGCTAATTGAATCAGAGTCTTGTGCACTTGTGGAAGCGCGGATAGAAGGCTCCATTTGAGGCGAAGCGTTTATTTATTCAAGTGGACAACGCATCTGGTGACTAATCTATTGTAACAGTAGCTGCTTCCTATTTGCGGCAATCCAGACCATTCTCCATCGATGGGAATATGAGTGGTTGTTTGGATACATTGCATCCCATAATTATTGACACCCCTATATTCACTGATTCCTGGGCGGTATCTCCCCGGTTCAAATGTGAAAGCTATTTACACCTGTTGCCAGAAGATGACAGAAAGTACAATAAACCTGTGTATCCACCTGATGACATTCAAACAACAGAAAGGGTCATGACTTTCTGCAAGAACCTGTTCATCAGCTCGGAGTTCAAATAAAAAGGACACAGTGTGAGTCTATTTGGGAGTAAATCGAAACAAGATCATCATTCTTCGTACATTTTGTCTGGCCGTGTCCTATAAAATGGTTTAAAAGTCAAATGACTGCATGGTTCAAAAGGTTCAACAGTATTTATAAAGCATTTTAGGACAACCATTGCACAAGGCTCATTTTTTAATTGACAGAAAACTCTCTCTTGAACGTTTGCTGAAAATTTAAGCTTCGAAGGAGCTCTGCCCTCTTGAAGCCTGACATGACATGCTTTGGGAAGTCACCTCATCAGTCCAACGAAGAGCATGATCATGATGAAGTTGGGAGGATACTCATTCCTGGATTTGTGCTGGTAAAGGCAGCAGGGCACGAACATCTTGAGGAAGCCAATGACGGTGGTGGAGAGCATCTGAACCGCACCTGGTCACAAGAAGGAAAGAGACGTGAGGAAACGATCGGTATACTTGGACTTCAGTTCAGTGAAAAGTGAATGAACGAACAAATGAAGGATTCTTACAGAATCATTATTGAACATTTGTTTGCTGCTACTATATTATTATTACTCACACCTGTTCGACCTGTTGCCCTCTGGCAGGCGCTACAGATGCATCAAATCAAGGACCAATAGACTGAGAAACAGTTTCTTTCCGAGAGCCATCTCCATACTGAACTCTCACACACACACGAGACCACCCTAACCTCGCAAAACAGCATTGTGATGTGTTTCTATATGCCCTATTCAGTACTGAATTCCATTGCACTGTCTTCTTTATTTATCTAATTTATATATTTATCTGTATTATTGTTGTATTGCACTGGAGAGGGGAGCCCTCTAATCTCGTTGCACACTTGAGTACAATGACAATAAAGGGATTTCTATTCTATTCTATTCTATTATTTACATATTTTCATTAATCAGAAATGTATCTTTGTCCCAATTAAGTTACAGTGGGAAAAATAAATCAAGAAAGCCAAGTCATTACGTTGTTCAAGCAAGTCATTATATACCCGGCGGGGAAGACTCAGTAAAACAACTGCGCTATCCCGAATTATCCGCTGATACACTACAGCTTGGGTGGAAAACATCGGTGTCACCCCAGGGAGGAGGAAAACAGAGGGTTTGTGGCACACAATGCAGCGATTTCCAGCGAGTTGTGATCTCTCCAACGCAAGAGTTCTGATCCACTAAACGGATAAATAGGAAGTTATTACATTCTCGTATGCTGCTCTGTTAATTAATAAAAGGCACTTGAAACGGCTCTAATTGTGTTCGCCAGTCTCTTTACGTCCGTGCCTATGTAAATGCTCGCTAAGGAAATAAATAGTACCAAAAGAGCAACAACCAGGAGGTCCCACAAATAAGTTTGTATAAATGATACGAGACCTCATTTGCTTGTGTGACGGGCAGGCGAAATTCCGTGATGGGCTTTCTGAGAATTTAAACATGATACACAGACACCATTGGGATGTTGTGTTAAACATGAATAAAATCAGAATGCAATAATTTGCGAATAATGTTCAAACTATAATTACTTAAATACAACACATGTACTGTTCAGACTGTTTTTCTTTTTTTTTGCAAATATGAAATTGACTTTTATGGCTGCAAGACGTTCCAAAAAAACTGAGACATGGTCATGATTTTCACTGTGTTGCGTCACTTTTTCTTTTTTTAAAACAACATTCAAAAAATGTTTGGGAATTGAGGACACATCAGCTGTTCAATAATCCGGGGTCTCCGTTATCATATTTTAAGTTTCTTAATGTGCCACACATTCTCAATTGGATACGGGTCTGGAATGCTGGCGGGCCAGCCTGATACCTGCACATATTGCATCACAGGCGTCCTTGGAAAAAGAAGTTACTTGGATTGGTTGCTAAAATTAATTGAGAGCTTCATTTTGACAAAAGTTTTTCAACACTTTGTACTAGCAAAAGGCAGTGAAATCTTTCAGTTGGAAGGTCAATTACTGTCATATTTTTGTTATTCAGACTAGGTTCTGGTCCCTTATTTGTGCAGTGGACCTGACCTGCCCAAGAACAACAGAAATGTGCGTATAATTAACGGCCATTGTAAATGCAGTGAAAATTATTCTTTTATTTCTTTTTGAGCCCCGCCCCAAAAAATCTAGCAAGAAATGGCGATAACCTCCAATAAAGGCTTTCCCTGAAAAATGCTGATTAGCTCACTCCCCCAAAACAGGCAAACAAACAAAAAAATAGCTGAATCCATGGTTACTTAATTGCAAATATGGGGGCGTCCACAGTATCGAATGCTTACCCAACATGCTCGGCTGCCCCTCCAACAGCGATAGGATGTATTTGTTCAGGAAGAGGTTGCAGAAGCTGAAGAAGTACCAGAGAGCCAAGTAGGTGAGGGAGCGGCGGTTCAAAACCCCTGAGCCGGCCTTGATCACGGTGGTCTCCGTGACAATGATCTTCAACACCTGGTCACTGGGTAGGCTCTCGCTGCGGGCCAACACCACGCGCTCTTGACGGATGTGAAGTGGGAGCAGAAAGCGCCACAGTGAATGCCTGCTGCTTTTCTTCCATGCGCCCAGCATCGCCTCTGTTGCCCAGGCCCCAAAGGAAGAGGGGGAACCGGGAGATGGACGATTTGAAACAGTAGCTGTATGACTAAGGCATCTTCGGATCAGTCACGTGATGATTCTTGCTTCATCTTGCATTGATGACATTCTTATATTGGTGCTTGGAGCACCTGCAACAAACAACAGAGAAAAGAGTGAACCTCTGCTTTATTACAGCTATTATGGTGAATGTTTAGGAGTTTTTACAGCATACAGGAAAGTGTCAATTGAAGCGTTAGCATCTTGTAGTGTCGTGCGACAACATGTAGGGCAGAACTGTGGTCTTCTGGAAAAGATGCAGTCAGGCCTCATTTATCTTATTTAAGAATAAGAAAAATCAACGAAAAAGAGGACCGGTAGTTGCAACAATGGCCAAAATTTCAACACAACCATGAGAGGAAAAATTTTGTTGGATGACGAGGTGGAGCTTCTGCTTTCATATTGCACCGAAATAGAGTCAGATCTTCAGTGAAAGCAACATGAGGGATGTCTCATGGACAAAAGTAGTCACGGCAACCGATGTCACCGAAGAACTAAACATTCCATTTTTCTTATCTATCAGGAATGATGGAAAAATTGATTCTGATCTATGTCATTTTTTAAGACGGCCGGAAAAGGCTCGATCCCCTCCGAGGCTCGGCTTTGTCCTCAGCACCTCCAGCGGCGTCTGGTCGGCAGACTCGAGCTCTGAGCTCCTCCACCCCAATGCACTTTTTTTTCCAGAATTCTAGAAATAAAAGGCAGCCTGGAAATAGGTCGAAAATTTGATCGAGGCATGCTTTCTTAAGCAGGGGTTGCACCACAGCACGTTTAAAATGTTGGGGGACGACACCTGAAGACAGATTGCTGTTGATAATGGCTAAAACCGATTCACCAATACTCGGGTGAACCTTCTTAAAGAAGTGAGGAGGAACGGAATCAGATGGCTTCATTTGACAAACCACATCCTCCAAAAATAAAAAGCCACACTTGGGTGAAAGAACTACTAGATCACCCAAGCTACTTAATTGCAGTGTTTCACATTTTCATGTCAATTTTAGCTTAGCAATTAATATTCTTTGTCTTCCGTTTACTTTACATCATGCCAACCTCCCGTGTGGACCTGCACTTGTGTCCCACGGTCCTGCATGCCCACAAACTGGTTTTCCTGCTGCCTGAAGTCTTTTCTTTTTGTGCCGCCTCTTTCATGACCTATGCTGGCAGACCGTGCTCTTGGACGCAACACGCGAAGAGCGGGCAGTCTCTGGTCGGTGTCAGAATTATAGCCACTTGCTTGCCCGGTCCAAGACACAGAAGAAATGAAACTAGTAATCTGACAGAGCGAGTGTAGTCTACAACAAAAAAAGTCACGTAGCTTGATCGGCATTAGTGAAGCGGAAAATGCAAAGTTAGACTCGCAAACTGAGTTGTGAAATGGCTTATTTCGAGCATTGACAAAATAAAAGCATTTTCTACTGGATAACTCTTATTCAATGTTATTAAATGATTATTATTATTATATTATATATATTATCTTTTTTTTTTTACACTTCAGTGATGTTTAAATTGCTTTCCCAGCCACTATTGTGAGTGGGTTGTGTCAAGAAAGGGACTAAGCCGAAAGACAAACAACATCATGTTTAGATAGGAAAGCTCTAAAACATGTTTAACCACTCCATAGAGGGTTGCTACTAAGAGTCAACAAACTCCAATGCAGCCTTTCAACACACTGTTAACCTAAATAGCTAAAATGCTGTGACGCAGCCTAAAAATGGCACGGAATGGATTATAGCGGATGGAATGGTGGACGACTGGTGAACACATCTGCGTCACAGTTCAGAGGTGCAGGGTTCGATTCTATTTCCTGCCTTCTTGTGTGGAGTGCCCTCCCCGTGCCTGCGTGAGTTTTCTCCGGGTACTCCGGTTTCCTCCCGCATTCCAAAGACATGCATGGCCCCCAAGTGTGATTGCGAGTGCAAATGGTTGTTCGTCTTTGTGTGCACTGCAATTGGCTGGCAACCAGTTCAGGGTGTCCCCCGCCTACTACCCGAAGATAGCTGGGATAGGGTCCAGCACCCCCCCCCAAGACCCTTATGACGAGAAGCGGCTTAGAAAATGGATGGATATTGTGTAGCCCTAGTAAAGAGTGTTCTGCAAATAGGAATTTAATGCACTGCTTGGGCCAAGAGCATGGATATAAACAACATAGCAGATTACACCGCATTACAATGTCCACTAAAACCTTACAAAACCGTGGATTCCTGGAAATTAATTTTACTATATTATTTTTTGCTATGGTTAGTTGAGTTTTATTGTAGTTTTTGTCTAACCCTAAATCAATTACGAAAACAGCCTTTTACCAGCTGAAAAACATATTCAGGCTGAAGGGTTGCATGGTCCAAGCAGACCAAGAGAAGCTTATCCATGCTTTTACCTCCAGTAGACTTGATTATTGTAACAGTCTTCTTACTAGACTCCCTCAAAGGAGCATCAACAGCTGCAGTTCAGTCAGCACCCTGCAGCTCAGGTTGTGACCAGAGCAAAACGATCAGAACATATTATTCCATTCCAAAAGACTTCACACTGGCTGCCAATTAGCTGTGGAATACATTTGAAAATTCTTCTACAAATCACTGAATGGTTTGGATACTGAATACATTGCAGAAATGCTGATTGTATCTAAACCCAGTAGGGCTCTGAAGTCTGCAGACACAGGTCAGTTAGTGGAGCACAGAGTTCTAAACGAACATGGTGAAGCTGCATTTAGCCGTTATGCTGCACACAAGAATAAGATGCCAACTGAAGTTAAGACAGCTTGAGTGTAAATGCTTTTAAATCCAGGTTAAAAACTGCGTTATTCTTAAACCTTTACGGTCCCCTAAACATTTTTTTCTTTTAATAGTTTGTAAACCTACAATTGGCTGGCAACCAGTCTAGGGTCTATCCTGCCTACTGCCCGTAGTCAGCTGGGATAGGCTCCAGCACCTGACCCTTGGGAGGAGAAGCAGCTTAGAAAATGGGTGGATAGTTTTAAAATCCACTCTTATTTCTTTAATTTACTTTCAAATGTATTTGTTTTAATTTTTCTGTTAATTATCTTAAATGTTGTCAACATACGTTTTAGTATTTTCGTAAGTTACTTTTGTTTTCTCTGCTTCGCTTTGGAATGTTGTTAACAGTTGTGTTTGTAAATGCTTGTTGGAGTTGTGTCTTCGCTTTTGTGAAGCACATTGCGTTGCCTTGTGGATGAAATGCGTCATAAATAAAACAGCCATGCCTTGCCTAACCTAATTAATTATTTTTCTTATTTGAGTGGTTGGGGGAGGATGGAGAGAATCAATCGATATCGATAGCGACTGATGTGAATTATTTATATTGTGATACACTTAGCATCCATAACACTCAGCCCTTGGTTTAAGTGTTTTTAATAGGTGAACGTGTAGGAGGGGTATGCCCCGCGAGAAACATAGCGGCATAAAGCGCAGCTCCGGTGTGACATTATTACAGCTACATAACATCTCTTCATGTACTAAATACGCACATTTTACGGATATTAAAGTACTGCTCAGCATCAGATTTTTTTTCCTGTTCATTGACCCTGCTCATTCATTGCGACACAGTAGATGCTGCAGCCAAACAATTGCAAACATTGAGTGCAAGCCAATTGAGTTCAAAGAGCACCAAGGACAATAAACCTTAGGAGGACGCAAGGCACGAAATGCACGTTGTTAATCAAGACGGGAGAGAACAGAACCTTACCGCGAACACGAACCGCTCCGTGATGGAGTTCACTCAGCGGTCCAGCAAGAACAAACGGGAGGACAAAACAAGCAGGAAGTTACACGTTGACGCTAGCTAGCGACTGCACTCGGCAACGTGGAGCACAAAGGTGTGGAGGCAAAAGGTCAGTCAAGCTATCAAATCAGCGCCCAATGCAATCGTATGAGACGATACTTTATACAGGCAAACAGTTTCTAATCTGCCGGAGAGACTCTTATCGGTGCGCTTGACTTTTGGACGTGGCTGCTAACATCGTCAAGCTAATGTTTTTAAAGCGCCAATGGCACACCTTCAAAGCAAAACTCGCACAATAAACCTTTTTGGTTTTCTTTGCTCCAAATGAATCAGGAACATAATTAACTTCCGATAGTATTTTAAGCATTGAATTGACGTAATGAATTTTTTTCGTCTTTTGGCAGATATGGCTTCACCAACGAGCGCTTTTATTGTCTTAATAAATACGGAGACGAGAGTGGGGGAAGTCGTGAGAATTTTTACTTAAATTGCCTTTTACGCAAGGAAAAAATACGTATTTTACGCAGTAATGCCTCCAACTAAAATATGTAGTTTAGGAAGGTGCGCATCTCTGAGAGCAATCACTTTTGATCTTGAATAAACTGTTATGATGTTATTATGATCTTCAAGAAACATTTTTAGAAAAGAAAGTGGTTTAGTGGCACAACTTGCCCCCATTGAGTACTTTCAAAATGTTACTTCCATTTGAAAGCAATAAGTCTCTTTAAAATATTACTGTCTTTGTAGAGTTACTCGGGTTTAATGAATGAATTTACACATAAATGATTGTGATATGTGGAATTTCTGCAATCCACGTAGTCTATTTAAAACTATAGATTCTGGACTTAATCCTGGTGAGTCGATTTTCACAGATTCGTCCCCTGAAATGTGCAATTGATTTTTGCAGTTCTTCACTGACAATGTTGCTACAGCTAGGGCTCTCGTTTCAAATGCCGCATTCGACCCCTCTGTCCATGTTCCTTGTTCCGCAGTGTTGGATTCCTTTCAAGCGGTTTCCTTGTCATTTTTGGAGGATGCGGTTTGCCAAATTAAGCCAATCAGCTCCCCTTATGGCTTCGTACCTCCTCACTTCTTTAAGGAGGTTCTCCCAAGTATACTGTAGGTGAGGTGAATCAGTTTGGGCCATTTCAATAGCTCTTAAAATGTTGATTTAAAAATGTATGTGATTAAATATTTTAACTCAGTTAACTCCGTTTTATTTTCTTACAAATAAATTTGCTTAGCCAAATTGAAATATTAGCTGTACATCTTTCGTACATCATCTCTGGACAAAACCCCGTGGTCAAGTTACCCCTGGGCCTTGCAAACCAACACTGCTGGAGTGTGGTGATTGTAGGCAGAACAAAATGTACTGTGGAAGTTTGGAGAATTGCTTCTTAGACCATTTCATTATTCATTTAATCGGAAATGAATGCAATCTTGGCAATAAAAATGTAAGTGTTGGACATTTTAAAACGTAATTATATTTTTGGTGAGAACCTCAACCCTGTTCTCCGAGGTCACAAGTTTGGGTCTCCATCCCGACACCTCCTTCACATAACACCATTTTGATTTAGTAGAAATTCTGTCGACCACATTAAAATGTGGCTTCCAAATTAATATCACTGGTTCAGAAACTGTAGCCTGCCGTGAGAAATACCATGCAAAATTGTGTAAAATATTGCCATCTACAGACAAAAGAGCGCCATTGCGGCGATCATCCTCCCTATAAAAGGATGACTGGCTGGATAAAGCATCCGTGCTTTTTTTTTGTGGCCCATCCAGGGTCGGCCCTGCCTGTACGCCAATTACGCAGCCGCGAAGGTCACCAAAGGTCCACGATCTGGCAACCCATTGCCGACTCATCGTCTCACTAATGCGCACGCACAACGTGCGCTCCATTTATGAATGACGCTGCATCTCACTTTGCTATGACGAGTCCGCGAGACAACGTGCAAGCGTGTGTAAACATGGGCACTAAGCAAAATGTCATAAATACGGATCGGGTACGGAAAAACAAAAGAAAAATAAGAAAAGATGAAGCACAATCTCGAGGTAAGTGCGGATGATGTTAGGGCCTTGTGTTTAAATTGAGAATAGCAATTTAGGTTGTCTACGTTGTCGTGTGACGAGTAGGAATGCCCCCACTACTCCTGCATCATCACATGACGGAACTTAATTTATTTTAACCGATATTTTAAATGGAAAAAAAAGCTTAAATTGTGTCTGTCTGTGCGCCGTGCCTATTCATTTTATTTTCAGGAACGTTAGAGTTTGCTCGCATTAACTAAAGATGTCCTGCACTCAATGTTAGAGCTCGCATTCGGCTTGTTTGGCCATGTTCTTGTTATTTACTTCTGTTTTATTTATTGTTTTAAATTAAAAATGTCTTCTTGCTAGGGGGGGGCATAAGAAAAAATAATTGAGAAGCACTGACTTAACTGGACCAAATTAAAATGCATTAGGAGACAGGAAAATGCCAATTTGTAGTCCTGACTTGACTTGTACAGTGGTAGCTGATTGCAATGACAAAAAGTTTAAATGAAGAGATTGCTGCAGTCACATTGACATGATGGGTTTTAGAGTCATCAATAGCAGCATGATTGGTGCGGCGGATCAGTTCGAGGGCCCCCAAAAGACCAGGGCCAACCCTGGGCCCATCCCGCATGTATTCCGCATGTACTCTGCAAGACAACAGACATGAGCCTCTCCAGTTTGTGCTATTGTGCGGATGGTGATTGTTTGACCCGTGATCGACTCCGCAAGAACGTGAAGAACCTGCTTGTCCAGTATGACGCCCGCAATTGTGGCCGTTAAGATGGGCCTGGTGTGTGACAAAATCATTGTTGAAGGAGATGTCGCTCATATCGCTGTATTTTGTCCCCTTAATTTAAAGCAATATTCAGGGTTTTTAATCACATGACTGTCACATGCTTGAGGGAGCGTAGAAAAAAAATCAAGCGCCTATAAAGACAACAGCAATCTCTGTTTTTATCTTATCCACCTTCTCAACTTAATTGAATTAACCTCTCACCTCTCATGACTCCTCCATCGGATGCACCTTGACTTATTTTACTTTACTCCTTTTATACGTACAATGTGTAGTTTATATTTATTTTGTTCTTATTTGATGCAATTTGACTTAGTTTATTCCTTTTATTGGTTTATATAAAATGTGTATTTTACTCCTTTACCACGCAGTATACATTCAACCTTTAATATTTAGTTCTTCATTTATGTCCCTTTTGTCTTGAATACACGTTGCTAATTTGTTTACTTGTAGTCACAGACATGGACTATAATTCCAATATAAATTACATGTTTTTTAAAATGATTTCTAACCGGTCTAAATGGCAATATTTTATTCTGCGTCATTTTCTTCCATTCAAATGGATATGCAGAATGGCTCACTTGACATTTTCACAAGTTGTAGAAGACAGGGAGAGAGAATACTTTAAAGACCTGCTCAATTCCACTGACTTGCCTTCCCACGAGGAATCACAGTCTGTGGTTTCTGAGGCAGGCTATGCAATCTCTGGGATTGAGGTCACCAAGGTGGTTAAAAAGCTCTTGGGTGTCAAGGGCCCAGGCCTAAATGAGATCCTCCCACAGAGTTCGTTAGAGTGCTGGATTCTGTGAGGTGTCCTGGTTGACACGCCTCTGCAACATCGCATGGACAACGGGGAGAGTGCCTCTGGATTGGCAGACCGGGCGGTGGTTCCTTCTGCTTTTTAAGAAGGGAGACTGGTGGGTGTGTTCCAACTATATTGGGATCACACTCCTCAGCCTCCTTGGTAAGGTCTATTCTGGGGTGCTGGAGTGGAGGGTCCGTCGGGAAGTCGAATCTCAGCTTCAGAAGGAGCAGTGTGGTTTTTCGTCATGGCCATGTGGACAGTGGTCCGGCTCTACATTCTCAGCATAGTAGTCCAGGGTGCATAGAACTTCGCTCATCTGGTCTACGTGTGCTTTGTTGACTTAGAGAAGGCATTTGTAGCCCGTGTGGTCCGGGGGATCTTGTTGACGTTGCTTTGGGGGTAGCAGTGCAGTTTGATCCCTGTTAGAACGGTATCAAGAGTTTGGTCCGCATTGCCGACAGTAAAACGGAAACGTTTCAGACCATGGTCCGCAATTTGAAACGGGTGGCATGCCCTCTTTAGGTAGGTGATGAGATCCGGCCCAAGTGAAGAAGTTTGCGTTCACGAGTGAGGGAAGGACGGATCGGGAGATCGCCAGGTAGATCGTTGCAGCGTCTGCGGTGAGGCAGACGCTGTATTGCTCTGTTTTGATGAAGAGGGAACTGAGCCAGAAAGTGAAGATCTCAATTTGCCGGTAGATCTAAATTCCTACCCTCACCTATCGCCACAAGCTGTAGGTGCTGACCAAAAGAATAAAATCCCAGATACAAGCGCCTTAATTGAGTTTCCTCCACAGGATGTCCGCTCTCTCCCTTAGAGAATGGTGAGCAGCTCGGTCATCCGGGAGGCACTCAAGAGTTTAGCCGCTGCTCCTCCATATTGAGAGGAGGTAGCTCTGGCATCTTGTCAGTATGGACGCGTACCTGGTGAGGTGCTCCGGGCATGTGCCACTGGGAGGAGGCCCGGAGGACGACCCAGGACGCATCGGCGTGACGACAATCTCCGGCTGGCTTGGGAACGCCTCGGGATCCCCTAGAAGGCGCTGGACGATGTCGCTGGTGAGAGGGATGTGTGGGCATCCCTGCTTACGATGCTGCCCTCACGACCAGACAACGGATAAGTGAAAGAGAATGAATGACTGAATAAAAGAGGAGCATGGTGAATTATTTCGAAATCAGCATTCCTGCCCCAGCTGAGGGGGGCGACAAATAAAATCTTGTCAAGGGTGCTACAATGGCAAGGGCCAGCCCTGGTCAGACGTATTGAAGTTGGTCTTTTCTGATGAGAGCAATCATTGCTATTCTTGGGCGAATTTAAAACAACTAATAAGGGCAATTGAGCAAACTGAAAATCTGCTTTACAAAAAACTTATCGTTAAGTCGAAATAAAACAAAAACAATGTTGTAAGTAATTAAATAAGCATATTTTATTTACACAGTCCAGCACTGTTCAGAGACGACTCACAAAGTGCTTCACATACAGTCGTTGCACAATAGTAATAGATATAGAAAATAGATGTTCCATGAGTTTGTTATTGTCGAAGTGAGCATTTCACCTACCACAAGCTTGACACGCAAGTTACTCACACGATGCCAAGGATTTGACAGTTTGATGGTGATAATTGCTCTTCAGGTAGGTTAAGTGGAAGTCATCTGCTGAATCCCACGAAATAAAATATGTAAAAGAATCCAAAACTTGGGTGAGAGCCAAGTCAGCAGCTTCATCGTGTATGTGTGTCATCATGTCACAATCTTTTCACCACGCCCGTTCATGATGGTGTTCTGTGTTCGCCATCTTCTTTTTGACCTGCAGTCCAAGGTACTGCAATAAGAATAAGAATAATGAACTAGGGCAGCAGGGTGGGGTTGGTTGGAACATCCGCCTCGCAGTTCAGAGGTGCAGGGTTCGATTCCGGGCTGTGTAGAGTCTGCATTTCCTCCCCGTGCTTGTGTAGGTTTTCTCCGGGTACTCTGGTTACCTCCCACATTCTGTTAATTGGACCTTCCAAATTGTCCCTAGGTGTGATTGTGAGCATGGTTGGTTCTTCGTCTATGTGTGCCCTGCGTTTGCCTGACAACCAATTCAGGATGTACCACGCCTACTGTCCGGAGACAGCTGGGATAGGCACTAGCACACCCGCGACTCTCGTGAAGAGAAGAGAGAGAGATGCCCTTTATTAGTCCCACAATGGGGAAAATTCGAGATTCGAACCCAGGCCTCCGGGGGAGACTGGGTCCTGAACGCGGCGCCTTAGACCACTCGGCCATCCTGGCAGAGAAGAGGTTCAGATAATGGAACGATGGACGGATAATGAACGACACACAAAACGATTTGGATGTTTGGCCTTTGGAATTTCTAACTTTTTGTTGTTAGTTTTGTTGAATTTATCACCTTTTAGAGAGGTTTGACCGCCAGCTGATAGTCAGCTTGACAGCGACAGACAGGCGAGGCTTCTTTTCGGGTTAAGGCGGAGAAAGCAGGGAGGTAAAGTTTCTGCATTTGGGATTTCTGAAGCTCTGGAGTCTTCCAGTCTATTCATGTCAGACGTTTCCATGATGAGGTCACTGAAGTACTTTGGGGATTTCAATTTTTTTTTCCGTCTTCTTTTTTGTTTTTAATAGTGGTGTTCACACAGACTTGTTAATGAGCTAGCTTGCTCAATGCTTGCTACGTTCTATGTGAACTGCTCTCAAGTGTAGTTGTAAGCAGCTTCTAATTGAGGAGCGTGACAATCATAACAAGGGACACCCAACAAAGGAATGCAATTTGTAAAATGTATAAAAAACATCCCGACTTCCTGGAAACTTCAGGAGCAGCCACCACACCTAATTTGTTTTTTGTCATGCATTATACAGTGCTTCCTTGGGGGAGTTTTGAGGAGAATTCACTCCATGACAGGTTAAATGAGTTTACAGGTCAATGTTTGCGTCGTCACCGAAATGTAATCTTCACTCTTGGATGGATGACCATGACTGGACCTTTCACCTTCCCATGAGTTGAATGAATCAATGTGTTTTATGACATTTGGGCGACATATGTTTAAAATGGTTTTCTTTTTAACATTTGTTGAATTATAGTTTCAGGTGGATGAGCAACAAGGCCACCTAGACCAGGGGTCACCATCACGGTGCCTGCGGGAATCAGGGAGCACCCAAGGACAACATGAAGTGATCATTTGAAGGGTGCATCAAACTGGTAGACCTTCGCCTTAGTCAGTACCCAAGAAGTAGCTCTCATTTTGAAAAATGGTGGCGATCCCTGATTATTTTAGGCAGTAAAGGAATTATAAAATAAAGGGCATCTTATACTTGCACTACATATTTTATATCCTTAACAAAACCATTGTCTGGAATAATTTTGTAAAATATTCCTACACTTTCAAAAAACAACTATTGAACCTACTCAATAAATGTAGAGAGTAAAATAAAACCCTATATAATCTACATAATTGTCTTAATGCCAATCATTTATTCTGGGTAAAGAGTACTTTCATGGAAAAGCTCTGAGTAAAATTTACTTCACATCTGGTTCCATACATTTCCTGCAGTATAATCACGCAGCGCGTCAGCCTATCCGTGCAGCACAGCTCAGGTGGGTTCAATCTTCATCCCATGTGATCAAGTACAAATTTTAAAAATGGCCTCAGAACACGTCAAAAGCGGCACTGCCAACTGTTTGTGTATGAAGAGATGTGAGCCAGCAGTGTGCGTTCAAGCGTGCCTGTATTTCCTTATTCTGGCGCCACGTCAGCACGCTTCCCACCTGCTACTGGGGCACACCATTGAAACAGGGGGGGGGTGAAGCAATACCTCAGACAGAGAAAACAGAGGGGAAGTCAAACGTTAGCAGCTAATGATTGTTGTAGGGGTTGTGGTGTTGCGCCCTCCTTGTATTGGTATGCCCCAGTAGCAGGTGAGAGGAGAGTGTTACAAGTTGTCAGAATCAGGAAATACAGGCACGCTGCTGTCTCACGTCTCCTATTTTGAGTACTTTGTTTTTGGATTAAGCTTGTGATTTAAATGCAGGGCACTTACATTTCTTACTTTGCCAAAAATGTTTAATGTGGGAATCTTAATGATTGCCCCAATGCATATAATGTAATTTTCTCAGTGTTTGGTTATCATTTTCATGGTGAGTTCTGGAAAAAAATTCAAAAGCTGGCATTTTAATATTATATTATTTGTTCTTTCAATTAAAAATACATTGCGAGAGGATTGCTTGATGACCGTTGATGATGAAAAGGTCATGAGGACAACAGCTATTTGAGGTTGAATGATGTTTCTTGTTTTTGTGCCCAGAAATTCTTGCGAACATTGCATTTTGTTTTATCATAACTACCTTTGGAAAAGTGTATATTGTATAATAACACTACCCAGCCATTCATTTTATGTACAGGAGGGGTGTCGAACTCCAGTCCTCGGGGGCCGGTATCCTGCACGTTTTCGATCTCTCCCGGCTGCAACACACCTGATTCAAATGAGCGGGATACTTCTCAGGCTTCTTCAGAGCTGATCATTTGAATCAGGTGGGTTGCAGAGAGACTGAAAGCATGCAAGAAAGCGGCCCTCCAGGACTGGATCTCGACAACCCGCGATGTGCAGGATTGATAAATTTCAATTAAGTGTATTGTTGCCTAAATGTCCTTGGAAGTGTTTTTTTTATTTAATTTTAAATTTTTTTGGGGGGCCAAAACAAGACACAAAAGTGCTGCTAACCTTCTAATTAGAACTTCTTAATAAACAACTAATATTGCACAAAAAGTACCAAACAGATTTATTTTCCCCTTTGATACATCGTAAACATGTTAATAAAAAAACATTTAACAAAATACATCTTATTAAAGCGGCACATATATACAGTACAAACTTCTGAGTGTAAGAGCTCAGTTGGTCCTCTTTGCTCATCTTTTCATTCCAATGCAACATTTACATGGAACGTTGCCGTGGCGACAAGATAGAGGTTAGGCCACAGGGCTGAATTCAACTATGGCTTACAGGTCTAAAAAAACAAGACTGTGTCTATCGTAAAAAAATAGGCGGCATGTGATGTCCACAATAATGGATGGCTACTGTGAAAATAGATTGATGTTGATTGTTTTAGTTGTTTGTCTTTACAAAAAAAATAGTCATGACATAAATCTGGAAAAGTATTGTCTTCACACATTCCATTGTTAATAGTCAATGTAAGGCACAGTCAGCAATGTTGGTTCATGTTTTTCACACATCAAAATCCGAAAGAAGATGTGACAACATGAGATTTGGCCACTAAAGTGCAACACTCCCACCTTGAAAGAAAGAAAGAATGTATGGTTTTTAACCAGGTAGTACGTTGACACAAACTAAAAAGATCAGAAAACACCCGTTCGGAGCGGTTTTATAATAACCTTTGAAGTTGCTCAGAAGAACATCTCAAAATCTTGGGATTTGGTGCCTTGGGACGACAAAGAAAAAGGGATGACCCGTGCCGACAGGGAGTTTTTCTAAAAATCTTTAGATTTAAACATCTTTGCATTACTCAAACGTCTGTCGTCCCATTCTAAAGCGATACAAAACTGGTGCTGGTCGAGACCTACAACTGTTAAAAAGTTAGAGAGAAAAGTGACGGTAAACAAAAACCCGGAGTCTCAAAACTCATCGTCCTCTGAGCTGAGGTGGTTCTGCTTCTTCCTCACGTTCCAGTGCAAACACTGGGCCAGGCTCTCGAACCAGTCGTTGACCGGGTTGCGGAAGCAGATACAAGGAACGGGGA
Organism: Idiotropiscis lumnitzeri; assembly: GCF_059441095.1. NCBI lineage: Eukaryota > Metazoa > Chordata > Actinopteri > Syngnathiformes > Syngnathidae > Idiotropiscis > Idiotropiscis lumnitzeri. Next base: position 16,101,751 of record NC_142393.1, read on the forward strand.
AGCAGGAAGTAGTGATGGCAATACTGGATCAAAGAGAAACAAAAAGACACGCCGAGGTTATTATGTGAGGCCACCTGACTTCCTTATGAAGCAACACTGGGAATTTGCACAATGATTGTTCAACTCGTCAAAGTGGCCGGCAGCCAATTGTAGTTCGAGATGTTGCAAAAAAGAAGAGCTGCCACTCTTTGGATTTCCAGATTAGATCACGCAAAATTCCATGTTGAGTGCAAAGCAAGTTCCACTTTCACCGACCTGTCTCCGTGACAGATCTCCTGCCGGCGTCTTCCGTCGAACGACACCCACGCCGTGTTTCTGGCATCACGCGACAGCATTATCTAGGGAAGGATAACTGTGAGCAGTGTGCAATGGTTGTCGCGCCACAAACTCGCTCATCAATGCACACTTTGGAGCAGAAGTGGGCAAACTTTTATGCGCAAGGCCAGTCAATCAACGTAAAATAGCTGACTTTCGGCCACGCAAATTCAGCCAATCGCAGATGCAACCAGCAAATAAACAAAGACGGAAGTAGCTCCAGTGTTGACAGACGGACTAAACATTTGCTAAATGAGGATACAAGATATACTGCGGACATGCCAAACGTGAGTTGAGCTATTTTTGCAACGTTATAACAAAGTCAATACAGTTTGTGTAGATCGAGCCGAATCTGTCCAATTACTGTACACCGAAGCCGAACGGTTCTAAGAAGTGCTACTTTATCACATACACGGCAGGTAAAAACAATTAAGGACAAAATAATCTTCGCGGTCTGTTAACTTCTGCAACACGGCCAACTTCCAATACGAGCCAAAAAGAGTATGGACAGCTGTTGAAGCAAGATAGCAAGTTTGAGCAAATTAAATCCCCCCGGCCACCCCAAAGACTGCAGAGTTTTTCATTAATATTAGCGAAGGTATTGAACATGACATGTTACATTTATATTCATATTCAGCGTTTTATCTGAATAATTTTGGGGGTTTAAAAGCATTTTCACTATAGTGGGGGTGGACTACAGAGTAACTACACAAGTTGTGTAAATATTGGGGGTGGCAAGGCTCAGTGGTTGAGTGGTGTAAGTATCTTTGAGCAAGATATTGAACAACCAGTTGCTCTTCATGCGACGTCATCAGTAAGTAAATGTGGAAACTGTGTGAACTCGCTTTGAGTACCGAAGATAGAAAAGCTCATTTAAATCGATATATTGCGCCATCCCTTGATCGAATCGAGTATAATTTTTTTTTTTTAATCAAACCTTCTGACCTCTGATCGACCCCAAAAACCCTGTTTGTGAACAGCCTAATTCAAACATCAGAATAATTAATAGCTTTAATTTCAACTTAACAAATGCATATATCACACCAAGTACATTGTCCCTAAATTGAGATGAGATGCATACAACACGGTTCAATTGTGAACATTTTGAGAAAGGATCGGATCCACTGCTGCCCATGTCATACAGCGCAGCATGTTAGTGATTAGCATGAACACGCTCATTAATCGCTGGTGTCGTGCGGTTCACCAAGTGAAACTAGATTCACTACAGTGAAACATTTCCTGAATTTCTTTATCACTTACACCAAACAAAAACCTCAAATTCACCATCACGAAATTTGAAAATCACATAAAAATAATTCAAATGACATTTTTGTAAATTAGATAAAAAGCAGCACTGTGAGCGAGTGGTTAACAAGTCTGCCTGACAGTTTTGAGCTTCAAATCATGACTGTGCTTTCGCTAGCTTGTTGTTTTGTAGTCATACTAAAATGTATTGGGCAGTAAAGTGTTCTCATGTCCACTTAAAAAAAATAAATAAATAACTAGCAATTGTCTTGAGTCTAGTGTGTATGTACCTTCAACTCCACTCCGGCTGGCACTACAATTGGTCTGAAAGAGAGGGAGTGGGGGCAGATGGGAGTGATCATGATTGCTGGCACATTGGGGTGTATCATGGAGGCTCCCGCAGCCACTGCATACGCTGTACTGCCTGTAGGCGTAGACACAATCACGCCTGCGGGAACAAGAAAGGACTTTTGTTCAGTTTGTATCTTAAGGTGCTAAAGGAAGATTCATTTCAGACTTTGAAGAGCCCCTTCGATCAAAAGTCAGCCGTTGTTTATTCCAATATGACAATTTGGAAAGTTGGCAATGCAACACATCTTTGATATCCATTGACAGGAAGCCACGTTTGCTGTGGTGGATACCTTCCAAACCCAACAGCAAGGGGTCAAAATCTGCATTATACATGACACACCGCGCGCACACACTTGAAACACACTTAAATTTATTAAAACACATATTTCAACACACGCACGCACACACCCAAACCCAAATTGCAAGTCGAAAACATCAAATTGTGTGCCCATTAATTTGCCGTTACAAGGTAAGGTCTGGTGAACCTATGACGTCGTCAGACGTCTCCTCCTTCTTTCGGTCGCCCCAGCCAAAACAGGAAGATAGCTGTGTTGTATACCTTTTGACCACACAGACCGTAATGACATTATCATGATATCGGTGAACGTTCCGTCAGTACCGACGGAAGGTCCGTCAGTCTCCTTTTTGTGCAAGAGAATGAAGAATAACATCCAACATGTTGGCAGCTACTCCGTTCTTTCCTGATTCAAGCGTGCACTTTGAGTCGCTTTTGTGGCCTAGACAGTGACTAAATATGTCAGACACATTTATTGGATATATTAGCATTCATTAAATATGTTAGAACGCCTATTGGACGTTAGCGAGCGCAGGACATGTGTGATAAAACATGGTCAACAGCCACGTCTCGCGTGAGTGCACGCAGCAATAGTCGGTGTCGGCAATGAATGTGTGAATGTGAACTAGAAGCAGAGAGCGTGCAATGCTTCACTTCACTTCTTGCCCATAGGAAATATGCACATTGAGCTATTGTAACGATTAAATAATTGCTAATTATTCGATTTCAAAAGAAAATCAATTGGAAGTGTGGACCATAGGCCTAAAATGGAACAGAATGAAATCTTTTTTTTTTTTTTTCATTTTCACGGTGAACATGCAGCAAACGCCCAGCAGGTAGCTGTCCGGTTGCGCCTCACTTGCTTACTCTGCCCACCCGTCCCTAGATGTTGTCTTTTATCCTTACCATGTGATTATATATCATTTTTAAACAAATCAAGCTTCCATTTTGTAACAGAGAGTTCTGAAGGTTCCGCAGACACTCCGTCTCTCATGCAGACTTCCGGGATGATGAAATGTGTCAACCCACACTGTTGCAGCTGTGACGCGTTTCAAAATACCGGTGTCTCAAGATAAAAAGACACACCTTTCCTTACCGTCACGGAAACAAACATCCTTGCCAAGCCTAAGCTCAGCGAACAGGTATGAACCACCGACACATTCTGTGTGGGAGACAAATAACGTGCTCGCTCACCGTCTCCCTGCACAGTGGTGATAAGGTGTCCGTCCAGGAAGAGGTCCACGTTGGAGAGGTAGGAGGAGGGGCCTCGGTCCACCACCACCTCATTCAGCACCTGAAACATGTAGAGGCCATGACGTTCGATATCTGCACCTCATGTTACTGCGCGACAGCTACAATGTGGATTTATTCCAAAAGTCATACTTCCACCGCAACTCAGCTCTACTCACCAGCTTTCCGCTGAAAAAAACAAAACAAAACAGTGGAGCGGGAATCTACAACCAATTATTCAAAAATAGACTGAAGGCAGCAAGAAAACAGACCACAGTAGCACAGTGGAGGCTGATTCTCATTTTTAGATTGTATTTGTTACAACTCATTGCACCAATTATGTAATAAACTAAAATAATACATTTTCAACGAGGTCCAGGTGTCCATCTATTGGGGAACCAGGACACACCGGTGAGCAATGGGCTACTGTAAGGCAAGCAAGACATTCATGGATATATTTTTATATATCCGTCTTTTATCAAGCGAGATATGGGCAGGGTCAATCCAAGTTTCATCAGGCTCTTCTGCAGATTGTGCAATTGGTGGCTAAATATAATACGGAAAATCCCATAACATGCTCTAATACAACCGCCTGTCAGATCTCATCAGATCATGTTGTAATCTGTTTTGCTTCCGTTGGATCTTAACACGTAGCGATCCTTGTGCGCAGCTAAACCTCACTTTGTTTTCACATTGTAGTCATTTTCACTTTCAACTGTCATTGCTCTAGTTTTGTATCCTTTTAAATCAAACAAAAAAAAACAGTTTGCCGGTTCCTAACATTGAGCTGCTCAGCTCAAACCTTTGGTGTCACAGAAACTTATGATGTCATCACGGGGAGAACTGCTCGAGCGACTTTTTGATTCAAAGTCTATGCAAACAAGTTTTGTTTGAGATTGTCAATTATCTTGTCGATGTGTGTACACAAGAGCGGTGTGCAATGAGCATTTCTGACAATACCTGATAGTTTGTGGGTTTGCGGTTAATGTCCATGTCGCCATTGGTCAGAATGACGCTCTTTTCCTTCTCCCGGTGCACGCGCACTTTCAAGCGACTTCGCAACACTATAGCTGCATTGCCTAAAACAGTGGACATTTGAAAAAAATTATAAAATAAATTACTTTCTTTTATTTTTTTTTTGCCCGTCTCTCACATTTGTTGGAGAAACAATACAATACCTTCAATAATTTGGGTGACCTGAGACTGGTAAGTGTCGAACTTGAAAGGCGTCAGGAAGCCAAGAGAGCCCAAATGGAAGGCCATCACTGGCGGAACGCTCTCCTGCACGACAATAACGCATAAGAGTTGTGCTTGACAACATTGATTGTGATAACACACGCAGTAAGACAATACAGGATACCTGAAAGAGCGAAGACGCATAGAGCAAAGTTCCATCTCCACCAAGACAGATGATGAAGTCCACACGGTTGGAGATGTCGTCGAGATCTATGAAACACAGAGGTGGGAAGCTTACTTTTTACTATCTAAGGAGTTCCAAAAAAATAGGGCAAATTTCACCAACAATACTTTGTGATGCAAGCCTGCCTTCATGACAGCACGGCAGTGAAAGAAAGGAAAGCACACACACTCTCGCTCATTCCCACGTATGCGGACAGTGAGAGAACTTGGAAAAAGAAGAACTCAAAGAAACAGAATTGAAGATATTTGCCACAAACCCTCAATGCCAACCCATGACAACAATACACGCACAATCAAGTTCATGACAGCGGCAAAATATTTCCTCCGAATCTTTAAGGATTTATTTTCCAGTTTCAGATGAATATTTTTTGATTGTGCAGATCAATTTAAGACACCTATACATACTAATACTGGTTGAGTAAAATCATAAACTTAAAAACCAACACAGTTGTTTATTTTATAGTTTCACAGTACAATTAGTATATGCTTTTTGGTTCCATTTAAATATGCAATAAAGATTTACAGCAAAATAAAATGTTAAAGCCAGTTTTCGCCTTTATAAATGATGACGCAACTGCAGCATCATTTATAAACATGTCAGGAATGGCGGCACAAGCTGCATACAAGCTGATTGCTCTAAATCATCTTAACTGTCAATATTTTTTTTTAATTTGCGCATACAAGAATTTAAGCTGTAAGCCAATGATAGTTATAGAAGGACAGCAGTTTGTGCGATATGCTACGATTGACATGTGATCCGATTAATACACAGTGGCTCATTAAAGTGCACCTGTGGTGGTCAGAAGGAAAAACTATACATGCTTTATAAAGAAAATAATTGCAGCCAACCATGGCTTGGTTCCACTGGTTGTCTTAAATCAAGCTTATGATAGCTTGTGGCACCTTTCTGCTCGAGACGCCACGGCAGGAAACGTGTACAAACATACTCCTTGGCTTGCAAGAAGCGGGGCCGTGGCGTCGAGTCGTTAAAAGTCGTCTTGTCCCGGTGGTTTCTCCATTTTAACGCAGCGTTTTCTTGGTCAGATTCTGAGTCATTCGTGCCATTTTCCAGAGGTGCGCATTCCGTCAATACGGACGGCTAATCAGATAATCAGCAAGGTCTGGAAAAATGTGTAAAATGTCTCCGTTCCAGCTAATAAAAGATACGTTACCAGTTACTAGTATATGTGCAATGTAATGCAGCTTATAGCCACGGGTGCAGTGAATATTTCATTTTATTAAATAATTCTTGTTTATTGCTCAGCCACTTTTTCTAATTCTAGGAACTGCGACTATCGTTGCGCGCAAATAATCAAGGAGTCATAAGCTGAGGATTGTCAAAGACACACATATGTTGCAAAAGCAGGTATGTGAGGTATGTGCTTCCAACCACAAATATTTTGCTGAGATCGCCTTGCCCCACTTTTACGACTCTATATGAGAAAAGAGCGTGCGAGAGCTGGAGAGGGTGAGGCATTACTCTTCGGTAACCGATATACGGGAGTTAACTGTTACGGGAGCAGTGTGATTGCTCAGTAAATATTACATAGTGAAACATTTTAAATATTCATTAAGGGTTGTGTTTACATTGTTTTTCTAGAGGAAGCTCTTATTTCCATGTCATCTGTAAAGCATGTTGTTTATAAAGCAAATTCCAGAAAAGTGGGAGAGTAGAGCAAATCTTGTTTCAAATTATATATTTCATTTGCTTCTTCTATCAGCGAAGAAGGGGAAATAATCAAATTTATTTCAAGGCCATATTGCCCACGCTTAACTAAACCCAAGTTTTCATTCCAGTAGTTTGCAAGACACTTGGATATATTGTGGAAGTAGTTCAGGGATGGGCAACTGGAGGCAAAATATTTACTAATGCTGAAAGCTGTAATTGAAGTGTTAACAACGGGATGACAGACATCACTCACCAGTGCATTAGACAAGTACAACATGTCCCAAAACCCTAAACAACTGGTTTCAAAAGTACAAAAAAAAAAAAAAAATAAATCACAGTGATGACAGTTCGTTTGACGTGCATGAGACTGTGTCCTCCAAAACCATAAATATATTCATGGCTCAATAGTGTTAAATATGTGTATGGGGACTTAATTGGACAAGCAGCTGGTGTGATGAACTTGCCTAGGTCCCAACCATCTTTTGTATTGTGCCACCCCCAAACCTATTTGAGTACTGCCTCACTAAATGGAAACAAAAATAAATGTCTTTTAAAATATTTAAGTAATATGAATAATGAATAAATAAAGATAAAAGAAAAAAAAACTTTGTTATAACTTTGTTATATGTCGGTATGGGAATCGCAAAATGGTTCCTGTTGAGAACTGGTTTACAAAGCTTCGCATTCATTGGCATCACTTGACGAATTTGTAAACGATTCCCTTTTCAGTTCCAGTCCAGATGAATGACATCACCACTTACCTGCGCGGCGAGCAAGGAACATGTTTTGTTTGCCTTTTACACGAAGGGATAACAAATTGTTTCATAATATTTCATCATTTTTAGATGACTGTTGCACTTTTGATCCACTCAGGAGTGCTCAACACAGCAGCAGCGGCAACGCACCAACGTCCTCTTCTGTCACAACTCCAACTGGGTTTTCAACCTTATTGCAGAACCTGGTGTGTGGCGGAGTAGACGGAGATGTTTGACTAGCTCAGAGGCTAGCAGTACTCGCTCCAGTCTACCGCAAGCTTTTCTTTTCACCGAGGCAGGGAACGGTGTGTTCCCAGAACACAGCTCGACTTGCGCTCATTGAATTTGTTATTGGCTGACAGTACAATTCATATCATTTATCATTGTTGAAATCTTATTGAACATTATTGTGTAATTACCACATAATAGGCTGTACTTCGTAAGCAACAAAATCCATCTCTTTTTATTCAACTCAAGGAGCGGCCATTTTGCCAGTTGCTTTTGATTGAAAGTCATCACAGTGCTTAAGGGCTCAGATTGCGAACGTCACCAAACCCAGAAAACAGGTGAGCCGTGACAGTCGTTACCTGAGCCCTTACGCACGGTGGTGTCGTTTTTAGTTGAAAACAAGTGGCAACATGGAGGCTCCTTGAGTTGAATAAAAAGAGATGGATTTTGCTGCTTACAAAGGACAGCCTATTCTTTGGCCATTGGACAATTATGTCCAATAAGATTTCAACCCCCGAACACAATAAGATTCAGAATCAAGAATGCAATGTTTCGACCATTGGGTGCGCGTAGCACATATGATTGTAAAGAATATTTTTTGACTTTGCTTCACCTTTAAATGAATCCGGTTTAAACATGAACTATCAGGGACAAAACACTGACAGCCTATAGCAGTTGTCACTTGACACTTGAGCTGATACGCAACTGTTGTGAATTTGGTGCAGCTGTGCCACAATTTATTGATCTTTAATCTCTCCGCATATGCCCTGCAATGCGCTCACGTATCCACCCCAAGTTACGAAACACACATCTGGCGCTTTTACTGCACTATTTTCACCCAGGTGAGTGAGCAAGCCTATGAGTTTAGAGATTTGAATGCCATGCTGGACAAACACATGGTAGTATGACATGGAAATGTTTCAACGAGTTAATATTTGTGAAAACATGCACAAAATGAGTTTTTGCACGTAAAGTTGGTTTTGTGACATCTTTGAATGTGAGCCCTTTTGTTTTTTTTAATTATTTTTTTTTAAATTAATATTTAATTGCCCATCATTGGTGTAGTTTTTGCAGATCTAACTCTTTAATATGCATTTCATTGTGGCTATTCCTCACAAGGTACCTTCTCTGAAAGTGCAGAATTTCTTTGTAAGGGTCCCAAAGTTGTCATCACCAGAAATAGCCGGGTCCTCCAGAACCTTCTTTTCCACATAAACAATCATGTTTTTGACCTGAAACACAAACCGAGAGACATCAGTCCAGCCATCTAACACACGTGCATGAAACCAGCACCAACGATTCAGTTGTCCACCCTCTGCCGTACCTCAGTGAGGAACATGCAGAGCTCCTTGAAAGGCTGAAGCAGGGCGGCGTCTCGGATCTTCTTGATGACGAGGACACTCTTGGGGGGCGTGTTCCACGTCAGCCGCTGAGTGGCGGGGTCCTGAATGTGCCTAGTAAACACGTAAATAAAACCTTTAACAACACTCGAGCCTGGGCTCTTAGGCTGATGTAAGGCCTCTTAACAAGCTAAAGCGTATGCAAGCAGCAGCGTGTGGCCGCTATCCTATTAGAGTCATTGGCTTAAGGTCTGCAGTCGAATCCCAGGTACCGTCTGCTAGGCTTCACCCAAACGCAAACTCCCGACTGCGACTGGTGGATATTTTTGGCGCGACACAACCGCAGACGGCAAAATGTCACATGAATGGGGAAAAAAAAAAATCATAAACAATCCAAATGGAAACTTGTTGTCAAGAGGACATTTTTTTGCAGGAATTCTGGGATAAAATGTGGGAAGCAAGATTTGTGAGAATACACAGCGTTGCAAATTATGTCTTTCTCTTATTTTTATGTCCATGCGAATGGAACGCAATTTTAAAGTCATCAACTGTAAGAGAATAATCTGAATGTTTTAAACAACCCTTTCAATGATAACAGATTTGCCGATATATACAAATAAAAAAATATATTTTGCTTAAATGAATTATGGGCAGCAGTGTTTCAAGACATTTTCTAGGTTGTAAAGAACTGAAAATTGTCATTTGTTCAATTTGCTGAAATCAAAATCTGATTCAATCAAAATCTCAAGTTACACATTGGACCTCTTACTTCATAGCTGCGTTGCAATTCTTGCACCCATTGCGCGTATGATTTTTTTTGGACAGCTTCTGCTTGAATTTCTTTGCAGGATGCCCCAATAGCCTCCTAAAGCTGCTGTTTGGATGTGAACAGCCTCCCTCCGTCAGAGCTTTTGCTTAAGGATGCTTCAAATATTCTCAGTAGCGTTGATAGCCAGGGGAGGATTGGGGCCACACGCTAGTTTCTCTTCTTTGATGCCCATACAGTAGCAGTCCATGATGCAGAGGAATTTCCGACGTTGCAGCCTTGTTGGGACATGGTCGCCATCCACCAACAAAATAATATTCAATCAATTTTGACCATGCAGAGTTGGGCAGCACTCATCAGTAAACAATTGCTTGCAGGAGGGAATACCTCCGCTTCATTGGGCATGAAAGGGGAGAAGTTCATGAGGTGGACACCAACCTCCCCTGACCTCAACCCAGCTCAGAACCTTTGAAGCATCCGCAAGCAAACATTGAAGAAGGTGTGATGCAGTTCACATGCAAACAGCATTTTTATTTTTCGATGAATACTTTTTGAAAACCTGCAATGCACTGAGGACGCAAAGAGGCAAGGGATTACTGTAGTTTTTGATTTTTCAAATAAATTCAACAAATACATATTTTCAGTTCTTTACAACCGTGCATTTAAAGGAAAAACTAGAGAAATGTTTCAGAACATTAAAATTATTATCTGACAGTTGACTTAAAAATTACGCTAAGTTTCATTTACAAAACACAGAAGAAAAAATTAATTTGCATAATAATATGGATCACAGTGTACTTGGAAGCAAACACTGGAATTTGAATTTGCCAAGCAAAGTGTATGCTGACTTACCAGTGAACATAGCTGGAAATTAGTGACTGAACAAGTTGGCCATGCCATTACAACTGTGAATAGGGTTGGCTGGTACTCATCCATCCAAACAATTATTAGGTGCAGATTATTGGACATGAAGAAACAATTCTTAGTTTAGTTCATGATTTTGCTGTTGTGCAAGTACAGCATCAACAAAAGATTATCGGTAACACTTTATAAAAAGTACACACTAATAAGCATCAGCTAAACATTTGTAAAAACTGAAGTCATCATTTATAAAGCATGTTTGTGACATGAATAATCATTTGCATACAGTTTGTAAATACCTTTTTATAAAGTGTTACCCATCATTAATTTGCAAGGTACCACTTGAGACTTTCTTTTTTGGATATCCAACAACAGTATACAGTTGGACACTGAATGATTTTGCTGTTTTGAATGTGATGAAAATCTCAGCTTTACCATTGTTTTGTCGATACCATTCATCTAAATGACAAATGAAAACACTCTGAATTATGTCATGTAAATAAGGTATTTGCAAACTATATGCAAGTGATTATTCACGTCAGAAACACGCGTTTTCAATTATGACCAGTATTTACAAATGCTTAGTTAATGCTGATTAGTGTGTGCGCATTATAAAGTGTTACCGATTATCTTTACTGTAAATCAAGTCAAACGTTTTGGGCAATTGAATTATCTAAAAAGGCCTCCAGACTCAATTTGGCTTTACGTGATTAATATATGAAGAGCTTGAAAGCATAAATTACACAAACCTAATCCTTTGACCCTACAAATGCCTTCTTTTTTTTTTTTAAACCTCAAGGCCATTTGAGATGCTGCATATTAAATTCTGCATGCCACTGTGACATTTGGGCTAGTCACATGTGGAAGCTGTTGGGCTCGTAACCAATTAAACCTGACTACAAAAATCAATGCTGTCTTGTCTGAGGATTTTTTTTTCTCGTTTCCATAAACAAGAGATGCGCTGTGATTGGCTGTCGACCAGTCCTGGGTGTACTCTGCCTCACACCTAAAGTCAACTGGGATAGGCTCGAGCTCACCCGTGACTCCAATGAAGACAAGCGCAATAGAAAATGGATGAAAGTATAAACAAGAGGAAACATTTCTCTAATTGCAGGACAAACACATTTTTGTTGTTGTTGGTGTTAACTTGCTGAGTGGGCCTGTAGTGAAACACTAAGCCTAAAACTGCCTGTGAAGCTCCCTCGCTTTGACATGCCACCACCACATAGTGTGAAGAGAATGTTCGCTTGGGGCTCAATACTGAAGCATTAAAAAATGATTATGAGAGCAGTGGGAAAGCATGCATGCAAACTGCATTTAGTCAGGAATAAGGACGGTTTAGAAGATTCAAGCATTCAGCCTCCCTTAACGCCGTTAGGTTGAGGGTCAAATCGACCTGTTTCAATGTTTAAAACGAAACTTTTTTTTTTTTAAGTATAAGAAGAAAAGTAGGATCAACTTCTTCTGCTGGCATTCAATAGCAGTCCACCCCCAGAATAATCTTAAAATTGCGATTAAAGATTTGATTTGCAGACTGACTTTTTCAAAAAAAGAACTGATCCCTTCTCCAGCAATATCCTTGAGAGTTGTGCACAAATACTTTCAAATGCATAAGTTAAATAACTACAAAGAAATGACCCTGGAACTTAGTTTGCATATACAGTATGAGTTGTTACATAACTTCCCTTGATTGACTACAGGAAACAATTATAAAAAAAAGAATGTTGAATTGCTATACAATGGGATAGGGATGGGCTGGCATGTGAATAACAATGCTTTGCATTAAAATGACACCCACTGAAATGGTCTGATCGGAGCCAAATTGAACCACCCAAAACTCTACAAAAAAAAATGGCTGATATACATTTAATAAGCTGTCTTCCAAAAATGTGGGAGAAATAGGAGGTAGTAACAAAGTAAACCACGGTCCGCATTTTCCGGACCATAAAGCGCACACGCCTATAAGCCGCAGTAACGCAAAAAAAAAAAAAAACACACAAAAACAAAAAACTATATACAAGCCGCACCAGACTATAAGCCGTAGTTTTCTATGTAGAAAAAAAATGTGTTGTTTACTGCATGTACAGAACGATTTTGTACTGTGAATGCACATAAATTGTTGAAACAGTGCCTTTTAACACGGCAACAACTTTGCTAATTAAAACAGAACAGGCCCAAAAAAAAAAAAAAAAAAGAAAAAAATCGAGATTTATTTAGCGTATTTTCTGAACTATAGAATGCCCCTACTGATGAAAGAAAAATCCACAGAAAAGCCGCACCGTTGTATTAGCTCCATGGTTCAAAATCTAGGAAAAAAGTAGCAGCTTATAGTCCAGAAAATACGGTAAACATGAAAACATATTAGGGAAAAAAACAAATCAGCTAACATGAATCTTCAGGTGCTGACCCATGAGTACACAAAGGTTCGTAGCATTCGAAACTTCCACTGGGAGTTGCCATAGTCTGTCTGCTAGAAAAGATTAGCTCAATAAATGGAAAACTCAAGCATTACAGATTTCTATAGCATTGGCAATCATAGTGAGCAATGGTGCATGTGCGAAGGGAAACACCATTTAAAATATCGGGAGGATTTGGATGAAGCCATCCTTCAGACTCTTAATGGCATTTGTTTCTTTTCATCATCATTCATGAAGCAGGAAGGAAAATGCTAACAAACATGGCTAAACAAACAAACATAACACACTTAGATTTCCTAACCGTTTGCACTCCAAAGACTAAGAATATAGTGGTATGGTTTTATGAAATGAAACCTAGTTGAAATTAAAAAAAATGTTACTACAATTAGTTGTATAATTAAAAATGTAATGCTATGTAAGAAATCAAATTGGTAAAGACCTGCTGTTGCTCACATCACAATCTAGTTGAGACTGAAACAACAACAGGCCTGCTGGTTGCCACCAATTACTTCAATCTTTATTTTGCCTCAACAAGATGGCAATCAAATCCGCATTAGACAAAAATCGTAATTAATTCAGCATTTAATTGATTATTACGCTAATCCCTAAATGTAATGCAGCAACAGCTGGTCATAAACTTCCACGTGGAATAAAACAGCCTAATTACTAATAAACTAAATCAAACACTGACATCTATCAACCGCCGAGATTTCAAACAACATTCGGATTTCAAACGGGGAGGATCTGTGATCCATTCATTGAGCGTTTCCCACTGAACACCACAATACCCCCTAGCCCCCCTGCCACCTTCAGCAGGTGGGCCCAGTCCAAAAGCACACATCACCTTCAGCACTGGGTTGAATATTCTTCACTCACTGCAGGAAAGGTTAAAATTTCACCCAGCCTGCATATTCTGACACAGCGAAGATGCTTCGTAGGTCCTCTCACCATTTCCACACTTTGTTCTCCTTACTGCCCGGTGCGTCCTGAAGTACCACCTTCATAGCTGTACACATGTGACACGGTTGGATGTGGCTTCAGGCGACAGACACAGCTGGAGAATGACGATCTGTCAGGAAACCAACAACATCCTTAAAGCCGAGAGATGAGCCTCTGTCCACGGTGAGGGCCTCTGTGTATGTGAGAGGGGTAGGCGGGGAGCAGCTAACAACCTTACAAGCTCGACTCACAACTGCTATATTTGTCCCAGCCAGGACTTAACAGTAAACCCTCCCGGTGAGTTCTGCTGCTGAATCGAACTTCTGCTTGTTTTAAGCTTCCTCTTTAGCCACGCCCACTCAGCTCTCTACTCAGCACACCCATTTCAAGGAAGGGCTTGCCTATAGACTACTCCTTTATTTTTTAACAGGTGTGTTTACCAGAGCACAGTTGAAGACACTGCTTTGCTTTGCCCAGAAGCTTTTTATCCACGGTAATTATACATTGCGTTCAAACAGGAACAACAGTCCCCAAGAGGTTAAATGTGTGCCAGTGGGATTCAAAACAAATGATAAAAAGCGAAAGATGTGACCTAATGCTCTAGTTAAAGAAAGAAAATGATGCACTATAACTACTTCATCAAGCTAATTGTTGTCAAGGAAACAGTTCAGACAACCTTCAGGCAAGAGGAAGTAAATTACACAAAATGATCTCAATGTATTTTTGGAGCTTGCCCACTTAGCAATCAGTCATTATTTGACGTGATTTTGTAACATTTTAATGTAGGTGGAAAATGCGCCTTCCACGTTGGAGTAATGTTTGACCTTTATGGTATAAAATGGCAAACTATTGAGTTGAAAATAGCTTGTCACCACTCGGCAATCACAACAAATGTTGTCCGCCTCGTACTGTCGTCAAAGCAGGTCAAGAGAAACCGTGTCAAGGCATGCTTGCGTATGCACGTGTGTGGCAGAAACGCTTCAGTGTAAGCGGACAGTAGCTGAGAAGTCAGCGTATGTCATATATTATCGTTGCCGCTGAAGGCTTTATACTTTTAGAAGCACACTGAATTATCTCCCAGTTTTCAAAACAGACAAGAGGCGTTACTAAAAAGTTCCCAAACCACAAGCTTGTAGCGACATGACCTGCTGATGGCGTTGGTCTCGTGCAATGTTACAATTAGGATAGATTTCCACGTCACATGTGATAGTGGCTGATGAGACTTGTTTAAAACTAAGTCAGTTACACAAGACTGCCAATTTCCATAAAAAAAAGTTACCCGTATTTAATTTGAGAGAGTATTATACTCAAGAAATTACAGTAAACTGTCAGAGCTGCAAATGGTTTCTATGGAAAACAAGTGAGGTAATGCTCACAGGCGCTGTGCAACTTGGCATCATCTTGCTTGTAAAACAGAGGCAATTAAAAAAATAAAAAAAAGTCAAAGGCATTCCACTCATAATGGGTCATTATTTAGATTCACTTCAGGGTGTGGGAAGGACGTCAAAGCAACCAAGATGAATGCACAAAGTGATGGTCAAAAAAAAAAAAAAAAAAAAAGAAGAAAAAAAAAAAAGAGGTTACCTATTGCCAGTATCACAACCACACCCCTTCCATAGAGAGTCGAGGAGAGGTTATCGTTTTCAGTTTAGGCAAAGACAACAAAGCCTCATGAACCACATGGGCACAATAGGCTTTCAGGATGAAAATGATTCAAAACATTGCGTTGAATGATAGTTTGCTCCCAAAAAATCTTTCATTTTTTAAAAATATATTATTTACTTATTACAACATAATTTGTGTACAATTACAAATGTGTTCTAGTAACATTCAGAAAAAAAACCCAACGAAAACACCTTTTTTCGCTCCTGAAAAAAATGGTCATAATCTCAGACCGAAACTAAAACGGCTAGAATAAAGTTGTAATTTTGACAAGTCGAATTAAACATTGCCACACAAACAGTTTGAGACCTGACTTCTATATGTTATCAACACTTTTGCTGATTGCTGAGAGTCAACAAAAAGAGGTGATTTCAGCATATTGTAATTCTCGACACACACATTAACATGATCACATTAAACTCCTCCTACTGTTGAGAGTGTTGATGTGCACCAACATGAGGTTTTTCATCGTTGGACGAGGGTGCGTCCTTACATAATTCTTATAAAAAATCACATAATTTTTGTCTTGTAGTATTATGCATTTTTCTCATATTTATGCCCCAGTGTGGCCCAAAATGACTTTTTGTGAAAAAATAAAATAAATAAAAATACATATTTATCGATTTATTCCTCCAACCACTCTATTACCTTTTAATAATGAACATCGGAATCGACAAAACAAGTCATGCCTTGTGTCCGCTGTCATTGGTTCGGGTGAAGTTTCTAGTTAGGGTAAGGTCAAAATGCAACTGCTCTGCTGTACTTACATCACTGTGTGTGGATTCTGTAGCATGCATGCCTTCGGGCCAAATGTAGTCACAGGGCTTGGTCCGTGAAGAGACTGTGTCCTCCTGAAGGTAAACAACAAAAAAAAAAAAGCAGCAGACAAGGTCAGAATTTAGACGTTCTACTACAGGGAAAAACAAAACAACCTGTCTTTTTCTGAAAGTTAAAGAGGCATTAAAGAAGATGAAAGTGATGAATTGAAAGCCCTCATGACAAAAAGCAATCCTTTTTTTTTTCTGTCATGCGGGTTAGTGCGGGGAAGTAGAAGCATGCACAGTGATATCTGGTGGATTTTTTTAGCATAACATATTTCAGCACTTCAATCAATTTGAGTTAAGTTTGGCACTCTTCTCCAAAGTTAAAGGAGTGACTAATAAAGAATTTGACAGGTGTATTCAGGCATATTTTACAAGGTATTTTATTTTGCTCTAAATGCAACACGGTGGAAAAAATTTGAGTAGAATGTGGGAGAAATGTTTGTTTGAAATATTCATAAAAAAATAAGAAAATTAAATGAAGAGTATTTTAAAACAGACTATACATCAGCCAGCAACGTTATGACCACTAACACAATATAAGAGATCCAAAACAAGAGCTGAATACAATGTTCAATTTTGGTTGACACTGTCAGAGATATTTCATTAAAAAAAATGTACTTTGCTGTAGAGTAGAAAGGTACTGCTTCATATGCTCTGTGTGTAATATTTTCATCGCTCTCATGCAACAAATTGACGGAACCAAAAGATTAAGACATTTAGCGCTTCAATGACAAAAGGAGGCAGACAGACCTGTAAAGACATAAAAGCAGATCATCCCGTAAATTTTAACTTGTACCTTGAGCAGTCACGTCTTGACCGCAAAAATCTAAATAATCTCCACATCATCAGAATGTTGTCATGTCACTGAAGAGCGTGTGTTGTCAACATGTAACATTACGTTATTCAAGTATCCTCATCAAAAACTGAAAAGTTCAATGGAGGTTGACAGTATGGGGGAAAAAAGGCTTAAAGTTTCACTTCCTTCACTTCCCACCCACAAAAAAATCCTGCCGCAATTGCTAAAGCACACCAATGGGGATTTTGCAACGTTGGACCTTTGATGACTACATGGGAATTTATGCAACGTGCGGGGGTGCTGCAACTGAGCTCAGCCACTATGCCCGCTGACGTGATTTTGAAAATACCCCAAATGAAAGACAACACAAACTCTGCTATTTTTGTCTCACCCCTCCCATCATTATTAAACGTCCAACCTGAGCACAACTGAAGGTGAAAACATAAGTTTACATTTACTATAAAAAGACAATGATTTTCCCCCTCAATGTCTGACATGAACTCAGACTAAACCTGAACATTAAATGAGGCTAACATTCCTGTTGCTGGTCAAACGGGATTACCAAAAATATTTTTGTCTATTTGCGACATACCAGAATAATGAGAGAATTATTTTTCTAAGACAATTTTTCATGACTTTCTTGAAAGTTAGAAGTTCGCATGCATTTCATTACTATTTGGTACCACTGACTTTAAACTGTATGACTTGGTTTAAATGTTTTGGATATCCTTCCATAAACCTTTCACAATAGTTGGCAGGAATTTTGGCAGATTCCTAGTCACGGAACGCGTGTAATTGAGCCAAGTTTTTAGGTCGCCTTGCTCATACTTGCCTTTTCAGGTCAGCACATACATTTTCAATATGACTGAACGTGATGACGACCACTCCAAAAAAATACATTTGTTATCCTTTATAAATAGTTTGGCAGTATGCGTCGTGTCTTTGTCAATTTGAAATACCCATTTGCGGTTAAGCTTCAACTTCTGGCTGATGTTTCAGGATGTTGCTTCAGTATTTCCACATAGTGTTCTTTCCTCATGATGCCATCTACAGTGCTGAGAAATAGTGTTTGCCTGCTTCTCAAATTCTTCCATTTTTGGATAGTTTCACTATTTTAATGTTAAAGATAATAAAACATTTAAATACCAGGCAATGTTCGATTTTAAATATTTCTATTTATTAAGAAAAAAAAGAAAGATAAAATAAACTCAATGCTACATGGTTTGAAATTTAAAAGAAAAAAAAAGCTTACCCCACTTGTTAAATCATGAATTAACTGTGGATAATCAATTTTTTGGGGAAAGTTCATTTTCACCGACTAGAGCCAAGTCTAATTACCCCTAGATCTGCTTAATCAAGAATTCACTTAAATAGAACACCTATAACAACAGCAAGCGGGTCATAAGAGCTTAAAAAGATGCAACAAAATGCCACGTTCCAAAGAAATTTAGTAACACATGAGAAATCTTGTAATTCACACTATCAGTCTGGAAATTGTTACAAGGCCATTCTAAAGCTTTGGGACTCCAGCAAAGTCGTCATCCACAAATGGAGAAGATGTGGAACACTGGTGAACCTTCCCGAGAGTGGCCGGTTACAAAACGTCTCCCGAGAACACGGCGATGTCTCATCAAGGAGGTCACAAACATCTCAAGAATTGCAGGCCTCCCTCTCCCGAGATGAGGCTAGAGTTCATGACTCTACAATAAGCAAGAGACTGGACAAAAATGACATTCATGTCAAAGTTCTGACTGCTGACCAAAATGGCCAAAGATGGGCAGCCTTACATTTGGGGAAAAAGAAAAAAAAAATGTCTGAATTATTGCCACTGACGAGACAAAAATGTACCATGTTTTTGAGGGTGTCACGTTAGATATGGCGTAAATGTAACATAACATTAAAAAATTTATTTAAAAACTTTTTTTTATAAAAATAAAAACAAAAAACTATGGGCGGTATGGTTGAAGTGCAGGATTCTATACCAGCTGCGGCCTTCCTGTGTGTAGCATTGGCTACCTGTGCCTGCGTGGTGTTTCTCCGAGTCTAGTGGTTTACTCCCACATCCCAAAAACACACATGGTAGGTGTGAACACACTGAATTGCCCTTAGATGTGTTTGTCAGCGCGGGTGGTTGTTCGTCCATATATGTGCCCTGCGATTGGCTGGCAACCAGTCCAGGGTGTACCCCACCTACTGCTCAAAGACAGTTGGGATAAGCTCCAGCATGCCTGCGACCCTCGTGAGGAGAAGCGGCAAAAATGATGGATTGATGAAACACACCAACTGGACAACTTGCTGTTACTGATAGAACCAAGAATTATGCTTATTACTTTGATCATTAAGGGGCACGTTCAAGGGGCATCATGCTTTGACTGATAGGCATTAAGTTTGGAAAATCTCACCAAATGTGCCATTCTCCTTTTTAAATCCAATGCAATCCTCATGTTAAATATTTATCACAGGTTGAAAAAATACATCCATAAGTAGAGTGTAGGTGTAAGTCCTCTGAAAGACAACTACCTGTACTCAGACGAACTGCTGGCTGAGGAAGTGCTCAGGCTTCGGGTCTTCTTGCAGCGCCGAGCCAAGCGAGGCGCTGTTATGTTCCCTCCATCGCGGGTAGACCAGCAGTAAGGGGACGCCTTCATTCGCACCTCATCTCCGGCGTCCATCTCAATATCTAAAGGGACACAATTCATTATTCATATTGTTACACTCAAAAGATGAAGTCACCGTTACATCGAAGCATCAAATATGGCATAAACCGCTAAAATGAAATAACTTGGGATACGTCACCCAAAAATATCTATCTTGGAGTGCAATGTCTATGTTTAGCTTTCAAATGGAATAAAAGTAATAGAATGCAGTATGACATAGATTTGCGCATAACACATGAATTAGCAAATATTTGTTGGCATGCGTAAAAATTAGCTTGCAAGCTTCATATAGCGGGATGAACAAAGTCTTTCTTAATAGGATCTCGTTGGATTAATACTGACGTTACAGCTGCCTCCAGATCTACTTCATTATGTAAGTGCGGCTTTGGCAGCTCTGTTACGGAGGCTAGTCATATTGGTTAAATGCTTTTACATCGCTATAACGTTTGCTTCCTTGAGGAAAAAGACGTATTAAAAATTAATAACAAAACGGTAATGATCACGAGACCTCCGACTTGAGCGACGAGCAACAAGTGAATGACGGATCCAACTGCTATCCAGTGTTGCTAACCACGCTAACAAAGCTACTTTACAAGATGTGACATATACGGTGCTAAACATAACAGGTATCCCATTATCAAAACGTACCTTGCACTCGCAATGTTAGTCGACCACACAAATGCAGGCGTTAATTCACTGTCGTAGACTATGACCCTCGCTCACCAATTCACCATCTTAACTTCAAGTTAACTATCAACAACCACTTCCGGGTAGCTACTGGCCAATCAGAGAGCATACATTCGTGACGCAAGTAATATAAATGGCCTCCAAATGCTGCCATGGTACCTTGTCGTCACTCGAAAGCTATCAGACCAGTCGAATTAATAAATCAGATAATCTATATGAGCTCAGCTACAACAGGTGATACTTGTGTGCATGCTCTTTATCAGCCCAACATTACGAAACCGAGCAAGCATTTTTGGACAGGCTCTCATTTAACTGTGCAAGGAATTTTATCATGTGACCGGTGCCGTAGTGTGTACAGTGCTGTCCCCCTCACTTGTAAAGACTTGCGAAGTCCTTATTGTCACAATCGGCTGCGGGTCAAGTCGTTCCCACTCTGTCCAACAGATGGCGATCGAGATCCGAAATCAGCAGGTTCAACAGGGGCAAGTGGAAGGTAGACAAGGTGATTGAAACTCTGGACCTTGAGCAAAGTACTTGACACCAGGCAGTAATAAGACAAGAGCCACAGTTGAACACAATCAACACAGTTTTTAAGTTTTATTTACCACCCCACACCAGAACATGTTCTTTCCAGTTAAGAATTTCTCTTACCACGTCCATTATAAAAATCACAGAAATGTCAGTTTTGACAAAAGCTGAAGTGACATTAACTGTGAAAAAGGTAAAATAATTCAGTGGAAACAAAATGTTTTGTACAAGTGGGGAGGGGGAACAGATCTATTATTATGATGAATGCCATAGTGCTGCAACCAACACACAATTAACTTGTTCAGACACTAAAAAAAAGTGTGAAAATGAGTGGAACAGAGCCAGATGGCTGGGACTGTGAATAAGAAATAGTTTATTTACCTTGAACATAATTACAAAAAAAACAACCTGTTGCTTAAGATTCTAGCTTCAAGTGGGAACTACTAAGTGAATCACGCTGAACACAGTATGTCATCTCAAACTGCTTTTATTACATCTTAAATAACAGTACATTTTAATATAGTTTCTATCTTGCATCCAGCTTTCGGTTGTACACTGACTGACTTGAAAATTAAATACAAAAGTGAAAAGGGAGTAGAGGGGGTGCAGAGCTCTACGGTTATTTGATGGAGAAAGAGAGAAAAGTAAAGGGAATTTAATTAATTTAGACTTTTTTTTAATTCAGTTTATTTTTTTGCCAACTCCAGGCCTAACACAATTACAGCACATCTTTTTGTACAGACTGTTGCAGAAAAAAACAATGGTACTACTGCTAAAAGGAAGAGCGTCTTCTGTTTACAAGAAGGGAACAAAAAAGTCTGTCATCCAGATGCTGCAAGATTTTTTTTTATTAAAGGACAGAAAAAAAACTTGTTATAAAATGTTTTTCTTTGTAAGTGGAATTTTGTTTGCTACAGAAGGAATGAAAATGTGTCCCATTGGTATGTTTAGGTGATTAAATGTGTATATATGCAAGAGTGTACAATTTACATCTAAATTTGTGTAATCCCTCCCAAGTATGGACCAAGCAACCTTTTATAATGCAGGGTTTGCATCTCATGTGCATAGCTTTGCCATTTAGTTGTATTATGGTATGCACGGAGTAGCAAAAAACAAAGGAAGCCAAAACGGGGGGGTGGGGGGGGAAGAAAAATAAATACCATTGGATTGATATAGTCAACAGGTTCTTTTCTTAAAGAAAACATCAAAGGACTTAATTCCATATGCACCTTTAAGCAATTCTACAGCATGCGATTCTAAGAGATAACCCACCCATGGCAGACAACCAAAATCTTTTTTTTTTTTAGTTTTTAACTTAAAAAGTTTCAATATTATTTTCAAACATTGATTTATACAACATGTCATTCACAGAGTATTAACTGCATTTCCAAGCACGGAATGGGAACCCGTTCGAGAAAGTTCTGGAACGCAGTCTGGCAAAAATGGAGCGACTCCCTACCCGACCAGTCACATCCCCCGGTCCCAACCACAGCAACACAAAATTACAGGAGGAAAAAAAAAAAGAAGTAAAATAAAATATAGAAAGGGTTTGGTGGATGATCCAATAGGTTAATCTTCATTTCATTAATCGAGACTGGTGCCAGACAAAAAGGTTTAAGAATGGTTAAATGGTTTTCTTTTTGTGGTTTTTGCATTTTAAAAACGAGCATTCATTTATAACAGCATGTGCTTGGTTAGTTAACTTTTCTTTTCTTTAGACAATATTCTATATATGCAAAGTTTCCATTTTTGTGCAAACAAAGATTTGTGGACTACACTGGGGGAAAAAAAGAAGTTTCATGGGTCTAAATATATAGCAGGCCAGAAGTGGCTGTTGGACTCCCTGTTGAAGCAAAATTCTCTCGCTTTGTTCTCCAGTGGGATAAAGCTGAATTCCCAGGGATATTTTCAAATTAAAACATTCTTAAAACATGTAAAGATTAGCAAAAAAAAAAAAAAAAAAGATTTGATCCGCATTTTATACGACATCCTACAGATCTACTTCGACAGGGATGACGAAAAAAAAAATTGAGAGACGGCCAAGAAGCTATAAAGAGTTAGATCGCTGTCGTGTACTAATCTTTACTCAACCTGTGGTCATGAGAGGAATGCACAATTTTTCCATCCATCCA
Source organism: Idiotropiscis lumnitzeri (assembly GCF_059441095.1). NCBI lineage: Eukaryota > Metazoa > Chordata > Actinopteri > Syngnathiformes > Syngnathidae > Idiotropiscis > Idiotropiscis lumnitzeri. Next base: position 16,124,867 of record NC_142393.1, read on the forward strand.
TTCTGAGACAACCAAATTCCTTGACCTGTACAGTTGGAGCTGAATGAGTGACAGACAATTGTGCTCTTTTAAGGAGGAGGAGGAGGAGAGAGCGAGTGAGAGATTTTTGCCCTTAATAGTTTGTTGGGTGTTTTGAGTCAGTATCATGTTGTTTTGAAAAGATTGGATATGCAATACAATTAAACATTGTGATGTTGGAATGGTCTTCCACGCCACTTTGGAGTCCGGATACCATCTGCGAATGAACAAACCGCTGTTAGTTGATAGAATTACTTGACAAAAGACTTGAAGCCCAAAGAGAAACGACGGACACGACTACATTATGCTTTGCGACTGCTGCTAGTTACAATGCAAGCGGAATTCGTGGCGGCCTGTTAGAGACAGGCCACCACAGATGAGATTCTCCAGATCATCACTGACAGCTATTCCCAAACATGAGCAGCCATGCAATCCGTTCAACATCATGGCAGTCATCCTCTGCGCCTTGCACAAAACCAGTTTGGCATTTTTCTACGAAATTAGCTCCCAAACGTTAGATGCTATTTTTTTTTTTAAGTTGGGAATCACGTTTCAGAGCAGAAAGTTTAAAGTAGTTGCACCACAGCTTGAAAATTCCTTATCAATGTATTGTACCCCCCAACAGATTTGAAAGAAGACCCTGCGATTCCACTCAGTATCAACATTACATGCAGCATCTAATACATGTGATTTGCTAACCAATGTTAGTTTTGCAATTTGTTAAAAAGTGATCAGCAGGAACAGCAACTGTGTCATGTTATCAGCATGAAAAGGTCAACGTCATGTCATTTCGAGCTATAAGACTTGCTGACCTATTTCAAACTAAGTTTTAATTGTGTCATTTATAAAGGGAGAGTGTTTAGAATTTAGTGTCATCTAGATCAAATAACATTTTAATGGTTTACTCTACCAATATTTTATTATTTACAAATCGCTTAACCAATTATTTAAATGAGATAAATGATTTGAAACAATATTTTTCATTAATACGTTTTAGGAAAAAGCAGCAAAATAATTGGAACAAATATGAGAGGATTCCTAAATGTAAATGCCGTAAATAAAGCCAGAACACCCTGGGGCCTTTTCCTACCTTTAGACTCTAGTTCCAGATCTTGAGGAAGCTATCCCAGGACCCTGTTGCCACTGCCATGCCGTCGTCAGTCACACCCAAGCAGCTCACCCGGTTATCATGACCAGCCAAGACACCTGTGAACACAGGAAAGAGTCAAGAAAAGCCCAGCAAACTCATCCGCATTTCTGTAAATAACTGGGGATGTCCCGGGATGCATGTTTTTTTTTTTTTTTTTGGTAATTGAGTCGGAGTCTTTTAAATATCTGCTGATCCAGATATCTGATCAGCCATGCATTTTTTAAAAAAATAGTTTGCATCCTACTCCCCCCTCCTCCGTTTGAGTGCATTTGATTTATTTTAATTATAAAGAATATGTTTACATGGTTATTTATTGGCGTGCGCAGGCTAAAATTACGTGTCCAGACTGCACAGTTGGTTGTTATAATGTGACAACACTCATCTATATACAACACTATTGATTTTTACCTCGTTAAACGCAACCAGTGAGAAACAAGCCTGCTCGTCACCAAATAAATGACACTCGTTAAACTTCTGTTTGAAGTCAAGTCATTTGGACGTGTGACAATGCTAAACTGTCTGTCGCTCTCTCAACTCTGATGACCCCCTTTCATTGGGGTGGCTTATCATAAATCACTTAGCAGCGACACAATCTTTAATTGCTTAACAACCTGCTCGTCGTGCGGGTTACTCTCTCTCTCGCTCAACCACAACGCCATGAGTAACGGTGTCTCCGTTGTCAAAGTTTACGATTCATAATGCACCACTAATTTTCAATGGGAGACAGCTCTGGACTGCATGAAGGCCAATCTAGTACCTGCAGTATCACGACAAAGCCACACTGTCCTAACACATGCAGAATGTAGTTTCGCATTGTTTTGTTGAAATAAGGAGTGGTGCCCATGGAAAAGATGATGGTTGCATGGCACCAGGTGTTCCTCCAAAACATGTATGTACCTTTAAGCATTAATGGTGCCCTCACAGATGTGCCGTTACCCAAACCAGTGGCACCAACACAGCCCCATACCATCACAGATGCTGGCTGTTGAACTTTGCGCCCATAACAGTCCCGATGGTTCTTTTCCTCTTCAGCCCAGATGACACGACGTCCACGATTTCCAATAATTATTTGAAATGTGGACTCGTCAGACCACAGAACACTTTGCCAATTTGCATCAGTCCATCTTAGATGGGCTGGGTCCCGGAGAAGCTTTAAGTTGCATTTACGGATGTAACACTAAACTGTATTTACTGACATTGGTTTTCTGGAGTGTTCCTGAGCCCTTGTGGTGATATGCTTTCCACACTGATGTCGCTTTTTATGCAGTGATTTCTCTAGATTCTCAGAACCTTTTGATATTATGGACCATAGATGATGTACAACCTACATATTTTGTAATTGTAAATTGAGGAATATTGTCCTCGAACTATTCGACCATTAAGTCACGCAGTTGTTCACAAAGACGTGAAACTCGCCCAATCTTTACTTGTGATTGACTAAGCATAAACAGTTCAGGGAAGTTCTATTAGCCTGTTTACCTGTGGGGTGTTCGAAACAGAAGAGCATTCCTTAACTTTCTCAGTCTTTTTGGCCACTTGTCATAGCTTTTTTGGAACGTATTGCAGCTGTAAAATTCAAAGTTAAAGATTATGTGCGAAAAACAAAGTTTATCTGTTTGGAGTGTAATTAAATATAAGATTGAAAATGATTTACAAATCATTGCATTCTGTTTTTATTTATGTTTAACACAACGTCCCAACTTCATTGTAATTGTGTAAAATAATTGCATTTAATCTTGTAATGTTAAGCAACTTGCTCCCAAAGCATGGCAAAAATAAAATAAAATACAATACATGGCAATTACGATTATTAAATAAACTGCCTACAGATAAGTCATTCTGCAAGGTGATTTGCTTTCCAAGCAGTAATCTCCCTCTGCACTTCCCCATAGGTCATAAAATGTTACTTAAACACTGCCTACAGAGTTCATCAAGATTTAATGATGGCAAAAACTGACTGAAAAATTAATTAATTCCATTTTCACCATTTCCTACGGGACATTTGAATTATAATAGGAACATTCCACCAGCCTAACAGAACGTAATGCTGTCAACCTTAGAGGTTCCCCTGTACTCAAAATTCAGTTATAAATAGCCACCAAACTGGTGGGTGTTTTAGATGTGAGCCCTTAGTGATCAATAGCTGTAAAGTATTCATACTGTCCTATTGGGTTCAGCAGCTGTTGTAGGTGATACCTGCTGTTCTAGTGATCAAATGGGAAACTGACCTTCAATTTGTCATCTTACACATTAATAATGATTTCCAACAGAATATCGCAATTCATTTGTTTAAATTGATGTGAACTAATGACTCTGTGAAGAAACAACAAAAATCGATCAACAAAAAGTATTTAACAGCCAACAAGTATTGCCTGGCAGAGCACTGCCAAGGAACAGGCCCAATGTAGCTTGAGGAATGAGCTTCAAAATTAGAAAAACTAAATATAGTATTTTTGCCGAACCACCACAAGTATGTAGGGGTCCACTGTACATCAATCTACCGACCTATACTAAGAATAAGATAGCAGAAACACAGATCAACATACACCACATCAGGCAATGTTTACCTGCACGATCTGCCTTCAAAGTGTCCCAGACATTGCAATTGAAGTCGTCATAGCCAGCCAGCAGTAGGCGGCCACTCTTGGAGAATGCCACAGAGGTGATACCACAGATGATGTTGTCATGTGAGTACACCATCAGCTCCTGGTCAGCACGCAAGTCAAACAGCCGGCAGGTGGCATCGTCTGAGCCCGTGGCAAAGGCATTGCCATTGGGGAAGAACTGCAGAATGTTTTTCATGTTTATTTAGCATATTCAAAAGCAATACATTTTCTGCTAAGGTTTTGATTTGTATGCAATAGGGATGACTGGAGAAACTTGCGTGAATGATGATTCAGTTAGCAAAATATGTATTTCCAACAACAACGGTGATTCAAAATCTACCAGAGTCCAAGAATTGGCCACTCGTGAAATATTGTGGCAGAACCTCGCATGTGCGTGTTTTCAGTGGAGTTATGGCGTGGCCGCCCTTGTATTATAAAATTAAATATAAACCATCTTGTTTTAAACAGCTAAAATAGCAACTGAAAGGGCCAAAATGTACCTCTCATCCTGTTAACATTTGTGGTAAAAAAAACAATTGGACTTGACTTATCGGCATCATTTGCTGGTTGCTACAAAGTTGCATAGGACACCAAAATTACATAGAACCTGTTACCTTGTTATGATACTCAAATTCCACATAATCAACTACTAAAATAAATTTTAAACAAGGCAAAACCAACTTATGATGGACAATTATAGTATGTCACTTATGAATTGAGTGTGAAGCCTTACGCAAATGGCATTGATGTCCGACTCATGGCCAGTGAAGGTCTGCCGGCACATTCCTTCTCTGATGTCCCAGAGTTTGGCTGAGGCATCACAGGCCCCAGACACAAACAGCCTCGTGTCAGGTGCCAGAGAGAGACTCATGACATCACCAGTGTGGCCAGCAAACGTAGTGGTTTGCTGTCCAGTCTCAATGTCCCACAGAGCGCTGAAATGCAGCGAGAAAAACACAATTAAAATAAAGCTACCTAAAGGAAAATGAGTGAATCCATCTCATCGGATGTAAAAAGGCAAAAGAGCTCCAGAATGGAACACCAATATTTAGGCCTCGTTCACGGCAGTCAACTACAATCGGTGATGACATTGCAAAGTACTCACTACAGGAGACCAAATTATATTGCAGATGAGATTAGATAAGGGGAATCCTTCAAATATATATATAATATATAAATGAGTGTACTTGTGGTACACTTTATGGATGTACTTGTAGTACACTTTAAGTCAACTAAACGGTGGTTTTGTAGTATATAAATGGGTGTACTTGTAGTACACTTTAAGTAAACTTAACTGTGGACTAGAAGTATACTAGTAGTATATAAATGGGTGCACTTGTAGTACACTTTAAGTGAACTAAACAGTGGACTCAAAGTATACTAGTAGTATATAAATGAGTGTACTTGTAGTACGCTATAAGTAAACTTAACTGTGGAATAGAGGTATACTAGTGGTATATAAATGGGTGTACTTGTAGTACACTTTATGGGTGTACTTGTAGTACACTAAGTAAACTAAACTGTGGACTAAAGGTATACTAGTAGTATATAAATAGGTGCACTTGTAGTACACTTTATGGGTGTACTTGTAGTACACTTTAAGTAAACTTAACTGTGGACTAGAAGTATACTAGTAGTATATAAATAGGTGTACTTGTAGTACACTTTATGGATGTACTTGTAGTACACTTTAAGTAAACTAAACGGTGGTTTAGTAGTATATAAATGGGTGTACTTGTAGTACACTTTAAGTAAACTTAACTGTGGACTAGAAGTATACTAGTAGTATATAAATGGGTGCACTTGTAGTACACTTTAAGTGAACTAAACAGTGGACTCAAAGTATACTAGTAGTATATAAATGAGTGTACTTGTAGTACGCTATAAGTAAACTTAACTGTGGAATAGAGGTATACTAGTGGTATATAAATGGGTGTACTTGTAGTACACTTTATGGGTGTACTTGTAGTACACTAAGTAAACTAAACTGTGGACTAAAGGTATACTAGTAGTATATAAATAGGTGCACTTGTAGTACACTTTATGGGTGTACTTGTAGTACACTTTAAGTAAACTTAACTGTGGACTAGAAGTATACTAGTAGTATATAAATAGGTGTACTTGTAGTACACTTTATGGATGTACTTGTAGTACACTTTAAGTAAACTAAACGGTGGTTTAGTAGTATATAAATGGGTGTACTTGTAGTACACTTTATGGATGTACTTGTAGTACACTTTAAGTAAACTAAACGGTGGTTTAGTAGTATATAAATAGGTGTACTTGTAGTACACTTTATGGATGTACTTGTAGTACACTTTAAGTAAACTAAACGGTGGTTTAGTAGTATATAAATGGGTGTACTTGTAGTACACTTGAAGTAAACTTAACTGTGGATTAGAAGTATACTAATAGTATATAAATAGGTGGACTTGTAGTACACTATAAGTAAACTTAACTGTGGACTAGAAGTATACTAGTAGTATATAAATGGGTGCACTTGTAGTACACTTGATGGGTGTACTTGTAGTACACTTTCAGTAAACTAAACTGTGGACTCAAAGTATACTAGTAGTATATAAATGGGTGCACTTGTAGTACACTTTATGGATGTACTTGTTGTACACTTTAAGTAAACTAAACGGGGGTTTAGTAGTATATAAATGGGTGTACTTGTAGTACACTTTAAGTAAACTTAACTGTGGACTAGAAGTATACTAGTAGGGCTGGGCGATATGACCTCAAATCAATATCGCGAGAAATTGAGGAATTTTACCTCGATAACGATAAATGCACGATAAATTCCCCCCCCTGGACTAAAATCTAAATAAATGCAGGAAATGCATATTGACTGGTTTTTTTTAATTGACCAACTGGTACACGTTACTTTCAATGAAAAATAAAAGTACAAAAATAATTTGTATAAACATTCCAAATAGCTTGCTTTGCATGACTTGAACAATGTCACAAAGAAAAAGGGTACTCTGGTGCGCAGTCGCCACTTGTCATCTATGTAATGCACAGTCAAGCTCAATCCGGGATCCATGTTGCGACCCGACCACAAGTCGGATGTAGATGCAAAATGCTTGACATGTCTAAGCTCCCGGCCCGATGTAGTCCATATCGGGAAATACGGCTTTCATGAAGCGCTTAAATCCTGTGCACTTCACTGTAACTAGAGGAGCTTTATCTTTAGCTATGTGCTAGGCTATCGCGTCCACCTCTGAGACGTTCTCTCGTATGGTGTTGCCTCCGTTAATGGGCTGTTGTCACTTGTCGAACCTTGCTTCTCACTTTGAACTTTCAGCACAGCATGGTTGTGTTGTGGGTGGTGAAAAAGCTTCTGGATTTGAATCCCAGCTACGACAGCGACGTCTGTTTTCTTTCTCGAGCAGACTGGTAGAGTCACGTGACTAGAGGCGCTGTTGCGGTCTTAAAGGGGCATGAACATTGCCGCAGACAGAAAAGGCTTTTCTTTTTTTTTTTAACACCGAATTTACCGACATGGGCAAAATGATTTCGGTCATTGTAATAAATTTCGGAAACGGTAAATTTTCGGTTTATCGCCCAGCCCTAGTTTGAGGCACAAGATATTGAGGCAAACTGCATTGGGTGCAATGTAACAACTCACCAGGTGGTGTCTCCAGAACTGGTGACAATCTGGTTGTCATCCAGGAAGCGACAGCAGGATAGGTAGCCTGTTGGCAACAGCATCAAGATTGAATGTTCATTTTTGAGAGTCTCTCGAAAATTTTCCATTTAAAAAAAATAAGAAAAAATATTCCAGTTCCATGTCACCACTTCATGAGGAAAATTGTATTATCACCACACTCCAAACCTTAGAAAAGCAACTGAATTAATCTGGCAAATTTTTTAATATTCGTAATAATTCAACAACGGAAATGGTCACTTTACAACTTGCTTCCTTTATTCATCTCTAGCTAGTCGATGGTGTGCTCCCCCCCCTACGGTGAAGGAACAAGATCTTAATGCTGACACATTTCCTCTGTCATGTGACACTGATCAGATGAATAATTCTCGTCTTCAAGAACAAAACTTTCATCAGTTAAAGCAAAGGCTATACAGCTGCAATATGTTCTACTTTTGCACAACGCACTCATACACCATGTGACTGGAATATCTTGGAAGTGACAAGGAGGATTTATGACAATGTAAATAGCAGTAAATCAGCCTTTTCAAGGTTGCGGGACTGTAAATGGAGATGAAACAAATCAATGTGTTGCCCAGCCCTACCTGTGTGTCCAGCCAGCTCACGGCTAACGCGCACATTTCCCTCACGGGTCTTCAGGTTGTAGATTGAGCAGATGTTGTCCAAGCCCCCACACGCAACATAGTTACCAGAAGGGGCATAAGCGCACGTCATTACCCAAGAGGAGCGCAGTGGGATAGCATGGACCTGAAGAGAGGGAAATTATTAGATATAATGAACAGCAGGCGGATGCCTTGGTACAATGTTTCAAAACTGCTGCGTTACTGGTAGATGGAAATACCAAATGTTCAATGTGCATCCAATATCTTATCAATGACTATAGTTTCCCCCCATTTTGGCACTTAACACAAAGCTGTGAAAATATCAAATTCACTTTATCTTAATAAAAGCAGTCCTTTCTCAGTTTTTTTTTATACCAGCTGTAATGCACTATGCACGGGTACATGTCAAGTTATGTTAAACACGGGACACATTTATTTTCAAATGTTGTTATGGGGAAAAAGACCACTTCAATGTGGGTGAATGTTTGAAAAAGAACAGGCACTCAGGCCATTGTCACTAACATTCTGTTAAAGAATTTACCTTGTTCGTGGTGTAGCTGTCCCAAATAATGAGTTTGCCATCCTGGGAAGCGCTGACCAAAAGCCTAATATAAAGAAAACAAAAAATTAAAGATTGTTTAAATTCAGTATTTTAGTGTCGCACATTATTTTCATTATTATTGAAGATTTAAGATGCCATAGGTGATGATAATTCAGATTCACTTGAACAAAAATAGAACGTTGTGGGTGACTGGGGCTGAGCTTTACTATGCAGGTGAATCCAACAAGTAACTACAGCAACAGCCTCAACGCAGAAAGGAGCAGGGAGACCAGTGAGCAAAGCACAGCGAGGCCCACTGGGAGCTTTCTAATCTTAACTACTATGACACACAGACAGACAGGAACACGCTCCACCATAGCCGGCTTTACATAGAGACTTTTTATGTCATTCAGAGTGAAGAGCTCTGGTCATCTGATTACATGTGACGTGATCTATTCCAGTCTGCCGTTTACATACGTCACTATGTTAATCAAAACAGCCAGTTTACAGACGTGTGTCAGGCAAAGATCAATGTAAACATCACATGGTTTATCAAGATGGAGTTCTTTCGCCTTTTGAGCACAATAGTTAGGATTGTTTTAACACTATTTATTTATTAATGAAGTCAATTGATAAAAGCAAGTTAAAAGTTATTTAAAACAAGTTCTCCTATCATGGGCACGCTTCAAATGGAGACTGAGGACTGTGCGCGTGGCCTAAAAGTTGTTTCTTAAAATGAGTCCCTTCACAGTAATAGTATATATACACCAAAATAGTATATAAACTCAATTGTAAACATTTGAATGGGAATATCATTAACAGATTTATTATTCTACCTGCCTTTAAAATGTTTACATTTTCACGTAAACTTCTGCTTTTTCTTCCTTGCAATGTAATACATTTAAACAATAAATATATCCACTTAAACGTAAATGGAGTTACAAAATAAAAAATGTCATGTTGAAACATATTTTATAACTCAAAATTCATAGAACGCTGTATTTTATGGTTCAAAATACGGTAGGGCCAACAAACGTTTTTTTTTTATTATAAATAATGAATAAAGGGTACTTTAGTGTAATTTACGCTTCGTTCATGGCTGATCTAAGAGTGATTCATTTCCAGTTTTGGGTGTGTGTGCTGACTGTGTAGCAGTTCTGTTTTCTCCCCACACACTTAATAATGAAGCTGTTATTTTGCTGTTCATTGTTGGTTGTAGGGCCCCGACTGATTAAGCCGGCCAATTATGGCCCTTCAAAAAAAGGCCAAAAGGCCAATTGTTTTCACCTTCACATACTCTGATCATTTCCAGCATTTAAACAATATATTTACAATTGATTTCCGGTACTCGTTGGCAAGGGAGAACCAGCCTGGCTTTGGTTTCAGGCAGACATCTGTGAAAAGTGTACTGTACACCGAAAGCAAATCTTCATATTAATTTAGCCATCTCTTTTCTTGCTCGGTGTGTCGCATGCTTTGCTACACCTTGTCTGCCTTTATCACAGACGATGCTTATTAGATGTGGAGCTTATTTGCTGCCATGAGAGGATCCACACCCAGGGAGGATAATGTTTAGCCATGGCAGCAAGCAATCACAGACGTGCCTTGCTGCGGAGCAAGTTAGCGTAGCACCTAGCATTACTCCCTCGCCAGCCGCTGGCAAAACAAAGAGGATGGGGCAAAACGAGCAGCATCATGCCAACACGCCCTTTTTTTTTTTTTTTTTAATCCAGCTCGGAGCTGATTTGTTTGTGTGACGTCACAAATAGCATGCCGCTACTGACTGGTTAGCGTGGTGGGAGAGGAAGGAGACGGCGTGTATGTGTGAAATAATTGACAACCAGATTCTGGGTCAGTCAGGATGGCTGAAAAAAGCTGCAGCTTTGGTGATCTAACATGTACAATGTGAGGCGCTACACCAAACAGACTGCGTGCACTGACTTCCCGACAGGCGATTGGTGTGTTGAGGCCTTTAGACCACTAGTTGCTGCTAATTTAATTATGTTACTATTCCTTAAAAAAAGATCAGTGTTACATTTTTAGGGTTAAGATTATCTTGTGTCAATGGGACTAAAAGGTGGAGACATGGCTTACATTCTGGGTCAAAACATGTGACTCCTTTCCTGCGAGGCTAAATCTCAGCTGGTAGTCTAATAAATACTCAAAGCCCTACGTCAAATAAAAAAATCAGAAGATTAAATAGGAAAGCTGACAGTTGGTGGAAAATTGCACACTTTTTCATGGGATTTGGACTGCTGAGCTGGTGGGGTAACAGTATTTAGTTTAGTTGCTGCCGTGTGTACATGAAACAATCTGGGCAAAATCTTTTTTTTTTTTCCTCTCTCTTAACGACCGAATACCGCTCAATGACCTCGTCGCCATTTTGAGTATTTTCCTACCCACATGCCCATTGCCCAACGACACCTAAACCACAAACAGCACAAAAAACGCAGAAGACACACACTACAAGGGTGTGATTAATACAGGTCCGATAATTGTTCAACAAAAACACAAAGGAATATATCGTCTAAATACACTTTGTTGACTTGTTAGAACACAAGGTTTATGTTAATCTAATCGACGATGGCTTTGGGCATATGTTAAAAATAGAAGAGCTGGTGGATGCAAGCTAGAGCCATTGTGTAATTCCAGGACTTGACAAGGGCCCTGAGGAGAAACACCGAGCACAAAGACACTCAAGCAAGCTTTTATATCCATTTCCTGCATTTACGAAAGGGGGTGGGTCGATGGCATGAAATATTTAGTTAATGGACTGACTGCAGCTGAATAGAGTACCTTGAATCAGTGCCCCAGTGCATGGCATAGATTTTAGCCAGATGCCCCCGCAGTGTCCGGCGAGTGCGCATCTGAATTCGGCCAACAGGGTCAATGTTAGCTGTAATCTAAACGGGATTAAGAGGAGAGACATTTTTAAAAAAAAAAGGAGGCAACATATTACCATAACAGTCAAAGAAAGACACACCATAACCCCCCACCATTGTTTCAGCATGTGAGTAGTACTTACCAAAATGAATTATGAGTATTATTTACAATGTAACTTGAGAAAGACATTTCAGTACCTGAGACAGGGTAGCATCAGCACACGCTTTCCTGGCATCCTGAAACATAGCAAGCCGAGTACATTTGAATTAAGGAGGACAGTTATTTCGATATTTCTAACCAATGCTACACGTTTCTGTGTGCCATGACTTCTGGACACAGCACTATTTCCCAATGCTTCGGACAAACTTGGTAAACATTGGAGATGGTTGGCTCATAGCTTGGACTGTTCCTCTTCGCTTTTGTGACGTCACCTGAGAGGGTTTGATCTCACAACATGCTGTACCTCACTCACTTGCGGGCTATATCACGGTGCTGTCGCCATTCCCTGATGTGAGATCGAGCCCTTGAGAATTGGGACCGCAATGTTCTCGTGAATGCGCACAATCAAGGGCTCAGGTTTCAAAGACGTAGAATTGGGATTGGCCCTTAAATGTATTTGCTGCGTTAAATTTGTTAACATGTAAGAATTCATAAATTAGCTGCATATAGATTAAGACGTAAGGTTCAATGTGTGTAAAAAAACTAGCCTCTTATAGTCCGGAAACGAAAGAAAGTCAAAATGTTTTGCAGTTGACTTACTCGGATCTGGTTTTTGAGCTGCTCCGCCTCCTGGCGTAGCTGATCCAGTTCACTCATTTTCTTCAGCTAATGGTGCGCTTCGCTCCGCCGCCTAGACTCTGTCTGATCTGAGGGTGACAAGATCGTATTGGTTATTATCGGAAAGTTAGTGACTTCTTTAAGATGCAACATGGCTGCACAGTAATACTACTGCAATAGGAAGTAAAAACTTGCAATTTCATGGCAGGATGAAAGAGGCTAAAGTTGCGGAGATTCACAACAGGAAAACAACTTCAAGACAGCTCAACATTTCTCTTACCATCTTGAAACTGTTACCTAGCAACAAACACTTGGCAGACACTCCAAGCTTAACAAATTTGACAATTACATTGAATGCATTTGTCCCCATAAGAGCAAAACACAACAGAGCTGATAGCGCTTAACACTAAGACAATAAGTCATTCACCCAAATGACAAAAAAACAGGAGCAAACTTTACCCAACAAAAAGTCACCAAACCCAGGCAAGGTTCCAGCTGTTGAGAAATCAGACGGGAAGACAACACCACCACTTTGGCTTTTGCAGCACTACAGGTAATACACAGGTGCGCGATAGATGAGAGGCAGCTGATGAAAATGTTGCTGCTCAGGCCTCGAGACTCTCAGCTATCCATCCTCCAATGTCATTCCCGTAATCCTGGGACACAGTTGATTCAGCTCCTCCAGCCAAATCCGTTTAAGACAAAACCTGCTGATGATCTGAAAAGCAGTGGCTATCCAGCTGACCCCAATCCTTGGGTTGAGGCGCCAAGCATCCATACTTTCACTTTGCATACATACAAGTATTATTAAAACGTTACCATGATAAACTATGGCTTTTAGTAGCGGCAACAATAATTGGTGCAGAACAAAATTGTTCATTCACTCACAAGTTGCACCAAGTTGACATTTAACTTAGTGATAAGCCGAAATACCAAACATGACAAAAATTATATTTTTTGAAGCAGCCTTGTCCACTCCAAACACCCACTAAACCACTAAAGCTATAAATCCTTAAGGGAAAAAAAACCCAAAACAATATTAGCATATCTTACCTCTACTTTTCTCTGTACTACTTTCCAGGGTAGCGTTGACACGTTCTAAAGGAACATCTTATCCTTGAGGGAACAACTCAAGAGCTAGCAGTCACCTGATTGGTCAGTGTTGACAAATGGGTCTACACCTAGACAAGGGGCCTTAACTACACACAGTAATCTTCCCGCTGAAATATTTTAAGATTATATCACAGGCTAATTCTCTCTCTCTCTCTCTCATTATAATGCATTACATGCGAGATACATACAGTATATTACTTGTCTTGTGGCCAATATTGCAAATTGTCCGAGATGCTCGACCCGTTTGCAAAATGCTTAACCTAGCAGTAAAATTGGCATGATATGTGAGCAAAAATGGAGAACGGTTACATGCATAAGCTTGCGTTGGCTGCTTGAACGGGATTTTGTTTGCTGTAATGTCTTATTTTGTGGAGCCCATCAATGAAGACATTGATCAATCTGCAAATGGTGACATTAAAACCAATAACCGATTTTGCAAAAACTATTTTACAGATTTAATCCAAAATCTAATCTGAACTATTCTGGTCTCAAAATAATAAAATGGCTCATTGTCAATGATTCATATCAGCATTACGGCATGACTGGGGACTTGTGGTGTTGAGGCCAATACTGTAGCAGCCCAATAGAAGGAGCATTGACTTCAGTGCCTTCTCATTCTGCCAGCTATTTTTAGAGATGGGTGGAGGAGGGGAGGGGGAAGAGAAAGAGGGGAGGGAAGCAGACTTCACATTTTCCAGCCACTCCTATCAGTAACGGCATCTCGTGCACTGCATAATAACGAGCAGGGGAGGAAGGGCCATGCACACAGGCACATATCGGCATTTCTCATTACTACCAAACACACCATGGAAGTCCTTCTCACTTGCACACAGTACAAACGTAAGAAATGGGCAAGATGGTATTTGGGGTGTGCATCTCTCGAATAAAAGATGATTTATCAATACATCAGCATCAGCAGGATTACGATTTAATGTGGTAGGGCTCCATTTGTCAAGGTATGATGCAATGAGTTTCTCTTTATTAATATGAATGAACTTTTCAGTAGCATACTGTAAATGTGTCAATTCGTTCAGAAATGTGAAGTACCTCTCCACTAAAAGATGATTTGATGTGTCTTGATTAGACTATTTCAAAGTGGAACGATTCTATTAGATTCTACTGAAATGTAAAGTACATGACAAATAAAATTATATTTTTCATTCTCATTCAGGTGAAAGTATACGCGACAGTTGTGAGGAAAGTTCAACTTTGTAGCTTACAGATATGCCATGGGTGCAAAGATGTGTACTGGCTATGGGTAGTCCGAGTAAGCGATGTGGGCTAAAAATAAATAAATGAATAATCAATATTCTTTCCCAAAATCTTGGTAACGATAATTTGACTATGATGAGGAGAACGAGTGTGTAAGAACTGAGTGTTTAGTGATAGCGAACATACGGCTAACTTTAGCAGAGTAATGTCTGTGATGAAGGCGTAAAATATCTCACCAACATTTACTTGGTTCATCAATGGTTGGCAAAAGGGTTTATAATTATGTGCCTTGCTCAGCTTTACTCATCTTTTCTTACGCGGTAGCCGTGCTTGTGGAGTCGAGGAAGTCGTGTAATAGTTCTTGGTGGAACCAAAATGTTGGCGAGTTGCTCTTCATAGTGACCTTTTTTTTGGGAACACCTTACAATGTTATTTTGACTCACGTTAGTAACCCAGAAGCAGTTCCAGGCTACAGTCGTGGACTTACATCTTGCTATTAAATTTCTTCAAGAGGCTACTCAACTATGACATAAGGAGTAAGCAATGACCAGCTCTGATGCAAAAGAGGATAGAGGCAGAAGACTCAAGAAGAAGGACAGCGTCAGATTAAACTAATGCGAGGGAACAAGCAGAGTTGGAACCTCAACTTAAGCCTTCGTTACCAAGGACAAAAAGCTGGGTCCTAAATTTAATCATTTTTTGTGCACCAAATGATTATATATATAATTATTAAAATATTTTAAAAAATACAGTTATTTGCAATGAACTGCAAAATGGACACATTTAAATCAACAGTACAAAAATCTAAGTGCTGGATATTAGAAACATGAACACAAAGAGATTTACTCATCTTTATTCTCTTTCTATTACAGTTCAACTTCATTCCTTATACAGCTGTTTTTTTTAAGAACATGTCAAGTCCCAACATTGAAAAGCACCAATGCAAAACTATGCCAGTTGGTAGAGGACATGACTGATAGTAATTGGGATTAAATTATTCACATGAATACACCCAATGTAATAGGTACTACTCGCTACATTTTGCCCACACGCTGGCAGGGCGGTGGCATTCTCCATTTCAGCCATCGGTGCGGGAAACCTTGGCACATAATCCGCTATTGCCCAGCGCCAGCAGTGGAAGTCCCTCTCCCTATGCAGAATCAAAGCATGCAGGGAAACTTCACCACTTTTACATATAGTATTCGTGCGACTTGACAGCAGGGCGCTGCACATTTGGCTGAGTCTGCTCACTTGCAGTAAAACCTGGAAATGTATTTTTAGAGTTTATGAGTGACGTTGTTACACTGGTGCTGCATGCATAGAAAATTGCCATCTCTTCCAGAGTCACAACTCACAACAATCTGCTTAGGCACGGAAACGAGTTACCGTTTGATTTCACGTGAATCTTTACGCCATAGTACAGACCGAAAACTGTCCGCACCCCAAAAAACCTGTAGACATTGGTACACACATCTGTAGATTCACTTTGGTTTGTTTTTGGGGGTGCCCCTAAGGCCACTAACTAAATTTACATGCAGTCAAAAAACATTTCAAAACCAGAATGTGAAAGGGCACCTTAACACACAGAAAAACAGAATATGGCTATATACATTTTTTGTACGTTTTTAAAAACCCAAATAGCTCACAATGTTGTTCGTGCGTCACCATTTAAACTGGCATTTTCCAATTGCCATATTCCAAATCTTTCAGAGCCCAGAATTTTGACCTTAACCCAAATATTGATGGCATGTAAACGTAGTCACTGTCAACCAGTTTAAGAAAAAAATAATCTATACAGTGCCCTTTTTTTGCCAAATCCTCAAAAAACATTTCTTGTTCTGATTGCAGATGATCTTTGTCATAAATCTGTTTGCAGCTAACTACAAATTCTTCCTGAAATGATATGTTTCTACAAGGTGGCAGTCTTGATGAGGACAGAGCATCACGAAGCAGGCATTTCCTTTTTCAAAAGGCGTTTCCCCCGTTTCTCTTTTTCCTTTGTCAAAACATTCAGCGGATGTGGCGGTAAGAGTACACGCACACACAAAGTGGTTTGTCTTAATACAAACACACTTGCCAGTGCTCATCCGGGCTTCGGACAATATTACTGTATGACATTACCAGGTCACGGGGTACATCCTGACAGGAGAACTGATGGCAACAGCCAAACATTGAACTGAAAGCATGTCATAGGGATGGGTTGCATACAGGAGGGCACTGCAAGTTTAATGTGGGCATAGGCAGAGAAGTCACCTAAATTAGGTCAGTCGGATGTTGTTTTGCCCAATCGCCTGTTTGATCGGAATCAGAATCATCGTTATCGGCCAGATTTGTATTAAAAAAAAGAATTTGTCTACGGTAGTTTGAGCCAAACTAGTATTGCAAGCAACTATAGCAAAACATTTAGAACATGACACATATGTACAGTTAGTGATTATGTAATGCAAGGATACCATTATAGGTGTAGAACTGGACAACGGCAGCTGTGCAAACAATGCGACGATTCAAACTCAGATAAAGTAACCAGTGGTGCAAAAATTGCAAAACAATGACAGTTGTGCAGATGAATCACACACAGAATCATTGCGCAATTTGATGTGCTCTTGATACAACGGCGAGTGTCAATAAACAACGACTGATAGCAAAATGCCAAGTATAAACCTGCACAAAAAGGTTTGGATGAATCATTTATGTTCCCTCCAAATAAAAGGGGTAGAGTAAAGGAATGTGGAGGACAACAGGGATTCATACCAAGAAGGGGCCATCACTAATGGCATCTCAGTGTGACAAAAGATTTGACCATTTTACGGATGTGGGTTCCATCCTCGACTTCCTCCTGGTGGTTGGGTCAAAGTCTGTCTAAGTGCATTTAGGAAGTGATGCATGTCAAATGTGGCTGAAATGCAACCAGGTCATGAAGAATGATGCTACAACGGTATGGGTTATATGGAAAAATACAGAAGGATATTGCCCCGGGGCATTTTGTAAAAGCCCCATCAAGTCTCAGTCTGTCAAGACAAATGAATGTTTGTTTAAGTCAAGCTCATTGGTTTCAATTCAAATGACAAAAAAAAAATGTTATAGTGGGCTATTGTAAAAACTCTGTGCCGTTTGATGTAATGTTACGGTTCAAATTCGACAGGAAAGGGATTGAAGGTGGTATAGTAAACTGTGAACGATACAGGATATAACTTGAGTGTGTATAGGCAGATGTACATGCATGTTTGAAAACCACCATAACAACAAATACAATAAATAAGAAACCCTGAGAGTGTTAATAAAAACTTTTATAAAAGGCAGAATATTTGATAATGATTTCTTGTGCCAAGGCTTATCAATGAGTAACATCAGCCAAAACAAGAACACACCTCTAGAAAGACTGCACAACATTCATATTTTCCATTTTTGAGACAAAATACTTTCTTTCAGTTTGGATTTTTTTCCTCCCACTACATTACCTTGGCACTTAATTGCTAAACATACAATCATGTAGTACAAGATGGCACGAGGATGTACACTTGTTTAGCCAAGCTGAATAGATTTAAAAAAAACAACTAAATAAAATAATCCAAATCTTCTAAAGGCCAATCACAAGATGTGGAATTTACAGACTGATTTGCAACCTTACAAATTAACAAGTTACTTTACGGCCGTTGAATGGCAGGCAGCTACTGTATATACCATCGTCTTCAACTTCCCTCCAACAGCGGAACTCATTGCAACAGCCTGTAACAAAATTCGAGCAAACTGCAACACTTGACATCCCCCTGCGTGTCATATTATTATTTATAAGTCAGAATGTTTTGGCTAGCAATGTACAATAGTGAAATAACCTAAGTTTCACTGTCTGAGTACAGGTAGGTTTTAATGGATATGATTAACGAATAATAATGACACTTAAAATTAAAAAGCCTGAGGCCAAGTAACCCATTTTGCGCTGCCATAACTAGAGTAAAATCCCGAGGCCACAAAGGAGCCGGCATAAAGTGACACAGTTCTGACCAGCACGTTCCAATAGATGGTTTGCTTCATCAGTCTTCTGATAGAAAACGCTACAATTTTCCAATGTATTTTTTCGGCCATTTTCTTAATGTTTTAGAGAAAGTAAATCTTTAATTTTGCTCGCTGCAGTATTATTGGACTACAGTCCACCACAAATTAACATTCAGCCATCACGTTATTTTCATGGATTAAAAAAATGGTTTGCAGGAAGTTATGGCCTTTTTATGCTTCACATTCATATAAGCATAGTCAATATTAGCTGCATTATTGCGTAATTAAACTAAACAGCAGAGGGGAAAATTTAAAAGCAGAACATTATGTTAATGGCCAAGTTGAAATTATTGTTACGAGTCCATCATTGTGGTTGTGTATTGCTGGTAGTGTCAGATGACGGCAGACATGACATGAATGGGGCTGACAGGAGGATTTGATTGATTTATGAAATGTTCCATAATGCCGTTAGCGCTCACTAGAATGAGGACAGTCAGTGTGGATAAATGTACCCGTTAGATTTTTAAATAAATAAATATACAATACTCTATTTTATACAATGCATTTCACAACATTTTATATACATGTTACTGTAGCTTTGATTACTACGTCATTTTTAACTTGCTGTCGGCAAACTTGACTGTTCTTTGCCATAATCTGGCTGCTAAAAGAAGAGATTAGTCTCACTCCATAACCGCCAGTGTTGAATCCCCCCCACTTTATTTTGCCTGTCATCACTTCTACTTGGCTCATTTCATTGACATCTTTGTCACCTCCTGTGTGAATAAAGCTTCAGAATTGGGTCAGGCCATTCATTTTCCAAAGGCTCCATGTGAGAAACTATTTTATTGTTTATATAATTATGAAAAAAAAATGGAAAATTATGAATAGTCATGTAAATGCACGTTAACATCAGTATTTAATCAACATTCACAAAAATCATCTACAATGAGCAACAATTTTCCTGCATTTTTAACGTGAGATGGCAACAATCGCCATTTGAATTGTTCTCTTCCTAGCTGGGAGTCAACTTATGCAGTTGAAGATTTTGCTAACATGAGGATAGGCCTGTGAGTGTGAGAGCCAGAAGATCGCGTAAATCAATTGAGGGCACAATCGCACCTGGCAAGTTTTAAGTACCGTGCTTACATGCAATTAACCCTGCACATTTCTTCTAATGGCACACAGCACGGAGTTTCCTTTCTGGATTATTTCAAGCCTTTCTGGTTATTTCTATTGTGCAAGGTGGTACTGTTGCGAAATGCGCTATATAAATAAAGTTGTATTGTATTGTATTATTAGTACAAGAGTAAGGATTGCAATAGATATACTCCATGCCCAGGTTTAACACCCATAGGAGGGCTTTGACTTTTGTTTGGGTTATTTCTACCATTCAAGTAAATGGTTAACATTTGTAACTGGCTAGAATCATTTAATGAGAACACTGACGTGATACATAAATTGCATCTTTGAGCGCCAGCCAGTCAAAAGAGGGCGCGGTTTCCCTGACTTGTCCAAATGCCAATCACAGAGCATGTTGGAAAAAAAAAATAACTATAAAGATGGGTGGACAGAGGAAACAGAAAACGTCAAGAATGAAATCCCAAACACCAGTCAGGGTGAATTAATTAAGATAAGATAAGATGTCCTTTATTAGTCCCACAAGAGCACTAACTTTAAGGTCAAGTACACAAAGATAATAAGGCTGTTTTTGTCCCTTCCTGACCAAGGACGACAAATGCCCGACTCTCATGTCTTATATGATTGTCTTTTGCTCCGAGGTACGTTGAGAGATTTGTTCCAAAAATAAAGTCCGAAATGGGTAGAAAATGAATTAAACATTTACAACTAAAATTCTTCTCGTTAGAGGAGAAAGCCGACTACTCTGAAATCATTTGACGCCGTGAACTGTGATGCGGCAGTAAATTAAACAAAATACATCCGAGAAGGGCTGTGCACTTCTCGATATGGACAACATCGGGACGGGAGCGGAGACGTCGAGCATTTTGCATCCACATCCGACTTGTGGTCGAGTCGCAACATGGATCCCTGTTTGAGCCTGACTGTGCGGTACATAGCCGACAAGTGGCGACCGCGCACCAGAGTACTCGAGACTGCACATTTTCCTGATGAAGCACACGCGTTTATTTGGCATTGGCATACCATTGACATTTTTTTCATTTTATTTAGCATTTTGTTTACAGGCGACTAGCGCCTTTGCACATGGCATTATTTATATTGTTTCCAAGATACCTTTACACAAATCTAGGCCTTTGCAAATGGCATTACAGCATCTCGGCACAATATACTTACATAAAAAGATTTTGTGAGAGGTACCCTTTTTCTCCTGTTCTTTGTGACATTGTTCAAGTCATGCAAAGCAAGCTATTTTGAATGTTTATTCAAATGATTCTTGTACTTTTATTTTTCATTGAAAGTAATGTGTACCAGTTGGTCAATTAAAAAAAAAAAGCAGTTAATATGCATTTCCTGCATTTCTTTTGATTTTGGTCCTCAGGGGGAATTTATCGTGCATTTATCGTCATCGAGGTAAAATTCCCCAATTTATCGCGATATTGATTTTAGGTCATATCGCCTAGCCCTAATATACGGTATATATTATACATTGTTGAAATAGTACTCATTTTACGTTTAAAACTATAGTGAGTATTCTATTGAAATTGTTCATTTAAATGTTGCAAGTTTTATCACAATTGATAAGTGTATAGCAAACACGATAAGTGTATAGCAAACAACAACGCACTGTTACAAGTAAACATACTCAAATTGATATATTTTTTATTCATTTTAATGAATGCTTTTTAAAAGATTTTAGTTTGTATCTGTAAGTGTATCTGCCACAAATAATTTAAAAAATTATATTAAAAATGATTAGGCCTGTTCCAGGCTTAATGCACATGCAGAGAAAGTCACAAAATGAAACTGTCACACAAGGAATCTACCACAACTGGATGATGCAAACAAATCTGACGCCTTATTTCATGATTGAATAATTCTGATTTCTTCATAAAAATAAATAATTCATCGAAATTAGCTAAAAACACACTGTTGCGGAGAGAGAAAAATCTTAACGATCAACCAACCAAAGCCATATAATCCCACAGAGTGCAACACAGACTAAGAACATAATCCCATTTCCATCCAGTACTTGGAGATTAAAAATACATCATAATAAAAATCCTTTTTGAAAACAAGACACCCTCTTAGTACAAATGTCTACTCATGATACGAGTTAATTAAAACCCCACCCCCAAAAAAATCATAGTGTGGTGACGCTCGTCCAAATAAAATGTACTGCACACACGAAATTTCGGAACTTCGGACACAAATGTAGAAAAGCAAAACAAGCCATGAAAAACCAGCAACACTGTCTTTACGGTCAAACTGTTCACCTTTGTGAGCCCTGTGATTGGCATGCATATATATATATATATATATATATATATATATATATATATATATATATATATATATATATATATATATATATATATATTATATTTTTCTTTTCCTGAGATTTTTCTGTGATACCTATCCTCAACATTCATATTTTCTGTAATGACCCAAGATAGAACTACAGCTCTGGTGTAGAGTAAAATATTTATTGGCGTCATGGAAGTATGTTGAAAGAATACATCATTGCTACAACATCTTTATAAGCAGAGTCGGTTTAGTCCAGATTGCAGGTGGAAGGTCAGGAGAGTCTTCACTTCATGCGCTTGTTTTTGCTCTGCTGAGTGGCTATTAAGAAGTTCATCTTAACGGTTTAGTTACTGCATCGGCATAATTTACAGGACAAGACGGGGGACATGTGCACTCCACTTTTGCCGAGGGCCGCGTGACCGGAAAAGCTTTGTGCTGGCAGGCGGGAGTTACACCTCCACATCCTCAACCATCCAATCACAAAGGTATAACATGAGTGTAATTTTGTGATTGACGAGAAAATGGCTTTCATCACTAAAGGGAAGTTTAAGGCAGGCGTTTTGTGAAGTAGATGGTTTTAACTAACACAAGTAGGTTCTTTGTCGATGCGTGAACTTTTGCGGAACGAGGGTTGGTTGAGTTATTTTTTTTGCGACACAATATCATGCAGTTTGCGTAGACGGTGCTAAGAGAATCAGCTTACTACATCACACACACGGGATATAGATACAGTGTCCAATCCACGAAGCATGGACAAACAATGGAGGACAAAATAATTACTGTGGTCTGTGGGCACAAGGACCAGATTCCAATACAAGCCAAAAAGGAGCAGGTTTGAGAATGGGAATCCAGGAAGTTGGTGTAGCTGAAAATGGTATTTACTTGTTGAGAGTTGTTGAACCTAAACACGTATCATATTTAGCATGATGCAAATGCATTACTTTTTATTTTATTTTTGTCAGAAGGAGACCCTCCTCCTCTTTGCAGCGTGGCGTACTTGAAGCAGCTACATTCACATTTTGCAAATCAAAGAAACACAGAGCCAAGCAACATTTTGTCTTATGAAGAGTTGAATGACTTCTAAAGCGAAACGGCTAAAGATAGTGTTAGGAAGCACTTGTCAGGGATGAGTAATGTGATGTCACAAAAGTTAATCTTGGATGGGGCTGTTGTACCGAAAATCAAAAGATAATTTACCAAAACGCAAAAAACAAAACGCCACCTGAATGAGAATTTCCCTGGAATATTATGGTAACCAAGTTATTAGTCCAAGATTCAACAGCATATGCAGTCAACCTCCTGCATACTCACTCATTTTCTGTATATTGTTTATCAGCATTTTTTTAAAGAATTTTTGGGGTTTAAAGTATTTTTCCCCAAATGCATTTGAATAAACATTGTAGCGACTATTAAGTAATAATTCCTAATCAATGGCCCAACAGCGTCAATAACATGCCGATTTTGATTCAAAAACAAAGAAACAGTAAGTCTCCTTTCATGGAGGATGACAGAAATTGCAGAATATTTATTGTTGAGATACTGGAATTGCAAAGATTTGGACCATTTAAACTTAAATTATCATTTCTTTTAAGAATCTGTTAATCAATGTCATTTATTGCAGGCTTGTTCTGCAACGCAAGCCCTACCATAGGTTAACTGTAACAAGCTAATAAACTGAGAAACAAGCACTTGGACCACACGGGAAATGCCTGCCAATAACATCAGTGCCGTGGTCCATACCAGGGGTCACCAATGTGGTGCCCGTCGGCACCAGGGAGGCCTCAAGGACCACATGAGTAGCCTGCGGGCCTGTTTTAAAAATAGCACATCAATGGGACATTGTGATGGTCTTGGAACATTACAAAGGTGATCTTTTTAGATCAATTTTCCCCACCAACTCAGCAGCGCAGTGTGCAACGAGTCTTGAGGAAAGACGACAGCGCGCGCGTGTACGCGCAATGCTGCTTCCTCCTTAAGTATGGGTGTCTAACTCCGGTCCTGCCGGGCCGCTTTCCTGCATGTTTTCCATTTCGCCCTACTGCAACACACCTGATTCAAATGATCAGGTCATCAGCAACCTCTGAAGGAGCTTGATAAGGCGCCTGCTCATTTGAAACAGGTGTGTTGCAGCAGGGAGAGACGGAAAAAAAAAAAAAAGAAAACCAGCCCACCAGGACCAGAGTTTGATACCTATGTCCTCAAGGAAACAAGTACCCCAGGCACTGTATAGAAAAATCCCGACATGTTCGCGAGACAGCCGTCAGCCACAGCAGAATCCTAAGGACTCCCGCAATCCTGATTGGTTGGAAAACAGGTGCAGGGACAGATGACAGTGACTGGGCCAGTTCAGAAGCATCAAACTGAAAAAATGGTTAGTTGTAGTTCTAAGCAGTGAGTGAAGAGGCACAAATGTCTGTGAAATATCTAGCTATGCTGTTTGTATTTCAAATCCTCTCAAATCTTTTAGTCTAGTGTCACCTCAAAAAACACCCCCCCCCCTCTCCCAAGTACCAGCATAATGTCTGATATTAAATTATATTAGCGTAATTGTTTCAAGTGTTCAAAAACGAAGCAAAAGGTATAGTTAATGCCATTGTATATGACTAACATTTTGCAAAGCTGGAACATTACACTGTATGTAGAAAATACAAAAAAAATACTACTAAAGTGATTGAATCAAAATTTATTACAGAAAAAAAATCATTTTTTTATTGTCTCAATAAATGTTTGAAATCAAATTTTCTAAATAGTTAAATGCAAATGTATTTGACTTAACCGCTAGCTACAATTACATGTGCTGTACAGGATTTAAAAGAAATTAGCCAGTGCAACATCAGTCACAGTTTGACTTTGTTTCATTCACTGATGTATTCAGTATGATTCTAGTACGGATGTCAAACTCTAGGCCCAGGGGGCCGGATCCAGCCCACACAATACCATACTTTTGAGAACCACTGCTTCGGCTGTCGATTAAAAAAAATAGTTCTCCACGTGAACCTCAAAGTACACTAGATTGATGCATTCGTAATTGGGCTGTGGGTGTGGACTTTCACCCACAGTGCCCCCCTCCACCCCAACCCTGGACCAAAGTAACACCACCTTCGGAGTGACAACCATTATTTTCACAGGTTGCAAATACAATGACTATAAGTACACTACTATTTAGGGTTGGGCATCGAGAATTAAATGGAACTGTGACTAACACTCTGGTTCTCCCGTATTCGCTTGGATTAGCAGGGTTAGATTTCTTTGGCTAGTTTGTGAGCCGCTGAACGCGAATACAGAAGGACCGATAGGACGTGTGTGTGTGTGTGCGTGTGTGTGAGTGGTGCGCTGGACACAAACGAAGAAGACCGAAGAACCAACATAAAGTATGTGCTTGATGCTCACAAGTTCCAACAATGTGTTAAGTAGACCTCTGTAGAAGAGCAAATACGCCTTGCGTCCTCTGAAAATTAGAGCACCCCTGCTACCTACTGTAGCGGATGTGCACAATTACAATTAATTTTAGGATGGCAAAAAAAAAAAATAAAAAAAAAATAATTAAAAAAAAAAAAAACAGTGGAGAATCATTAGGACCCAGAATTAATTAAAAGAACAGGAATCAAAACTGCCCAAATTCAAACGTTGCCCAATCCTTCTACTTTCACTACCATTTATTTTTAAGGGCAATGTTGTAAGATGAGTTTGACATGACATTAAAGTGCTTTGGATCGTGGTGTCTGGCATATTTAAGGGTTTACCTATTTAGATTTTGGCATTTACGACAGGGCCCTGTCCCTGATCTCCCTCAAATTTAACATAGTATGTTTGAGAAGGAAAGTCATACATTAAATTGCTTGTTTTCATTGAAGACGAACATGACTTGCAGCTGTCATTGTATATGAGGGGTCATTTTGTACTTGTAAAAATGACAAATAAGTTGCATTAGGTGCAAGCACATGCATATACGGAATAATGATAACCGAGAGTAAAGAGTGTTCCGTTACTAAAAGGATTAGATTAGTTAATTTCTGCAAAAAATGAACACACTTGAATGGCTACTTAAATGACCGCCTGCATATTTAAAAAATACTTTAGAACGGTGACAGTTTGTCAGAGCAAATCATCCGCCCAAAAAGAATGGATCTAAGAAGTTAACAACATCTGAGGTTGAGTAAAACGGCAGCTCAAATACAACGACAAAAGGCCGCATACTCCTAATATTTCTGTTGACAAGCAGACATTACATGTGATCAGAAATAGATTTGTCGTTCTTGCTGTTATTCATACTCTAGCAGTCAATTCCCCACCTTGTTGTCCTACATCTGCCTGACCAGGAAACAAATTGCCTTTAAACATCAATCGAACAAAAATTAGAGAGGGATTTTTTTCCCTTTACAACAGTATAACGAAGGCTAGCGCCGCCCCCCCTCCCACCCCCAGCTCGAGGCCCTCCGGCGCTCGGCAGCTGTCTACGGGTGGGAGAAAAGGCGCTGATGAGGAAGGCTTTGAACGCCATCTTGTTGAGTGCAGCTACTCGGGCCCACAATACAGGAACTCATTCATTGGAGGCGGTGCGGGGTGGGGACACACCGGCCAAACGAACCCCTACGGTGTAAATTCTAACGGTTCTTCGGCAGAGAAGTAAAAGAAGAAATCCACACGATGACTTCAATTGACTGCATCCATTCGCGAGTGATCCGGCTCGACGCGAAGTTGCGCCGAGCGGCATCTTGTTGCCCCTTCGTAGGGGGGAGGCGCACTACAGAGCAACACGTCCGACTAGCTGCTTCGCTTGCTCGACACATTAGCCTTATTCTGTCATGCACACACGGCCATAGTGGTGCTTTAGTGGAACCGAGCCGATGAATGACATTTAAACGTGTTTTATTTTCTCGGTGAACGTTAGAACGAGCAAGCCGATCGAGTTTGGGACTTGGCCGGTGTAGCTGCTAACAGCTCTCCCAGCAACACACCCCAGCTAGAGATAACAGGATTGCAAAGAGCCAATTAGACTCGTTTTCCCTGCATTACAGTGAGAAGTTCACTCAAGATACAAATGTGTAAAAAACATTTTACGCTTTCGAACCTTGGGCCAAAAGACCATTTAAGCCACGCGCTTTGATTCAAGTCAACAATGTTGCCATAGGCTAATTAGGAGAGTATGAAGGTATCCCTGTGCAGCCTTATTATTGATCATTTTAAAACTAAAAAGTACTTCAAATGCAGACTCAGCACGGTTGCGTGTAGATCCACTTGGTTTTTTTTAAAGGCGACGAATTTGACGAAAACCCTCTAGCTGCCACTCCACGCAAATTACGCAAATAATCTGAGCAAAGCAAATAGGGACACCCTGCGGGTTTAAACATTCTTCGCAAAATACGCCCAAAATCTGCCCCAATTATGTCACAATCGAGCAAAACACACCCATGAGGGCCACGCCAGGCTTCGTCCACTGCTGGGCTAACTTGCTTGGACTCGCTACAGAAAACAGGGGGTGGTGTCGGCGGTGCTTCGGGTTGGCAAAGAAGCCATTTTTAGACTCGCTTCGTAGTCAGTTGCATGATGCTACAATTTGCACCGCCACAGGAAAAAAACGCAAAATCGATCGTTTTTTTAAGTGTTTAACAGAGGCCAGAAGTTGATAGGTAATCTCGAAGTTTACAAGTTTTAAGGGGAAGCCCACTACATGCGAGATTTATACTAGCTTTAGATGTAGCAAAGACATGGAAAATATGGGCCGACAAGTCGACTTGTTGGCAACAACCAAGATAGGAATTTGCACTTTAAACAAACCCACATTGCACAGTAAAATAATCTGAATAAGATAAAGTTATCGGGAAGGCAGTGGATCTAGTTAACGTAGAAAAATGTTACCAAAACCAGTTTTAACAGTGCCATATAATGCTTACTCAAGATGGGAGCATTCGATGCAAATTCTACACAAACATCCCAATTACAATCCAACGGTGCCTTTCCATACTGACCTCTATTCCACTGTTTAGCGAGTGGTAGGCTAACGACAATCAACCAACTTACTAAACAGCCAGCTAGGTAACCAACTAACTAACGGAGGCACTCAAATCAGTTCACCCTTGGTTCATCTCCGCAGCTTTAGCTAATCACATACAGAATACTCCATTCAAGACAAAAAAAATCCTTACCTGGTTTCAAATGAAATCAGCGCTTCAAAAAAATCACATTAGCTGGAAACAAGTAAAAGCTCCTCTCTGCAGCCAGGCGTTCAGATGTAGCTCAGTGTAGCTAGCGAAGAGCGGCACTCCCCGAACAGAGTTTTGAGACCCGTCGAGGAGAAGGTGGGGGGAGCACACCGGCACAGTCGAGCAGATATGAGGCGGTGTTTTCACCCCGAGATAGGCGTTCACAGTCCCGCGTGAGCACTCTCCGGAGCCGCCACAAATTCCACCTTCACGGTCCCTAAAAAAACCTTCGTCCTACGGCGGCGTCGTCCCTCTTTTCTTTCTCGGCGTCAGGATCTCAACGGCTTCTTCCTGCGGCCATCAAACAGCAGAGATGGGCGCGGTAACCCTGCACTCAGCTCCGGGAAACCCCACGCTCGAAAGGCGTCACAACGCACGGCCAAGGGTCGGCGACCACTTCAAGAAATCACGAAATACTGCTATCTTTGGTTACCCCTCAACATACATACTGTACATACAGAGTGGGATAAAGTCGTTTTTTATTTGAAATAGTCTATTATTACAAATAGAGATATTTATTACAATTACATTAATTCAACATCGTTTCATCTTGTATATATTATAGGGTTTGTAGCGTGGGTTAAGGTCTGTAGTAGTTGGTTTCAAATCATCATTAGGTTTTGAAACAGAGGTTAAGATTCCAAATTAGGGTTTCAAGGCCATTCATTTTAGTATAAGGTTGTGTGCGAGTGTTGGCATGGTGGAGACCCACCTTCCATTCTTTGTTCCTTCCTTAAATTCCCATCCTTCCTCTCTTTTCCTCAAGTAATTCATGCCTACTTTTTGCCCACTCTATATAAGTACAATTGTAAATTTCAAAGAAGTACGCCAAAAACAAGGACAATTTAACTCATCCACAACCATCAGAGTAAAAAAACAACAACATATATTTGACGTCTTTAGCCATCAATGGTAATAAATTAATGTACTTTTAGTTTGATATATTTTTTGTTTGTTCCCACTAATTTATATTACACCTTATGGAAAGCACTGTGTTAAAGCTCCAGCTGTTGTGAAAATGACGATATAAATAACGTTGTATTGTATTGTACAAACTCTATATGCAAACTGCGCACTTTATTACAAAATTGCCCCTTCCTGTTACTTAACGTGTGCTGTGTACTGTTCCAAATCGACACCCAAATAGCAAATCCTCCCATCTGACAGAAGTGTCAAATCCAGGTTCAGAAAGTAAACCCTGCCATAGTTTGTCACTAGCCACGGGTGTTTCTTCTCTAGAACTAGTTTACCTGCTGGTTGAGTAGAAGCACCTGTGGTTAAAGACAAACTGTGGCAGTTTACATTCTGGATGTGGATTTGACACCTCTGCCAGATAGGATGATTTGCATTTTGGCCATTGATATGTACCCCTGTGTAGTTTTACTAAAATCAAATGTGTCCAAATTTATTGACAACTAATTGATCAAATTAATTGAAAGGTTTTCTGATAACTTAGAGCCATTGTTTAAAGGGGGACTTTGCCATTTTTAAACTGCTACCAAGATTTGAATGGACCTTCACTTGGTTCCGACAACCCACGAGTATATGAACAAAACATGTTTCCATGCACCGTACACATGTGCATGGAAACAAGACATTTTTATACGCAGCTGCCATACTGCTAACTTCAGGATGGAGTGTTGTGATGTTGTCCTTGTTTTGCCTTGAGAGATGTCCAGGTATTTAATTGTTACTTTTGTCACTAACCGGTGGTAAATAATCCAGCCAAGCCAACAATTAGGCTGCTGGCAGTTCTGACGAGAAGGCGAGGTTGCGTGTGCACTTGTGTGTGCAAGACAATACCTCTCGGTCACACCCTCTGCGTCTACCATTTGTTTTTCTGGTCGCACCGTTTGCAAATCATGTTAAACCTATATTTCATTGAAAACACTACTAAGACACGATATTAAATGCTCAAACTGATAACTTCATTGTTTTTAGCAAATTATCATTAACTTAGAATATGGCTACATCACATTCCCAAAAAGCCGATATGAGTGACATGACATCTGTGAAGGCACCATTAATGCTCAAAGATGACAATTCTAAATCACATTCCGCATGTGTTAAAACAGCTGAAGTTGTACACCAAGCAAAAATAAGAACCAACAACAGAACTTCAACAATTAAGTGTCCTCATTTCCCAAACATTTATTGAATGTTATTAAAAGACAAGAGAATGCAACACCGTAGTAAACATGACCAATTTCTTTACATTTCAGTTTAGTAATCGTGTCTTTCAGCATTCACATGCACACTACCCATGCTCGCAATTTTGCTACATGCTAGAGTTGTTAGCACTGCTGCATTATGATTACTGTATCTGGACAGTAGACTGGCCAATCTGCACAGTTTGCATGTTGTCCTTGTTCTTGTACGTGTAACGTGTTTCCTCTCACGGTTTGTCAATGTGATACAGTGGAAAATAGAGCTGGCTATCTGATTTACATGACCGCTACAACCGCTACTTTCCAGTACTGCGTCATTTGCAAGCCAAAACAGATGGTGTGGCACATATTAAACAATAGAGAGAAAGTATTGCAGAAAAATGTAGACTTTTATTTTTTTTCCCTCAATATTGTAATTGTGATTTATAATGTGATTTTTTTTTCTTGGCCAAGGGTCAAGGGTAATAATTTCTTTTTTTTTTACTTTTGGTCCCATTTTAAATCCATCCGTGTTGTGTTGTACCAGGTACGTCCTAGCTGGCGCTAAGCTACCTAGGGATTTCATCTCTACCATCCAGCGAACAATGTTTGCATACACAAGCAAACACTTGTTGTCCGACTCGAAGTAAAGGCAGCATGCTTTTATGCGACGCATGTGCACTCTATATAACATTCTTCTGTGACAATAAATGCAACAATATGCTATTATTTGTCATGATTGTAATCAGAAAATTCAGATTCCGTCCATATTTTATCTATTTTTTTTATTTCCTGTGCAGGTTTGTCCATTGGAGAGACAGAGCACCTCAGTCATTACGACCAGTAGTCGCAGGAGAGTTTGTACTGCATACTGAGTTTAAGTGTTACTTGGAGACTTTATTTTCTTCCGGGAGTGTCTTAGTCCAAGGGGGGATGACAATACAAGTACTAGCTATCAGCTCCCGTTGGGATGTCTAGTGAGTTGCGCCTGTAAAGCTCAGTGCTTGAAAATTTTAGTGAGATATGATTTTAGATGCATATTGACGGGTCAAAAAGTATTTGGAGTTTTTATGATTTGGCTGGGGCAGCGTGGTGAATAAGTGGTTAGCACACATGCTCCACAGTTCTGAAGGTTAAAATCTCTATTTGGGCCTTCCTTTGTGGAGTTTGCATGCTCTCCATATGTTCTGTGGGTTTTGTCCGGGTATTCCGGCTTGTTTCCACATTCACAAAGCATGCAGGTTAATTGTAGACTCAAAATGGAGCATTAGTATGAATGGCTGTTTGTTTTTAAGTGGCTTGCTAATTGCTGGCAACAGTAGAGGGTATACTACTTTTTTTGCTGCTGATTTAAGTTGATGAATCAAAAATCAGTCAAAAAAATGCAGTCGTACCCTAAAATGTGCAAGGTTAATGAAAAAGCTTGCCATAATGTTAATGTATGCCCATGCAAGCTTGTTTTGCGCTATCCAATTTATAGCGCATTGTGTGTACATAACAACTTTATAATCAAGTCCCTGATCAAACCATGAGTTGCAAACACTAACCCAGTGTGTATTTGCTTGTCATGCAGAGTCTCTGGGTGTGAGTTTCCATCGGGACTCATCTGGCGTAGGTTACTGCTGCTGAGATTTAGTTGCCCTTGGATACGCTCCTGCCTGTCTGCATGCATGTGTTGTGAAGCTGCTTAAGCCCGGGCTTCAGGCCACCCAGGGGAGAAGTTTATCGTCTGAATTGACACTTTTGACGAGAAGAAAATAAGATCTTGTGTTGAGCGATGACGGGGCAAAACACTAACATAAAAAACAAACTACTAAAACTTACTGGTACTAGAGAGTGCCTGGTCCCCCAACCAACATTTTAAGTGTCCCATTCCTGACATATAGGTACAGGCACACCACAGTCAGAGGTAGTCAGTAAGTAGCATCATCGCTTAGTATTAGCGATAAGAGATCAGCAAAAAGATCAGATTAGAAATAGTGGCAAAATCACGCCGCCAATATTTGTCTAATATGTTGAAGCACACGCTTCATAAAAGCCAGTGTCATTACACGAGGCTAAGCTCATAATGACCTTGCTTTTTATAGGCAGGTTGGAGTGCAATAATCTGCTTTAGAATAATCTCCTGCAATCTGTGATAAATGCTTACTGCATGGATCTGGGAAGAGAGGTCAACGAACTATACTGGGCCTTTGCTGACATCTGCTGTTCAGATGTAAAATCAGAGGTGTGCTTTGCTCTTACGGCTTTGTGGTGACAAATTGGCCTTCAGCTCCATTCCGTTTAGCTTTTACATTGGACACTGCTCTTGATAGAAGAATCTAACATGTCATATTAAATACTATCCATGCAATCTTCTTTATTGTATTGCCAGACTGTGTTTTAAAAAGGAGAGGGGAATAATTATGGGGTAATTGGGCTAAAATGAAGGGGAAAAAATAAAATTGTATGATTTCATGTCAGAAAGAGGGCGGAAATCTTGGTATCTTTTCACATCATGTAAGTAAAGTTCTGGTTCTATTTTTCAATCACCTGTTGTAAATTTCATACAAATTACAGCTAGTGCCATCTCCTTTACAAACAATTTTCTTCACACATCTTTTTGCCTGACACATTCATTTTTCCATTTTTTTCCTTAATTGCTCTGCCTGTGTTATCAGTGGAGCAATTGTCAACCCCAAGTACGAGTGACTTAGTTGAGAAAAGGTCTATTCCTCTCCTGCTATCATGGTGTCACATACACCCTCTGGTAGCGGAATCAAGTTCCTACAGCCAGAAGCTTCAATTTACTGTACAGAATTGTATATTGGAAACCAGAATTGCACCGTAGCTCCAACTATACACTTCCATCCATCCACAACCATTTTCTAGATACAGTATAACGTACGCTGCGATGGTTGCTATCCCAACTGGACAGATCTTTCGTCACTCACAGGACTGAGTCAGCCCGAGAGAGAAAAAAAAAATCATACAGTGATGGGCAATGTCGATAATGAACCTAGAATGCAACTTTTAATTTGGTTTTGGATTGCATACACAAAATGCTATCGAGAAAGGCCAAAGCAGACACAGAGTCGAACTTGCAATCTTTCTGTTGCGTGCCCACAGTGTTAAGCACTCAATCGCTGTGCTGGACCAATTTCCTTTTTCTCAGCTGAAAAGGAAGGCAGTTTAAAGGAACCTTTATAGAGGCTTACACAGTAAAACAAAATGCAATGGAGTTGAGTCACCTTATTACCTCAGACAAGCTTTCCGGAAGAAAGACGATACCAAGAGTACTTAACTGCCATTATTGGGTACAAAAAAACAACAGACATTTATCATACCGTTTGGTGCAGATGTAAATAAAGGGGCAGAGTTGAGGAATCTCTAAAACTATTGTAAACATTGTGGGATATGAGACGTTTACCTGTCTGTAAATAACACATGTTCATTCTGGTCAAATAGTCATGTACGTAAATAAATAAATAAGAGCCACATCATTAGGAACACCTGCAAAACATGTTTATATACACAATATAAGAGCTTCTACAAAACTTACAAAGATAATAATGTACAGTTTCTGTTAAAACGTTCATTTTTTTTTTTTACTTACTCTAATCTCGTTGCACACTTGAGTACAATGACAATAAAGGGATTTCTGATTCTGGTTGTAGTCTGTAATTGTAAGGATAACACTACATCACATTGAAATGTTTCCAATTTTAGTATTAACTATTTGCGTTGGGCAAAATATTGTGGTTTACAATCATTCTGTCTTTGGCTTTGCTTTCAATCACAAAACTAATTCTTGGAAAAAGAGTCCATGTAAAAAAAGAATCAGTCCACATAAGTGGAGACTAAAGCCATGAGGGTGACGCTGTACACCCTTGTTTCATCACCTTTTAACGTGAGAGGCACACACATCTGCACCACTTCATTGGGCTGAAACACACATTTTTTATATCATTACTACACAATTTCACTAACTCTGCAGTAAATATCTTGAATTGCATTAATTTGCAATATCACTTGCTGTTGCATGTTCACATCTGTTGCTTTTTAAACAGTTTCAAATATGTATGCTTTTGTTGCCAGCCCAACCAACAGCCAAACCCTTTTTTTTCCCATATATTTATTTGCATAACATAGACACAACAAGTGAAATCCTCCTCACCTTGTGCCCACTCTGCGGGGTCCATGTGAGCTTGATGGCGCGTCTGCAGCCTGCTTCTACATTGCCTTTACTGGGATCCACATTGAAGCCCTGCTGCTGTAGAGATGCCATGTTGTCCCAGTTAAAGTCACTCCCCTGAATGGGTTGATCCAAACAAGTAGTCAGGATAATATCAAAGCATCGACTTTTATTATATGCACAATTATTTAACTTTTAAAAAGCATTTGACACTTTAATACAGGAATACTGCCTTAACGCTGCTCCATCAAGCTAATAAATAGACAAAACTACAGTCGAACAATTCCAACAGTGATGAAACTGTTAACGCTAATTAAAACATGACCGTGTTCTTTTCTTAAAAGTTTCATATCTGTCCCAGCACCTTCTTACTGGCCCGTATGCAGCCTACTTGCAGCTCTCTGTCTGCCGGCCTGATGGTCCCCATGCTGTAGCTGGCGCGCAGGGTGACCAGCACAGGGATTTCCATCTCCTCAGACTGTCCTAGTGGGGACGAGCATAACATATTAACTGCTTCCCCGCAAGTTGCCTAGTGACAAGCAAGGAAACCATCTGCTACCGCTATAAACATAAATTGTAGTATTTGCACATACAGATAAGCCTGTGAGGTATTATTCATCATAAACATTGTCTTTGTCTGCTTTATGAGGCTTGCTGTACAATGTACCAGAACATCATTTTATTGATATACACACTGTAGCATTGATCAGTCCAAAACCATTATTCATCTAGGGCACACGTGTCAAACATCATTTTGCGTGGCCCGCCAAAGCAAATTATATGCATAGGTTTCATGTGTTTTGCTAAAATACTAAAATGACATATTGTCTTCATTTTTAAAAGACCTTGAGATATTGCAAGTATTTGTCCTGTTTAAAATAAACACAGTAATATTTATTCATCAATTTGCTGAACAGGATAAGCGATGAATATGTAATATGAGCCAATCATATATTTGGATTGGCAAATTCGATCAACGGCCCTCTGAAAGAAACCCTAACTACGACGTGGCCCACAACACAAATGAGTTTGACAGCCCCCATCTAAGCGGCATATTTGCTCATGTGCTTAAAGGCGAAGTCAACCCACCAAAATTATTTGCAATAAGTTGTATGTGTCTTCACTAGTCAAAACTAGTCATTTTAATGAATAATGCGTTCACGTAATATGAGATAAGCAGCAAAATCCAGAGCCTTTTTGTCACTTTCTGTCGACTGAAAATGACATCAGAGTTTCTCAGGGCTCAGGTAGCAACCAATCACAGCTCACCTATTTTCTGAAGCTGAGCCAAGATTGGTTGTTAACTGAGACCTGAGCAACTGTGATTTTTAGTCGACAGCAAGTGGCAAAATGGCCACCCCTTCAGATGTACAAAACGGGTGGATTTTACTGCTTAACTCATATTCCACAAACACGTACATTAAACAGAATGCCGTGTTTCAACAAGTGGGGTGGCATAGAACATATTTTTGGTTTGACTTCCCCTGTAAATTCAGAAAAGATACACTCTCCCTACTACATTCCAATGACAGCCAAACATTGACATGATATAATATTGGGGGCGTCCTGGCTCAGTGGGAATTTCTTAATCTGGAAGTTGTGGGTTCGATTCTTGGTCGAAGTTGAGCAAGATGGTGAACCCCAGTTGCTCCTAATGCTAGGTCATCAGTGGGTCGATGCAACATCTGTGTGCGCTTTGATTGCCTTCACAGGAGGAAAAAAAGCTATACAAGTGAAAGACAATTTACCATATATAAAAGTGGAAAAAAAGGCTCAGCACTAGTGGACTTTTTTTTCTCCACCTGTGAGGAGAATTACTAAATACTGATGGAATTTGGGGTTGTAGCGCATATGACATAGATTGCAGTCATCGTAATGATGGGCTGTGAGTAGTTGTATAGTTGTCTTTGATGCGCATCGCATTGCGTTACTCTGCAACCTGGTCAACTTGCAATTTGCACCGTCGCCAAAGCGTTCATTTATGAGCGCTTGTCTTTGATTTATTAAAAAGTGAATGGAAAAAAACATGCTCCTTCAAAGTAGCCTATAGATGAGTCGCGCACAGGTCGCAGGCAAAGGTGCAGGTTAATTTTAACATTTAAAGGGTGACATATTTTCCACATGGAGCGCTATGGACTTCACGTCTCATGAAAACTCTTCGATAGCGTAATTAGGGCAACCCTTAGACTTCACTGAATCAAGCCGCTTTGGTGGTTGGTGTATCAGAAGTCTGGATGGGAGAATCGCGACTCATTGAAACTGCACAAGAAAGGCGCGTGAGAAATTGACATATGCCCCCTGATGTATTACAGAAAATCATGTACCTGCGAGTTGAGTTTGACTGGTTATCAGTGGAGGAAGAAGTGATTCAATAGGAACTGTAAGTGGATCTCCTCCAAGCAGATACATATTGTGTGAAGACGCTGCACCTCTCAGATCCAGGACACACAATTTGCTCTAGCACGCGAAAACATAACCACATTAGAAAGCAGCACTATCAAAATGGAACGGTTCTCAAACTGGGGCAAAGAAGACCCCCAGGGATCCAAGAGCCATAGCATAGCTTAGGGGTCCACTAAATAATTTATAATGCATTATGTTGGATGTCAATAAAACATACTAAACCAATTACGATTCCCTACGCTTAGTGCCAATTAAAAGCATGATATTGACTGATGTTTTGTGTGAATGTAATTGTGGAATTACTCATTTTACTTTTGAATCAATTGGCACATACAATTTCTAACTACCAACGATGGATGAAGATTTAAATATACAGTGAATCAAATGTCGAGCCACTAATATACTGAGAAATATTTAAATACAGGATTTAAGTTGCACATTATTTTTGCTCGCTCCAAACTAGCCGAGTGGCCTTTTCAGCTGAGTGTTGCTTGAACAGACCTTATTGACAAGCTCAATGGTGAGTTGATCAGAATAGTTGACGGAGGGGTGATCAGGGTGAAATGTGACGACGACGTCCTGGCTTTGTCTTGCGGCGATGCTTCCTTCTACAGGCAGAACACTGAAAACACTAAGCCCATTGTAGTTCTGCGTCCCTGCACACCACACAACATATACGATTTAGATTACACTAGTGTGCTTAACACTGCTCTTGTACATTTGCTTGATATAACATACCAGTACTATGTTTTATACTCATGTGTTTAGCGCTGCAACAACTTTTACTGAGATATAACGTTGTTTGTAAAACACATCAATAATGATACTTTTTTTTTATGAAAAGTAATTTAACCAAGATGCAAAAGTAGGCTTTATGTCAGTCCATCACTGACAGATGCCTGTTTTGCTGGCAAATGACGGGAAATATGGAAAAGCTGACACCACCATCTTAACATGTCAATGTTTTTTTTTGTGTTAATTATACATATTTTTATTCCGTTTAAAATATATACGTTTATATTTTTTCTTTATTATCGAGGCTGTTTTTGTTTATGATAATTTGTTTTTTTTCATTTAATATACTTTTTAATTTAATATTTATTAATCCTTATATAGGCTATTTTTTTTATTCACTGTGTACATTTTTATAAACTGCCCTTTTTTTTATTTGATGCACCGTGTGTGTGTGTGTGTCAATGTTTCCACTTGTAGATTCTACCGACTTAGTGTACTCACCACCCCATACACTTACTTACCCACCACAGGCTGGATCTTGGAGTCTGTGTAACCACCCAAGAGCAGGGCCACCCTCTCATCAGCACCCTGAGTCTTGGAGGGCGAGAGGCTGTACAACATCGCCTTGAAACCCACAGCAACAGCCGATCTGTTCTGGAGCTACAAGCAACGCAAGGCTCGTCATGACAACAAACACAAAACCTTACAATTATAGTATTTGAACATCTAGAGCAGGGGTCTCAAACTCGCGGCCCACGGGCCGCAAAATGATAGTTTGCGGCCCCCGCCTTATTATGAAAGTTTAATGTTCGTGCGGCCCGCGAATTTGATATGACTGGCACTTTACGTGCCAGTCTGTAGTTATAAAGCTTTAATTACAGTGTAATTAAAGCTTTATAACTACAGAAGTAGGCCTACTCATCCCAGAACTATGGTTTATGCTTAGGATCTCTGCTATTTGACAAGATTTTGATTTGATTGACAGGAGACCCATGCGTGAACAGGATGTGCAGTCTGACGGAGCTTTGCATCAGCACTAGCACAGACGGGACTAATTATAAAATGTAGGATTACCTGGTCACAGTGGATAAAATTGAACCGCGGATTATTGTTGGGCACATCCTCAGCTTTAAAACGAGGGTAGGATTGTAATTTTTTTTCGATGTTTTAGTAGGGGTTTGATTGATGAATGTTCCACTCATGTTCAGGACAATATTAAAGAACTGTTAATACAGACATTTGACTCATTATTATTATTATTATTATTATAATTATTATTATTTTTACTGATTAATTTTCTTATTAATTCCTTATTTATTTTCTTATTAATTCCTTATTTATTTTTAAATCTTATTTTGTGTTAAAAAATAAAAATAAAGACATTTGAGAAGATTAGATTTTTTTGATTTTTTTCTTGCGGAAAACCTGATGCGGCCCAGCCTCACCCAGAGTCTGCCTCTAGTGGCCCCCAGGTAAATTTAGTTTGAGACCCCTGATCTAGAGGGTGCAATGAAAATATTGTAGGTAACCAACTTATGCAAAATAAATATTCGGTTATGTCGTTATGGACAAGATTATAAAGCGAGTGTATGGGTTTATAAAACAGTCCTTGATCCTAGAGGTTATGTGATTATACATGATTATACCTTTGGAAAAGAATAACTTGAAATTGTGAACGTTTTGTGAGTGCATAAGAAAAAATATTAGACAGTGATGTGACGTGTTTCCCCCTTTAAAAGTGAAGCACATTATAGCAATTCGGTGGTTCAGTTTAGCTGTTGAAAATATGCTGGTTCACCTTTAGGACATGCGACGTGCTCTCCTTCTCCAGCACATAACCAAAGTCTAGGAGACCTCCAGAGTGGGAGGAAGTGATGGCAGGTACCACTCCCTCCCCACGCAGAGTCACGGCCAGCGTCATCTTCTGGCAACGCACCTCCAAAGTCTCACAGTACTAATGATCAGGATTGACATAATTAAATTGTTGTCATAATATAAGTCATGCCTTAGAACAGGCATCACCAAATGGCGGACCGCGGTCCGGACCCATGGCCAATCTATGATGATTTTTTTTTCAGGGCACATTCGCAAACGTTGGCGCTGCAATTCTAGTAAATACGGAAAAGGCGTCACTGATTTGAGCCAATCAAATCTTTTGTTTACGATCCCCTGCCAATTGCGCAGCAGACCGGAAAAGAGTGCTGCTGACAGTATGCCTTGCCAAAAAGTTAGCGAGGTCGATGCGTCTTGTTTTAAATGAATGGACGGAGAAATTTAGTTTCGTTCTGGCTGCAGCCAATTCAAAACCAGTGTGCATCATATGCTCCGAAACCGTCGCAACATTGCGAAGCGCCACTACGAAACAAAGCACCGCCCTTTGTGCAAAGTTATCCGCTGACATTTGAGGTGAGCGCAGGCAAAAACATCGAACTTCGAGTGCAGTACAACAGATTTTTACATTTTCGTTTACATCCCAGCGGCATGCAAATGAATATTCAATAAAAGTATCATGGATTTTGGGGAAACATAAAAAAACGTTCAAGTGATGGGGAAGTTGTGAAGGAGTGCTTAAATGTGGTTGCACAAACATTATTTAAAGGAAAACACAAAACCCAGATGTGTGAAATAATCTACAAAATCCCAATGGCCCTGACTCCGTTCCAACCCAGAATTAAGTCACTGGCAGGGCAGTCACAAACTCATTTTTCTCATTAAGAGAAGTTAAAAAAATATTCAAAAGAAAAAGTGGTGTCAAAGCTCATTTTGAATTAGTTTTTCATGAGGACAGCCATTTTTATTGATTGTGTACTGAACATGTTGACCTGGTTTACTTGGAAAATTAGGCTTTCCGTTTTTTTAGGCTGATAACTCTTTGATTTAAGAAAAAAAAAGGTTAACTCAATGCTTAGCACTTGATATATTTCTGCAGGAGATATTTTACAGTTTTTTTCTGGAAGTGGCACCCTTAAATTCCTGGAGCCACATTTTCTTGAATGTGAAATAAACGCCTTATATTTGTTTGACTGGCAAAGGTGTTTAATGGGAACATTGCTAAATATTTAGTACATAAGTGCGCTCTGTTGAAATGACTAAATATTGAAACTATATAAAAATGTGAACATAGGCTAGACATTTCGGGAAGTTGGACTTTGGTTCGGACCTTTTAATTGGAAGAAATTTTCGTCGTGGACCTCTGTGACTTTTAATTGAATACCTCTGCCTTAGAGTAACAATTGTGCTAGATTCATACGCCAATAAGTGTTCAGATGAGCCAGCGCTGAGCAGGTGTAATTTAAATATGGCACCTTTTTTTCCAACGTTGGACAGAAGGCCAACACCAGGGTGTGTTGCTCTCCGGGTCCTATGCCTCGAAGAGAGTTAAGAAGTAAAAAGGGTCCATATATGTCCAGCAATGATGACCTCAACTTGAAAAAAAAAAAGCACAAATTAGTGATGGATTTGAGGACCAACAGCAGGAGGCATTTAAGATATTACTGAAAATATACATTTAGCCAAATAAATATTACTCTTAAAAACAACACTGTACTATACAGTACACATAAAGTATTCTCTGATAAATATATTTCTGATTAGGATTTAATCTAATCTCGTTGCACACTTGAGTACAATGACAATAAAGGGATTTCTGATTCTGATATCATTTTCAATCAAGATCTATGTTGTCTGGTGTTTAATATATGTGTACTACTACTACTACTGCTAATATTACTACTAATAAGATATAAAAAATCCTAGCATTCAGTTAATTCATAAATTCATACTCAATATTTGCAGGTGAAATAATACCTCTAAAGATTCTGCTGAAATGTTCTTGACCGAAAACCTTTTCGTCACTCGCTCTCCTAAAAATCAGAGAAGCCCAAAAGCATGGAGAAAGTCCACAGCACAACAGTACACAGTATGTTTGGAGTGACAGATAGGATTGGCGTGTAACTGTACTCACCAACTGCCACTTGCTGGAAATCCAAGGCATAATTTCTAATAATATTGGATACCACCACTAGAGGGGGCTGTACAGCGGGACATTGCAGCTTCAAATAGACTGTGTTCAGAGGACTGTGGACATAACAGATGGGAGATATGAAATGATCGTGTGGCTTGCGGAGCCGCAGGAACCTAGGCACCCCAATTTGTGAACCTGCACTAGACAGTCCTAGATTTGAGGTCTTTTTGTCTATCAGAGTACATGAAATACATCCCACAATGAAGAAAACTATTAAAGATCATACTGTAGTTGTAATTATAAACAAAAATGATTAGCCTGATAATGACCAAAGATCTCTGACAAGAAATGATACATTTTAACATGGCTGAAAAGATGTATTTTTTTTTCTTTTCTCAGTTAACCACATTACCACTGGGTACTGACAGACAAAAACCCCCCCCAATTAATTCCAATAAAAACACCATGTGGTGAACCTATTGTGTGCCTTTTTAGGTGTCATCAAATGGTGAGTAGTTTTACTTTATTTTGATTTTACTACACAGACTTTAGTTAAGAATGTTTCAATGTATGTAGATGTAAAACACCTGACAACAAAATAAGACTTAATTATCCTTTTACCTCCATGTTGGTTGGGCTTGCCTGTCTTCCTCAGGAGGATCACCGTCTGACACGAAACAAGGGATGGTGTACTCACTGTAGCGTGAGGTGAAGGAGTGCAGCAGAGAAGCCCTTGCCTCCTCAAACCTCTGACCTCTAAAAATAAAATCCAACACAATTGATTTGAAATAAAACAATCAAGGTGAGCGGGACTAATGAGGAGCTAGCGTTTATGAATTAATGCCAATTTAGAATCTCACACTGTCAGTCTCAAAAGTATTTTGAAAAAGAGACCAAGTTGTAGATTTAAGTATAATTTCAAATAACGGAATTTTTTTGAGTGCCTCTTAGGACGGGGTTTTGCAAAGCATTTACTGCCTCCATTTTTGTCTTCGGTAAGTAAACGTGAGTTACAAGGCACACACCACTTGCTAAATTTAACCAGACATACTAAAAAAAAAAAAAATCTGTGTTTTCGAAGCACATTACGTGGACAGAAAACAAGAACAACAAAAATATAATTGAAGAACTAAAGGAATGCATGCTCCAAATCATACCACAT
This sequence comes from Idiotropiscis lumnitzeri, assembly GCF_059441095.1. NCBI lineage: Eukaryota > Metazoa > Chordata > Actinopteri > Syngnathiformes > Syngnathidae > Idiotropiscis > Idiotropiscis lumnitzeri. The sequence goes on from NC_142393.1 coordinate 16,167,664, forward strand.
CAGTCAAACTTGAGGGAGGTAGTGTGTTGGCGTGGGCCTGAGAATGGATATGATTGATCGTGATAATAGAACAAACTTGCTATTGGTTATTGATAACGCGATTGTGGATGGAAGTTAACAAAATGAATTCTGAGATGGAAAAAATTTTCAACCGAAACTGCAAGACAGGAAATAAAAACAGAAAAAAATAAATAAAAAGCTAATATGGCATCAAGGATAAAAAAAGAACACAAAGGTGCCATGTGTGCATTTTAATCTCAGAATTGTTAGTGTCGATGAGTGATCATTGTAACATGAACAGAATGCGTGAGAATGCTATTGACAGATTTTAGTACTGTGTTGGTAATAAATTAAACCGTTGAGAATAATTCAGTGTTGTTGGATCTTTGATTTATATTTGAAATGTTAATGGTGTTTAGTGTACTTAATTCAACATGCAGTATTACAACGCAATCTTACCCAGCATCTATGTTGTCAGGAGGTGGTGTCTCTACAGGGGTTGCAGTTTTGGAGGAAAAATCAGACATTTTGCTGCTCTTGGACAATTTCTTCCCTTTGCTGGGCTCCGCCTCACGTTTCGCCTTTCGAAACAAAAGTCATAAAAATACCACTATTGACATGAAAGTGAACAAAATATCATCATGGCCTGAGTTGCAGACAAGAAATTGAAGTTGCACCTCCTCTTCAAGAAGTTTTTTACTGTCTTCCTCATTGGTCTGCTTGGCTTTGAGGAGGCGCAGGGCCTCCTCCTTGATGTCTCGATCTTCCAGTTTGGGATTAAATGTGACCAGGACCAAACACCTCTGAAGTGAAGCAGCAGGGATAAAGGCAAACACTCGTTAATATCATTGAATTATTACAACGAATAATAATTTTTTAAAAAAAGTCACCCCTTAGTAAAAAGGAAATGGTAATAGTGGTGAGTCAGTAGTTTTAGGCTACATTCAAAAAGGATCTCTTTGAAATAGGAAATCTGTAAAATCTAAATGAATCAATAATTACTCAAGTGTCCCACTTTGGAATGTGGGTACGAACACAAGGAGAACATTCAAGTCATGAGTTGAGAATCAAAACCCGAAAGTCAGAACTGTGAGGCATGCTACCACTCTACCAATAAGTTGCCCATATTTTCAAAAAGACGTTCACTTCTGTCAGATTTCCAGGAGAGGGAGTCCTAAGACTTTAGTAGAGACATGGCCACAGCAGATTAGTGTTTTGCTGTACTTATTTGATCCTGAGCTGGAAGATCACTTAGCTGTTTTGATTATTAATAATTGATTTTTGGGGATTAGTAATCATTTAACTGTTGTAAAAAAAAAAAGAAAATTAAAAAAAGACACAAACCGTAGGTATAATAATAATAATATAATAATAACAGATTTGAAAGTAAAAACATATTCAGGTAGCCTTGACTAGACACACACGCACACAAAAAAAATAAAGTTGGATGATACTGGTACTCCTCATACCTTCCCAGGCAGCAGGCGTCCTGCAGCAGGAGTGATACTGATGCTGGAGTCTTGAGGTGGGGTGAAGGAAAACAGTCTGGCCCCAGCAGAGGGTCGTTGTTTGGACTGATTTCGCACGGTTTGGTTATAGGTGAGATAAAGGAGAGCAGTGGAGTGGTCGCCAACTGCCGTGGGCCCAAACTGCACCAGGGAATCGGAGAGCGCCAACGTAGGGCAGACACCCATGGCGCGGCAAGCCAAGGGAAAAACTCTGAAGACAAATTTGAAAGAAGATTATTTAATCGGCCTTTCAGAGATGACAATAGAGGACAAGAAGTTCACCTGTTAATTCCAGATTTGCAGCTCAGATGGAAACGGTACTCTTTGGCTTTGTTAGCGCTGAAAATGACATCAATCTCCAGTGTTTCTTGCGGGAGAAGAGTGCCGAAGCCATCATTGGGTTGGACGTCGACAAACTGCGGTGTGAGCGAAACACAGGTGGACACGAGCAAATTAAAATGATGTGTTTGATAAGCATTCCTCAACTTTCCCAGAATTTTTTGCCAGCTGTCCAGCATTTTTGGAGCATATTGCAGCCATAAAATCCCAAGTTAATGAGTATTTACTAAAACATTAAATATATCGTCTTTGTCGAGCATTGAGTTATATACCGGTTTGAACAATGTTGGGGCATCACTCCACTCACCTCTGGAAGGCCAACAAAACCAAACTCTTGAGGTAGCAGTGACATGTTGGTCAGGCGAACGCTACTTTTGACTGACTGGTAAATAGAACAATAGCCAAAGTCCACCTCGCTCTGGCCGAATTTCAAGTCGGACGAAGTCACAATTGCTTGGACTGTGTAAATGACAGGCTGCACCTGAAAACATGAAAATGAAGTGTTTGAAACTTTAGCTATAATCAGCAACATACAGAATAGAATATCTTTGCATTGTATTTTAGTTTATTCTGACACACCTTATTTCTATAGTATATTTTATATATAGTAATTGTCTAAAAAAAAAAAAAATACATAATTTATCATATAATATTTGAATAAATATGATAGTACTACCGCCTCTGTCACTCACTGAAGGCTAGCTATCCGCTATTTATATTATTTTTCTGGAAACTACTCAGTTGTACAAACGTTCCTCCCCCACTGCAGCGTTAACAAATTTCTCCCTAAGATCATTTGAAGTAATCTCCTTCATTTTGCTGTTGCTCTATGCTGCTAACAGGAGCAGATTCTATTGAAACTCAAACATTTTAACAAGTATTGTGTGCTCTAGGAGGCAGCCACTTGAGGTGTGGCATTTATTCATTCAAGTGGATGTCGTCTATTGAAGTGGAGCCATAAGAGTAATCCGAATTATCACGTCATGTTGTCATTATCGTGTCTCTAAGGCCTTGGCATATAAATCATATCACATCAATCCCAATTTCCATATTATTCTGCAAATATCAGAATTCAGATTCTTGACCTTCCAACAATGTACGTGTGTTTGCTTGTGTGGGGGCGCACGCTCTAATGCCAGGAGCTCAGGCTTATAGGCAACACATTTGGTGCTCCACAGGAACTTCCTGGCCCTGTCTTTGGCTCCTTGGCAGGGTTTTGGTTCCCTTCCTTGTCCGTGCAGGGACAGGCAGTAGGGGATGGAGTTTGAGGAAGGGGAAGGCGACAATTTTGCAAGAAGAAAAACTCGACTGTCATCAGTGCTCTCGCAATGTTTAAACAGATTCTGTGCAATTTAGAATCGAGGCTTCAATGGAGAGACATTTGCCTTTAGATTATGCGGCACAACTTTTACGCTTGGCTTGTTAACACCCATGGTGCAACTGGGCCTTGGGGGTAAGAGATCATTTTAGCTAACGAGCTGAATAGGTTACGACCTCCAGTGGCTTAACGTCTGTTCGTGGTAAGGATAACACAGATCTTTTTAGAATCACTGAAATTTAAAATGGACAGTGCATAATACAGTACAAGTATAATACAAACCTGCCCGGCAACTTGTACTGTCATTGGAACCTCTAGGACACCAGTAGCACTGTCAAAATACTTGTTCGCATCTTGGGGTAAGGTGTTCCTGGGAGACAATTGTCAATATACTGTTCAAATGAAAAATACACTCATCATAGACTCAGCATAAAGTGTGTTCTGTGACGGCAAGGAGTAAACCGGCAGAATATTTGGAAATTTCGGAATTAAGCCAATGGACATCTTTCTTAGTATGAAAATGTTAATGTTTTACACTCGGATGAGTGATATTTGAAAAAAGGCTGCAACTCCCCAGCACTTCTTTGTACAGTACACTATTTTATAGAGTAGTGCTGTCAAGTGAGACATTTTTTTTTAACAAATTATTCGCAAAAAATTGCGTAATTAATTGCGATTAATCCCATTTTTCAACTACTATTTTTTTGTGAAGATTTTAACAGGTATTTACTTGAATTATATCTCAGAATTATTGTAAAATAACCAAATATGAAGAGTATTTCATATCAAAGACTATTTTAATAGTTTTCTTTGATCCGTGAATATGATCTAAACAGAGTCGGGCATTTTTCTTAGAAGCAATTCTCCAAACTACATTTAGCGCTCCCTTCCTTTTACATTAGTATGATAGTTAAAAAACGGATTTTACCTTTGCCTTTTAGAATCAATAAATATTTCAAGATGGAGACGTGATGTAATTTTCAGTCGACAAAGTGACAAAATTTGTTTAAAAAATGTTCATTGTACATGAACAATAATGGAGTTCTCAAATTCATTCCAGACAAAATATTAACGTTTTACTGCAGAAAAATTGCTAAATTAGTCAAGTAACCCCTTTAATAATCATATGTTGACCTACATTTGGATTTTTATTAGCATTTTTAATGAAAGGGAAAGGTTGCGTCTGCATTCTTAATTTTTTTTCTGTCTGTGGCCAATGATGGAAAACGTTTGGGCACTGGTGTGGGTGTGTTAGACCTTAGTTCCATTGTACAATGTTACCATAACAATGTGTTTTGCTTATGCTAATAAAGAAAGAGCCAAACAAACACAGCCAACAATTTAGATCATGTCTAGGATACAAAAAGTCAAAAGCCACAAGCTACTACTGAGCGTTTCAAAGTAAAATAAGGATTCATACCCAGAAGACCCATTATTTTATTTTAACCCACAACTGTGGGATCGGCTCGCCAGGGAAAGCAGGAGAGAGACGCAGAGCACGCCTCCACACTGCTGTAGGTTGTAGCCATGGTGATGGGAGACATAAGTATGATTCAAAGAGGCCCACTAGTTATGCACATGTAAAACTGCAGCCCCTCAAACCAAGAGTTACCCGCTTGATGAATATCAGCGTAGTCTCCACATGGATGTTGAAGGGAACTGTACATCCTCAGCTTGTGGTCAAATGTCAAATGCAGTTCCAAATATAGATATCTCTACCACCTCTCACATTTTCGCTTATGAAGCCAGCCGCTCTATCTACAACTTGCCTTCTCTTGTTTTTCACCCGTTCTCTTAATGTTGGCTAAAGGCTTACGAGTTAATGCTGCAGATTGTGGTTTTAAGGCTCCCCAGATGTCAGTGGCTTTCTTCCCCAAATGCTTGTCATCAAGAAATCTGTCATATTCAGTGTTAGAGGACAAGTGTGTTTTTCATATCCTAGAGGCATTAATACTCCACACTGTAAAATGGGGGGTTCTGATATAGGAATCTATGGCTGGGACAAAGAAAAAAAAACAACTTCCGAAAATGTCCAAATGAAATCTCGACATTAACAAAGGGGAGTGATGAAAATGAGTAGCTGTAGCCTGACCAATGAGTGCAGAGGGTGTATTTAAGGAAGCACTCTGGTGCTGCTTGCTAATAGAATCGCTGCTGGAGAGACACTCTTGAATTAGCTTGGCAGGCCAAAGTGGAAAAGCCTGGCGGGATGTCGCCAGGCCCATATGCTCGGGAGAATTTTATGGATGGATGAAGTTTCAGATTTGTCAGCGTCCTGCACAGATTGGTGGGTGCTGATTCCATGCGGGCAGATTAACCACGGCGTCATACGTAAATACTGTACTTCTCGACTACAGTCTGGTATAATTACGCTGAGATCAGTGGAGGACCTTAAACAGTGACGTTTTAACACGGGTTCACTATAGACATGATTCACTTGAGTTTTTTTTTTTCTAAAAACAATGATTGAAAAAAGCTACCACCTTAAATGTATGTTGAAGTAAGAGTTGTACAGCGTACTCTCCAAAGCATCAAAATGTTAGCTCTATAAATCCATCCATCCATCTTCCGTACCGCTTCTCCTCACTAGGGTCGCGGGGGGTGTTGGAGGCCTATCCCAGCTGTCTTCGGGCAGTAGGCGGGGGACACTCTGAACTGGTTGCCAACCAATCATAGAGCACAGAGACAAACAACCATCTGTGCTCACACTCATACCTAGGAGAAATTTAGAGTGTCCAATCAACCTGCCATGCATGTTTTTGGAATGTTGGAGGAAAGCCACACAGGAACGGGGAGAACATGCAAATCACGCAGGAAGGCCGGAGCCGGAATTGATCCCATGACCTCTGCTCTCTATACAAACCTTTTAATATTCCTAACTGTCATACAAGTAAAAAGACAAGTTAATTAAATGAAGTTAAAGCACTCAAGACAACTGGCGGTTATGGAGAGAGGTCGAAGTCTTGAGCAATTCTCCTTTAAGCTATTTGCTGTTCATCTCCTTCGCATGTAACTCATCTTCCATAAATGGTCATGCTCATATTGTATTGAGTTGCCAGACATTGGAGTTGAGTTTACAGGTGCTATCATTACGTTTCCTTTCCTTTCCTTGCCTTATTTGGTAGCATCACAAAAAATATGGCTAAGAAGATAAAAAACATACTTTTGACATCTGCTGAGTTGAAGTCTCAAAACAACTGCGGAAGTTTTGTGTAATGGCACACATGATGGTTTGAACTTGTTTTTGACTTTGGACATACCGTTTATGTAAATTTAGTGGAAATCCAAATTGTAGCACTTTTGGGGTGTCGGGCACTGGAGGCACACCACCCCTTGCCTATTGCCACCAACGTTTTCACACCCCTTTATTCACGATGGCGACTATCAGCATCATAAGTACTTGTAGCAACCCATCAAAGTATATATTTATTTTTTGAGCATGGTTGCCCTCTTAGTTGGAAGTGCCACCTGAGCACTGTCCACTGCCATGTAAATATAATATACCAAACAAATCTAATGTTTTTTTCAGCATGGACCCCTGCTTGGATTTGACTTCACTGTTAAAAAGTGATTATAAAAAGGATTACAACATGGATTAAGAGGTTTAGTGATATTTTACTCTGTATCGATGAATAAACACAAAAAATGCAATGACCTCACAAGATATCGCCAAATAACTAAGGGCAAGAAAGTTTGTTTACTTTTGTTCCTCTAACGCAATTAAAAATTCTATTAATGGTGTTTGCAGCAGCGGGCTTCGCAGTGGCAGCGTTGGCCGTTCCACATAATCTGTTGCAAGTCGGCAGGAAATCATCCTTGTAATCTCCCTTTTATCAGATGGAACTGCAGCTGTAGGACACTCTTCCGAGATTAAGCCTAAAACGGCTGATTCAAGGGATACTTTTCCAATGACTCTGCCATCAGGTTCGGCACAGTAGAGAACCCGCACAACTATGATGCGTCGTTACATCGCCAAAAATTGGTTAAGCACTATAGTTCTCGGCTCAAATTGTCATTTGTTCCAACAGTTAGAACAGGTCTTTTGGGAACTCATCACTTTTTCAATGAATGTTTTCATGGTGACTAAAACCACCAGAAATATTCTTCAGTCTGTGTACATTTGTATGGTTAGTATTCCAATAAGATGACCGGGGTCACTTGCAAATGAACCACTGACCTCGATATTATGGATAGGGGATTGTCGAGGATATGGAACAATACTACGGATTTACAGCATGGGGCGGGAGTGGGTAGTGGAGGCGCGGGCTGCATGGTGACAAATACAAGTGGAAGAAGAGAGGGATGCAGTGAAGGAACGCTGGTGGGCAGGCTGAAGTAAGATTGTGGACAGGAAGCGGAGCAAGAACCTGCAGGAAAGCTATGAGTCATTCTAGGCTCTCGATTTAACAGCACGATGAAAATGTGTGTGTGCGTGTGAGAGAATAAGACTGTGACTGAAAGCAATAATGCCAATATGGGTTTGGAAATCCAAACATGCCTATGGGTAGGAAACCTTGGCAGTTTATTTTGAAATGAAATATCACATATGCAAAGAAGCTGGCCAGAGATGACACATACTAGAATGTTGATATGCTAGACTTTTTTCCCGCCATAATTTGCAGTGTGTGATGTGACGTGGTGAGGATTAATGGTGAAAATGCGAGTTTGAGCGGCTTCTCTGACTCTGTACATTGCATGTAATTGACTGGTGACAAGTCAATGGTGAAGTCAACGTTTCAACTGAAGCCTGTGACTATGACCTAGGACGCGGAATAGCATGGTGTCTGCAGATTGTCATGAACATACAGACCATTATGATGGACTGACTAGGATGCAGTAAAGGCATCTGCTGATGTCCACGGTGATTGCTTGCAAATTATTTGGTAACACTTTATTTGAATGTGGGTTCATTAGATTGTTATAAGATAATAATCATCATAATCATGACATGACACTTGTCAAGAACATGAGATGGCATGAAGTGTCATTCAGTAAATTATGTCACTTTTGATGCTAAATTGACATTGTTTAAGATGTCTTTGTCATCTTTGCAACAAAAGTGACATAATTTATATGTCAAGTTTTCATGACAAAGACATTTGAAACAATGTCAACTTTGTATCAAAAGTGACATCATTTACCGAATGACACTTAATGACATCAGTCGTAAAGATTCATTCATGTTCATGACAGACTTATGACAGTCTAATGAAACCACATTCAAATAAGTATGACAAATAATGTCTGTATTTACGAATGCCAGATATTTATAACTCCTCATGAATTAAAGGGGAACGTCTACAAATGAATCATATATTGATTGTTTCATCAACACTTCCCCAGAAACGGATTGACTGATTTACTTATTTGAGATTTCGACTGAGTGTCTGAGTGCCTCCATATACTGTTAAAAATCTTCAGAGAAGTCCAATCTTCTATCCAAATACAATAGAAGTACAATACTATACAATCCAAACAATGGAAATATCTTCAGCAGCAATGTAGCCCAAAGAGTGTCTCCCTCCCTGAGCCTGCTCAAAAACAGTGGTCTCATCACAATGGCAGTTTTTGCAAATAACAAAGAACAAATCTGATGCCAAAGCGTAAAAGGAGGCTTTGAGTGAGCTGCGAGAGGGAGCTATTGTCGAAAATAATAAAAACAAATTAATAAGGAAAAAGGATAGAATTGTTAGCACAGGGGTGAAAGGCTAAGAAAATACAAGTGTGTGTGAGAGAGTGGGAGAAGCCAGCGCCAGCAGTTCAGAAGCAAAAAGAGGATAGAGGCAGTAGGGAGGGAGTGGAGGCCGAGGCTTGTGCTCGGCATCACGGATGCGGCAGCACGACTCACACTCTAATCCTCACATTAAAACCTCGGCTGATTCACTAAAGCAGATTAATGCCATTTTCCCCACTTTCCCTTTCCACCTCGCTGCTCTGGGAGAACCCTTAACTTTGTCGTTTGAATAAAGCATTTTATTGAATCTGAAACATCTAAGCTATCAATACATTAAGGATGTTAAGATATGAAGCCAAAGGAGGAGTGGAAGAAGAAAACAAGCGCCCACATGGTGCGTGCATCGCATATTTGGCCTCAAGGTCGCCTGCTCGATCTTCTGGCATTCACTACTGCACTAAAATCTTTTTTTGTGTGTGATTAGTAGTAATGATTGTGCTTTTAATGTATCGGCTTCTCTGAAATCACAGCCAATATATTGAGACTGCGGTCTGGAGCCTGTGCAAGTCCTCTCCTCTGATTTTTCACAGAAGGTTAATATTAACAGGCTTAGGGTAAAATACAAATTTGATTATGACTGCTCCAGTGATTCCATTAGGACTGTAAGTTCTGTGTGTGTCCTATACCTTGGCACAAACTTGAGGTGAGCAGTGAAGCTTGACTGAGCCTGGAGAAAGCCTGTCCTTGGGATGATCTCCATGTGTTTCCTCATCTCCGGCCACAGGTCAAAAGTAAGCTTCAAGGCTGTACTGGTGCTGACAGGGAAAACACATTGTTGGATGGATTATAAAAGGGGTGACAATTCATACAATATTGTAAATGTATTGTGTGTAATATTAAAGCAAAAATAATCGTCTGTATTTTACACAACCACAATATTTTTTTTAGGTAAAGCGCTATTTATGGAAATGCACATAGAGAGCTCATGATCCAAAGCATACCACATCACATGTCAAGTAGGTTGGGACTATTATTAAATGAACACGTGCCGCTGCTCGTGAAATGAATTCACTGGTTTTTATTGGAGTTATGTGATTATTTTTTTTCCATCCATCTATCCATTATCCGAACCAATCCGAACAAATAAAATATTCCTGTTCTAATGATTGACCTCATTGACCTCTCAGTGACCAATCGAAAAAGCAGCAAACGACACTACATTCAGACAGCATTAACACAGTGGTGTCAGGCACACAGACAGAGTAAATAGAAACACTGATGTCTTATAAAATGCATTGTAACACATGTAAGAGAAATTGCAAGGTTGAATATTACAGAAATGTCAATAATTCCTTACGGTACTGCGTTACAACCAAGAGCAATACTTACTGTAACTGCATTATCTTTACTCTTAACACCGGTTAAAATCCAGTTAGGAAGCTGATATAGCAGTATTTTTAGATTCTCGACTTTATTTTCTTGAAAGCTAGTTCACTAGACAAGTAACCTTTAAGGCAATATGACCTTTGGTTTGGCAAAACCCTATCCCCATCCGCCTGACAACACTAACAAAAATACATACAAGTTCATTTGCCCAATGCAATGTCAAATCTCTTCTTTCTTTATGCAGCAGGGAGCGGGGAAAACACTTTTTGGGTGTACATCTCAGTCTGAGGCAATTTCTGATGGAGACACACACACACACACACACCCCCCACACCCCCACACACACGTACACACATGTCCTTTCAGTTTCTTTTTCACTTTTTTTGTTGCGTGTCCCCAGCAGAAAATACCTCACAATGAGATGTGCACTCCAGGTCCATATCAATTAGGTCACCCAGTTTCCAGAAGCTCCAACAGATGGTTGTGCCTGAGGCTACAAGCCTCAGTAAGAGCTTGTGATATAAATGGCTTTCTACCATGGGAATTTTCAAAACCACCCAGACCCCTGTTCACACCTAAACAATTACAGGGGGGAAAAAAAAAGTTTTGACAACTTTCCATTGGATGAACTATGACCCACTAGAGCAAAGAGGTTCATGCCATGACAGATGTCCACATAAATGGCTCACATCTCGGAAGAGGACTCTTATTTCTATCCTTAGTGTGGCCAAATTCTAATCTTCACATTCAAGGATAAAAAACATGGTTTTGGAGGCCTCTGGGAAAAAAAAAACATAAATGCTGCGGAAGCATAACCAATTCATGATTCTATGTTACTTTAGTGATGATGCTACAATACATTCACATCAAGATTGAAAGTATAAGTATAAAAATGATTTTGTTTGGATTTTTCTAATGTACTAACGTTCTATTGTCACCAAACACAAATAAAAGTGACGATATGATGACTATTAATCTGAAATAATTCTTTGAAAAAAAAATTCTCTAGTAATGAATGCATGATCTTATTGTCCATGTCCAACTTGGAATGTGACAAGGCTTTGAAAAAATGTACTGCTGTGCTTCTACTTACTTGAAAATAAGCAAATGGATGCACTTGTTTTTTCTTAGTTTCCTAAAGCAGAATCATTTACAGCTACTTAGTGGCATCAAACTGTATTTTCTTGAGGGCGGAGGGGGGGGGGCGTATTTGTTTAAGTGGACGACCCACTGCAGTAACTAATTGCAACACAGCAATTGGAAAATATTAATGAACAATTCCGTGTGATATCCACTCATCATCTCAACAGACATGACGGTAAATGTTTAAATGACAGCTCTGTCCACCTCCCGAAAAACTGTCAAGCCATTTTCTTTGCCCAAACCGCTGGAATTTGAGTGACATATTTCATGGTTTGCTTTGAGATCTGCGGTCCACATTGAGGCTGTTGTCATTGTTGTGTTGTCACATGTCACACCAGATGGTAGTTATCATAAAAGACCCCCCCTCAACCATACTCCCCCACATGATGTGTCACAATTCCTGTATAGGGGCAGCGGACCACACGCCTCCTCATGTTACTATCCTTTCCTGCTGTGCTCCGACTACATAGCAAGTTGAAGAGAAAATATTTCTCATTGATTACGGGTTATAGAGCAGGACAATTTTTCACTTTGAGAGTCAAAATTATATATATATATATATATATAAAATAATTATTTTATGTTGGTTTGCAAGCTTGCTTTGTCCCTATTAAGGGATTTTGAAAAGTGTGTGTGTGCAAAAAAAATACTGTTTTGCAATACTATGGTATTCACACACTCACATTACGGAAGACATTCTCCATCATAATGCAATAACAGTTTTCAGTTTCTCATGTGATCCTGGATGCACTATTTATAATAAACATAGTAGAGGGTTGCCAGGCTCGACCACAACATAAGCAGAACAAAACAAATCAGATATTATATAATATATTTCATTTCATCAAAAGAACAAATCATTAGCTCAATGAACTACATTCTGGCAGGGGGTGTTTTTAGTGTCCCGTGTCTAGAAAAGCACCAACTATGGTAAATCTGAGGCATTATTACGATGATTATTATTATTATATTATTATTGTGTCAGTATAGATAACTAAAAGTGACACATCACTGTAATAATTAGCTTGCCATAGAGTTATGTACACGTGCTCCCTTCTCAAGCAATGTAAGAAAAATGTAAGACTAAATTAATATTGAAAAACATTTGGACTGTAAATCAACCTGACACCAAGACAAACTATTTATTTTATGAGTGAGCCATACAGTATCTCTGATGTATTTATGGCTTGGGCTAAAGTTATTGTGTCATCTGAACATTAGTGAGATAAAGGATGGAAATTGTTTGATTCTATTCTTGTATCGCAGTTTGCTTAAAGCTTTTCTTTTAATTATTTGATGGTTCATCATGAACGTATGACACTATGCTTGGAATAGAGAGAAGTACTGCTGATGTAGAGCTACTACTTAGGTATATATATATATATATATATATACTTTGATATAAAAGTCAGATTTGAGACGGTGTGTGGACCTACCTGCTTTGGAGTGTGACAACCTCTTGATAAAGGCGGTCAAACATGCAGATCTTCATGTCAATATTAGGCTCCACCACCCACACTGGGAGGCCCGCTCCCTCACCCTTCACCAGGATGGCTATCTGTTGGAGCCAGCGTCTTTTGAACAAAAATACAGCATCCTATAACAGATTACGATAAACATTCTTTGTCTTACTGGGAAGCTGGTCGGATCTGAAAACTTGATGTAGAGGTCCAGTTTGACTTCACCGGGAACAGTCGGAGAGAATATTATCTCGAGTTTGACACTTTCAAAGGGTCCAATATCCCCTTCTCTAACCTGAAATCAAAAATAATATTGCATGTAACCATGTTAATGTAACCAAGACTAATACAAAGCATGAGGAATGCAGGACCGTTTCACCATTTTACCTTTTGAAACAGAACCAATACTTCAACCACCACTACAGTAGCCACCAAAATCACTCAACCGAGCAACTTAAAATGACACACAACACAGCCAACAGCAAGAAAACATAAAGGTGATGAGGGAACAAAATGACAAATGAAATAGAGAAGTGAGCCATCCACGCAACAATCTATCAGGTCCTGTAGGACCACGAGAGCGTGATGTATTATCTAACATTATACAGCACAGCCTTCACACAGGCCATGTGCAAGTATCCGTCAAAATGACAATGACGGAGGGGCTGGAGTAACACACAGCTACAATAAATGCAAAGGGAGAGGTGATGCGCCATTAGCTCGCAAGAACAACGCGCAGGCTACAAGGGACATAAAACATAAGGGTAAAAACAAGACTATGTGTCAAGTAGTCGACAAGGACGATCCGTCAATGATGAACAGCCCACTCATCAATTAAATAAGGGGATAATCCTTTATTTAATGGCCCATCGCAATTAAATTCCAAAGGGAACATTATTCAATTCTAAAACCTAGGCAGTGTTTTTACACAGGATTTTCAAGTCAAAATTGAACGACTTTCTCATTTAGGGTCAGCCATAGTATCATTTTTCATTTGTGTTGACTCCCGTATTCGTGTCGACTTTTGAAGAGTCAATGTAATTTGACAAAGACATGAAGAAACTATGTGTATGGTAAATTGGAATATATTGATTGAAAAACAGACGCTGCCACGGACATACATTAACAATACTTACATTCCCTATACGTATGTCACATGTGTCAGACAGGCTTTCTGGGATCTGGGAACGCATGCTGGAAGACATCGAAGCTGCTCTTGGATCTGGAGTTGAAACCCGTGCTTCTGCCAACACAGACAGTAAGGTTACTTATTTTTTTTGTTTTTGGAGTACTAAACCTTCTCGAGGAAACACGTAAATCAATGCTAGACAGCAGCTTTCTTTATAATAGCAGAATTGTGTCTCTGTTTTTTTGGGGGTGTTTTTTTAACATCAAAACAAGGACCTAAAAATTCCATGATAAGCCGTTAATTAACAGAAAACAGAGACATCATTCTGCTCTGTACAACTTAGACACATGAGTTGCGGGGTCCAACTTTGTGCTTGGGTGGGGCTTTTCATTGGATACTACTCAGACACGTGCAGTTAGAAACACGCCTTTTTGCTGTTGCCGTGAACACTCTTCTGATTCCCTTTAAATTAAGCACAGGAGCGATGCATTGGATGCAGTGGAACTTGACTTGCTGGAGTCCATGCAGAGATATTTTATAAAGAACCGCAAGGGGATGAAACCCAAAACCTCTGGATTGAGAGACGCCTACTCTACCACTGATCCACGCCTCCCCCCATGTGTTCAAGTAATTGATTTCTATCATGATTCGGTGGGTTATCTGCACACTCTTCTTTCATTTATAAATAAAATATGATGATCTCCACCACACGTGCCTGGAGAGCAGGCACCTCGATCAAATTCAACAAAATTGTATTGCACCACCTAAGCCACAACTTGGACCTCTTTCCATTGGGCGTAAAATTAAGTCTACTTTCCGCCATCAAATTGTCAGGTGGCGTGTAAAAGAAAACGAGATCGGTTCTCTAGAACCGAGTCTGTTCTACCAAATTTCCAAACACAACTCGGCTTGTACCGGCATGAAAATTTCAAAATGTGCCAGTTTTTACCACATGCACATGTTAGCTTTCTATGAAAATAGAGCCCATAAAGAGATTCTTGTGTTAATACTTAAAAAAATATATTAATAATCAGCAAATTGGTTGTTAATTTTCTCCATAGCTCACCAAGGACACACAGACAAAAAAAAATAAATGAGAATAAATAAAATGAGTTTTTCTGGTGGGTAACGGCCAATTAATTTTCAATTAGCATGGCAAACAAAAGTCAGTTTGATCTTGTAGTTCATGTACGAATTTTAAATATATTACAGAGGTATTCCAACAAAAACATGCAGAACAAAAATATTCATGAACAGAAAAAGATCAAAATAATCAGATTTGTTTGTGTCTGATTTACCTCGTTGACGTTGCCGGGAAAAAGTAGACCGGTCCAAAACATGTTCCATTTTGAGTGCTTCTCTGCTGGCCAGGGATGCACAGCTCTGGTTCTTATCAGTACATGGTGTGTTGAGCGTGGATGTGTCCTGTCCGCCATCATCACCAGCAAATTCATTTAATTTTTTCATTTTTTACTTATGAATTTATTTTCACTTTCTAACTCATTTGACATCAGTTTGCTTCTTTTCCAACATGAATGAAATGAAACGAAAGACCAGATTTTCTGTCCTACCTGCTGTGTGCCAGCCGAGCGTTGGGCTGGCATCTGGACCTGGTGAATTTCTGGAACGGGCTTTGTCGTATCCATGTTAAAGCGGGTTGCGAGTGCGCCCTTGTTGGTCAAAGTGATAGTCCGTGAAATAGTTTGGCCCACTACATGCGAACCAAAGTCAATAAATTGGTTGTCGACCTCCAACTAGAGATAAAGATAACATGATTCAAAGGCACCGACCTGTCAGAATACATAACTGGATTACGCAGTTGGTCAATTTAAGCACAGTGTGGTACAGTTAAACTACATCGGGAGTATCTACGTAAAGAAAGTTGTATTGCATTGTGTCATTAATGTTGATGCGCCAAAGTTGTTCAAAATTAGCCAGAGCTGGGCACTTGACCCTTTTTTGCCGGTCAGTCCCCCGGCCTGCGGCCGCGAGCTCGGTACGATTCCGGCCTTGACCCTCTGGCCTTATTCATAAAAATTGTCAGCCCCTGACCTCATTACGGCTCCCACTCCTAAAAACAAAATTTGTCACCGCCCCCCTCGCCCCAAAAATGGGCGTCCGGCCAGGCCCGCCACCGTTCCGCCTCTAGGACGTAATGCCCAGCTCTGAAATTAGCAATGTTTTAAAATCTATGTTCAACGTCATAATTGATGTCTGAGACAAATGAGAGTGTTTTCAATGCTAGAATAGAACTGTATTGTATTTTTTATTCTTTCTGTTGTAAGTGGATGACCAAGCAATGGACATTTTAGAGTAACCGTTACTCAGAAGCAACAGCCAGTTTTTGCGGGCTTGACCCAACATTCGACTTACATCACATGTCTTGATGGTGCATCTGACAGGTACAGAGAAGCGACCTGCTGCTGAGGCAAAGTCAACCTCTCCTTCAAGGTCTTCATTGATCTGTAGCGGTCAGAGAACAAGACGGTGTTGCTTTAAAACATCCATCCATCTTCGGTATCGCTTCTCCTCACTATAGGGTCGCGGGGGGGTGCTGGAGCCTATCCCAGCTATCTTCGGGCAGTAGGCGGGGGACACCCTGAACTGGTTGCCAGCCAATTGCAGGGCACACAGAGACGAACAACCATCCGCGCTCACACTCATACCTAGGGGCAATTTAGATGACATACTTTATTTAGATCCCAGCTTTGAATACAAAGGAATAATCGGGTTATTGTGAGCAAGTTGTGCATAACGTGTGGCTTGATACTGCAGTCTAGTTCAAATTAAAACAAATAAAAAAGTATAACTGTGACTGACCGAAGGATGGAACGTAATGTGCATTTCACAGGACATCCCAGTTGATAATGGACCGGGAGGCTGAAAGCTGTAAACGAATATTAAAGTTAGTGAACAATGAAGAGCTTCAATGAAAAAGAACATTTAAAGTGTCCTGTGTTTTCACATTGACGTGTATCATTTATAATAGGGGTTGACATTGTGCCACAATGTATAACTATGAAAAAAAAAAGAAAAAAAATCATAACATGAGATGTCTTTGTATTTTCAAATTTTAAAAAAACCCAAAAGCCTTCGATTAAATATCTCATATGCAATGGATCTTCTGAGAATAGACTCTGAGCTTAACTCAGAGTGAAGGTTATAAGTCAACCCGCTTCTCGGATTTTGCTGTACAAAGAGAAGAAATAGAAAGTCTTGCTGTTATTTTTATACATTGTAGCCATAACAGCATCAGAGATAAGGAAGGAAACCAGAAAGCAACGTTTGCGACTGCCCAAAAAACACTGAAAGATTTTTCACGCTCAAACACAGCAAAGATAAATACGAAAATAAAAGATATGGCTGTCAGAGATGGACAAAAGCTTAAAAAACCACCCATTTAAAATTGTAAACATACTCAGCAATGGATGCTAAATCGTTACACTGATCTGGGTTGTGCTTTTATTGAGTCAAAAATAACTGACTGCATTCTTACTGCAGCTGATTTTTTTTTTTTTGCATATCATGTGAAACAAACAAGTTGGCTTGATTCAAGCCCTTTTTTATGTCGCATGCCCAATTGTCAGGTGAACAACTTTGGCAGCTGTCATCTAGTTCACCACTGTGACCTGGAAGTGTATGAAAGTACTCCACCTGGCGTGAGCACTAAGATGCCAACTTGAAATGACAGTTTCATCAGAATTTCTCTCTCTCATTCTCTTTTTGGGCAATTCTCATCTTTTGAGTGTCATTCTTCTGTTCTAGTTCCAAGAAACAATAAGAAGACGCATTCAAAGTAAAATAGAACAGTTCACTGGGGATTAAACGCTGAATGAGACAAAGTTGGAAAAAGCCTACGACAGCACTATATAAAGCACTGCAAATGAGGCCATACAGTAGAGCATACACATCACAAAAGTATGATGCCACTGGTTTCATGTTTCTCCCAGCAGTGCAAGAGCATGGAGGAAATGCCAGGTGATAGTCATCAGTTTTTTAATTGATTGGTTTGATTGATCGCCATTATTATTGTGTAATAACCATTTTAATTGCGATCCGGGACATGTGACTCGAGTGTCCCTTTCATTTCAAAGAATAATCCAGCCATCAAACCGTATACTTGTAAATGGCCCTTTGCCAGAAAAGAGCAATGATAGTTGGATGATAAAAAATTCTGAATATGAAAAGATTTTGTATCAAGGTTTTATATGGGAAGGCAAGTCAAACCTTTTCTTTTCAATATGTTCTATGCTTCCGAGACTACGTGTATGTGTGTGTTTGTAGAAGTCTCGGTTAGTAACATTTCCAGTGTTAAAAAGTCAAAGAAGAGCTGGTTCTGGCATTGTGGCGCAAACGCACCCACGCTGGCCAATGAGTGGGGTGCGGTTGGTTCATTTTTAGAAGCTCAGGGGGTGTACATAGAACATGGGTTGGTATACGTCTCTCTCACTCTCCCTCTCCCTCTCTCGCTCAGTTTGTCTGTCTTCCTACCTCCCTCCCTCTCATGCTCTTTCATTGCTGAACGGTTTCTATATTGTTTGTCACGTTTAATGAAAATGTTATGTTGTTATTTGCATTTGTTGGTATTGCTGCTTTCTCGTCATTGTATTGTACAAAAAATTGAAATAAGTTTCCTGCGGATTCAGTAAAAAGAATAAGACAATTCAAAGGGCTGAATGCAAGAATGTGCAGTACACTTTTATGATGCCCTTCAGACAATGAAAACAGAGCCACATGTGAGTTAAGAGAAGAGTGCAAGAGCTTATATGTTCCGACAATGTTTACAGAAGATCATTTGTAGCTTGGGAGATCCCGTGCAACGAGGCAAAAAAAAAAAAATTAAATCCATGTTTGGGGCTGTGTATGCTGATGGGAAAGTCACATGCAGTTAGAATCGTGGCGAACAAGAATTCCTGGTGCACTCCTCACAGGCTGAGAGAGTGAAGTAGACTTAACTCACAGCAGTTGAGGGGTATTAAGCGTCATGACGCGAGCTGATGTCCGGATGTGGAAGGACAGGCTTGCCTCTCACATCGACTGCGTTGTTAAAATGACAAGTGCTTGTGGAAATTGTGGTGCATAAGTAGATGTTTCCAAGTAATAATGAACACTCTTCGTCCCACAAAGATGCTTGGAAGATGTTTTGACAACATTGTCAGTGAATGCATTGATTTATGGTTAGTAGTATGAATGAAGAGGCACATGTGTCTGTTGAAAAATGCATCATTAATTTATATTGAGTATCAAGAGTCATCACCAGCTCTTGTCATAAATTATTTTCACAAATGTGTTAAAAAAAAAAAAAAAAAAAAGACATGCATGAGGTGCATTTGCAGTACTTTCCACCTTTGCACTCCGCTCCTAAGAGTAGCATGCACAAAGATACTTCGGAGTGTTATGGTAGTTTCCTGTTTACAGTTGTAAGACAGTTATTAACCCACTTACTGCCATTGACGGCTAAAGACGTCAAATGTCCTTTTATTTTTTTTTTCTTTACTTGGCTGGTAGTGAATGAGTTAAGAAGGTACTACAATACTATTTAAATTCTCGCCGGTTTTAACGCTTTTTTGGTAGCCATCTAATGGATGACTGTATTTCATTTTTTGGGAGGCGGTGGCTTAGTCGGAAGACATTGTTTTTTGTGTGCTGCACGTATTCTTTCAAATGAACAATCTGTCACTGGATTCTTTGAATTCTGCCCCAGTCACTTACTTGATCATAATAAAATCCTGGAGTTGAGCAGAGATCCCAAGAAACTTGCAGTGATTCGTGATGTAGCTGATGTTAGTCAGGATTACTTTCTTTTTATACGTTTCCCCTACTTCAAAATCCTAAAATAGACATTAAATGACAAAATCATAAATATTAGACTTGCAACAAATTTAAAAATCCCCGATGTGTTTTGTGTCATACCTTGAATAGGATGACTTCTGGTTTACTAGTGAAGGAAGGGCCTTTGATCTGTTTTCCACCAACTTTTTTGGGGGTTGTGGTGGGCTTTGGGCAGACCACCGCACGTTCTCGTTTCACATCCGTCGGCGTCAACGTTGTCTTCTCGTTCAAGGGGGGCTGTGAGCACACAAGGATGGAATTAGTGATGAAATGAAACATAATGTATAATCCCTCCAGTATTCTAATAACATAACATAATGAAATCAAAGGTCATTGGCATTAAAAAAAAGCTGCTTAATATAGAGCAAAGCACTCGGTGGATGAAAAACAGTTTATTGGTGTATAAATAGATAAACGCTTCACTTTGAACTAACAAATATAAATACAAAAAAAAAATAAATGTCAGAGCCAATTTAAAAGTCAACATAATGGCGCATCAGCCAATTATAGACACGTAGTAGGCAACTGTAGGATTAGACAAAAAGTGGAGAAAGTAGACAAAATTTTAGACATCTAACATGTGGCGCAGGTGGTGTATTTGATCAAGCCACACGCAGACATATTCGGTGCGCCGCAGATGCGTATGGTGGATGTCATTGTATAGAATTCATACAACGTGGGGCAATCCATCAGAATCATTATAGAAATAAATTCATTGAATTAATCATTATCATCTTGAAAATATTTCATTAGCACCACTTTGACCAAAATATTTGCTCGGGGGGGCGTCAGTGGGTGCAATCTAGTCTCCAATTGCTCACATCACATGCATGGCCGAATAAATATTCTGCAAGGGGAAATCTTGCAATTTACCTGTATAAACGCACTTTGCACATTCCAATGTCATGCATACATCTTAAAATGGAGCACAATTGTGCAAATGCCTATTTTATGCCCAATTCCGCCAGTGCAGGAAACTACCAGAAGGAAAAAAACTCCACCAATGCACGTAGCTAGACTGCACTGTGCATGAAAATAACACAAAGTGTTTTTCATGCAGTTGTCTTGAAGTTCAATAGTAGCCTTAAGCCTTATAAGACAGAATCTATGTTACAAGAGTAATCATTTCAAATCATTTTCCACCCTTAATGCGATAACCTGGATAACTCGACAGAAAAATTTTAATTTTTTAAAAGGGGAAATACAAATAAAGAACTGAAATTTTGTGGTCACACAAGAACGCACATCCTCTTACAACTGGAGCTCTGGCTGGATTCAGAATTAATCACATTGAAATTTGTTTTAAATTTGAGACAGCAAACTTCTGTCATAATTTAAAAGGTCTCCTATTAACCCCAAAGAAAGTTCATCTGCTCTAGTAGACTTTTCCTGACATTTTGGTGGTTCACAGGCATCTCATTGTTCAAAGTTATCAGAATGCACAGAACAAAATGCTCCTAAATCAATGAAAGAACGAGAAGACAGGTGGCAGGTGTGTATTGACGGTCACATTCGTGGTGGAATGATTTATCTTGGCTTTAAAAACCTGTCATTTGAAGAGTGATGTATCAACTTTTTATATCCACTGTAAATCGATCTTAAATGGATGACTTAAATATGAAAAGGCATCATTTCATCCTCCAATTTATAACTTTGATAAAAAGTGTCATTTGATCATCTGCTTGGCAGGAATATATCAATTCACACGCATGCTCCCATTGCTGTGCTCATCTATTACCGGTCATTAACTATGCGGAGACGGAGCTTTGATGAGGGCACAAGTCGGGTCCGTTAGATCACTTACACTCCACTTGTCACATGCTCAGGCCTCGGAGCTGCACTGTGGCTCGCTCCGAGGCATCAAAGGCACCGGCACAATGAGAAGTGATGCCTGTCGCCCTACATTTCATGTGTGGGCTGCTGGATGAGCTCGAGAGCCAACACACCTCCGTGGCAGCGAGTTAGAAGACACACTGCAAGTTATTGCCACGGAGCTGTCTTGGAGCAAAGCATTTTATGCTGCAGCACTCTTCTCGTTCAACTTCATTATATGCCGACTGGCCGCAACATCATAACCAGGCTAATAACCGAAATAAAGATTCTCCAATGCAACTTCACGCTGCAGTATTGTAGATTTAATTAAGACTAATAACGCTACCATGTACTTCCACCCAAACATCCTGATGTGGGGCTTTAGATGAGAGTCTTGTTGATGATTGTGAACCGTAGGACGGTGAAACTCTTGCGCAGGGGTCCTCAAACCTGTTTCTTGAGGGTCGGTGTCCTGCCGGTTTTCCATCTCTCTCTGCAGCAACACAGCTGATTCAAATGATCAGATAATCAGCAAGGTCTGCAAAAGCTAGATAACGATTGTTCAGGTGTGTTGCAGCAGGGAGAGATGGAAAACAGGCAGGACACCGGCCCTCGAGGAACAGGATTGAAGACCCCTGCTCTTGTGTGATAAAGGGCAACAGAAAAACATGTCATGTACTCACTATACTCTACGCCATTCTAATTAGGTATGAACAGGATGATTGCGCGAGTCACATATTAAAAAATACTACACAGGTATTCAGGAAATGATTGATGGGGTTTTCATGTTGGCACCTTGTGGGGGTCGTAGCAAAGGGGTTCGTTTTCACCTTGAAGTTTTGGTCCCACAGCCCACAGAACTCGGGCTCTTCCAGGCTGTCGGGAAGGCTCGGGTGCTGCATTTCCTTTTGGATGATGTCTTCCTGGTATTCCGAGTCTGATGATGAGCCGCTAGCGCTTAAGTTTCTCAACTGCTGAGAAACACACGTGATCAGTCTTCTTACACTCATTTCATACAAATAGCATCACACGTGATGAGCTCCACCCACTGTTGTCTCTCTCTCTGTGCCTGATGGGTGTACGGAATCCAGGTAACGCAGGAGCTTCTCTCGGATCCTGCCTGGGGAAATGATCTTGTGACCAGTTTTGGTTTTTGGCAACGGTGCCTCTTGTGCTTTTCTACTCTTCACCAGCTGCTCCTCAAGGAGTTTGTCCACAATATCTACTCTCCTCGCCTTCTGTCTCTCCTTGAATTCCCTAGGAGCACATGAGCAGCACAGGATTATACAGAAATGGGGTCATGTATACCTCGGCACACAGCGGAGAAAACACCTACACGCTGCTCCATGGAGTGGGAGTGGAGGACATGCATGTGGGAAAGCAGCAGAGAGCAGAGGAGAGGAGAAAGAGCCTGTTCTTGTGCTAATTTAGCTGGATTTTTGAGCAACACATTTGCTGTAACTCGTATAAAATCGAAATCTCCAGAAAACAACCCGAGACACTTGGCATTTCTAGTTACTGTCATGGCAAAGGTTTGCACGTACAGAGCGAGAAAAAAGGTCTAGCTCCAATGCAACATTGCAACTTTTCATGAAATTTTCTTTGAAATTCTCATGAGAATATTCCGAGAGGCTGGAGGACGTACTCTTGTTTTTGCTTCATCTCCTCGTCTCGTTTCTGTTGGTATATGTGCCTGGTGCTGTTGATGCCTTGGGCCTGCAGGGTTTCTTTCAGACGTTTCTGTTGCCGTTCTCTCTTCAGGGTGTTTGCTTTGGCTCGGCTCTGTCTGACCCGTAGGTTTTCCTCAAGAAAAAAAAAAAGCTTCATGAGGCAACACCACAACAACCTGGCACACGACTCTTAGAATTTTTTTTACAACACTTGGAGAGGCATATATTGACAATTTATCCAAGAAAACAAATATAAGGAGGTCCACAATTTAGTGTAACAAATCTGGGGATATTGCATTGGTGCAATAAAAAATTATGTGGTGAAAATATTGAACATTTACAGTATGTATGTTTCTCTAGAGCAGGTGTGGGCAAACTGTGGGCCGGGGGCCACATGTGGCCCATTTAAAGTATTAATCCGGCCCGCCGAACTTGAAAAAAATTAAATGAATAAACCTTGTTAATGTTTTATTTTCTAAATACTGTGGTTTGTCAAAGACCTATATATTGTTGTAATGCTTTTGTTCATTTTCATTTAAAATTTAGTGTATTTTTTTCTCTGATGAAGTGAGGTTACCAAAACACTCCATCCATCTGCTCCTGGTCCGGCCCCTCTGTCAAATTTTAGAGCCCATTGTGACCCACCAATCAAAATGTTTGCCCACCCCTGCGTCTAGTGGAACCTCAAAAATGGCCATGCTATTTGGTAGTGGTGGAAAATACGCCTATATGTCCAAAAGTGGCACAAACTCCCCCCAAAAAATCATACAGCACAAGATCTTGTGACACGCTTTAGTTTTTGGGAAGCCACCAAAGTTGGAATCAAAGATTGCAAAAATGGTGAAGAGTTTTGACAATCACAAAAGCACAACAAAAACTTCCTTCCCTTTTTACTTACATATATTCTACAACTCTTTCATATACCATCAAAATAGGAGTAGTTTTATTTTAATTTTGATTTCCATATTTACATTTTCTATGTCAGTTGAAATATGGAGTGATTTCAATTTCCTTGATTTCCTATAGGAAATTATTTTTGAACGTCAAACAAATCAGAGGTCGACCTTCCTTCCATAACTGATTGCATTGCACCTTCGACAAATGTGTTTCTGAACAACAATACGAGCGGAATGTGGCCACATTACACCCACTGTGCATTGCACAATTTAGTTTAAAAAACTTCTTGCGAGCATAAAACTGGATGCACTTCAATTAGCCATGTTACCATGGTTGCAGGAATTAAAATTCCATTTGATGTACGCTATTTTGCATCATTACAGGGAGAGTTCAGAATGGTCAACAGCATCTTGTTAACTGTGCAGCTAATAATGTTTCTTTACTCCGAATATAGAATTGAAGACAGAAAATACATGATTTGTGTGTCTGTTCCACCCTAACAAGATTCTCTTAACATATAGACAGAAGTATATATCATTTCCTCAAAAATAATATGCTACCAGGTGTGGAAGAGATTTGTGCGGCTTACTTGGGTTGCTTCAATGTTCGATTTCAGTAACTTGACAGCCTGTATTCTCTTTTGCATTGCCTCTCTCTTCTTCTGCTCTCTCTCAGCCTCTTGCTGTTGCATTCTAAATGAAGAGGACAGTCACAAGGGTAATACAATTGCAACACTAGCCCATGTCCTTGGGAACAGGATGCAGGAAGCAAGTGGAACTTGTGGATAGCATTCTTATGTTGCTAAGATAAAAAAATAAAGACTAGGGGATATAATTAATTATCAAATCAATATTTAATTAATTGATTTATCAATATAGTTATTATAATGTACGTCACAAGTGTAGAACCATGTTCATACTTGTACTCGGAGGAGTCCCATCATTCGTTATTACCTTAAGACTGTTGCCCTCAAGTATTTGGCCCCCACTTTGCGGTTTGTCTGGCCATCTTCATTTTTTTTCGGGCTCAAAGTGTCCGTTTTCTCCAACGTGTCTGCATTTTTCCTTTCAGCACATGCAATCACATGCATACGACACACCAGTTGTAAGTGACTTTTCAATGTTTAGAATAAAGATTGTCCCCGTTTGAAAGCTGTCTTACACTGCAGTTATATTTGATTGTAAACTAATGCAATAGGCTTGTCCTATAATTATAGCGGTGCCTTGACTTACGTGCGGCCCAACCAACAAGTTTTTTTTCATTTTCAAGCCGCCACTTGTATTTTTTTCTTAACTTGTGTTGCAAGCCAAAATTTGAATTAGGATTTTGCTTCAGATATATCAAACCTTGAGTGAAGAAAAAAAAATCAAAAATAAAAATGCAAATATGAAAGTGTGACTTTGGCTTTATTACACTTTAGTTTTTCTTCTGTTTTGATATTTATATTTTACAAGACAGCGCCAAAAATGGGTGTTTTGGGGGGTGTTGTTACGAATAATTGGCATTTTAATTAATTTTAAAATAGAAAATTGATTTGTTCTACAAATCATTTCAGTTACCAGCTTGATCATAGAACAAATTAAACTTGCAAGTCAAGGTATCACTGTAGGAGAGAGTTACAAAGTTCTATACCAAGATCATGATTTCTAAAGTTTGTATGCATACAAATGAACTGCACTCAAATCTATCGAGCCGAAATGAAAAAAGATTCAAACTTTTTCAGTTGTTGAATCTTTAGCTGCAGGGTATGACTGTTGTTCTTCTCCTGCTGTAGCCTTTTCACAGCATTCTGGGCTTTGAGGACCTTGAAGACCCGCTCTTCTTCTTGCACCTCCTGCCGCAATACAGAAAACTTGCCAACCTCCAGCTCAACCTCACTCAGCTCTAATCTAAATACAAGACAGACATTGGGAAGAAATATGTCAGACTTGACCGCACAATATCGAGAGAAAGCCCATAGACCTGATCGAGTAGAAACATTCATAACAGCTTTGGAAACCAACTCAAACCAGATATCAAATTATTGATTTGACAAGCAGCTTCCGAACTAAATGTGCACTTGAAATTAGGTTTATAAGAAATGGATCAGTGCCAGTATGGGGGTCACAAGTACGAACTAGAATGATCGGAAAAATGACTAAAGACATTCGGGCTGCAACTAACAATTGTCACCTTAATGTCAATTATTTTGACGATTAATCGAAAAATTGAATTAAAAAATTATTTCTATCCATTTACACAAAAATGGGACATTACTTCAAATAGAAATTAAACAAATTATGATTCAGTTACTGGTTTGGTCCGTAACAAGTCAAAAAATGGCCAGAAATGTTGATCATTATTTTCCTATGTCAAAGCAGATGTTCACAAAGGTTTTGTTTTGATTCAACAAAATGATAAAACAAAAAAACTTTTTGCAAAGATTAGTTCCGCTATCATGGAGGACTCCAGAAATGTGTTATTTTCTGCTGAGGCTGAAATATGGTATGATACTATTTGCGCAAGTTTAAATGATATGAGTTCTCTAAATGATGAATACATTATCAGAAATAATCATTGATTAATTTGATAATCAATTAGTATGCAATTAACCGACTTTAAGTAAGGAACACTGAAGAAGTCGCTGCTCTTGCTAGCTTGCACAGCCAACACACATGCACATCAAAATAATAGCAGTACATAGTTCACGTTTTATTTTGACTTCATAAACCTCTGTCGCTCATTTTGTTTATATCGCAACAATGTAGAGGGTTGTCCACTATAAAATGTACATGTACATGAGGCGCAACTTCCACAGTGTGGTCAGACTATGTCGAACTGCACTTCGCCAGGTTCCACTATTTTTATTGCTCCATCTGTGGTCGCACCCACCTACTGTGCAGAACAGTGGTTCAGCAGGTTAGTCCCTGCCAAAACACTTTTCCCCAAGGATACTCACTCTTGTTGCCTCAGCTCATTGTTGGTGTGGGCCCGAATCTCTTCTTCCCTCTGCAGCTCGTAACACAAATTCTTATGCTGAGCCCGCAAACGAATAACTGCCACGCTGTAAACAGAGGGGCAAGTCGTGACGGGAGGAACATTCTGTGATATTAGTACCAACGCTATGATCGTTAAAGCACACAGATCCTATTATTTATGATGAACAGACCTGTTCTCTGCTGCTTCTTGATGTTCTATTTCTTGCTCCAAGACATCCCGCTGCTCCAATAGACTCTCAATGCTCTGACGTAAGAGGTTGAGGTCTCCTCTTGAAATGGAAACAAACACGAGACGAGAGCGACAGCTTTTAAGTGGTGACAGAGAGAAAACAATCCCAATCCAAATGCAATCGGAAGCTTCCGATTCAAGTGTGGCCATTACAATTAAAGAAGAACTAATATAGGAACAATGCAACTAAAAATATTGCGAGTTTGTCATGAAAAGAAAAATGATGACGCATGGGATGTGTCAAGAGCCGCAGATGGGTTAAAAGCTGGGCGTGCTCGAGTTCCATTTAACTCATGTTTGATCAGAATGCAGTGCAGTGTCTTGATGACTTGGGAAGGTTTGGGTGCAAAAGAAAATGACGGACACATTTGCGGGCTACTGCATCATGCATCATCGGGCGCTTCACCACTTGCACAGCAGATGGACGACAAAGGAAAAAAATGGACACCATATGACAGACATTCTGGAAGCTGCTTTCTTGCAAGCTGCAAAATCTGTTGCAACGGAAATGAATTGATTGGGGTTTAGAGCAACATTTCATATGTGCAGAAATAATGACAGCCCATGATTGACATGCCTTGTCACATTTGACTATATATATTGCGACATAATTAAAAAAAAAAAAAAAAAAAGGCCATTGCACTCATGATACAGATGAGAAACTTAGTTGGCTGGAGGAAATTCCTATGTCAATATTACTGCCAGTTCTATTTAAAATAAAAATAATTATAATTTTGGGGGGAAATACCATGGTAAAGAAAAATAATTGCACAGAATGTTAACCTTAAGGAGGTCAACAAAAATATGAAAAGGTCAAATAATTGTCAATATAGAGATTGAATAGATGCTTATTTAAACAAAATGTGCAAAGTATTTGTCACCAATTGCACTATCTTCACATCCAAAAATATATGCCAAAAATGCAAATTATTTGCAAATATCTGCAACATAAAACAAACCTGCATATGGAGGAATAGCAATCAAACAAATTTCAACCTCTTAAAATATCCAGAATATTTCCGATCTAGTGGCATGACCTTCCCTCTCTTATTAACAATTTATCCTTGTGCTTTTTGTTTCAGAGGACGCCGTTCTTTTTTGGAAAAAAAAAAAAAAACAACAGCAAAAAAAAAGGCTACTGTGCATGTTACTCAGCAGGTTATTTGTGAGTTACAATCGAGAGAGTAGGCTTGATGACGTAACCAAATGTGCTCATTTACTTGTTTTGAAACCGAGATACCACAATTTACACTACGTTACCCGAGTAGAAAGCTTTGATTTGAACGTGAGGGTCGCCTTCCAAATATGACGGGCCTGTCACTTGTGGTAAAACCACGGGGCGAACCATTGTGCACCTTTGAGCCTCCAGGACTCTGGAGCCCGTCCATTCCCCCCACGGCCACAAATCCGTGATAGACTGTGAAAATAAATCCCGAGACCAACTGCATTTAGGGCACGCATAGTGTAGAATGTGTCTTTGTTGCGTGCGCCAAACCTGGCTTTCAGTAGAGCACACTCCTTCTGTCTGTGGAAGTTGTCCAGCTGGTCCAGGTTCCGTCTCAGCTTGAACATCCGTGCTGTCGCCGAAAAGGTCCTCTCCTTCTCATCGCCAGGCTCACTGGCAAGGTCATTATCACTATCGCTCTCTCTTTAGAGGCAAGTGGAGGGAGCAGAAAGCAATTGCAACTGATTTAGAGTCAAATATGATATAATGTATATGAATATGATTTTTTCCCACCAAAATAGCCCATAGAATAACCATGTTATAAAATATTGAGCGACAGTGATTTTCTGAGTAATTAGGACAAGGAACAGAGGGTCGTGTTTCGAGTCCCGGAAATGTAAAATGCCAAGTCGTTGTTGGAGAGATGCTGGTCTGCTGCCTGACTACTGTCCACGTGTCTAACTCCCAACTCAGAAGGTGCAACACGGTTTGTGTGGCTGTTTTACTCAAACATCTCGCTTCAAATGTGTGCATGAGTGTGTGCTGGTTTCCTGTGTGGCGTGCAACACCAACATATGGAAGATTAAGAATTGAATTTCCCCTCAAGGGATTATAATGAGTGTAATGAATACAAATAAACAAGCTATATCGTCATTATCCGAGAAAATCATAAATGACCCACTTGTATAATTCTTCTAACCACTCCAGATCAGGAAGCTCATCTGCTACTTCATCCTTATGGTCATCCATTTTAAAGACATCCTCTTCCTTGCCTTTGGAAACAAACACGTCAATATTAAATGAAAACTTCATGTCATAAAAGCTACAGATTGTAAAAATGACTCCAGGACAGGAGTGGTAGTCAAACCTTTAATAAATATCGGAAACATTTAAATTCACTATTGTGGCTTTTCATATGCATGAAATGTGTGCATTTTATAAATGAACTTTATCGTATTTCGGTTTGTAAATTGACTGCCCGTCCTAGCTAATCAGAGTTGCAGCTAAGAGGCAGGCGATACCTGTCTTGACCATTGAGAAGCGCTGTATTGACTGTACGCCGTACGTGCTATTGGCGATTTTATTTCAACGACAAAGCATGCAAGATACTGGACTCATAGATGGCCGAAATTTTATAGAGCAACGAAGAATACTGTGAGAAATGTTGCTGTGTGTGTATCAGACCTGAAAAGTAATCCACTGCAGTGACACGCAACAACAAAATATGGGCTAGTTTTATAGAATTTGTGCGTCAATAGCAATATATAGAGAGCAAATTGCACAAAATTGCTCACAGTTCTGTGAAAGCACACTCTGCAGTGATCCAAACTTATGATGCCATCAATGTGACAGCTTTGATGACCATTCCAAGCGATGCTAGTTTGCATAGTTCTTGCCATGCTGGTTTGCGTAGTTCTTGCCATGCAAGATTTCTGGACAAGCTGCATATTTTGCGGGTGCGAAACTATTACCCACACCAAAGAAGTACTTAAAAAG
The DNA here is from genome assembly GCF_059441095.1 of Idiotropiscis lumnitzeri. Taxonomy (NCBI): domain Eukaryota; kingdom Metazoa; phylum Chordata; class Actinopteri; order Syngnathiformes; family Syngnathidae; genus Idiotropiscis; species Idiotropiscis lumnitzeri. The sequence goes on from NC_142393.1 coordinate 16,197,980, forward strand.
AGCGCCAAAGGTATAGGTATGTATAGTTTTTTTTTTCTTTTTGGAATAATAACAAAATGAGAATTGGTAGGTAGAATATGTTTTCAGTGTTTGCGACCATCAAAAGATATACAAGAATAAAAAAATATATCTGCTGCATATTTACTGGTCACACATGCTCGAGTAGATGAAAAATTGTCTTAAATTCTAGGGCAAATTGTCACCATTTAGGAGGCGTCGGAACATCGGCAAGTTATAGGTTCTCACTAACGTGCCACATTTGTGCATGTTAAAAAAGAAATTAAAAAAAAAAAAAAAAAGAAAGGACCGGTATGTTCTCGAGAAGGTTCGTGGGCCCTGTTTTTTATAATTTCACCCCCAAAACTGTTGTTTTGTTTTTCTTCGAGATAAGTTTCATCAGTCAATGACGTGTAATTAAGTGACACTCACCTTCGGTGTCCTCATCAGAGCTAAGCTGGTCGGTCGTCAGTTCACAGGTGTCAGACGCCACATCCCATTCACATCCATTGTCTGCCTCCTCCATATTCGCCTTTGAATCAAGAACCTGAACACGGATCGTTTTGTCAAACTTCCCATGTTACAGTATATACTCCATTGTTCTGCCATGTTGACATACATTCACATTGTTGTCGAGCGAGAGTTACAAGTGGAGGGGAGTTCGTGGTATGTCGTTGTGACAAACCCAAGCCATCCAGGCAACGTCAACGTGTCATTTCCTGGCTAAATCCTTGCTAATCATTAGCATTTACCTTATGTTCCAAAAGTCACTAAAACACACGATACTCAACTATCACTTACCGCACTCGACCTGTCCGTTCTTCAGTCGTGACGTCGCTCTCTCTACTTTACTTTGTTTTTGTTTTTTTTTTTGCTTCAATCAGTCGGCCATGTTTGGCGGTTACCTAGGAAACACAGGAAGCCGGAAGTAAACACATCTCCCGCCCTCCAGACGAAGCCGACCCGCTCGTCAGTTGCACTAAACATTGCAATGAACGTAGCTTTATGATGTTAATGGCATGTATTTTAGAACTTTTGTGATTTTGATTTTGTTTCATTTTATTAGTTTTTATATTAGTCTAATCTTGTCATTCAGCAAATAGTAATCCATTCAATGATTTGGTGCAACCGATGCAGATAGATAAAGGTTTAGTTTTATATTTCTTGGTGAGTTCAATCACCGTGCATACATGACTATTTCTTCTGTTTAATGTATTTTTAAATGAAGATTGGAGCACGGTGAAGTAGCCACCGTGTACTTGTGTGCCACCTCTTACCCAAAGTCAGCTGGGAACAATTGGACTGAGATGGCCCAAAAAAGCCCAGAATACGATGGAGAGGGGGCATTGATGGCCTATGCTCACCGGGGTGCTGGTGGTTGACAAACCAATTCAAATTTGGGGTCAAAATCACCATTGTTTGGTTCCATCACTTCTTATTGCATAACATAAATGCCCCAATTTTAAACAGATTTTAAATTTTTAAAAAACACCAATGTTACTGTTTTTACCAACACTCCCACACTCCCAATGTCATACTGCTCTGTTAATGCTGATATTTCTAAATCCACATTCAGCAGAAAATGTCTGGACTGGTTGAGAAAGAATGATGAATCTGTGAGCTATGCAAAATCTTTTGTTACACATGCCAGATACTGTCCCTATCTGATGAAGCTCCCCTGGAAAACGACATTGACAGTGCATTCTAGCTGATCGGTATTGAAGCTGTACAGTTGTCTTCATTTGACAGCGTCACTGTCATCCATCCATTTTCTATACCGCTTGTCCTCATGAGGGTCGCGGCTGAGTTGAGCCTACCCCAGCTGACATTGGGTGAAATGCAGGCGGACTACAAAGTAGAACAAATAGGGGTGTGTAGAGTTTTTATATCTACTGTATGCATACAGCATTCACACTCATAACTATGACCAATTTAGAGTCTTATAAGCAACCTAACATGCATGTTTTCTGAATGTGGGAGGAAACTGGTGTATGCAAGCGCCATACAGGAGGCCCTGAGCTAAGATTAAAAGGCAGAAACTTTCGATTGTGAGACAGATGTGCAAACCAAGCTGTACGGCCTGGGTCACTGTCATTTACAACTTGAATTTAATCAGATTGCCTCATAGAGTAGTCAAATGTACAGTGTGTAAAACTCAGTGCCATCGAGTGATTAACTAATAGAATTCAACAACCTAAGCTCGAAATAGCACACAAACTACGCTTTGCAAGCCTACCGCCACTTTCTTCAACAAAGGTGCAAGCGAAATGTCATCACTAACGACTTCAAGTATTCCCTCAAGTGATGAATTAAGTGCAGTGCATTTTTTACACGTTGTAGTCATGATGTTGAGGAACACTGTTTGCTAAGTTGGTGTCCTTACAATTACAACCAAACATGGCAGTCTCTTGTCGTGGAGGCGTGCCTTATGTAAAATAATGAACAATTACATCACCTATAATTACATAAAAACAATTACATTGATGTGACAAAACATTTTTTTTTGCATATTGTTGAAATTAGTAGTTTTTTTTAAATGAACTTTGAAACTGGACTTTGAAAAATGAAAACATTCTACACTGTACCTTTAAGCAGACTACATCGAAACGTAATGATTCCCAAAAGCAGTTGAAAGGAAGAACAAAAGAATCAGAAGCAAAGGATATTACCAAGGGATGGAGGAAATATACAGAAAGATGGCAATATTCCTGAGTTTTATGCCAACTGGCCCATTGCCCACCCCTGGGAAAAGGGTCCATTGCCCCACACAACCACATAACAGAGAGCAGAGAGGGAGAACACGCAGACAATAAACAAATGCAATAGAGGGTTTTGCAAAAAGTTTGACATCTTTTCGGAGTGTACATAGCCATTCCCTGTAAAATGAACTTTAATTTTAGTGCATTTAATGTTAATGCAATTCCCACAACGATGACACCGTTTAGCTCGTATTCAAGGAGCAAAGACAGCTTTTAGAACAGTCTTTGATTTAAAATAATATTAAAAATAATAATACACTTAATATTCGGTGATTTTACATTAATTCCAAGACATTATTCTAGTAAATGTCTGTAACAAGCTTCACAAAAAAATAGCAGTTGAAAAATGTGATTAATTGCAATTAATTATGGATTTTTTGTGATGTAAAAAATGTAATCACTTCACAGCACTAATATATATATATATATAAAATACAATACAATACAACTTTATTTATATAGTGTCTTACAGTTCTCCATCTACACAGCCACAACATTAAATTAGAATGGTGTAAAACCAGACACCATATGATCTAATGGGAATTATTTGTGTATGTACTACGACATTACATAATGCTTTATTATAATATCCCATAAAGTCCCATATTCGTGTCTATGTCGCCAGATTGAGTGTCGTGTTAAAATGCCAAGTCAGGCAGGGGAGAACAGCAGATTAGTGACTCTCTCTCTCACTCTCTCTCTCTCTCTCTCGCACGCGCGCGATCACTCTCTCTTTCTCTCTCTCTCTCTCTCTCTCTCTCTCTCTCTCTCTCTCTCTCTCGCTCGCTCGCTCGTTCTCTCTCCCCCATCTCTTTGCCTTGTCTCTCTCAGCCTGGTGCGAGAGATCAGGAGGAGGAGGCTGCACTGCGCTGCTGTCTGATCGGTTCGTTGCGGTTTGGAGCAAGACTTTTGCGCTTACCTTCCAGTGCGCCTTCCCCTTGCGCGCCCTCGGACAACATGGTGGCATCGTCTTCGTCATTATCATCACCATCAAAATCATGACTATTGATAACGTTTTCATCTACATCAGACACGCACTTTTACTTTGTTGTCTCTCACATCACTGGATCACAAGGAGAGCTTTAAATAACATTTAAAAAACAACTCCGGCGTCGATTTCCACTGAGGAGAAACTTCGATTTTGTTGGTAGCTGTTATTTCGAACACGTGTGAAGATGGATTTGCCAAATTTCCTGCTTTGCACACTGGCTCTGCTGCATGTCGGAAGGGATCTTTTCACCAGGTGAGATCAGCAATGATTTGACTTCTTACAGGTGTCCAGTTATATTTGAGCAGATTGATGTGCGCGCATGCTGTTTGCTGTTAGTAAAGATTGCATCAATAATGTACAAGGCGGGAAAAGTTGGACAGAGAAAACAAAGAACTGCAGATGCGATGGCACTTTGATGTAAATGTGAACTCATTTTGCATTTAAACAGCACTTGTTTTTCTCGAGGGGTTTGGGGGTTGTTTTCTTTTAAACTGCCCTGGATTTGGGTTCGTTAAGTACCAAAACACACTTTTGGCTGCAGGGTTACTCAAATTGATATTATGCAGAAGTGAATTTGAATAGCAGCAAAAATAGCAGCAGTGTGAGGCAAAAACATCCAATAGAACGATGGAATGTAATTCTTATACTTACCTATATGCTCATAGTACGAGGAATGTGAACAAAATGTACAAAAAAAGGTCAGCAGCTTTGTAATATTGCCAATATTCAGTAAAAGCATTTTAGAATGAAATTAACGTTAACAGTATTAAAAATAAACTGGAATGATGACTGCAAGAAAAATAACATGAACAGAATATTTCCATACTGTATACAATGGTTATATAAAAAATCTACACACCAATTTTCAAATTACATGTTAAAATATATATACATATATATATATACATATATATATATATATATATATTAGAAATGAGACCAACATAAATCCTCTCAAAACATTTTCCACAGTACAACACAGCTGGGGGAAAAAGTACATTCACTGTATGTTTTTTTTTTTTTTTTTCAAGAGGGAATTAACAACTGCGATAATGTAGCTGCCTCTCTGTGGTCATAATTAACAAGCCACATTCACACTCATGTTAATGAGTCAACTTAGACCTGCCACAATTTAAAGTATCTCTGAATAACGCCATATAAAGTTTAGATGATCTAGTAGTCTTATCGTGACAACTTCCTTTCTTTCTAGCAGAAGCCTGAAGACTACACTCACTAATATTTGGAACTCTTCTTAATTGTCTCCACTTTGACTAAGGCCCCAGTTCCAGCGAAATAAATAAATAAACAGCCCCAAAGCTTGTGGCTATCACCGCTTTACTTTACTACAGAAATGTCCTTTTTGTTATGAGTAGTATTATTTACATCAAACATACATTTTCAATGATGACCCAAAACTCTGACCTAGCTGTCATTGGACCGTGAAATATTTCCCACATTTGGTAGATTGCATGTATTTTTGCAAAATCTTTAAACCAGCGTTAAACACTTTGGCCATGTTTCCAAAATGTATGTTTGGGGCAAACACAATACCGCTCATACTCAAATAACACTGTACCTACAGTGAAGCATGGTGGTGACAGTGTCATGTTGACTCTTCTTTTTTTTCAGTTGAGTTTGATAAGTGATATGGAAGAAAAACATTTTGATATGATTTATTTTGATCTCATTTTTTTACATCCCAAAAAACTCAAGGGTGTGTAGACTTTTTATATCTACTGTATGCTAGTCGTATGAATGTGAACCAAAAGCAAGAATATAAGCATGGACACTGCGTGCACACAAAAGCGTGCATGCACGTGCATACCCACGCACGTAATTGTAATTCCAATTGATATGCTTCGTATGTATCATATATTATCATAACTACTATTTGTACATTTAATTTTAAGTCACTTGCACAAAAGCACCAACAGTCCGGTTTACTTCTGTTCCCATGGACTCAATGACTCGATTTGCATAATACATATGCATAGGAGGAGATGACTTGTTTGTTATGGAGATGAATGCCAAATGAGGTGGGCAGGTGCGCCTGTCCGTCCTGGCTCACAATGTCACTTGCACTCGCACATCCGAGGCCTGGTCAATGGGGGTCAAACATTAGGTGATGGAGGAGAATAAAGCAATAATAGCTCAGTGGATGTTTCACAACTTTACTTGATTGAACATGTCTGCTCAATTTAGAAATAACCTGAAGCCGCGCTGGGAAGCAAACACATTTGCAGCTTTTGGCCTGAAAGCTCTCGATGTGCCATCTTGTGACCTAAGTGATATGATACGGTTGCTGGATTTTTGTTATAATGACAGAAATTGTGAACCTATATAATTTTATTCCATTCAATTGTGCAGTACAGTGGTGCCTTGAGATATGAGTTTAATTCATTCCATGACCACACTCGTAACTTAAAATATAATTTTGCACTGGAATTGATCCACATGGCTTTAATCTGTTCCAGAAAAAAGATGGCTTTTTAAAAAAAATGAGTTAATTCAGGTGTGAGCAAACTATAGCCCAGGGGCCACATGCAGCCCGTTGAACGTTTTAATCCGGCCCGCCGAACTTGAAAAAAATTAAATCAATAAACCTTGTAAATATTTTATTTTCTAAATACTTTGGTGTTTCAAACACAAATATTTTGTTGTAATGCTTTTGTTCATTTTCATTTAAAATTATATGGGGTTTTTTTCTCCGATGAGGTGAGGTCCATCCATCTGCTCCTGGTCCGGCCCTTCTGTCAAATTTTCAAACCCTTTCTGGCCCACCAATCAAAAAGTTTGCCCACCCCTGAGTTAATATAACTGCAATTTCCCCAAAGGGTCGAATAGTGTTAATTTCACGTCAAGGTGAAATTTTGGTTGAATTTGGTCAAAATACTGTTTTTTGGCTCCGCGGCTTTATTCACTTTTGCTTTTTCTCTCTGTCTCACTATCCAGTTACTCTATTATTTTCTTCTCGGTACAATGCAAAGTGTAGGCTGTGCTTTTTCCACCTCGCTGTGTGTCAGCTCTCTTGCTCTCGGACACTCACGCTTAAAGTTGCAGCCTGCCGCATCACTACTACCGCCCACCCATCTGAGAAAATAATGACTCGATCTCGCTCCTCCATTTTATCGAAGTTGCTTGTGGCTAAAGTTAGGACTTGGCCACCTTTTGCAATCCCAGTTGTTGTTTTTTTTTGCTTCAGAGCTGTCAGTCACCTTCCAAGTCACTGCACCAAGTCTGCATCTAAGAATAGATGATTTTTATTGGATATGCAAGGAATAGTGTATTTGAGAACAGAATCTGGAGAGATCTTTCAGAGAACAGCATCCACATTAAGTCAGAACATTGCATGATCATGAATAATAGCGCTCGACAGGCAAGGATATGTGGTTTCTTTGATTGGTGTTGGTTATGGAATAGCATCTGATGACACTTTTTTGTAGTCAGATTCAGGACATGGCGGTGTTGACAACTTGCAGAGCCGAGAGATGCTTCTTGTACACCGGAAATGCAAAAATATGAGACAGCAAAGAGCAGAACATCGGATTAGACATCATTTTGGCAGGTCGTGACCTCACTAACAACCATGTAATGACCAGTCAGAGTAAAATGCTGTCAGCTATTCAAATGATCATGAAGCAGATATGCAATGGTTTTCGGCAAAGAGCTTTTTGACTCGTGTTTGTTTGGGTGAATTTGTGTCTTCTGTGTTCTGTGTAAAATAATTTACGTATGGTATGTGGCATTGTTGTGGCAAATTGTGATCTGTTTAATGTTGGGTATTAGGGAAGAACCAAATTTATAATTATACACTAGAGCTGAAAAAAACTGGGAAACTATAATATACAAGGAACTAAGATCCTATAAGCAAGATATTTCATTTAATTCCGTGATATCTCTCTCTCTCTCTCTCTCTCTCTCTCTCTCTCTCTCTCTCATGCGCTTGATCCAACTTCACAGTTGTGATTGCTTGTGACCAAGTACACAAAATGATTTTCTTCAAAAGTCCAATTTTACACTAGTGCATTTTTAATTAGCCCGACATTCCTTCCATTGGCAAGCGACCAGTCCAGGGTGATCTCTGCTTCTCGCCCAAATGAGGACAAGTGATTTTGGAAATACATGGAGGGATGGAGTTTCACTGCAACCTGCTTTACTTTTTTGGGAACATCATTTAAAAGGTTTCTGTCGTCCTACTAGCCAATGCTATCATTTTGGATATTTAGCTGTATGTCAGATTTTTTTTGTCATCGGATATATAGTCAATTTGATTTAAATATTAAAACACTCCAAAAGACTGACTTCTCATGTTATACTTTTTATACTTCACTTCTTTCTCGCCGAAGTAAACAAATATCCGAACATCAACAAATCCACTGACAGTAAAAAATACATTTGAGAGCAAAAATGTGATTTTGAATGTGCTGATTTTATTGAGCTAATTGAAAAATTGAATAGTAACATCTAAAATGTCATATGAGCCCTTGATTAGTGTGTCATGTGTCATTATCCACACCGCTTATCCTGTAGAGGGTCGCGGGAAGGTGCAGGAGCCTATCCCAGCTGACTATGGGCGAAAGGCGCACTACACCCTGAACTGGTCGCCAGCCAGTCACAGGGCAGACATAGACACCATCACTGAGTGGGAACTGAACCCACGCTGCCCGCACACAACTCGGGCGAGTGCCTTAATTAGTGTACAGATGTAAATTCAATGTATGGTTAATCAACCAGTACACACATTGAAGTAGATTTGAATCCACATGATCACCTTATTTAGGCTTTATTTGGATTCATGTAATGAGATCATTTGTTCATTTGCATGTTCTTGAACTTAGAACCAATTAAATCTAAAGACTGTCTCAGAGTGAGGATCAGGGGCCTGCTTCTGTGTTACTAGATGTGCCGCTGTCTAAATCTAATTAGGTCTCAAAGCTTTTGCTTCACATCCAATGCCTCCAAAGATGTTGGCTGACACACAGAGACGGGGGGTGAAGATCCTGGCTTTGAGTGAGAGGAAGAGGGGAAGAGAGGAAATCGACCCTCGGAGTTGTTTGTCATGGATGGAGGGGTCCAAATGTTTAATGCGCCTCCCCTGGGGAGCAATCAAATGTGTAACCCTGCATGTGTCTTTGAAGAGCATCCATGTATATTCCATTTTACACAGCTGTACAGTACCAATGAAAAAGTTCGAACACGCTGCCTCGTGCTATTGAATGAGAAATGGTCTCCAAACTTCTGAGGGTATACATTTCCTGTAGCCATTGGAACCTCACAGCCTTTTGGGCCTAATTATACAGCCGTATATAGATTTTTGTATTAAATTTAGCCTGGATATTTTCTTTTTAGGAAAGTATATCATAAAAATATGACGTTTTTTTAAGAAATGAAGAATGCAGACAAGTGCATCAGTACCAGTTTGACCAGCTATGAAAACGGTTTTCTTGACAAGAATATTTGTGTTTCAAACAATTTAACAGTTTTGATGTAAATATGCCCAACTATAACTTATGCTTGCCAGATGTTGAGCTGCTACGTACTTGTTTATGAAGTAGTGTGTTGCGTGAATGTTTTTGTACTGGAAAAAAAAAAAAGATAAACAGAGCGATGAAAACATTTCCCAATATTTTTGGCCATTTACATTTTACGGACCAACCTAGTATTTGAATAATTATTAATTTATTTTTATGCATTTCCTGCACTGTCAATATGAAATCATTTCATGTTTTTGTTTGAAGCAAAGGAAATTAAGTTTTTTTTAACCCGATTTATCGCCTGATCGAGATTAAGAAATTATTCAAATAATCTTTATATAGTTGTAGCCCTATAGTGTAGATAATGAAGCATGAGGTAAAGTAAAGATGCAAAAGAAATTTCTGCCAAAGAAAACTATGTGGTTTATTTAATATGAATATATATGTAATACATATATAATACAGTTATCGTTAGCCTAATAGCACAATTGCCATTTTGAATGTATTGTCATAATATAAATGAAAAATACCAATCAATCTGAGGTTTTTTTTCGTGTCTGTCTAAATTCTCAGTCATCTTGGTCATGATAATCTGCTAAAGTTAAATGCAGGCAACTGTACTTTGCTCGTTTTTTGAAGTTTGTTGTGTAGTTCTTCTTGCTTTTTCAACAACAACGTATAAACATCACCCAGACAACTACGTGATTAGGCTAACGACTTTCAGCCTGAGAGACTTCATTTCAATTTACAGTATATGGAGGATTTTGCTCATTGCGAGCTCATCTTGGCACGTGAGCACTGACTGCAGCCTGTTTGACCTTGTTGTGTTCACAAAATCTCCTCAAGGAAAAATCAAAACACGCTTCATTTCCACATTTAGAAGTGACCATTTTGTGAACACAATCCAGGAGTCACGCAGTGATTAATTAATTTGCACAATGATCCCATTTATTTCAGACATGGCAGTGATTGCCAAGCTAAAAATACCGCTTCAGCTCACTGAGGGAATGATGGCACAAATTGCATGTAGTTGCTGTTCATGTGGATGAACGATTTCAAATATTTCCCCCGCATGCTTTAATAGGAGTTGAAAGTCACGCTTGTGTAGCTGCAAGTGCGGTGTTGGGAAGGTGACTTTCATCAAAAGGTGTGAACTTCTCGCAAAGGTCACTTTGATGTTCTGTCTTCAATCAAGGCCTCATGCATCTCTTTCTCTGTCAATGCCGCCACGGGATGCTCTGCCCATGATCAGCCTCGTCTTCGCTTCCATTTATTTTCCGCCAGTTGCCCTGTATCAAAGTCAGTCTGTGGTGAAAGGTCGTTGTATTGAGTGAAAACTCATTATTGAATATGTGCCTGTCATGACATTCTGTCAAGTGCAACAAGATGCAGAGTGTGCTATTTATTTGCAGGAGACATGGTGGCCACATTCTAGGTTGACAGTTTTAAAATACAAAACTGCCACCTAGTGGTGTTTGAGGCGTTCTGATGGAGGAAGCCAAACAATTACTGGTGGTCTGTTAGGGCTCCGATTCCACTTCAATGGGGCTACAGGGCCTCAGGGCAGTCCCTTTAGAGTCCCCTTAAACTCCTGTGACAATTCCTTGAGTACCTAACTGGATAAGAAAAAAAGATAGCTGTGTAATAATCTGCAAAGAAGAACACTAAAATGGGTCTTAGAATTATAATGAGAACATATTTGAGAAAACAATGAAGGCATCGGATTGTGGAATAATAGAAGACACAAGCGCTTTATTAAAGATCATCCCCGTGGTGGACATTTTTTTATGCTTTTTGTCAAAGAAGAAAACAACATTAAAATTTGTCTAGATATGTTTTTTTTAAGCAGAATGTTGAGACTCTACAATACTGCATCGTAAATCTAAACTTTTAGCATGCATCCCATTCAGAAAAATGATCATCGTACAAACAAAATAACAGAAACCCAATAAAATAAACGAATAATAATAATAATATACAGCAGTTCACTATGTCTTCTTATGACAATCGCAATCATGGATAAAAAATGGTCAGCATATATATATATATATATATATATATATATATATATATATCTATATATATATATATATATACATATATATATCAATAGTAATTTTTGGAAAAAAGAGTTGCAAGTAAAAGAAAATCTTTTTTCTCTATCAATTTAAAAATGCTCAATGTGTGCCCTATGAAATGTAAATTTAAATATACAATATCTATTAACTAAAGAAAATAAAACTATAGAAATATATACTGTATAGCATCAATAGTTCGGACCGAGATCCCAAAAGAAGCCCTCAGAGTCAGAAAATAGTGTAACCCTAGAAAACAACAAACAAACCCTCAGCGTTATTTTATTCTTCTCTTGTAAGCAACTTTTAATGGCTATATTTGACACCTATTTCACAGGTGACTGAACTACTATTAAAGACTGCTGCGTTTGCGCTTTCCTTTTTCTCTTTTGTCTCCTTCAGGGCCATGCTGAGTGACATTGGGGACTATGTAGGTACCGACATTGAAATATCCTGGTTACCCAACCTGGATGAGCTCATGAAGGGCTATGCCAGAAACTTTCGCCCTGGGATAGGAGGTGAGTATGAGATCTACTGCTTGTGGCATTGGTTCACATTTCATCCCCTGACATTTACAGCCATCCTTAGCATAACTTAACCTTACATCCTCTAACATACATTTTTTTTATGTATCATTAGTGAGTTCAGTATTTACAGTACTTAATGAACATAAAAAAAAAATATGGATACGGTGTTGGTGAGGATGGAAAAATGCACTTTGCTAAGAATGGCTGCAATATGTGACCTATCCAATGACCACATGGATAGATTTCTCAATCTCACATCTTAACTCAGTTGTGCAAAGGTGAACATGTGGAGCATGTAATGCACAATGACCATCATCATGCAACATCCTGTTCTCAATGCAGGCTAACTATGGAACGTTACAATCCTATTTAAAAAAAAAATAAAACAACCTGACTAAATTCAAGTGGTGCTCTGACCATTCAGGAATCACGTTATGTGCTGTCATTCCCCTCATTCAAGTCACTTAGTGTGTACTCCATGTCAGAAAGGCAGTTTTGCAAATACAGATACTGAAATAATTTGCATGCTATCTATAATGGAAGGCAAACAGGCGATACAAGGAGACGTTGTTAGGTTTATATCATCTCATGTAAATCATAATGTAGCTTTTTGCATGACTAGCATTGCACGTCCTATTTCTGCATTTGTAAATGTCATACTGCATTCATGCTGCGAGTGACTTAAAGATTGATGCTGTTTATTTAAGGCTTGCCGCTTAAGCTTGCTAGAATACTGTGTGTATTGCAAGACCAAGACCGATGAACATTTTCATACAGCGGAAACTCGGCCGTTCCCATAGGAACGGCATCTCGTTCTTGCTGCCTTTTCCCTGTCGGGGGTCACCTTCTCCAATTGAGCCACTTCATTTTTGTCATTTAGCAGGAGACTGAGTTGAAGAATTTATGGTTGCAATAAAATCTTGGGGGGTTATATCGTGGCAATTTTTTGGGCAATTATCTTTTTTTTTTATTGTGGTTTTCCTCTTATTTTGGCTTTTTTTTTTTTTTTTTTTTCAAAAATTGTGATTTGTATTGAATCGTCTGGCTTATTATTAGCTTCAGTTTCATTGGTCAGAAGAAACAAACTTTGATTAGAAAAAAATAAAAGAAAAACAATTTCTGCATAATCCGAACATCTGTAACTCTCTTTGATCAATCTCTGAGCCTCACTTTTTGGGATTTTTTTTTTTTATAAAATTGAAGCCTGGTTTCATGGGCGGAGCCATCTTCGAAATGAGAGCTGGCACAAGGCAGTTGCAGTGCAATAAATGGCTCGCCTCTAAACATCAAAACTGCAACCAAAGCTTGATTTTGACAAGTAGTCATCTGATAGATTTGTCTTTTAAATTATTCTGCACTTAAAATAATAAAAATTAAGTCAGCTCAATCTAGTTATCAGTGGCTCAATTTTAAGGCTCATTTCCTTAGAAGTTGAGGCAACGATTTTATTGACAGATGATCTTCCCGACTTCAGTCTTTCTCTCTGTTTATTCAGGCCTGGCACCAGCACTGATGTTTTAATTTAATGTCACTTTAGCTAAATTGTAGCTACTGCTGATACATAGTTTCGTATTTTAAAGTGTTAACTAAAACAACAAGAAGACACCCCCAATGTTGAATACCACAAATGGACTTTTCGGTGATGGGCATTTTGAGTTTGGTCCGCATTGCTGGCCTGGCAGTAATACAGATTCGTTTCCAGTGAGTGTTGGACTCCGCCAAGGCTGCCATTTGTCACAGATTCTGTTCAGAACTGTTTTGGACAGAATTTCTAGGCATGGCCGAGGGTGTTCGGTTTGGTGCTCTCAGTATTACATTCCTGCTTTTTGCAGTTGATGTGGTACTGTTGACTTCTACAGGGATGCCCAAGTTTATCATTGGGTGCTGTTTGAGCCACGCCCCCCAAAAAATCAGTAAAACTCAAACTGTAAAAAACTATTTAATGCTATATCCCCACAAGTGAGGACTACATAGTCTTTGCAAATTTTCAGCAATTATCTAACATGTATAATGTATTTCGAAACATATCTCTTATATCACTTTACAGGGTCTTTAAAATCCGTCTTTGAGAATGCAAAAGCTGGCATGAAAAGCGAATGCGTCACAACCGTATACTCTCCTCTAATGACCTCAACAAGCACAGTTTAGTATACATGCCATTATATATATATATATATATATATATATTTTTTTTTTTTTTAAAGTATACATGCAATGTCGATGGAGTTTAACTTGCCATAAACAATTTCCGGAAAGAAGGTGTTGAATGGTGGAGAACGGTCATGTATGATTCCATAATGTTCAGCCTAAATTGCCCCGATGTTATGCATCGCTGAGCTCCCCCGCTAGTTTGTGCCCTCGAGGCTTGCAGGCGCACTCCATGCTAATCATATGGTGATCAGAGTGAGAACCCAACCACGTGTGTTTATGTGTGTGTGTGCGTCGAGCTATACTGCATGTGTGGGTGTGCATGAATGCCAGCAGAAGCTTGCCCTGTGTGAGCCCACGAAAGCTCACTGGTGTTTATGACGGCCCGTGGTGTGATGTGCCACTTAGCATGGTTCAACTGGATAATGCCTAATCTCTCGGCACCGTGGGAGTGTTGGAGATGTGGGAGGAAAATAGATGTGTGATGTAGTAGCGTGTGTGTATATATATATGTGTGTTTGCTTTTCTCTTCTCATTTCTCCCCCTGAAGGTCCACCCGTGAACGTGGCCATGGCGATCGAAGTGGCCAGTATTGATCACATCTCTGAAGCCAACATGGTAAATTTGAGCCTTTCCCTCCTACGCACAGCAAAAATCACCCACCAGAAGAGATGACAGATTTGCTCTTTTCATAATCCTGATTTATCCCTCTGAGGGCTTGAATGCAGTTAGAGTGAACACGTTTGACATGTTGCCACATTGAGTTCTTTCATCGCTTATCACGTTCGGTAAATATCACATCTGTTTAAAGAATTGCATCCATTGTCAACATGTTTACGTATGCAAAATCCACTGCGAGTGATTCTTTAAATACTTTGTAATGACATGACAACTGCTGAACATGGTTTTGTTTGCAAAAATCAGTGCAACTTACACCGGTGCTTTATTCATCTTGGAAACCTTATTTGTGAATTTAATTCTCCCGAAAACATTGTCAGCTACAGGTAATTTCAACAAACATTTGTTACCGACTTACAGTTCCATAGTCTGTTTTTAGCTCTCTTTTTCTTTTTTGCTGATGTCGGTCGCGATCAGGTCACTCTTGAAAAGAAAAAGTTTTTTGATCTCTGTGCAACCAATCCGTGTCAGGGTTTTGCATGGAAGTTAAGGTGGAGGAGGACCCAAATTCAGGGAAGCGAGGCAGGTGTAACTTCAAGATTGCTTAATCAGAGAAATTAAAAGGCAAACAAGAAAAAGATTAAAGTACAAAACAATGACCAAAGTATCATAACAAATACTAGAAAAGGGACTTGGACGTGGCATGGAACAAAATGCACATGAGAACATGACAGGAGACTTGCAGGAGGAGGACAACTGACGTGACAAGACACACTAGAACTGAAGGCAACAGGGAACTAAATACAAACAAATTAACGAGACAACGAGGAGCACCTGGACAAGACACAAAGGGTGGGAGGGAGCTGACTGGTTCACACTAGGGAATGGGACAACAAGCACAGGTGGACACAATCATCTGACTAAATACTAAACCAAAATCAACAACCAGACCATGACAATCTGCTTCAATAAAGTTTATATTTAAAAAATAAAAAACAAACGGCAACTATTGTTAGTAAATGCCATAGAAGACGGCGTCACCAACTCAGGTCCTTGTGGGTCTCTATTCACAATGTTTAACTCATTTACTCCCATTGACGGCTATAGACGTCAAAATCTATTTTATTTATTTATTTATTTTTTTCAACTCGGTTGGTAGTGAATGAGTTAAGATATCTCCCTCCGTCAACACACCTGATTCAAATAATCAGGATCGTTATCGTGTTTCTGCAGAGGAGGTGTGTTGGAGGAGGGAGGCATCTAAAACATTGTGGGTAGGACCCTCGAGGATCAGGGTTAGGGTTGACCTTTTTCATTTGTATGTCTTGGCAGGAGTACACCATGACCGTGTTCCTTCGGCAGAGCTGGCACGATGACCGCCTGTCCTACAACCACACCAACAAGACGCTGGGATTGGACAGTCGCTTCGTGGACAAGCTTTGGCTGCCCGACACCTTCATCGTCAACGCCAAATCGGCTTGGTTCCACGACGTTACCGTGGAGAACAAACTGATACGCCTGCAGCCCAATGGTGTCATTCTTTACAGCAGCCGGTACGAGCAGAATGTTGTCCATAAAACCAACCAGATAAAGGAGGCCATTTTTTGTTTGCAGCCAAATGTTTACACTTGAGGAAACGTGAGTGCACCGATGTCTCCTTCTTACTGTGCCTCATTATTCATGCCACGAGAGGAGAATAAACACAGTTTCTATGGTAACCTCTGAAGTTTTAACTTGTTCGTCTTGAGGCACCAGCAGTTTCTGCAGCAGTAATGCACAACCTCACGACTGTCATGAAAGATGCATACAATTTCATCATGTTTTTACTACAACCTGCAAGGCACATCAAATACTGTTTTGACATTGGACTGACTTTAAAAAAAAATAAATTGAAATGTATAATTGTGACAGCATTCGGTATTGAATAATTCCTGAAGAACATACAAGAAAGTTGAAAACACTAGATGGTTGCTGATTAATTGATTTGCTCCCCCCCACAGAATTACCTCAACCGTGGCATGTGACATGGACCTGACAAAATACCCCATGGATGAACAAGAGTGCATGCTCGACCTGGAAAGCTGTAAGCTGCACATGAAATATTTGTTATTATTATTCATTTAGTTTCAATCGCTCGGCCTGGCCTTGGTTGCTTTTCCATCACACGGGGCGACAATCCATTGGAGTGCGATCAAATGCTTCCACTGAACACACGCAACATGAGGGTTGTGCCGTCAGATTTCTCGAGTTGATTCGTCATTACATAGTGCCGCAATGCTGGCAATTATAGACGATCAAATGACAAATCACAGATAAAAAAAAACCAAAAAAAATAATCTGGGTTGAAGCGAGAGAAACACAGGCGCTCACCATTCGCCACAGAGAAATAAAAATACGATATATGTAGTTCGCATCAAATCAAATCAAATATTTTGCATAATTTGTTATGCGGTGTCATCGATCAATTGACTTCGCCTCGACTTTCATCACAATATAGTAAATAGATGAAAATCTTTAGGTATTCAACCCTAGAAGGTGTCTAATCTATAGAAATTTCATGTTCCATATAAACGTCACGGTGCTTTTTATCAAATGTTTCGATCCACCATTAGCATGGTAAAATATGATGCCCCTTTTTTCTTTGCATGAGAGGATGTGCGTGACTTAGTTGTGGTACACGCTTGAAAACCATCACAATTTTCAAAATTGCAGTATGTCTGAGGTTTGTGATGATTTTTTTTTTTTTTATCTTCTCTGACTGATGTTTACACACAAACAACATTTCGTGTATGGCTCAATTATTTTTTGCCTAATGTAAAATTGAGGAATTTAAGATAAGGTGTGAAAGGCTGAATACTGCATTCCGAGACCCAGGGAGCGCTACATGTCCCTGTCTGGGGGCACAAAAATACAAAACTCTTTTTTGTTCCATTTTAGATGGTTACTCCTCAGAGGACATTGTCTACCACTGGTCGGAAAGCCAAAGGCACATTCACGGCCTGGACAAACTGGAACTCTCCCAGTTCACCATCACAGACTATCGGTTTGTCACGGAGATGTTGAATTTCAAATCAGGTGAGTCTTCATCTTTGTCAAAGCTGAGTTTTTCAAGTGTTTTTTGCATTTTGTTGTGCTTTGACTCCCGCCTTTTGAAGCGAGATATTCTTTTGATTGAGTCCCTTTTGTGGTTATATTCTATGCACAGAAGGAATGCATGAGGGCTCCCTTGGTGCTGAGCCACACGGAAGGATTAGGGGATGATAGCAGCTAGTGTGTGTATAGCAAGGATGTTGCAGTTTACAACACCTCTTAATGTCTTACAATTTACAGCTTTGACTCCACTAGCGCACATAAAACGACGAGGCTGCAAATTCCCCAACATCAGCATGTCTGAAGAACAGCTGAATTTCAATTCACAAGACATTTTCATAATTGATAATTACACTCTTCAAAAAAAAGCAATTAACCACTGATTGTCCTTTTCTTCTCAGCGGGAAGATTTCCAAGGCTGAGCCTTCGCTTCCAGCTGAGACGTAACCGAGGAGTGTACATCATTCAGTCATACATGCCTTCCATATTGTTAGTTGCCATGTCTTGGGTGTCCTTTTGGATCAGCCAATCAGCAGTCCCTGCTCGTGTGTCCTTAGGTTGGTATGACGAGTCAAGATAAAAAAATTTATTCAATAATTTACTGGCAGGTTTAAACGCATGCTACGCAGTGATTTATGTGTCATTAGTTTTCTATTCTTTAATTACTCTGGACTCCCTTCAAAAAAGTAATAAACAGTTATTTCAAAGCAGTATGTTGAATTTGCTAATTATAGTTCTGTTGAACTTGAACTTTTAAGCACAACAAATTTGTATTAAATATTGGAACTGTTCGTTTTTAAAACATTTATTTAGGTATTTCCATGGAATTATTGCGAGGAATAAAACTTTTTTTTTTCGAGGAACACTTGGGCCTTTTTTGGTTTTGGTGCTACTTGGAGAGCAATTTTTTCAATTTTGCTTCGTGCAAGAAGCTCTGACTTTGGATTCTCAAATTGATTCATTTTGTTAAAATTCATGTGATGTTTTTATCAGTACAAATTTAAAGCTGAAAAACCCATCCAGCATCAAGGTTATCATAGCTAATGAAATATAACAAACTAATAACATTTAAATGAAAAAAATGTTAATGAAATAAAATAAAAACTGGAGAGCTTTTCAAAAATAAAAAACTAACCAAAATGGCATTTTTATTTTTATAAAACTAACTGAAACTAACTATAATTATTGCAAAAAATAAATCTTTGACCATTCATTTCATTCACAAGCTTTTACGGTATTTATTTCAGTAATTACTGTTTGGCTGGAAAAAAGAAACACGGTCAAACAGTGTATAGGGCTTAATTAATATATTACACCATACTTTACTGACTTTTTTTTATTCTTGCAATCAACAAATACTTCATATATTAAAAAAAACAGAACAAAACTAAAACTAATTCTAAAACTAAGCTAAATGAAGCATTGGAAAAACAACAACCAATAAACCTGCTCTATAAATTAACTGAGTTTAAAACAGTCAAAAATGATTTCAAACCCAACTACAGTGGAAAATACAAATCTATTACAATCCTGGTCAGGAGCAAAATTGTTTTTCCAACTGATCCCACTCTAGATGCTACGTGTAGAAAATATAAACATACATTGGAAAAACATACGCAGCTGTATATTTGACACAAGTCTCATTTCCAGAGCCTAAGTACCAAAGTTGTAATCATTGACATGTTTGTCCTCACAGGCATCACGACCGTTCTCACCATGACCACCCTGATGGTGAGCGCCCGCTCCTCCCTGCCTCGTGCATCAGCCATCAAGGCCCTGGACGTCTACTTCTGGATCTGCTACGTCTTTGTGTTCGCTGCACTAATCGAGTATGCCTTCGCTCATTACAATGCTGACTACAGACTCAAAGAGAAAGCCAAGGTGAAGGCCAGCAAGCTGGGCTCTGAGGTGAGGACTCCATTCCTGTTCTGTTTTAGCCTCTCGGCCGCTAACAGCTGGGGGCCCTGTTGTGAGTAATGAGTAGGCCTTCCAAACACACACCTGTGCTGGCTTTTAAATCACAGAGCTGACGAGCATCGATGCTAACTGACCTTGAGTACAGCTATAGAATTCCGTAGCACATGAAGGGAATATAAATGATTTCCTCATAAGAAGCAATAGAAATGGAGTCATTCTGTTACCCTCATTGAGCTATAAAACTTAAAGGATATCTTGCAAAGTAACATTTTATTTGATATTTTACAATTTTTTTAAATATCAATCTAGCACTATAAACTGTCTGTTCTCATTGGCATCACATGATCCTAGTGATGGGTAAATGAAGCTTCAAATCTGCTTCACGAACCAGTTGTGTGGTGGCTTTACTTTGCAAAGTTCACTTGAATTTATCTTTTAAGTTAAAGATATTCACATTTTACCCTTTTTGTTTATAAACATTTAACTTGGTAATTTATTTTATTTTATTTTGTGGATAGTGCATACTAGTCATTATTAAAAAAGTTTTTTTTTTTAATTACAATAAAACCTTATGTATTACTGTATTTTAATGTTTGTTGTGACGCTCGAAATTGGAATGATATGGTTTTTTTTAGGTTTTAGTTGGTGCAAAGTTTTGATGTATAGGATTACTTAATGTAGTTGCATTTACATAAAAAAAAAAAATCTGATCCAGCGTCTCCTTTATTCATCTGCAAAGTTTTCACTCAAAAGCATAATTAACAGCTAGGATTCAGACTTTTCTCCTTGTGTTCTTGCAGTCCATTGTGAAGAACGGCAAACAGGCCATGGTTCTATTCTCCCTGTCTGTCACCGGTATGAACCAGGGCGTGGTCATCTCCAACCGCCACAGCCGCGCGCAGCGTTCCAGCAGCGAGATCCCGGGGGAGGCCGTCTCTGAGGAGTCTGAGTCCAGGAGGAGGTCCGGACAGATGAGGGAGAGCGAGGAGGAGAAGAAGTGTTGTTCCAAGTGCGTCTGTAAGCCCATTGACGCCGACACCATTGACATCTACGCCAGGGCCGTGTTTCCTTTCACCTTCGCCGTAGTCAACGTGATCTACTGGGTGGCCTATACCATGTAAAAGGGAAGACAAAGAACGTGCCGATGGACTGTATATATACAATACTGCTGGAACGGTGGCAGTGTTGGCAGTCATGCAGCGGAAACACGCGGCGGTAAACACGAAAATAAGTTAAAAGGGAATGAGGTGTTTCAGCCTGTGAAAATGGAAAATGTGGCTTAAGGATAGATGGGACCTTCAAATCTAAACAGACACGGAATGCAAGTATGCAATGTCATATGGTCCTGGACAGCTTTAATAAGAGCATCACCCGGCTCGTGCACGTGCAGTAGTGACCCCCCCAAACACACACACAAAAACACACACATTCAGTATATCCTGCAAACCGTTGTTCGCTTAGACCTGCAAATCCGCGTCTGAAGTGGGCCATGTTATCGTAGCGCCACTCCAACAAGAACAACGTGAGTTGTTCCCACTACTCTGCATGGCTGATAAAGTCTCTCTCTTCCTGCGCCTTATCCCCCTTTGTGGTCCTCCACCTGTTTCCTTCCAAATTAAATCTTTCGTTTTGGACGTTGTCTGCAGCGTCTCATCTCCTTCTTCCAGTTCTGCAAATTTCGCCATTAAAGAACTTCTTACACCAATAGTCTCAGTGTGCGTGCATGTCCAAACTAGTCCAAAAAAAAAAAAAGACAATGTGATTCAAACTAAATCCACCGATGTTACGAAAGTGTCTTTTAGATACTGTATCTGCAGTACGATGTCATGATTATAGAATTTTGCCAAAATAATTTCACGATTATGCACAGTGCAGTCAAGCAATTACCTACAATAATCCATTCATCCATTATCTGAGCCACTTCTCCTCACAAGGATCGTGGGGGTTGCCGAAGCCACTCCGAGTTGTCTTTCGGCCGGCTGCCAGCCGATCGCAGGGCGCACAAACAACCACTCGCACTCACAACCACATCTAGAGATAATTTCGAGTGTCCAATCAACCTGCCATGCATGTCTTTGGAATGTGGGAGGAAACTGGAGTACCCGGAGAAAACCCACACAGGCACGGGGAGAACATGCAAACTCCACACAGGAAGGAAAGAGCCGGGATTGAACCCACGACCGATGCGGTCTCTCACTGTGAGGCCACCGTGCTACCTACAATATAATCAAGAAAAAAAAATTATACTTCTACCATCTTACCCAAAGTAAACTCGGATCGGCTCCATGATGGTCCATGGAGAATAGATGGATGGATGGACTCAATACAAAGTTTATCCATATGGTCCAAGACCTTTGCTTATTTTATACTGATAGATATTTACTGGAAATGTAGTTGGACAGAACGAGGTTCGAAAGGTGACAGAACATGTGATGACACTGTAACATTCAAAACAAAAATACAAAGTAAAATGTAATTTGCATTTTGACATAAATTAAATCTAAACTATTTGAATAAGAGCCAGAGTGCGATTTGCTTAATTTTAGCAGTCATTCTGTTTTAGTTTGGCTTCCAACATTGTGTCCATCATTTTTGTCATGGATTTTTAAATTCTTTCTGAATGGGACTGGCTTCTTGTGCTTACCTAAAAGCCACGCCTCCTCATGAGGAGTTTGGTGCTTTTTATTGTTTGTCATGTGACAAGAATCCTGCTTTCAGCTTGATGACAATTACAGTGCATTTATTTTTGTTCTTCTGACTTTTGACGAAACACTTTGTCTACTTCTGCTCACGGTGCCATTTCAAATTTCAAATTTCAAATCATGCACAGCTACAGTTTTCTGGCATGAGTCTTGTGCTGGTTGGCACGACAATGAATCTACATTTTTTACGGTTCACCCTTCAGTGAATCGCCCATTGTCACAGTCCACTTTTTATTTCACAGCAAACTTTGGCCATGGCATTTTTTTATAGCTGAAAAAATGTCAATAATATGCAACCGTCATTTATTTGTGGGTCTCACCTCCTTCAGTTTAGTCTTCACCAAGAGAAAAGTTCAATTTGCCTTCAAATAGTATTGAGTCGCTCCAGCAGAAAAGGATGTTTCCTGTCACAAACCATCTGCGCGGTGAAAAGGTTTTGTAGTATATCCCAATGTGAGGAGTGCCATCCTGCACCTCACAATTCGTCTTGTCAGTCTGCGGTCAACTAGAGTGACACTGTTCCAATAGCAGCCGTGTGACCATGCAATAGGACCGCCGCTTTCCTGTCACCAGTTTTCTCTTCCCATCTTTGTGACAAGCTCACATTGACTTAATCTTCCTGAGAAACTCTTTCCAGAACATTGTCGCCTTTCTCCTCACCCCATCTTGCACATTACTCATCATTTTTTTTCTGAGTGATCTTTTACTTTGTCTTCTCTGAGAAGCAAAATGTTTTGAAGACAAAGAACGGCAAAGTACGTCATTGGTTGACCCAAAAATTGAAGTTTAGTGACCTGATCTCAAGCAGATAATACTTTACTGGGACTTGGTTACAAAGGTGAAAGCAGAACGAACCTCAAACAAACAGCAACTGGGCCAAACGATTCCCATTGATTACTTCCAAGATTCTTCTCCATGGTAAGCATAAACAACTTACTTTTGAGTCAAAAAGATGTTAGTACGCTTGAGGCGATAAATAAATCATTCATTGAAGCTCAGAAAGAAACCTGGACATTTTCAATGGTGCACATAATGAATATCTAATTAATAAATTAGTCATGCTTCACATTTCTAATAATAAATATAATTACTTGTGCTACGTTCTCCTGGGAAACAGACTGTGAAAACAGAAACCCCCCAATTGAATTGTTTGATTACAGAAAAATATCTGAACCGCTTCTCCTCACGAGGGTGCTGGAGCGGCTTCAGGCAGTAGGCGGGGTACACCCTGAAGTGGTTGCCAGCCAATCACAGGGCAGACATAGATGAACAAGCATTCACGCACAAAATCACGCCTAAGGGCAATTTAGAGGTTCTGTCATGCATGTGTTTGGACGAAACTCCACACAGGAAGGGCGGAGCCGGAATCAAACCCAAGACCTCTGCACTGTGAGGCCATCGTGCTAACCAGTTGACCACCAAGCCGCCCGAGTGAAAAATCATTGGTTTGAAATGGATTATTCAAAACTCTGGAAATTTGACTACACACTACTTCGGATCAGATTTGGGGATTTTTCAAAAGTGTGAATTAAAGCCAATTAAAGTATTAATAAATAGACCTCATGACAAGGCTCTTCCTGACCATTTTGAGTTATACAAAGGGTGACATGTTTTATGTCATCATGAAGTCATCATCAGGAATTCCATTCGCCACACGTATTCCATTCCCTCTGAGCTCGGATGCGGCAATCCTGTTGGTTAATTAAAAGTGAATATGTTTCTGCACTGCTCTAGTGCAGTACTAATGTATAAGGACAGCCTTTTGAGCACAAAGCTTAATGAGCGAGGGAGTTGCAAGCATTTTTGTAATTATTCATTTCCTCTCACACGTGCAAGTCCGACACTGAGCATTTTTCTGTAAGTTTATTTGTGTTATAAAAACTGAGGAGGACTTTCAGGAGTTTCATTTTCACTCATATGGGAATTGTGTGATTTGTTGTGTGAACTATGTAATGTTCTGTGCAGATTCTTTAACAAACGATGCGCCATCTATTTAACTTCCTTCTGGCTGTCCTGAGCCGCATCCTGTTTGTGGTCCACGGCGTCGTGACCGTGTGGCGGGTGGTGTCAGTGAAAGGACCAGAGTACTGGATTCTCCTAATAGGAGTGTCTCTACTGGTCGTTGAGTTGGCCATCACCCTGAAGTGCACCGCAAATGCAGAGTGGAAATGGTAACACGTAAATATTTACCAGGACATTTATTATACATCGAAAAAGATGGGGCAAATTGATGTTCGTTCATTGATAGGCATTTGTAGTAAATACTGAATTTACAATTGAATGATTTGTTTTAACTATGCGTTGCAATTGAAAAATGTTCACGGAAGAAAATAGAAAAAGAGGAACTTATTGCGGAAATAAGTGCTCGTAAACAGAGCATGGATTTCTTACATGCGGCAAATCATTGGTAGGGAGTGACACTGCTACACCGTTGAGAATTGTGCCATGAGCTCGCCACGTGTGCTGCGGGAAATAATCAACTTTTGGAAAATCTATAAGAAATAATCTATCTTTGTTCAATTATCTATGACTGCGAATTATAGAAACCGACAGAACAAATACATTGCCTTCTATTAGATGACAGAAAGTATAGAATTGACTTGTTTGCGACATCTTCGTTTGGTGATGTGCCGTGAGATTTTTAAAATTTTAAATAAAATATGGGAATCTATGTTCTAAGTTACAACATAGCAGCTCACAATCAATATTTGTCCATATGAACAACTTTAAATAAAATGTATCAGACTTATCAGAGATGCTGATGCATTTGCTGCTGCCCGACTTTAAGCTAACGTCATATATTTATACTGTTTGAATCATGCCCAGAGAATTAATTTTCTGTGTACTAGCTGTACCAGTCATTGGCTAGGAAAATGGCGACTTCACTAATCCAGCAAGCCTCATTTGTTGAATCTGAAATATGATTGGTTAAAAAAAAAAAATGGTGTGTGTGTGTGACATAATAAGGCGATTTGTCTTGAATAAAAATAAACTTGGGCTGACCTTCATTTTGCAAGCGTCGGGCGGACATGAGTGTTTAGTGTCACACCTGCTCATAGAAAAGCTGACTGAACCTTCTGAGACACACAAGCTTTCTTCAGGCCTCTCGCTTTTTCTCCAAGTATTACTTTGAAGTTCTCTCCTCATGCGCAAGGCTTTGCACTGTCAAGTGGGATTTGCATTTATGATGAGAATAATTGCCCCTCTGAAAGACGATACTTTCCGAGGCAAGAAATGGACCTCTTTATTCTGTAGTCAGTGGCTCTAAAAATAATCTACCCCTCTTTTAGGTCCCCCCCGATAGTTTTAAATTTACTATGGTGCCGCGTCCAATCAGTTTTGTCCGACTTGCGAGTAGAACAGAGCCCGACTCGTTGCGTTACTTCTGCCAGCGGTCGCATCAGCAAGAAACACCAGTCAGCTCGTTCACTTAGCATACATGAACGTGTCGTAACGCTGCCTCCCGTTTAGGACACATGATGTGGTATGCCTTGGAACATGAGTTTGTTTCTCTTCTAATTATGCCACAAGTTGAGCGTGATCTTGGGCTCATCTGTCCAAAGAACGTGATGCCGGACAATCTCATTTTAAACTCATGAAAGTAACATTCATAAAGACATCTCTCGGGTTGAATATTTTTTTCCCAACGACAAGTATTCTTGGCCAGTGTTGAAAGCATGCCATAAATATAAAACTCCCTCCTCTTTTAGGTTCTCCCCGATGGTTTTCCTCTACCTCTGCACTGTTGTTCCCTCCATTTGGGTCCTGGAGCTGAGCCTGTTGCAAGAGCATGTCAAAAACAATTCAACACGAAACAATTCAGCCTCCAATCTTTTGGAAAAGATGCACGTATCAATGGTAGGTGTCCTATCTCAAAAGTATCTTCTCAAAACTCCGCCACACTGGGTTGGTAGGGGGGCAAGCATAAGCAAGGGGGGCTGATTCATTGCAGGAAATGGGGAAGAAATGATCTTTTTTTTTGTCATACGGGCCATATTAAGAAAATACGTAGGCTCGTCATGATAGTCAAAGAGAACGCTTTAACAAAATAGCAACAATTCTGAGCTAGTATTAAAGCGTTAAAGAGACCAAATTAAATAACACACATACTGTTATTTTTTTTATGCGAATAAAATACTTTTCTGACTTTTTACCAGTCAAAAAAAAACTGGATGGTCCAAGGTGCGGAAACGGAATTTCCACCTCCAAGCTCATAGACACGTAGCAAAGCTAAAAATAGATTAGCTTTCATGCTCACGTCTGCTTATTCATAGAATCAGAATAAAAAATTATGTGTGTGAGTTTTAGGTAAAAAAAAATATACCTGATATTCTTGTGACACGCGTCTCTTCTCCAGAGGTTTGTTGCAATGTAAGCACATTAGCACAACGTTCAATGCATGTGTAGCGCTGTGCTCATTGTCCACAAAATAGAAAGGAGAACAAGTAAAGTTTTCAAACGAAGAGTTCAGACTAAATCCCCGGCCCTGGGTAGACGCTGGAAACCGGGGAGAGATTCAACTTCTTCTGCTCTATAGCACAACCGGCAACAAATTCCCAAATCATGCAAGACTTTTTTCAATTCAATGAGGGCTTTTGATCGTTTGTAAAAAAAGGGGTGGCCTCTCCCGGTGTCTTTCAGGAAGTCACGCACATAATCGTTTCTCCATGAAAACCCTCAGGAATATAACGTGGATACGCTGTGGAAGCACAGAACAAGCAAACAAACTTTATTTGCTCTAATGCATCGGTGGGCAAACTTTTTGATTGGCGGGCCACAATGGGTTCTAAAATTTGACAGAGGGGCCGGACCAGGAGCAGATGGATGGAGTGTTTTGGTAACCTCACCTCATCGGAGAAAAATAAAATACACTTAATTTTAAATGAAAGTGAACAAAAACATCACAACAATATGACACACCACAGTATTTAAAAAATAAAACATTAAGAATGTTTATTCATTTATTTATTTTTTTCAAGTTTGGCAGACCGGATTAACACGTTTAACGGGCCGCATGTGGCCCCCAGGCCGTAGTTTGCCCACCACTGATGTAATGTCTTATTTTGCGGATATGATCAATGACGTCATCGATATATCTCGCAAATTATGACATTACAGTTGAGCAGTGATTTTGCACAAAATCCAAAATATCAACCGATCATAGCAAGATGTGGTTTATGCTGAGTTTTAAGAAACAAAGTCATTTTAAACAATTTCTACAATTGAACATTTCTACTAAGTGTCTCTAAATACTATTCACCTTCCACATTTGCTGTGCTTTTCTTGTTGACCTAGAAAATGATTCATATCGAACCAGACGAATGGGCAACTGGTCTGGAGCAGACCATGCTCATTGTGTTGGTGATCGGCCGCTGGCTGATGCCAATGGGGCATTTGTCTCGTGACCAGCTCTCCCAGCTCCTCATGGTCTACGTGGGACTGGGCGCTGACATCCTGGATATCTTTGATACCTTCAGGTTAGAGGAGATCATGCTCAAGAAAAAGATCGTCATCGTCGGTTTAGTCCTCTTCTCATGGGCACTTATGCAGTTCCCTCTGGTGCTCACTCATAAGAGCGGGCAGGCCCGGAGGACCGCCGGGCGCATCGTTGGTGGCCCTATTAACAATATCACCCGGACCGTGAAGAGGTGCTGCCCAAGTGAAGTGTGGATCTTGCTTCTCACGGTGGCACTGCAAGACGGTCCCTTCATGTGCTACCGACTTTATCTCATGGTGTACGAAAACGTGCTCAACCAGCTGATGATCTTCTTCACCTGCAAGAACATCCTCCTCGTCCTCATTGAGTTCTATCGGATATTTGTGATCAAATGGGAGGATGAGAAGGAGGAGAAGTTTGGAGATTTAGCCAGCAGGGTGTTGTTTTGTGGCGGGTGCTGCAGGCGGACGCAGAGTGACCTGCAGATAGCAGACATTGAATTGACAACTTCAGGACAGGATAGCGAGAGGCAATGCATGGTTACGGAGAGAGAGGTGTGAGATCAAACAGCGCCCATTGTGGTTACCCCAAAACAGCTTTATTTGAAAAAGACTCACAAAAAGAACCATTCTTTACCAAACAACAACTTTGATTTTATTCTTTGAAAACAAATTGCACAAACAAGCCCAAGCCAAAATGAACAGAAGTCTTTGTTTTACTTATTTTGTAGAAATAACAAAAAGTTCATTATAACATGCATATACAGTTTGAATAAATGTACCAGAAAGGTTTGTGTTATGAAGTTGAAAATGAATACTAGTGAGACATGTTATCTATGTATTCTTATTTACACTCATATTTAAGGTCCGTCAAAACATGCAAACTTTACGGTGTTTACAGATTTTCCACTTGTAAATAAATGGTGTTTTTTTTTTATTTTAAAAGATTTAATAAATAAAAGTAAATCGTGTTTTTGGGGGGTTATTATTTGATCAGGATACATGGCTTCAAACCAGCATCGGAATAGTTCAATGTACCTCATTTAAACATAAATACAAATAAAAAAATAATCATAAAATATCCACACAATTTGTGGAAGGGCCATTTAATATCACATCTTATAAAATATTTGTCAGGTAGTGATTATGAAATGTATCAAAATGAGTATATAATAAATGAATGCAAAAAAATTACCCTATGTATTAAATATATTATATTATCCATTATTTTCTGTACCACTTCTCTAATTCACTCGGATCACGGTTGAACTGGGGCATATCACAGTTTGCTTTGGGCAAGACAGTCTGGCCTGGTTACCATCCAATATTGTTCTTTTATTTTTATTTTTTTGATAATATGTATTGTTTTTTTTAAAGATAATTTCATTGATTATGTAAAAAAAAAATAGTAGTGTATTGTAAACCTTTCTCTATTTTCAGTGAATAATGCAAAGGTTGTGTATAGTGCAGTACAATGTGTCGCTTATCCACATGATTCTTTGGCCGTTTATGATCTGCAGAGTGCCATTCTCCAGGACTGTCGTTGAACATACAAGAATGTACTGGAGGAGAACTCGGGTTGTTCTTCTCCTCACCATGAGATGGCAGTGTTGCCAAGACAACCAAGTATGACAAGAGCGCGAAGTTAGAATGAAGAAAGCAAAAGTGTTTAAACCTGCATTGCCTCTCGCATGATGCTCCAGAACAGAAGAAGATCCTGGTGATGTGACAACTGCAGCTGAAAGATTTAAACACCTTTAGGCAATGCATTGTTGTAATCAACAGCTTGGAGACATTTAAGACAGTAACAAGTGGTAGGAGAATTAAAATTCATTTCCAAAGATCGTCTTCCTTCCTGAGCTCATTTGAGTGCTCGACGCATTTTTATGCTGTCTGAAAAGGCCCACTTGTGATGTGGGGGAGTTATTCAAGTTTGCTGTGATTTGCTTCCTCTTTTGCTTTTTTGGAGGAATGGAATGCGCTTTAGAAAAATTCCTCTGCAGCTCGTAAAAGAGCAGGATGTGATCTCTAAGAGCCTACAAGGACAGATAAGTGTTTGAGGTCTCAAGGTTTTGAGCCACTCTAGCACAGGGATAAACGATTTCAGCGCAACCTCCCGCCTCCTCTCACCAGACAATACCTCTCCTTTCAAATGAGGGCCTGGGTGCATCCCTCCTACGCTTATGGACGCCACTCTCCTCAGTCTCTCTCACACACTGCGAGGTGGGTACCACACGAAGACGCGCCAGTCGTGAATGGCAATTCCGTTGTCATGGCCTTTCTGCTGCTGCTGCGCATCCCCGCTATCAAATTGCTGCACTTCACCCCAGCGCGCAAAATGACGAAGGAAGCAGCTTTCAGTAAGTTGTGGATGAAATAAAGAAGCAGACAATAGCACACATTTACCTCCTCAAAATTAAATACCATGTGAGTAATGTTTTCTAAATATGCTAGAGGGCTTTTCCATGAAGAGTGCAATTGCTCTTCCAAATGTAGTGGCAGCAAATTCAACAACTTTTAAGATAAGGATATGAGACAGTACAGAACATCCATAGTTAATCTATTTCACAAAAACAATGCCCAGGCCCAAGTGTGCTTTTAACGAGTATGTCACAGATGCCTCTATATGCATTCTTAGATGAAAAATCACACTCAAGTCACACAGACAACCAGTGTGGAGTTTGCATGTTCCCCCCCACACCTGCGTGGGTTTTCTCCGGGTACTCCGGTTTCCTCCCACATTACAAAAACATGCGCAGTAGGTTAATTGAACAACTCCAAATTGTCCCTAGGAGTGATTGTGAGTGTGGATGGTTGTTCGTCCATGTGTGTGCACTGCGATTGGCTGGCAACCAGTTCAGGGTGTACTCACTGCCCAAAAACAGCTGGGATAGGCTCCTGCACACTTGGGCGTCGAAGCGGCTTGGATAATGGATGGAAGGATGAATTTAAATTTAAAATAAAGTTTTACACCAGTACATTGTTATTATCATATTATTACATATAACCCCATATTATTACATTATTACACTATCTTGCTGAACCTTGGACAAACCCGCAGAGCAGACATGGCATCTGTAAAGTTGAGAAAGTAATTTTCATCCATCCATTATCCGAGCTGCTTCTCCTCCGGGCACACCTAGGGACAATTCAGTGTCCAATACCTACCATGCATGTTTTTGGTAGGAAACCGGACTACCCTGAGGAAACCCAAGCACGCACGGGGACAACATGCAAATTCCACACAGGAAGGCTGGAGCTGAATCAAACCTGTCACCTCTACACTGCGAAGCCATCGTGCTAAGCAGTTTTTCACCGTGCCGCCCGAGAGAGTAATATTACAATTATTAGAATCATCATTATTATTATTATATGGTGACACTGATACCATCATGTGTCACAGGAGAATTCACAGCACACACTGCCTGCAGCGTTGAAATGGCAGCTGTCGAGCAGAATTTTACATACATACATACATGTTATGAATTTTACCACTTATTGCAGACCAACAATATCAATAACAATATCCACACCTGTCCGGAACAACATTCCACCCTACCTAATCTAAACTTTTTTGTTCGTGCATTATGATTATAAGGCAGTCTTCAGTCTTCAGCTGCATCGGTAATATCCAGGATAAGCAGTACAGAAAACTAATGGATGTTTTGGTTTGTTAGTAAAAAAGATCACCCAGAAAATCCCAAAATGAAATGGCAATATCACGCAAACTCTTAGCCAAAAGGCCCCAAATTTTTGTGCCTCACAAACTGAAATCGAACCGGGGACCATCTTGTTGCTCTGCCACCAATACCACACTTGCAAACTTTTTTGTCTGCCGAGTTTTGAATGGCAACCCGTACCAGCACATTTTGAGGTCTAAATTCGCACCTGCTGCGCAAAATCCTGATCTGAGTGACACTCCCAGTCGGGAGAAGAGCCATCACAGGGAGTCACGATGAAGGCAAAAGTCAACCCAGCACCTGGATTTTGGACAAATACAAAATCTTTTGTGAACATGTGATGAAGGAAACACATTAGCATGATGAAAGAACGACTCGCTAGGAAAGCGAGCCCTTTTCCTCTTCAGATTAACTGCATGCTTTAACAAGATTGTGTGGGCATGTGGGAGGATGGGGATGTCAGCTGATCCACGGGCTGCCCTACATAGATAGAGTGAGAGGAGGAGAGCATGGAAACTGAAACCCTGCGACTCCAGAGCACATGGATTAAAAAAAACTAAACAAAAAAAAAAAAAAAAAATTCTCCAGAAGTTTAAAGAAAATCAACGTTCACAAGTCCTACTGCGTCCGTTCACATGAAGAAAGTGTCAGTGCCTTTAAGTGCTTCCTCAGTGCTCCTCCATGCACATCTCCGATTCCATAGCCCTGCAGAAAGCTTGGGTTTTTCCACAAGATACAGGAATAATTCTATTAAACGTACGTTTAAGACGACGCCGAGAGCAATGTCAGCTGCACAGACAATATTCTGGTCGGAGCAATTTCAAACGGTTGTAATTTGCTGGAGTGTGACTGCTGGCACTTCTGCGTCACAGTCGAGAGGTTTTGGGCTTGAATCTCAGCGGTGTGAAGTTTTCATCCTCCTACAGGCCAACAACATGCATGTGAAGATTAATTGAAGACGTGATTTCCATTGTGAACTATGTGCTCGATCTTTACCACTGGAAAGGGACGACTAATTGCCGCTTCTTTTGATGGATGGGTGGTGTTGATGTCATCAATAAAGGCGATCTTAAAGCAGAAGCGATGAGATGAGATTCCATCATTCCATTCCCGTATCACCGCTCTATAAGTTGAATTCAAACCTCAAAGATGACAACACTCGCCCCAACCGAGTGGTGTTTTATCTGACACTACCGCCACAAATTGGGAGTAGAAAGAATAGATCTACTTGGGTGTGCTGCCATGGTTGAGTGAGCAACGTTACCACATTGTCTGAGGATCGGAATGCCGTCTCACAGCAAAGTGTTACGGGGCTGTTGTTCCACAGGCTACTTTTGCTCCTGACAGTTTATTAAAAAAAATACAATGTGCAGTCAAATGTAGTGCCATTGCCAATACATTTTGTATGTCATGCTGATTTGTTTTTTTTTCTCATTTATCATCCAATGATCACCAAACAGAACGATGACGATGTGGCACATTTTTAGTGTTGGCAAGCGACTTGGAAATTGTAGCGAGCTAAGCTACAAGCTACTCTATATTACACGTACCTTCCCTATACTGAAACTAAACCCTGGGGAAAATGATGAAAGAAGCTCAACCACATGATAGCTACTACAGTTGGGGTGAGCACCTCTAACAATAAAAAAATAAATAAATAACTAATTAAAAGCAGCAATTGTACTACACGGAATTCTAAAATAGCGATAATAACAATACAATTATCATCATCATCATTAGGGATGCAGCTCTTCAAATTTCATAATGTCATGCTTTACAGTGAACCTGAACCTTGAACCTAATTATTTGCTACTTAAATTTATTTTGAACAAAGACGAAAACTCAGGTAGTTGCCTGTTTTTGCACTTATGTTAATTCATTACAAATTAATCCTAAATCAAAGTGAGATTTTTTTTCTTATGTTGATCTTTGATGAGGTCTTTCTTTTAAACGATCTGTCATTGGTTTTAATAGAAATTTTACACATATTTACAAATAATTAGATTTTGGTCGATTTCTTACTTGGAGTGGCTGAATTTACACTGTGGCCCAAATGCCTGCGAATTTCTGTTTACATGAAGTCTAAGTAAATACTGTATCTTTGTGAGTTTATTCACTGAACAAATTGGAACATGCCACGTCCAGAAAGAAAATTGGCGTAAGGAGACAACAATGAAATAAAACAAATAAAACAAGAATATGTATTAAGCTTTACAAACCGTTTAGTTGGCCTGGACTGAGTGATTGAATGAAATCAGGATAACTCAGTCATTACTCCACGGGGCACCGTCAGCGCCGTTACCTTTTATCATTTAATAGTCGATACACATAGAATTGAGCAAATTTAGGAGATAATTGATGGCCACTGTTTTTCTGTAGTAAATTGACATCATATTTTAATGAGTTTGTGTGTGTTGCTTGGAGACACGGGTGTGGACAAGTAAATAATCGGTAATCAGGCTAGCATAATGGGGTATTAAAAAAAATACACAGCTCAGAATCGTGCGACTAGAGAGCAAAAACAAAAAAACGTTTATAGTGCAACCTTAACGCATGTCTGTACACAATTCTAAATTGGATCCTGACATGAACATTTTTGGAAACCGTCTTTGTTCCCTCATGGCAGTCTGAGAACTGACACGTTCACTGTTAATGGTGCTATAGCATGAAAAGGCACACAACACCAGCAGTTGAGGCAGTCAATCCCAGGCCACGGAGGATTTATTGTTGAAATATTAATTGGTTGCCTCCTTTGCCATCCCCTAGTTTTCTCAGAGCTGGGAGCGCTGCCATGTCATTCATTTCCAATTTACAACAGGGCCTGTGGTCATGGAGCCCAGGCCATGTCGGGACACCAGTCCGAAAGAGGAAACACAGTCAGACTCGACGACTTAATAAGGACAGCGGAGAGAGTGCTCTGAACAAACACATATGTGAAATTAGCTCAAGTATTGTTTGAACCATATGCCTGCTGATGGCCTCGCAGTGAGATGCCCATGTCCCAATTCTGTCCCGTTCAAACAGGGTTGGCAGCTCTGAACTGCTTCTTTTTCAAACCAGTGGAAAGCAAGTCTCGCTGATAAGTGAGCTGAAAGTGAGAGCAATATAATAACGATGCTTTCCAGAAACACATGGTTTAATTCAGTCACATGCTTTTGCAGTGTCGAGTGGTGCATTTCAGAACTGCGGCCTCGTGTACTTTGTACAAAAACTTGCTCGGCTTTCTTGCTTAAACACGGCAAATGGCCAAATTCAGAAAATGGCACACGCAACAAAAAATTCCAATGTACGAATCTTTGCATACGCATGTATCCAAGCACCTTCCTTTCATACGTTATCTCAATCAATGCTTCCCCAAATATACAAACCAGTATAAACTGGGCTTGTGGGTGGGAATGATCATGCTGCATCATCAAATCATCACAATATGGCATCAAGCTCCATGATGAAAATCGTTTGTGACATGTCGGCCAGCGCCAATGGTGGCCCATGTTGAAGGGGCATCCGTTTTGTGAGCAGGAGGGACGGAGCGACATGATGGCCACCTCTTGTCCAACCGATATGTACGTCACATTGAGAAATTACCTGCTCACCTTCATAACGGTGACAAAAGTTGTGAATCTGAAATCTATTGGTTTAAAAAAAAAAAAAAGAGACATTGCTTATAATGTGTACGAGTCATGGGCCGGCACTCCTGACTCTGGAAATCTCACTGGACCAAAAAAAAAAATAATAATCCAATATACAAGTATAAGAAGAAGCCGGGCAGCCTGGAGAATTACTGTAAAGTGACAATAATAGACCGTTGAAAATAAACAAAATTTAATTTAAGTTGTGAATGTAGGTCAGTGCTTCTGATGATGTTTAGTCCAGAAGACACTCGCAGAAGAGAAAGAAGCCAAAATGTTTTAATCGATCAGACTCCTCATCGAAAATACACCTTTATTGCCATCTCGGACTGCAAAGTTTTAAATGATCAGAATGGTTTCCCCAGAGTTATTCGCCACTTAGCAGAGGCAAGGCAAGTATAATTGTATAACACATTTCATGTACAAGTGCTTTGCATAAAGCATTAAAATCATTACAGGAAGAGAAACAAAATATTAAGTCACAAAAATCACAATGAAAGTTATTTGATCAAAATGATTAAGACCAAGTAGCAGCCGAGACAAATTAACCGATTGCGTGCAAATTAAAAGACCAGAATAAAGGATATATTCATGAGAATGCTGCAGGAAACAAATATATTTTCAACCCTGCTGGTTTGGGCAGACTTCATGTCTTTGGAGGGTTTGCTCTATAGGTGAGGAGCTTAGTAACTAAAAGCTGCTTGACTTTGTTTGGTTCTGGATCTGGCAACACACAAGAGACCTGTCCCAGATGACCTGAGGGGTCCGGATGCTGCTTGGGAAACTAATCCATATTGCATGCATTTTGGTCCAAGACCATTTAGAGATTTCTAGACCAGCAACTAGATTTTAAAATCTTTGACTCCGTGGAAGCCAGTGTAGCAATTTGCAGACAGGTGTGATGCGGTCCACTTTCCGGTTTGTAACAACTCTGGCGGCAGTATTTTAGATCAGCTGCAGTTGCCTGATTGATTTTTTTCATTTATTTCTTTTTTTTATATTAAAACCTATAAAGACACCATTGCAGTAATCTAGCCGACTGAAAATAAAACCATGAACATGTTGTTCTGTGTCTGGTTGAGAAAGAAAGCCCGGAATTCAATTTATGTTCTTCAGATGGTAATGGCAAATTTAGTTATGCGTCTTTCTCACTTGCGGAAACTGGTCGTAAAAGTAGATTCTCACTGCTTCTGGAGAAGTGGGCTGTCTACAGTGGCGTCATGTGAATGTGATGCCAAACACAACTTCAGGGCGATTTAGAAGTGATCACAATAAATACCCTCGGACAAATGTGTGACTTTTCTTTCTTTACTTTCCTTCAATACAATTTTCAAGTGGACACAACATTGGATATTAAGGTGCACTTATTTCAAAACGCTGAAAATCCAGCAACAATTAAGATAAACACAGCACTTCTGATGTCACTCTTATTTTGAAATGCAAATTCGCCCTACTTCCAGTGCACTACTTCATGGACTGACACCAACTTACTGATCACAACAATAGGTTCACTAATGAACTTCACATCAAACACAAACTCTGGTAGAACGGACAATGGCGAATCATAAGAATATGTTTGCATGCATAATGATGCTACTTACAAGTCATTGACGCACACTGCTGAACAAACTCGCAATACTGCGTCAAATACTCTGCTTCTCGAGCTATACGTGCCACTGCGCTTGCACACATCACGTGAACTCAACTTTTTAAACATTTTATTATTTTTAAACAAGAATAATAATATGAGGATGCAAAAGTTTTATGCAGAATGTCCATTGTGTATTTTTAAAATGGCACAAATCCCCCTTTTGTGTGCTTCTTCCTTTTTATTGCATTGGAATGATGGTTCTACCCTATTTCCAAGGATTTAGCCCCTTACCGATTTCAGTCTCGGCATAAAATTCCAGCATGACAGGACTTTCTGCTTCATCGCTTTGGCTCATAAAAGAGGAACAGCAAGAGTAACACATCTGGAAACACCTGTTGGAGCGTTCCGTCGCAGGACGACAGCTTGCGTCAACTTGCATTTGTTTTTGGAGAGAGATTTGGAGACGATTGTCCCTCTGCTTATCCTCCGGCTGGCCATTCTTGACTTAATAGACACACGATTCTGTTACAACATTGATTACTTTGCATCATTTTGCAGTTACTTTTATGACAAGATATTTACATTTTCAAAAGTGCATATACTCGTCAGAGTCAAGAGTGAGCTGCAAGCTTAACCCATCTGACTTTGGACGAGAGACGCAGACCTCGACTGATTTCCACATTCACACGTTCACATTATTTATTGACCGCATTTGTCAAAGATATTATAAACTTATATGGTAATAGAAATAATCCAAAATAACATACAATACAAATATTTTTGATTGCCTGCACTGCAATGGTGTAAGATCCAGCAGGTCTCCTATCAAACAATAGACTGACCTAGTACCGACGCAGAGCTAACACAGTTTCACTTCAGTTGTCCCAATTTGCCGAAATAATTAATGACGCCTCATCTACCCATGACTCTAAACGATCACACTAAACTAACTCATCATATGTGGGCGTGACAACTGACAGGAACAACAACCACTGAACAAGGCCAAAGAAACCAGGGAACTATTGCCGCATTCGAGTACGGTGGGAAGTCAGTCAGTCGGTTTCCGATTTGGAAAAGTGCACTAGAACTGAATGTGAGGTCCGACTGGCCAAGTTTTGGGAGGGAAGTGGAGGCCCCCCGAGTTCAGCGTCTGATTTTAATGTGATGTCACACAATTGCGACCCCCACGGAGACACAAACCGTGATTGGCAGAACATAATTTACAAGATGATAAACACGTTCTTTATTTATTTTGATATTAATTTTGTTATTCGAAATAACTTCTGACTGCGTGAAGATATGCCGTTATCCCCCTGCACAAAGTTATTTGGTGAAATGAATGAAAATGCCTTTTCTTTCATTTGGATTTATAAAGGAAATCATGAAGGTTTGCTGGAGGTCAAAATGTGTTGTGATGAACCACGACAACAAACAATTTATTGGAATCAGCCATTTTTGTTGTTGACATTCACCTCGACCGCTTTCGGGTCAGAAGCACGACATTTCAAGGGTGATAATTAGCCCGACTTCACACCTTCCTCGACTGCAGCATCAATACAAGCAAATTGACGAGACAACGAGGAACACCTGGAAAAGATACAAGTTGCTGAGGGACCTTTGGTAGACACAAGGGACCAGGTTGATGAGCATAGGTGGAAATAAATAAATAAGTAAATAAATAAATAAATAACAAATAAATGACAATAAATAAATTAATAAAAAAATAACAAATATATATATATATATATATATATACATACAGAGATTAATATGAACAAGACATTCAAAACTAAATGTAATCGAAAGAACAAAAACAGATCATGGCAGTTACTGAAACTGTGACGTTAGCACCATCTTTTAGTGCTGTTAGACCATTTTTCCCACACCTTTGCTTTTCCTTATCAAAAATCCCATTACAAAAATTGCGTGTGTGTGTGTCCCCTAATGCTTATTGTAATGATTTGTGGAGTGAACCGCTCCTGTAATGACACAAGTGTGCCCGTGTGAGCCCATATAATCAATGGACGCAACACAGATGGAAAGTGACGAGCCTGTTCCTGCTAATGGTCGAGCCAATGAGCTGTGCTAGCGACATGCGGCAATATACGTAAGATAAGACATGCAAAGCTGTTCTTCCACCCCAAGCCATTATTGTTCCCTCTCTTTCACCGGCTTCAATCCCCTTCCTGCATTTCGAATTCCATACTGACATAGATTCAAAATTGAGGCGCATATGCTGTGAAGCATGTGCACAAACTACTGTTGTGCAATAGCCAAAACAACAGCGGCATGCACGCGAAGGCTCGTGTATCAGTGAAAATTTGATGGCAGGGCTGCAGTCCACCGAATGATGAGCAATGATGGCTTTCACAAGCCGGCGTCAAATAATAGTTGTCGTTTAGTTTCAACAAAGCAATCTACTTGCAGCACACAAGCCACAGAATGGTGACACACACTAAGTCATCATTGAACAGAGAAAGATTTGCCAGTGGAACCCTGAACGTATGAATTATGTATGAAAAAATACAATATGAAAAAAAATAAAGACAGGGAGAAACTTTGCCGACACACAAAGAAAGAAGCTATAGTTGTCAACAAAAGTCATAATTTGCCTTTGTCATAAAATAAGCATGTATTTAGTATTAAGGCGCCACTGTATTCACTTATTTAACTAAATCATAGCTTAAGTCTTTCATTAATTACAACATAATAATTTTGTTACAATATTCTCCCAAAGTTAAATGAATACTACAGTAGCTCCAACGAATGACACGCGCAGCATTAATCAATAATTTTGCTTCCTTGCATTGGCAACTTAAAACAAAGTGACAAGGTGATAAACGATACCACTCATCTGTCCCTTTCTTGTCCTAATCACCTTTGGGATTTTTTTTAAACGTTTGTTCTTAGTTCATCAGACTAACTGAGAATGTTTCAAGCGTCAAACCTAATACAGCTCTTTTGGAGTTGAAGGAAGCAACAGAATCCAGCAAAACGTGCAGCCACACTGAAATTGACTCGCGATATTTCCTGGGAGAATATTTGGCCCATAATGTGTTCAATGAGCATCCTTGCGGCAACATCTGTTCTACAAATATTCACAGCCAGATTGGCGTATAAAAGAGCAGTTAGGGGCATAATCATCTTGTAGCGGGAAAGTTATTAGGTTGTACCTGTGTGTCTGAATGCAGAACTAACCTGGAATATTTACACTCAGTTATCACAATGGCGGTTTTTTTTTTTTTAACCTTTAAACCTATTGTAGAGTTGTAAAATGCTAATCTGTTTTATCGTAATCAAATGTGACAGATCATTATCAAGCAATTGACAAAGTGCCGTCTCCACGGTGAAAACACAAATGTTGTTCTCGATTTTTCGAATTTTAATTTTATTTATTTTTATTTTTTTTAATTTGTCTGTTGTGTGTCATTCCTGCTAAGGAATAGAAAAAAAGCGGAATCATTTTCTATTATTTTTCCCATTTGACAAGAAATGAAGTCAGTGGAAGACCATCAGATGTGCTGAAAATTGCCATGGAGATGGTGTCCATTGATTACGTTGCAGCTTTATTGAACACTCTAAATTGTCCCTTGGTGTGATCGTGATGTGTGATGGTTGTTCGTCTTTGTGTGCCTTGAGATTGTCTGGCAACCGGTTCAGGGTATTTTCTGCTCTCAGTGGGCAACGCCGGTTTGCGAGTGTGTGCACATGGAGCAAATCTATCTATATTTAATTTTTTTTGTCAGGGTTTGTTGTAGGCCGCAAACGGTCGCAAAGCCAGCAGTTTTTATGGGCGCAAACCGTTTTTCTCGTCACAATGAAATTTTTAAACATGCTAAACAATTGACTGTTAAAAATATTGGAGCACGTCTGGCGAACATCTTTGTAGCAGTTTATAAGCTTGAACGATGAAAAAAAAAAAAATCAACATTATAGTCGTGCACAATCACTGGCCGACCGTCGCCCACTTTTTGAGATAGGGGCTTAAGGTAGGTTGCTGTATTCTGCAGCCAAGTGTTATACTTTAGTTTAACTGCTCTTTGCAGTAAGAAATTTAAATGTAGTTTAACCTGAATAATCTTCCAGTGGCTTACAATAATGTTAAATATACATTTCAAGAATAAAACGCTCACTTCAGGTTTTGTTTCACACTTAGACCCACTATGCTACTGTATTTTAATGTTGGCCATTATGGTGGTACTTGTATTCGATGAGATGGTCCTTAATGTAAAAAAAAATGAGAACAGCTCCATGAAACTCAAGAAATGTATTCTATTGAGCAGAGTTGAGGTTGATCTGCCATCCTGTGAACAACAAAAAAAGGCATTATTAGCACAGTTTGGGTTCATGTGCCTGCTGGGACACACAGTGGTGGTGAGAACAGGCCGTTATACTCTCAGGATAAGACCAGAAGCATCACTGTGTTCTACCATTACTTTTATACACTTCATTGTGTCCATTCACAGTTCTCTTCTGATCATTATTCTGCTATTGACTGCATGGCTGACGATGGCAAAGGAGATGGCGCTGATGCTGATGCTGATGATGACGATGATAATGATGCGGTATTTGGCATCTTTCTCTTGTTTTGCTTTCAATAATTACATTATGTAGGACATGGGCAGCCAGAAGGGCTTTTTTTCCTCTTTGGAACACTTCAGACAGTGAATGGAGCCGATCTATTTCAGGAAGTGGGTTAGTAGCGAAATGAACAGGCTCCATTCAGGGAATAAACATATTTCACAAATTAGGATATTTGTTATTGAACCATAGCCCTCGGTGTCAATTTCACCATGGCTAATTAACAATCAGTTCTCATCAGGATTTGGTCTGGAAAAAAATACCAACAATTAAGGAAAGCATTATAATATGTTTAAAGAGTCACTATTGCTCGGTAATATTCACAACACACTCCACAAATAATGGCTTTCTATATGCTAAATTTGTAAATCTAAAATATTAAAAATGTCAGTTTCCTACAAATTTCAAATACTTTTTTTGTTATATTTAAAAAAAAACTAGATTTTTTTTTTTAATTTGTAAAGCTTCATCTCGCCTCTTGAAATTGAGCGTACAAAAATGCTTTGTCATGATCCGTTTTTGCCATGCTTCACGTTTTGTTATTGTCTGCCCAGCTGACGTGGGGGCGTTCACTCCAGCACCTGTTTCCTGTCTTGTCGTCACGGCTGGAGAGACGCGCCCACCTGCCACGCACCAGTTACCCATTGATGATTATGATTACCGCGCTATTTAAACGCGCGACGCTGACGGCTCAGCGTCGGAATATTCCTTGTGCTCATGTTCATGTCCCAAGTGTCTATTCTCGCCATTCTTGTTATGTGCTTCACGTGTTTCTCGACCTCGTTTCCGTCCATTGACTCCGCATCTAGCCTTTGTCCTTCTCGGCCGTGTTTGCTCGCCAATTGGCTCAACTTACCCTTCCGTGGTAAGCTATTTTCGTTCGCTTTATGTTTCTTGCCTTTTGCAAGCACTTTCTGTTTTTCGCGTTGTTTTCCTGGTGTGAGTTTTCCACCAGCACTTTCGTGGCCGGAAAAGCAATCCTTACATGCTTATGCCGCTTCATTTCCGTTTTATCTGTCCATTTTATGCCACTCCTACTCAGATGTGCACGAGCCAATCCCAAATGAGGGGAACACCCAGCACTGGTTGGCAGCCAATCACAGGGCACGTGTCGCCAAGCAACCATTCACGTCTTTTGGAAATCTTAAGTAATATTCAATTAAACTGACGTGCACGCTTTGGAAATGTGGGCGTGTATCAGAGGACTTGAGAAAATATCAAGAGAATGGGGAGAACAAGGAAACAAAGGAAGGCCAAAGGTGAGATTCATTCCAAGAATCTTTGACTGTGAGGCAGACGTACACATCACGTTACGATATGCTGCATCATTTTGGACATTACAACGACATTACAATTTAATTAAGTCGGTAAAATTTCACAAAAGAAAAAAGGTATGGATATTTGACAAAATGTCATTTTCGTAACAATTAAAAAGAAATTAACAAATTGTATTTATTTTAATTCATTATATTTCTCAGCCCAAACTGTGCACTCCATTATTCCTCATTTTCCTCAACAATCAATTGCACATGTCTGACCAAACACTTAACAACCAATCAATGAATTATGACCAAACCTAAATATTCCTATATCATTTTGCGAAACAAATATTTGATTTTATCGAACGGGTTTGACATTCATGATTACAGGCCGTCTGCATTCCAAGACGAAAAAACACTCTTAAGAGAACCCACACCATCGGATAATCGCTCCGTGTAATTTTCCACAGTCACTGAGAATCAGGCATTTGTTGACTTTGATTGGAAGTGAAGGAAAATGCTCAAATTTGTTCCTGGATTTGCCCAGTGTGTAAACCTTCTCTACCTGGATGTAATGATGTTTATTCTTTTTTTATACTCCGCATATAACGCTGCTTGAATGCATCCGGCTAAAGACCTGATGTTCATTTCCGTCGAGCCATACACCCGAGTTGTGGACGAGCATCAAAGCTAATCAGAAACAAAATGGCGACTAATGGATCGGAGGGCCCTGGTGATTTATGCTTTTATTACTTAAACGTGACACGGCATGGAGGAAGTGCACGATGTTGCCGTGGCGTTTCTGCGCCGAAAACATGTTATTCAAATCCAAATTGACAGATGCGCATTGATGCAGGTACTCAGTAGAAAACAATGCTTTGAAGGCAGATTCCCTGCAGATATTCGCCGGCAGCAATATGCAAAAACACAGAGGTAGTCGTGGGCTTCACCCTACCCTCTCCGTTTCAGATGTCGTCAAAACAACACCCAGGTCTCGTATGTCACCGTCACCTCTCGCGTGTATGCCTCTAATGTACGGTCTGAGAAACTATGTTCCAACAAATTATTGGCATTGGATAACAAGCGAAGAGGCTTAGCCTGCCTCGTGTGTCATTGTTCTCCGGCACACTGACTATATAGCGTATATACCGATTACAAAGTGAATCTTTTCCATGACATGACGTGCTGTCATATGTGCCTCACAGCTAAAAGATTGCTTAATCCAGACAGAATCCTTTTCGCTGATCCCTCGTTTCAGAACAAATAATTGTATTCGCCTACCTAACGCTTTAGGGATTGAGAGGAAAAGATGGGGAGACACATCAATATAATTGAGGCTATAAAAGGATGGTGCAAACTCACCAACACTGCCGGCAGTCAGACTTTCAATCAGTACCTCACACGAGGATAGAGATAGACAGTCAAAGGAGACGAAGGGGGGATCAGCAGTCTAACAATTTTGTTGTGCAACTATTTTTTGCAAATTTGAAAGAGCAATACCGGAGGAACATTAAATGCTGTGTTAAAGTGAATATTTTGGAGATACCCTTAGGAAACTTTGACAAAGTCTTATCTAGAGGTAAACTTAAGGTGACAGACTTGAGAGTGTGTCGCGCAATTGAGGAAACAAAAAGCCGCCAACAACAAAGACTTCGAAAACAACATCAACAATAACAATAACATTAGCATTCTATTTGAAATGAAACTGACAGTAACACCGAGGAACTTTTATAATAATTAAAAGTTTCCATCCCCGATTGGAAGGAATGACGGTGTATGAACAGAAACATGCTGGTGGACAGAGTTGCCTAAATTTGTGGATATTCTCAAGCG
The DNA here is from genome assembly GCF_059441095.1 of Idiotropiscis lumnitzeri. Lineage (NCBI taxonomy): Eukaryota > Metazoa > Chordata > Actinopteri > Syngnathiformes > Syngnathidae > Idiotropiscis > Idiotropiscis lumnitzeri. The sequence continues at coordinate 16,242,287 of NC_142393.1, forward strand.
GTGCTACACTAGCCTCATTGACACCCCTTCAGTAATTTGGGTAGCGCAAATAAAAATAAAAAAAAAAGTCACATTATTTTAGACATGTCAAGGAAGCTTGAAATTGATAAAGTAAACTAGATTCAAAATAAAAGCTTACCAGATAATTTATTGACACCCATGCAATAGTCTTAGGGAGCTTTTATTTTGAAGTTGGCCCACATGGTGACGTGACAGCTAGCTTGACTTGTCTTTTCGACATTTTGGCTTTCCTTAGTTTTTTTCCCCCATTAGATAGTTGTTACCAACATCAACACAACGCCATCCTCCATCCAAAATCAGGTTTGATCGGTACGTTGCAATTTTCAATAGTTGGATTATTGATTTTTTTCCCCCACAGATTGTGAAGTTCACTGACAGAAGCACAGTTAAAACAGCATGACGGATTGACAATTACAGTTTTGTTCAGCTTGAAATAATGACGGACTGATGATAATGGACGGGTGCCCTGGCCGCATATAAATGATGAATGGCATACCGGCAAATGGTTGAAAACAAACCTATAAATGTTGCCGTTGCTCCAAAAGGGCCCAAAGAGAACTCTGACTAACGACGATGCGGTTGGTTGTTAGTGAGGCCAACAATATTTGCCCCAGAACAAGAATAGCCAGACTGCTGATCAAACGACCAAATACGGTATTCATTATTCATCATTAATTTGATCTGCTGATCCCCATCGCCTAACTTAGGTAGGGAACTTATTTTTTTGACTGCTCAATAGCAATATATGTCTCAAAGACTGCAGTTAGTCTCCATTGAGTCTTTTGGACATTTAGTATTCTGCAGCTCCCGCGCTTCATGTTGTGTCTACTAATTGGATGCCGCACACCTGCTGTCCTTTGAATTGAATGTTATTGTGTTTTCTCTTAAAGAATGACTCAAGCCCATATGTGCCGTCTAATATTTACTGACTCAATTTATGCGTTGCAGCCTGTGGATATACGAGACTTAGCCACTTACTACCTACTGCTTTGCTAAACCCCGCAATGGACTATTTATGATCAAGTGAATGAACATTTTAAAAAGCTGTGGAAATATTTGAACTTATGCTGCAAGTGGGGGCCACATTGTTTCTTTTTCTCATCCACTTTTGGGATCTACAAAAAGTGTTCAACCAGATGTTTTCAGCGATTTTACTTTATCCATCTGTGCTCAGTGTGACTTTATCTTGTCAGGGTTGCAAGGAGATGGTGCTTATCCCGTCATTACACTCTGGACTGGTCACCAGTCAACCCCGGGGCATTGATTCTACATTTGAAATTCCTATAAGTTTGTTGCAATGGCAAACATACCTGGAGTCGTGCTTTGAGTAAATTAAATGAAATAATTTAAATCAAAAGTACACCTATTAAATGCTCAGATAATTGTTTCGATAAAACAGAGGCTAATCCTCACGAAATCAAGGCAAACACAATTTAATTTCCTTTTTTTTTTTTAATCTTTTAGATCCTGTTATCAGCACTGAATATTAATTTGAAAATGACAAGTTTGAAGGATGTTATACGTGTATACAGTCTATTTTCAAATGAAAGCGCTTAAAGTAATGGAACGCCTCTTCTACACAAAGACATGGACCCTGCAAAAACTCAGACACAATCACAGGGCTACAAACTGTATTCTAATTAGATTTAATCTGAATATTTTTACCATCATGCAAGATTAACAAAAGCACGACTATGTCAGGAAAGAAGCCAGGGGAGTAGGATGAGGAGACTGCCAGAGGCTTCTACACTGCAATCAGGGAGTCAGTCCAGGTAAATGCAATTTACCTGACGGCCTGACATCACCCTCCAGGATTCTGCTGGCGGAGGACGTGTCATCATGTGCCTCGGAATGTGTCTGCAAAATGAGCTCCATTCTCTTGCTCTGCTCCCTCGGCTTGTCTGGGATTCCTCCAGTGACAACAGTTCCGGACACACAAATTCTATATTATGCACAGTCATTTTTTTTCCTCCTTTATTATGTTTTTATACATCGCTCTATTCCTTTATTAATAACATGTAACATGGATTGATTGAAGAATTCTCCAAAACATGACAATCTTTTTGTTTTTGAGCTCTTGCCCTTTCTTGCTTTTTAGAAGGGCTGCAAGTGAGATTCAATTTCATCATTGAGCCATTGGAAAATGAGCTTTCCACCTTACCAATCATCTATAAATTGCAGGTTTTACTTTATGGGGCAGTAAATGTCAGATCTAAAACCAGAAGCCGCACGTTGTCAATGTTGTCGACATGCTATAGTTGACTAGCAAAGCTCTCCGGAGACAAATAAAGTCTTCCAGATGACAGAGAAGGTGGGCGCGGATCCGAGTTAGGGGTTTGATTTGTTTCCCGTGCTCTTCTCTCAGCTCCCAGCTCTTGCCTTGCTCGGGTGCACATGACCGAGCTCTCGCTTGGTGATCTAGTAAAACGCTTCAAAGTGGCCCAGATGGTTTTATAACCGCATTAATCATCAGGTGCTCTGGTAACAGGCTTTGGTCATTTGAAGAGCGGAAGAGCCCAGTCAAGCTTTCCGTGAATTCACACCCAAGCAGAGAAGTAGCACATCCCACTGCCTTGCATGAATTCACTGACGCCTCACTCTTAAGCTTTGGCGTGTGTTTGCCTAACAATTGAAAGTATACAAAATCGGCTGGATGAAAAGCGACACGGAAAGTAATCATTGTTCACTATCTAACATGGACTGAGAGTGAAGCCGAAATAAATTTTAGGGAAATGAGAGTGTAACATGAATAGAATAATATCTGTGCAAATTAATTATTTCCAAAACTAATATTTATAGCTTTTCAACATGCACTTGAGGTGCAAGTACAATTTTTACCTGATGCCTGACAAACAGTTTTTGTTCCAGGTGGTTGATTTGGCGTGCTGGATTTGGCTCAAAAGAACGAACAGAAAGACCCCTAAAATTATGTATTTTAGCTGAAATGAATCACGATCAAGGGCATGAAGTACAACTCTTACGAAAGGCATCTGGAGCAACGAACTATAACTTGCCTTGCTGTTTAGGCTCGAGGACAAGCATATGATGATCATATGACGCAAATCAAAACATCCGTAACTGGATCAAGACGTTGACGCATCTAGAGCGTTTACAAAAGTACACCCAAAGGGGCCCTGCTTCCTGTGAGTGGGACACAGTGTATAGTAGCTTTGGGTATTGCGAGCCCTCAACTGCCATTTTCTCCTCCAATTTGCTTTGCTATTTAACTGCTCCTCTCTTATAGGCCTGGAAATAAACAGGCAGCAAAATCCCAGCCTGCCTCAGCCATGATTGCTTCTGTTTGTAACTCCCACAATGCGAACTACCCGCCTCCAAAAAGATTCCGCCACATTCAGACAATGCCTTTTGCAATCCGCGTGGAGCTGACAACTGAGGAGCTGGATTGTCACCTCATTTGCACGATTAAATGGAAGAAAGTGAAGGGTCCTGCATGGACAGACACATATTGAGGGAATGTCTGCCACATTATTAATCAAAGGAGGGCACTTTATTTGGCCTTGGTTGTGGCCATGGGGTTGTTGACCATAAGGCAAAAGCTCAAGCAAAGAGAATTTATTAAATGGATGTACTCTGAAAAAGAATTCAGTCGCAAATTGCAGCAAAAACCTGAGAGACAATCGCGTATGGGCCAGTGAACTGAACTCAACTCCCTTCACGACAAGCAACAGTTTGATAGATCGTAAACAACACTCCCGAAAAATCTAATGCGAGTCTCTTTTGAAGTTTATGGTGTGATAAATCTTAAAGAAACAGATTGAACAGGTTTATTTGTGTAAATATTGGATTAAGAAGGGTTATTTTGTGCTTATAAATAAGTTTAATAGCTACACATACAGTATATGTGCGCATGGATTCAGAATCTCTTCTGTATCAAAATGTAATAAAAACTGTTAGACCTAGCAGGTGACTACTATTTAAGTTGTGGCTGAGGTCTGTGCTCTAGCAGAGTTCTTTATTCATATATTTATTTATTTTTCAATCATAAAATGTAACCTAAAATTCACAACGGCACCTGACCTTTACCCGAGAGTATAAATTGAAAAAAAAAAAAAAAAAAAGATTTGTTCCAATGCAAGAAAGTGAGCAGTGTGGAGCAGCTCCGTCTAACGAAAGGTGAACTGTGACCAATTAAGTGGGGAAAGTTGTCATGAAGCAAACACAGAGCTGCTGTCGAGCTGCGCTAAATAACGGCAACAAAGCACGTCAACGCCCACACTCTTGACATGTACACACATTGTGCTTTTGAGCTTTGAAGGTGTGCAACCGAAGCTTTGCTTGCTTGGGTTGCCAAACGTAGAGGATCTTCTGAAGTTCTTACTTAGTTCATAACACCAACATAAACATCGTGATCACTTTAAAACCATTGTAATTGAAATAAACAAATTATTTGCTGGCCACAAAATACTGTAGATGGACTGAGACGACTCAAAGAGATTTTTTTTTTGCCTGTAACCAAACTTGTTAAGTGGTGTCTTGTCCCAATATGCAAGTTTTTTGAAATGCCATTTTTTGCTTTGACGTATAAGCAAAAAATTGAGAGACATGCGTGAATGATCCAGTTAACTGAAGTCAATTAAACTCCACAAGCATTTTGGCATTTAGTAATCAACACCTACAAAAACTAGCTTGATGCTAATGTTAAAATATACAGAGAGGGAAACACCACAGATGGGCTAAAAACATTGCAGTTGAGGGGTTATAAATCTTAAAGTAACAGATAGTTGAAAACAAATAGTTGCACGGCATATTTAGATGGGTAATATAACAATAATTACAGGCAAATATTCTTTATCCTATGCAAAGAATAACTAATATTGCTGCCGAACTGAGGAACTGAAATAGTCTCCATGTGCAGTATATTTGTATGTCAAGAGGTGCACACCAGTAGGAGCAGCACAAAATCCATCAAATTGACATGAAAATTGTGTAAAAAAAAAAAAAAAGAATTTCTTGACTTTCTGTTTAATTATTTCATTACCGTGTGTTTTTATGAATTACCATATCACAGCATGTGTTGTTTTTTTTTAAAACAAACTTTTCTTTTCCAGGGAGTCAATGGGATTTCAATTCATTTCAGTGGGGAACGGCGGTTTGAGATTCAAGTGTTTTGATTCACTGGTCTCAGAATGAATTCGACTAAACTAGATCAAGGCGTCACTGAAATTTGGTTCTCGGGCCAAATCAAGAGATGATGCTTAAAACATTTGATCCTTAATCACTTGACGTTCACACTGGAATATTTGATACAATCTGTCTTGTCTTTTAATTGTCTTTTTTTTTTATTTTTATTTTTTTAATCGACCGTGTCTTTGGTCCATTCTTTTGGTTTGCACCAAACTGATCACTTTCATTTCAAGCTGTCTGCTTATTTGCTGCTTATTGGCAGCTTTCGTTGTATTGTAGGACGACCCAAATGCAGGGAAGCCAGGCATGGGGTGGTCTTAACCAAAATAGTTTAATTAAAAAAAAAACAAGGCATTGGGGAAAACCTAAATATCAAAAGTACAAAATAACAGAGCTCCACAAAACACAATGACTCAACTTGACCAGTCAAGACAGGCAGGAGGACACCTGAAATGAGCTATGAGCCAACAAGAAGTGCAAGCAAACAGGGAACTAAACCCAAACAAATTAACGAGACAATGAGGAACACCTGGAAAAGAGACAAAGGGTAAGAGGGAGTCGATTGGTCAACTCCAGGGAGTGGGAAGACAAGCACAGGTGGCTACAATAAGCAATAACGAGCGACATTGAAACACGAGAAAAAAAACCTGAAACTAAATACCAAAACCAAATTCCCCAAACACAGACCATGATACAGATGGTCACGCTGAGCACATTACAAGGAACCACACCAGCACAGTCATTGCCACACAGTTTGACTCGCCAGAAAGTGGAAGGTGTGAGTATAAAATTGGTATGTCTCTGGATCTATTGCAGCCTGGTCATCCTGGAAAGGGATTTCTCCAACTGCGGCCCCTTCTCAAGGTCTCACATTTTTCCCTTGATTCTTTATTTGGGAGGGAGGGGTGAGGTTTTCCTCGTCCGCATGGAGGTTAAAAAACCAGGGGATGTCATTAATATTTGTCAACTGTGGGCATGTGAAGCTCTTTGAGACTTTTCTGTGAATAAGGACGATATACGTAAACAAGTTTGATTTGACCCAAGGAAGAGTGAATGTGTTTGAACTGTCTTTTTTCCCTTAAAAAAAAATCAAAGCACTCAAACGAACCAATAACACAAAGGTACAATATATAGTCTGCTTTTGAAAGGATCAGTTCATTCAAACACGAATGATGCAGCAATAGGAGCAACTGGTGGTTCAGTATGTCAGTTAAGGAAGGAGCTGGACATTGAGTCACTCATGGAGTATAATTTTATGCTTTTGACCAAGGACCAAATACATATTTACAAGTTATGATACTGAAATCGATAAAACTAATCTCACATTTATTAATGAATCACATTAGAATACTAAAGCATGTGTTTGGAAAAAGTATTTTACGTTTTTTTAACAAAGCGCTACATCTCATCATTCAAGAGCAAGAGGTGATAAAACAGATACATTTTCCCTCCTCAATATTTCAGTTAATGAGGCATTATCTGTAGTAGACCTTAGCCAGAGGTCCATGTCATTGAAATTATACGATGCGTCAAATTAGGATTGTTTTGTTTCAGACAGTTACAGACTTTCTTTCCTGTATGATTTACAAAACCGTAAATTATGTATTTAACAATTTCTACCCAGCTTGTTCAGATTGATGTATCACATCACCAGCACTTGAGTTGAAGCATGAAATGATCAATTATTGGTGCAAAAATACCTCTAAAAATGATTCATGACAACTTATTTGTCCGACAACCTGATATAAAATTTTAATTCTTGGTCAATTTCAAGGAACAACTATAAACTCCGCGGCCGTTACGTCATCGCTTCGCCTCATCATTTTCATTCGGAGGTAACTTTGACGTGATCTGACAACGGGCACCCTGAACTGTTTGCCAGTCAATCGCAGGGCACACGAAAACAAACAATCGCTCACGCTCTCAATCACACTTAGCGGCAATTTAGAGTGTCCCATTAACCTACCATGCATGTCTTTGGAATGTGGGAGGAAAGCAGATTACCCGGAAAAAAAAACCACTCAGGCACGGGGAGAACATGCAAACTCCACACTGGAAGCCTGGAGCCGGAATCGAATCCTGCATCTCTGCACTATGAGGCGGACGAGCAAATCAGTCGTCCACCACTCCGCCAACCATGAAGCAGTTTAATTCAATAATTAAATGTAATATTTAAACAAACATACCCCCCAAAAATGATTGCATTTGAAGTTGAGCATTGTTCAAGGTCTAGCTGATATCATTTTTAGTCATTACTGTCTGGGAGTTTAAAGCCTTTTTGAGAGTTGATGATGATGTTTCAAAAGTGAAAACCAAGCACGTGGCTACAGAAGGTACAAAAAGGTGTGCGGTGATTCTCGAGCCGAGTAGTGTTTTGACAAAAGCAATCCATATACATGTTATTAAGACACCTGGGAACTGTTTTAAACGGCATGAAAAATAAAATACATAATACACCTGCTTTAATATCTTAGTTTGGAGACTTGCTGCTGCTCATAATGATCATAGCAAATTGTCTTTTGTGTTGGTGACAAAAAGCACTTTGCCAAGTCAGCGGAGGGTAAACGGTAGCACACACTTCCGTTGGGAGACATTCTCCTTCTGCTCCTTAACTGTGAACATATTCCTTTTGCTCACCCAGAAAGCAGATGTGATGAAATGGCGAAACACAGCAGAGTCTCCTGCAATAACAGACGGGCTGATAGTTTTGGGGAGGCGGGAGCGTGGAGCATATGGAGGGCCTCGTGTACATTTGCCTTGGGCCACCAAAACATTGTCTTTGCTACTGGCTGCACTGCTTCTTGGATTCAGCAGCTTGAGGCACCTTACATGGAGCATTTTTTGGGGGAGAGCTTTGAGCATCCCAACCGTGAACCACTTTGATTCTTCAGTTTGTTTGTTGGTCTTTTCTTTTGGTTCTAATAATACAGCGACGGCAGCACGGAAGTTTTGTAACCGGTGTCGCATTTGAAAGAATGAACACACCAAAAGTGACAAGATAACACAGTGTGCTTCTAGAAACAGTTTGGGAGGAGGACTTTTACCAAGTGTATTTGTACGATTGTCATTTTCCTAAACAACAGAAACTTTCCTGCTAAACTTAATGAATTTTAAAACTTCTCAAACAACTTATGCTCTTCGAAAAGGGGTAATTATCAGAGGCGGGCATTTACACCTGTCTGTCAGTCTGTTGCTGCCAGACTCCTGTTTTTGCTGGCGGACTAAAGGAAACTAAAACATGGATGGAATAGATGCAAACTTAAGTGATCCCCCGGACCGCCACAAACCCAAAAAGCAAATACGATGGGCACTTTGGTGACAAGAAGCAGGAGGAAGAGCAGTATTAGTACAAGAATGTGTATATTTTTGCTCCAGGTAAAACGTTTTTACAGTCATAAAGTTGCGGTGAAGAAATGTAATTCAGTGCTGAATGAAGCTAAACTAAAATGACTCACTGACGGACCGAGAGATGACAGACGACTTCCGAGTCCACCGCTGGTGAATGTCGGAAGTTCTTTGACATGCCCACAACTGGTAATTACAGCCAAATGATGATGCTTGGTGCAACAGCAGCAGTTAACAAACGAAGCAGAAATCATCAAAGATAAAATCATAAACACCCCAATGCAAAAGACGCCACAAAAATCACAATCACAACTCAAACTTTCATGATAACTTTCAATTTAGTGCCGTTTAATCTCGCTAATGCCATTATTATTAAGCCATGTGTGTTCTTGCGCATACAGAAATGTAATTATTCTTCTGCACACCATTTTTTTTAATTGCTCGTGTCACTATCACTCTCAATAGGCAATCTTATTTTATCCTTGAGTTATATTATAATTGGTGTAATTAAAAGAAATACATATTCATACATATACTTGTATGTATGTACATATATAGATTTCTAAGTATCTCAAAAAAGTAAGTAAAAGAAAGAAAAGAAAAAACAATATAGAAACTACAACAGAGAAGAAACTTTTTTTTTTTGGGGGGGGAATTGTTTTTAACAGCTGATAAATATTTCAATATTACCGGGTACAGCGTTCTTAAATTGATTATTTATGCTCTCATTGTTCCATCAGGGTCGGACTCTTGGCGCATGTGTATTTGGATGATTCAAAACACTGCCAGTGAAGGAAGTGAGATAAAGCTGCAAAAATTAAATAATGAATCCAAATAGTCTGCCCTGGAGCGTCGCACCAAACTCAAGATGGTCCAACGACAGAAGGCAGGACTGTGACATCATGTGACCTGGGCAAATGTAGGACTGTGGGCAACTTGCTCTCACGAGAATTTAGGAGCAAATTTGACAAAAAGTAAAGCAACTGTGGTAATGGTTCAGCTGATTATTTTTTACTATGGCATTTGTACAGACCACCCCAACAGCAACATGCTTGGAGTCAAACCACAACAAACTTCCCCAATAATGCAGTGCTGTGTGTAATTTCACCAATGTGAAAAATCTGACTTTTTGACGCAAGCATCGTTCTCGGAAAGTAGGCAAGGTACACCCTAAACTGGTTACCATCCAATTGCAGGGCATAATAATAAGAATAATAAGAATATTAACAAAAAATTTAAGAAGAATATTAATAATAATAATAATACATTGGTTTTCCGTAGAACATTTCTAGATTTGAAAAAAAAAAAAAATAAATAAAATAATAATAATAAAATAGCAGAAATAGTAAGCACAATTTATTTTCAGTACCCTGTAGTTAAGTTTGAGTCACAAAGGTCAGAGTCAAAATCAAGTCCGAGTTCACAAGGTCTGAGTCCAAGTCCGGATGAGATTAAGAGCGAACCGTAAAACCGGAAAAAAAACAAATTCATGACCAAAAAACTAGAAAAATTTCATGATCCACAACACACTTCTTAGATGGCCCTTTGCTTTATTAACCGTGTGTGCTGTCAGAAAACAAAAAAACACTTTTGTGGCGCCTCAGCAAGTGTCAAACAAAGTCTGATATGGTGCCGTACGAGTCCAAAATAGTCTTCTTTCAGAAGACAGGTTTCTTCACGCTTGTTTTTTTCTTTTTTTTTTAACCAACATTGTGGCATTTCTCGATGGTTGGTAAAACCAAATTTTACAACCCCACTGTTGGCTCACATAAATGAAACAATAACGCTGCATACTTTGGCGCTCATGGCCAGAATTACCAATCAGATGGCTATTTTGATATTCTGAAAAACTTAATTTAAAGTTTCTTTTGAAGGAGGACGTTAATTTTCAGGAATAAAAATATAGTTGGACTCAGTTGAGTCTATAAAAATATTTTGCGAGTCCAATGAGAGGGAGGGGCTGAGCTATCTACTCTCCACCCTAGAGTACAGAAAAATTCTTGACATTTTGCTTCATCGCCTTGCTGTTTGTTTAAATAAAATAAATAATGTGTATAAAAACATTATGTAATTATGTCTTTACGTACACGTGGTGGGTTGGTTTCAGGATGGTGTTAATTTCTTAGTTTCTAAATGCAGATATGAATAGAAGTTGTCATTCTGGAGATTTACTATGTGTCAAAATTCTGACAGGTTCACAAAAAAAAAAAAAGTGCCGTTACAGTACAATAAATGAGTTCTTTAATATCTGTAAACAAGGTAGGTCCAAAACGTGATCATCTTGCTGTGCAGCAAAACAGATGTGGAGAAATTATGAAAGGATTGCAATGGCTCAGAGGATGAACAAAACAAAATGGTTCAGGGAGAAGTCAGCATTTCTTCCAAATATCGTGCCCTGGAGCAAAAGAATGGAGAAATGGAGCGTCTCATAGGACGATGATGTGGATCCATTATATTTTGTTACGGCTCAAACACATTTAGAAGTTTGTACTGAGTCATTCGGCTCGGAGAAGATGATAATATTTTCCCCTTGCCACTGCCATCTGCTCCGAGCCTCACAGCAATCAGTACAGGATGTACGCTGTCTTGGACTTTTATGAGGCTGTCATACATTAAAGCAAAGCAAAAAAAAAAAATGTAACGCTAAAGTTGACTCTTAAAATCAGAAAAAAGCACAACCCTGTACCAGGATCAGAGTCAATCATGTTTGCTTTTTAAATAAATCCCAAAATAATGTTGACGCTATCATGTTCCCGTCACTGGTGTGTGTTTTTGGTTTTACGGTCAGCTGGGGTGGTGTGGATGGATGAAGACGTTACAGTTGGTTTTTACTCTGGAAGCTTAGGCCAGATTCGGATTTTTTAAATCTTAATACATCATTTACTTAGAAACAAGTACACAGAGGCAGAAATCTTGCGTGATCACACTTGGACTCACAAAAATGAAGAGCAAACACTTTGTTATATGATGCGCCGTTGTTACTCGAGTCTTTCCCATATCACCTGATGCATGCGCATTGTAAAATGGTGTTGTCGTAAAAAAATAAAAAAATAAAATTATTGTGTCTGTCATGGGAACTCCCTTTTCTCCCAACGAAATCACACCAGATAGGAAGTTTGTTTTTACTGTGCATGCTGGAGCCTATCCGGGCTTTTTTTTGGGCGAGAGGAACTGGTTGCTACCCAATTGCAGCCAAAAGATAATCTTATTGGATACATTTATAAAACTCAAAATAGTCTGGAGTTTTCCGTCCTTGGTTTGCAGGGTGCAAATTGGGACCAAAGTAGACTGATTGTCTTTATGTGAGCTGATTCAGTTCTCGTTCTCTTTAATGCCGTCTTTCTTCTGCCCTGGTTTTGTCTTTCTCTATAAGTTAATATTCTGCTGTCATCTTCTTTGTTTTGTCGACCTTTTGCCATTGTATTTTTTCCATTAGTCATTTTCTCCCGTTTGTTTGCACATCTTGTTTAGTAAATTTATGTTTATTTGAGCAAGCTTTGTTGTTTGCTTTTGAGTTCAATATTCAGCGTGACGGCCTCATTTAAGAGTAGAATCGAACAAGTGAAATAATATGGTTGTACAAGTGTGCACTCTCTCCTATAATTGGGACGTGGCTGCGTGCTGAATTAACCAATTGCACTTAAATCTTTGCTGAATGGGAGTCATCACATAACTGCCGACATCTGAAGTGCCTCTCATTAAACTTCAGATGATCTAGTAGGCTTTTTCTGACTTTATTATGCTTTCGAGCAGCAGCCTAAAGGTTTTGTGTAAACACTTACTGGTATTTGGAACTCTTCATTTTTTTCTCCATCGTGACTAAAACGCCTGTTTCAGCTGAAGAAATACAAGGAAACCAAGGACGGGCAGCTGGCCATAATTTTTCATCCGTGCTATTGGCGGACTCATTGGACCACGTACTTATTAAGCAGATTTATGATTAAAATGCCATATTTAATTATGGACAAAATACACGCATATGAGCAAAATACATGCTCTTCATACGTTAAATTTTTAAATACATTTCTCATTATATAAAAGATCCACTAGTCAACAAGTTATTCCTAGAAAAAAAACCACACTAACCATTTACTGTGATTTTTTTTTTCCAGTGCCAAGGGCTGTCTCGCCCATTGAAAAGACCATTGAAGAACGGCAAAACTGTTGACCAAGAAACCAACATTAAGTGCCAGAATTCATTTTGCGCATTTTTTTCATCCTCACACAAAAATTCTCTATTTATTGAGGTACTATGTTTGTCCTGCATTTATTCAGAAATTCCTGTTCGAAGCCCCCCCCGATCAGCTTTCTTCTCATCTTTTCAACAATTCTGGGGTCATGTCCCAATTTTAATAACGTCAGTGTTGTGCCATATTTTCTCCACCTGATGATATGACTGCTGGTGTTTTTCCTTAGTTTTCGTGGGCCCTTGTTGCTAGGCAGACTTCATAGTCAAAAATAGCATAGACCAGTTAATTGTTGAGAAAGGACACGGAGAAAGGTTTCTAGAAACTGCACTTCATATTATTTTATCAGACAAGTTTCTCTCTGGGCAGATATTCACGTAGCGTTTTAATTGTTGTGCTCTTTAATAAGGCGGCTGTTTAAAGAATCGACTCGCTCTGACAAGACGATGTCTTCGGTCTGATCAATCTTGATCAATTGATGACTGCAATGGACAAATTTATCTCAGATAATGAAGACGTTCAAGTGCCCCCCAGTAGCGCTCGAAAAAATACTGCTTGTCTGGTAACCTAACTGCCACGGGGCGCCACCTCTGCGTTAGATTTCCCTTATTAGTTTTCCAAGCCCAAACGAGGCTCATTAGCTGGCCCGCTCTAATTAGAGGACATACATCAGAACACTCCTGGGTTTCCCGGCATCGCAAGCGGGAAAAATGAAACGCCGTTAATCAATCTGGCCTCCCCTTTAATGTCCTGCACGGTGGAAACCAAGCAAATGCTGGAGTCGCTCGTGCTGAACGTAGATCTGTACAATGCACACAAAGTATCGCTGCCAGTGAGGCGCAGCAAATGTGCATTAGTGGAAAATCTCTCCGAGGTCTTGTGAAGTCAGCCGTGGTTTGGTTTGTTGCATCAACACCGGTTGAAATGAGATTTTTTTAAATTTTATTTTTATAAAGCCTCCTTAATTGGCCATTGCAATATATTACCCTCAAACTAAGATGTCTGAGGTACTTAACGGGGTGTTAATTTTTGATGGCAAAGGCATCAAGCAATGTCTAATCTGGTACAAATACACCGTCTGCACTGTGTGTTCATATACTTGTACAGCATAATTACATACAGTGTTTAACACAGAAGGTAATGCTCATATTGTATTTTGAGAGTAGCAGTTTATTTGTGAATTTCTTCCATTTTACTTTTTAAATAATTTTGCCCAACACAAATCAATGACTAATAAATTCAATAATAATTCTGCAAATATAAAAGTCGTCAGGATTTGCGTGACGGTCGAGGAAGAGGAGGACCCAAAATGCAGGAGTAACTTAAAGGAGTATTTAATTAATTAAAAAAAACAAAAACGCAAACAAGGTAATCAAAAATAGTTCAAAATAACAGAGACAGGCAAAATAACTATAAAAACAAAAACAGGTTCGGGAACGGACAAGAAACACTGGACAGGAGGCATCAGAGCTGGACGCTGACAAGGACATCTGACAGAGAAAATGCACCGACAAGAAGGGAAAGCAACCTGGGAACTAAATACAAACAAATTAACGAGACAACGAGGAGCACCTGGACAAGACGCAAAGAGTTGGAAGGAGCTGATTGGTTAACACTCGAGCCTGGGTTGAAGAACACAGGTGGACACAATGAACATGACGAGACACAGCAAACACAAGGAAAAAACTAAATACTAAACCAAAAACAACAAAGACAGATCATAACAAAAGTAAATGATATATTTCAGCGGCCCAGTTCTCTTAAAACTCAACTGTTTAGCTTCCCAGATACCAGTGGCTGCTTTTGGGTGTTGTGTGCAGCACTACTTGTTACTTTCTTTCTCTCGGGTAGAAAAAAAGGGTCTTTTGTCAGTAATTATTCAATTGGGGTATGTCGATTAGCATGGAGGCCACCATTTGCATAATGCTGTCGCTGATAAAAGCTGAGTTTGTTTTAATAGTTGGTGTGTTGTGACACAGCCTTTTTTCCCCAAAAAAGCTTGTCGGAAATGTGCTTTAACATTTATAAATAATGAATACATTTTTCTTCAAATGGTTCATTTATATATATATATATATATATATATATATATATTTTTTTTATTTTTTTTTTTGGGTGGGGGGTCGTATTGTCCTTAAAAATCAGCTTCAGAAGAGTAACAATTCTTCAGTCTCCTTTAAGCGTCAGGAGTTCCGCACTCCTCAAAGAAACATTAAGAAATTTTGTGCCACTAAACATAAAAAGTTAATGTAGTTTCAAACAAAATGGTGCATTCCACAGGTATCAAATTGTATCCATATGAAAAAAAAAAACTACTTTGTTTAATGATGCATGGGGGATCCTGATTGTGGAGTGCTCTCTTTTGCAGCAACATTATAATAAATGACTTTTTCCAAAAGCAAATATTCTCGTTTATACAAATACAATGCTCGTAAATCACCAATCTATGAAAGACCACCTTTAAGAATGGTTTGCATCCGTCACCCTGTCGCTGGGTGACAAGATTAGGAGAGATTTGACACCAGCTGAGATTTTGCCATCTCCCAAGGTTCATTTACTTCAGCATTGCAGCAGAAAAGCTGCAATTTTCCAGCTCAGTTGATCCCTAGTTATTAATGCATTACCTCTGGAAGACACTCCCACACATACATTTCCTTGGGAACTTTTTTTTTTATGGCAATTTACCTTTCTATCATGAATGGTGTTGCACAAACTCTTAAATGTTATTACAACATTATCAGGCAATACACACTGCTCGAATAAAGGAACACATAAATCATCACAGTGTGATGAGAGTCAGTCAAACCTCCAGGAAGCAGTTGTTTGAACTTGGTGGGGTCTCTAACATTTTACTGATTACCGTGAAAAAAAAAATATGGACGAGCGACCCACAGCCTCGGAAGAAATCACGTTAAACTCAAAAGCATCCATCTTGGCGGCGAAAGATCAGAACAAAGTACTTTCAAAATTCTGTCTCTAGGTTCTGGAGTACACAAAGTTTATTACTATTACTTACTATTATAAGATTATTGTAAATAGCATGAAAAAAGCTTCCACATGAATACATTTTTGGGACTTTTGCATGTGCCCTTGCCTTCTTCATCCCACAGAACATTTAAAGGGGAAATTGTTTAATCAAATTTGACTTTTTTTTTTTTAAATTAATAGTCATTAAGTATTGACAGTAATACAATATATATTTATTCTGTGCATCATCTAGTGCCTATAATTTAATATACAAGAAACAACCGAGCCATTGTCGTTCTTCTTCAGGTGCGGTGGTTTCTTGTAAATCTAATTGGAAGCAAGTAAATATAAATTAGACAGATTTTGATGTCACAATCCAGTCAAATTAAATATGGCTCAGATAAATCAACGTAAGAGTGACGCTAACAAAATATTTAATTGGCTCTCTAAATTCTCACTTGATGGATGGGCAACCACAACTATTTCTACATGAGCGATTATAATGTAAATAGGCCCTCTAAAGTAAATAGTATCTTTTTTTCACCACACATCTCTCATCTGTTTTTGAGGCGCATTCCATATTAAGCAGTCAGTCCCTCTCATCATTCTCGCCTAATATGGTTTTATGTTGTAATGACCAATCTGGAGTTATCCTCATTTTTTAACAGCAACCATCTACCCACCACCTCATCTGTCGTGACACAATGGCATCTTTTTGTCAGTGTCAGTGGTCTTTGACTAAGGTTGAGGGAGAGAGGGGAGGGACTCAATGGCACCTTGCAACCTCTAATGCACTGCAGCTATTGAACAGGCAAGTGGGGTTGTATTGACTTTGATCTGAATTGAGTGACTTTCATGGTCAATTTTACACGGGCCGCTAGTTCTGCGCATCAATTCACCCCGAGCCTTTTGGCGAGGAGAGGAAATGAGATTCTCTCTGCACTTGAGGATCTAGTGCAGTGTGAAGACCTGATATACACACTCTCACATGACATGATATTGTCCGCCCAAGACA
Source organism: Idiotropiscis lumnitzeri (assembly GCF_059441095.1). NCBI lineage: Eukaryota > Metazoa > Chordata > Actinopteri > Syngnathiformes > Syngnathidae > Idiotropiscis > Idiotropiscis lumnitzeri. Next base: position 16,258,967 of record NC_142393.1, read on the forward strand.
CGCACACACACACACAAACTTACATAATGTGCAGTTTGACCTTCAGTAGATAAGCAGCTATTAGATTTCTTATTGCCATTTGCTGCATTTTCCACTCAGTTGCCAACATCCAATATTTTATACAATCAGCCCCAGCATCATTCCGCTTTATGCTCGTAATTTAACTGCTCTTTCCATTTTTTTTTTCACTTTGAAAGTTTGTCAACAACATTTATTTCATTGTTCTCTTTGCAGACAAAATATCCAAGCAAAAAAAAAAAAAAACACTTTGCATGCGTGCAAATGTTCTTGATTGTGCTTTTTTTGGTTCGATGTTCTGGGGCGGAAGCAAGAAAGTAAATACATGCTCTGCTGCATCTCAGAATGCAAAGCACATCTGGCTACACGGGCTGTTTAGCTCAAACTTGGAGAGTGCACCAAATGTTGGCATGCAGAGTTTGGATCACAACAAGAAATATAAGAGGAATTCAGGGTTGGTCAGGTCATCATTACTTCTTTTCGTTTTCTTTCTGCTACAAAAAGTTACAATTTCTTAATTTTAATTACGGAAGACCATAAACATTACTGGTTTCAGGGTGAGTATGGAGATCAAATTTCAATTCATATAAGTGACTACAAGAAACTCATGAAACTGAATCAGATCGTCTCCCTTTAAAATGGGACTTTGGTCGAATACAGACAAGAGTGCAGTGCTGTGAACGTCCAACTACAACTCACCCAACCAATATTGATCAAAATCTGAATATTTTTCCATTCTTTTACATAAATGACTATCACACTTACTCAACTAATGAAATGTTAATTACGAGTCGAAATGTCAGCAAATGAAGATTATTTATCGTCGCTGTAATTACAAAAGGTTTTCAATTAAAACACTTGAAAATTCCGATGCATTGCGCTAATCAATGTGGTTTGAGTTTGAGGTATTTTTTTCCTTATTGTTTTTGTTTTCTGGTGGTACTGGAAGGTAAGAATACTTAGAAAGATTTGGGAGTTCCGTAACGTAGTAGAGCTCGTCTAACTTTTTATGGTTTCCTTTTTCCTGTAATGAGCTCCAAAAGGTCTTTGCACTTATCAGGCTTCGTGGCTGCTTTTAGCCTGTAGACAAGGGCAGGGCAAATATAGTACAATTACCTGAGGGGAAAATAAAATCTGCATTCACTGTGAAGTCATACCTCTGAAGATCAGATCCCGCCGGCTGGAAATCAATAAAACTTTTTTTTTTTTTTGAAAAGAAGTCAGGAATATTTCCTTAAAGTTGTGAGCAACACTGAGTGAATGACCATTTTACAGTTACATACTCTATTTATACTGAGCCTGCAAACTGGCCAACCCTGGAGATAAGAACATGGAGAGTAAAAAAAAAACAACAACAAAAAAAAAAGCAATCTTAAAAAGCAGTAAAAATTTTTTTTTTCCTTCAAAGGAATCTTTCATTGGCAGTGACAAGTTGAACAAAAACTGGGTACAGATCAATTAATTGAGTTATTTTCTTCATTTGGTGTCAACTTGAGTGGGGACTTTAATCTTTAATTGTATGTTTCATTTAATTTTTACTCTTGATGATAATTATGTTGAAAAATGAAATGCATCTACCACACAAGCAATACAGTAGCTCCATTACAAGGGGTTTCGTCAAACCTCATTAGCTTAGCTGGCTTCGTGTCGATAGGTCTTAAATTAGTAACCTAATATTAACATTGTGGTTAATAAGCTAACAACAGCATATCATCGCTTTCACAGATAACAGATTGTTTGTAGATGACAGTGATGTATTTGTTGATTTTTACTATGAGGAAGGACACATAGCTTTGTCCTGAGTTTGCATTGTTACGGTTTAATTAAAAGAAGACCAATGGTTCAAAAACCGAAAAAAAACACACAAAAAAAAACAGTACTGTAAGACCAAATTCAGTTGTGTGTTGTAAGGAAATTGTGAAAGTCTGTTCCGTGCTCCGCCATGATTGGCCAGCCTGCGTTTAAGGTCAATTCTCAATTTGGTCATGAATCTGAGCTCACTTGAGTGATACCTGAAATGATTTGCAGCTTCACTTTAGCGTACATTTCGCAGCACCACCACAATGTTTGTGCTTGAATCCTCATACCGATGTACGAGGTAGAACGTGTATTTGTCAGTCAGATGGAAAAAAATGCATTTGTCTCCTCTGCCAGTGATAAAACACTCACATTACTATTTTATGTAAAGCTTTGATTGTCTGTGTTCAGATAAGGTCTCCATCTATTTAGTCAGGCGGTTAATGGAATTCCATGGCCTGCGAGGTAGGAAAAAAAAAAAAGAAAATGCAATTTCAACACAGTTGCGTTTTAGAACCACCCAAGCATCCTCTTGTCTTTTAACGCTCTGATTTTCACTGTGGAAGAGCTGTAGATGATCTCTCCCTCTCACACACACACACATATAGTTGCTCTAGCGGGAAGGGGCTGTGTCATCTTCAAACTTTTTCATGAGCCATGCGATGCAGTGTGTCTCTCCCAGAGCTTCTCTTGTTAAAGAGCTGGGGAGATGCAAGCGGGGGTGAAGTGTAAGGAGAAATTAATTAAAAATGCAGCAGAACATCGGCAGACGCTTTTCACCGAGCAGGCGTTCTCACGCGCTCTTCTGGTATGTGTCATATAAAGTGCATTTTCAAATATGTACATCATCATTGATGTTACAAGCTGATCACACTCACCATCGGACATTCTGTGTGATGCCGGAGAGCGAGTGCAGGGACACTATTGCCAAATAAAGGTAGCTTTAGTCTCTGGTGAGCTCTCTTAAGTACCTCTTAACGGTCAAAAGACGTAAGTGAACATGTTTTCACATCAGCAGAAGCTTTTAATGTCATTTTACAATGGAGCTTTGGAGAAATAACCCCTCCTGACTAATGAGCTTGACAGTTTTTTCCCTCCTCTCCGACATCATCTACTTTTCTTTCGCTTGTAGGTATACCAAAATGATCTGAAAATAACCTCATTTTATCACAAATAACATTTTCCCTTTGAAGCCCCAATTATTTCTCAAGAAAAAAAGCAAAATGCATCTGGATTTAGTCCCGCCTGTAGGGGTGGAGATTAGGAATAAAAATTTGGCAACGCTGATCTTATTGATACTGTTTTTCAATGTGTTTCCTTATTGATTGTGACTTGGAGGTTGAAGGAAGTAAATAATATGAATGATACATGATGTCATTGATCTCCTTGTCATTATACAGATCATTGACTGATTTGTTGATATGAAAGACAGTGCTGTGCTCTTCTCTCTCTCTCTCACCCTCTTTATCGTATGGTATTCCACAAGGTTCTGTTTTGGGGCCCTTGCTGTTTTCGTTGTACTTGCTGCCTTTAGGTTCCATCCTACGAAATCATGGAATTTCCTACCTATGCTATGGATGACAGTCAGATCTATGTCCTGCTGAGCAAAAAAGACGCTCTCTTCTTGAGGCCACTCTTTTGGGTTGATTCGCCATTTGTTCATAAAATATATATTACTAAAAACAATGTAATGAATAGAAGATAACCAAAAAAACCCTGAGTGTAAATATACGATTCACAATATCTGACAGTCCAACCAGTTTTCAAGGACCCTTTTGTCGCGTATATTGTAATATGCTGTAATGTACAATTTAGTTTCCATCTAAGCATCTCCAAAAGTATTGGCGGTGATGTCAACATGTTGCTGCAGTCACTTTAGCCCTCATTCATTTTTACACATAAAACTTACAAACTTGCACAGCACTAGCTGGCATCTGTTACAAATGCACACTGTAAAGATAACTTTTTAGGGGCTGCATCTTTACTTGTGTGAAGCACATTGAGTTGCCTTGTATATGAAATGTGCTGTATAAATAAAATGACCTTGTCTTGCCTTTTATTGAATTCAGCTCACAATTGAACAACGGCCGGCGTTAAAGTTTTACAGAAGCAGGTGCCTCTTTAGCATGTCATCCCCGTGCTTCTCTCCCCAGGCATGATTAATTGATTTACACTTAATGCAACTACGCTAATGTAACAGTTCGGATTCAGCGTGGCTTGATGAATGAGGCATAAGGATGATGTAACAGAATGGTGACTTGTCTTGTGTTACTGTCTTGAGCACTGTATTAGTAAGCAACAGAGCTAATGCAATACCGCACACATCAAAATAACGATATCAACAAATGAGGTTCACATGGCACAGTAGACGTATTTATATAGCACAGATACGGGGGTGGGGGTGCAAGGGCGGACGATTCTTCATCTAGTTTTACTTACTGTTTTTCTTCAACCTGTATTACATAAATAATGTCATTAGCACACAAGTGGTTGTGGTACTTGACCTTTAAAATGTATCGTTTAAGGGTTATTTTATTGCCAAACATTAGATCAGACAAAGTTGAATATTTATCCATATATACGTATTTCACTCATAACTTCACACAGCATCTTTTACTAATTCCTAGCAAAAAGATTCAGCAAACAATAGAAAAATTATCTAGTTGATCGATAATTTTGGGCTCAACTGTAAAAGAAAAAATAGAGTCCATTTTTTTAATTGTTTGTCCTTGTTTTTGGAACAGTGTTCTAATAGTCAATTGCTGCAGACATATGCATCATATATATTTATGTGTATCATATCAAGCTTGTGCGATCCACATAAACATCGCAACCAAAGTCTTAATTAGAATTAAATGCCCAAAGCAAGAATTGGCTCTTAGGAAACGCAGTTTTCATTCCAACAAACACTTGCTTTTATCCCCAAGGGCTACTAAAATGATAGCTACCTTATATAGGCGGTTAATTATTGAGGAAGCAGTGTAGTTTGCATGAAGAAAAGAACATTTACCATCATGAATATTGAAAGGTACGAGGAAAGTTTATGGAGACAATCAGACGTTAAGTATACATACATAACCAGTGGGTATCCAAAGAAATGCAAAACCAATATCCAGTTTTTCGGCTCTTACATTCTTCCAAACATTTAAGTTGTTTGAGTACAACAAACACATTCAAGGATTGTATTGTTAACCAGTGCACCATTAAAATTTTAACATCCACCGAGGTGCTGTGGGGGAATGAAATCCTGAAGGGAAAATAACAAGACGGAACAGAGGCTTCATTTCATCTCACTGAAGCTCTCAATTCAATCAATCCAAAGGCGATTAAACCACCAACCCTGTGTTGCCCTTGGAGATAAACTTTTGTTAAAAATTTCATTAACTCTGTTACGAGACAATGAAGCTACAGAACTGGATCAGTGACGGATGTCTCGTGGCTCAACATGGAGCGTTTTCGTTCGTCTAGAATCACTGTTGGCTTTTTCAGGTACAAGCCAGCCACTTGATATCCGGTGACCAGGTGCACATGCAAACTAGTCGGGTATGGCTGTTCAAAAACCTTAAATGTAATCCTGGTGGAGTTCTTTGTTTCCTCGTGCATGTGAGCCTCACAGCCCATAAAATCAGAGACTTCATTGCTAGGCAACTAGTCTCTGCACAGAGATGGGGCGGGTGTTCGGTGTTTACTGTCACAGATATGCTGCTAGTGGGAGTGCAGCCTCTCCGAAATAGAATGGAAATGATTATTTTTCACAAAAGATAAAACGGATACAAGTCATTTATGCTGACCTAAAACAATTCTAAGCCATTGCTGAATCCCATGAGGATCACACACACACACATACAAGGACCTTGTTCACATTCGAGGTTCGCTACGGCTTCAGTATTGAAGTCTCATGTCGCGTTTATTGAGCGGAGCTAAGAGAGAGCTGGAGCTCTCTTGAGAATGGAACTGATGAGGTAATCATTCACACTGATCTGAATTAATAAGGCCTCATTATTCAGTCAGAGACACACTGCAGGGCTGAAAGGAACCACAGTGCGGACTCATCCCGACAAGTCGGCTTCTGCAGGCCGCCGGCGCAAATGTTCGTCAGAAAACACCACGTCTCAGTCCTAAGTGTGCATTTGCCCGATGTGCTTTGCGTGGGGACTGTACAGTAAGTCCGATAGAAGCTTGACTGTTAACCCGCACGAGGGCACCCATTGAAAGAATTGATTTGGTAACAAGACTGTATTTTTTTTGTTTGTTTTTGTAAACCATATTATTTCCTTAGTGTGAGTATATTTCATTGGGCTTACACTATTACTTGGAGCCATGCAGGTTTTTAACTGAATTTAATTTGTAATCTACACAAAACATTCATCAGATCTTTACAAAATATAAACACCCAAAGAATATTTAACTTGTTTTTTTTTTCTTCAATATTTTTTCATTATTTTGAACATTCTAGCTTACAATGAATGTCAACCACAAATGCAACAGCCAAAATTATTTTCTTTGTGTTTAATGAATCTGAAATGAAATACTTGAATACATGAACTTTTTGATGATCTTTTTATATATTGAAATGCACCTGTCGATAATGTTTCATAGTACATTCTCTTGTGAATGGTCCACCTGAAACCTCTTTCTCAAATAACTTCTGCTCCCCCCCTTTAGTGGCAGCTGCAATTATCTTAGAATGTCATTCACACGAGCACTGGCAAGGAGCTAACAGAGAGTTAACTTTAAGGGACCTGCCTAAGATGATATGCCAAAGACGTACAACTAATATACTTTTTCAGTATGGCATTGCAAAGAGCACAAATAACACTTCAGAATTCTTCAACAAGCATCAAACAAGAAAAACAAAAGTAAAACTACCTAAAATCCGCGTTGGTCCATCGTCGCTTCAGTGACTCTCCTCTAAGTTTGGCAGCACACATGAGCAGAGATTATCGATCAACCGCCATAAGAAGGAAATAAAACTTAACTCAGTTTTTTTTTTTTTTTTTACTCTTTAAACAATTTGAAGTTAACACTTTAAGATTGACAGCCACAGACTTTCAATACTTTGTTGAGCCTTTTGTTGTGTTTAGCACGCATGTGACTTCTCCATTTTTTTTTTCAGCCGCCATTCAGTCTCTCCGCTTTGTTGGCAAGAAATCTAAATACCTAAACCTAAATGTGTGGGCAACCACCCATACAGAAAAAACTTCCATCTTAGCAATCGATTAAATGGCCTGAAGGCAGAAACACACACGCACACACACACACAAAATGCCCAAGCCTCTGTCTTGCTGCCAGTCACAGTCAGGTTTGAAATTTACAATATTGTTGTGGCATTTCTCTAAGGATTGGCAGAAAGAATTGTTTCATGGAGTGGAAGCCTGTGGTTTTCTTCCCAGGGAGAACCTTGGCGAGCAATCTCAAGGGCACTTTGGTTCAAAAAACAGCCCACCTTGCCTCAACCAAAATGGTTGTGACAGGAAGGCATGAACCCTGCGCCCCACTCCAGAAGAAAAAAAAAACACAACAGTGAAACAAATGACATGAAAACCTTTTGCTTCCCTTCTGCTGTACATTGAACTGCATGTCGAGCAGAGCAGAGACAAAATAGAAACGAAAACAACTTGAGCTTTATATTGAAATCCTGCACATTTTCGGCTCTTTCCCATTTTAAACAAGATGCACAGTAAAGTGGAATCTAAAAGTTCAACCTCAAGCTGCTTCACCCTAAAACAAAAGCGGGTTCACCCCCACGACACAATCCCCTTGAGGCAAACTCACTAATGTTGTTACGGAGTGCAGTGTGGAGAGGGGTGCGATGACCTCCACATTGGAGAGACCGGGCGACCCGCACAAACCGAAGAGGGCAGCCACTTTGGGTCCAAGAGTCAGCAGTTCATTTACATCTCAAAAAGAAATGACATTCCTTTGAAGACTATAATTTGCAAATTCTAGACGGAGTGAGATGCTGGTTCGAAAAGGAGATGAGTCCTTTTTTGATACTTTTCAATGGCAAACGAGAAAGGCCCTCTCTCTAAACATGGGTTACCTGATGTCATCTTACCTCAATCGCTCTCCCAAAGATTCTCTGGGATCAGTTTGCCACTCAGCAGGTGAGCAAGTGTTTTTTTTGTTTTTTTTTATCCAAACTTAACCAGCTACCATAATGTGACCACACCCTTGGGACACACCACCAGAGACATAAACAGGAGAAAAGAAAATGGAAAAAGTCTTTTGGACTTAAGGTGAAATCCACATAGACCATATGGAATTGCGTGCGTGAATTCAAAACCGAAGCATCAAAAGCAGGGCCTTGGCAAGAAATGCTGGAGGCCCAGGTAATGAAAAGCCTTGCCCACAGGACGAGCATCCAATGTAAATAACCACAGTTAGGCGTCTATGATGCCTCAATGGCAAACAGCATTAACACCGAGAGGTCACAGAGACACACGGCGTGTGGCTGTGCATCAATATAAAGCCATTAGTCAGGCCCCTCTTGAGATTTCTCACTTAACTATAAAGCTGCCGATGTGACAAGCGGCCGCAACAGTACCTCCCCTTAAAGCTGATACGACTCGTCTCTGGTGATACATGACGCCCACAGTTTGTGTAGCACAATGTAAGGGGTGCAGCGTTCCATTTTGGCTCTTGCAATTTGCCCTAATGGTTTTACATACTCCATTCAGTGGAAGTCACTTTGATTTACCTGAGTGGTCCTGGCAGCTGAGTTTCCAGCGAACGGGTGCCATGTATAACAGCGATAAATTATCTAGAGGATGTGTTTAACAGATAAATGGCTTTTTGCTTGAGTGCCATCCCTCCCGAGGAGCGCGTGGGCCTGGAGGGACCGCCTCAGTGCCACCCTGCTCACTTCATGTACTCGTCTACAGTTCACCAATGATGCTTCACTAAGTTTGCTGACCTTCACTTTTATCGTCAATTGAACTGGTTTGAGAATGGCGGAAGTGGAAAATGCCAGGTAACAATTTTCAATAAAATTCACATGCTCCCAAAATGAAATATTTTGAACCTTTGATGTTCTAGAGCAGGCGTGGGCAAACTTTTTGATTGGCGGGCCATAATGGGTTCTAAATTTTGACAGAGGGGCCGGATCAGGAGCAGCGGGTGGAGTCTTTTGGTGACCTCACCTCATCTGAGAAAAAAAATACATTTAATTTTAAATGAACGTGAACAAAAGCATTACAAGAATACATATGTCTTTGAAAAACCACAGTATTTAGAAAATAATACATTAACAAGGTTTATTCATTTAATTTTTTTCAAGGTCAGCATGCCAGATTAAAACATTTAACAGGCCGCATATGGCCCCCAGGCCATAGTTAGCACATGCCCGTTCTAGAGTCACACTGACTTAATTTCCTTTATAAACTGTACAGAGAACCTTGCCTGTAATGCCCAAAATGGTGCCTGTCTTATAGGAAAGTGGTAATTGGTGTCAAGGAAGTCAAAGAAGTTGAAGTTCTGCGGTAACGATGAATCTCACTCGCACTTGAGGCAGGACACGCCCTGCTGCAATATGATTGGCTGCTGCATCCTAGCAGGACATGCCCCACTGCATCCAGACAAGATGGGCAAGCTATGCAGATGACCATTCAAAATGTGTGACACATTTGGACAAAACATATCGCAGCGGAGTGTGGCCTGCCTACACCGCGAATGGGTTTCTTCACAATGCTGAAGAGATAAAGTACATCGCAACAATTCTATTTTTTTCTATGGAGGAGCTAATTTTGCCCCAGGTTGTTAGCGGAACTTACAAAGACTCGTATATGGATTTACCCTGCTGACCCGAATGAGTGAAATCGAATTACCTGTAGGCGATTTATTTAAGAGGGTAATGTTGCATGATGAGTTTTAAATTATATCAAAGCGTTTTGGAATTGTACTCTATGGTATATTTACTGTTTTAATGATTAATATATGCTATTCTAAACATTTTTAGAGAAGAAAATTATTTGCTGCTGTGCTTGGATGGTTATAGGGCATTTCAACATTCTTAACTGTCAGTTAGTGAAATTAATAATTTAAGTCTTTAATAATTATTGTTGTCAACTTGCTATACTGTACCACAGGGGTGCTCATTACGTCGATCGCGATCGACCAGTCGATCGCAAAGGTAGTATGGATAGATCGCATGACATTAAAAAATATATAAGTCAGCCTATCATCTGTCATGTAATTGATTACAGGGCACCCAGTCAGATGACACCTGATTTTTTTTTGTGACACATAGATCACCACGCATGCACAAACAACGGTGATAAGTGCAGCACAACTAACAAGATAGCGAGTTGGTTACCTCCAATTTTAAGCCCTCGTTTTATCCTCTTGAACTCAAGGGGGGTATAAACATGAGTGGGGGTGCTGGAACAAGTAAGAAGACAAAAACATTACTTTAATACGGAATGGAAGGAGGAGTTGTTTTTCACGATGACATTTTCGAAGTGCGTTTGCTACATTTGCCAGTCGACCATTGCAATACCAAAGAAGGGAAATGTGGAGCGGCATTTTCGGACTGTTCATGGAAAATATGATACAGACTTTCCGCCGAAAAGCGAGCTGAGGAAGAGAAAGGTGAAGGAATTAAAAAGCCAGTTGTCAGGACAGCATTCAGTTTTCAGACAACTTACTTGAACAGCGAAAGATATATATATATATATATATATATATATATATATATATATATATATATATATATATATAAATTTGCATTTTTATAGTAGGTAGATCATTTTGCCTTGGTTATTTTATAAGTAGCTCGCAGTGTGAGCACCCCTGCTGTGCGAAGAATCAAAAACATGTATCATGTTTGTGTGGTTTTGTTGTGTTTAACAAATAAACTAACATCACCTTGTGTTTACAATCGCATATAGATTTGAATTTATATAATTTTACACATGTATAGTTCTTGTATTGTTCTCGACTGATAGTTTATTGAACTCTCAACCAGCTTAGTGACGATAAGCAGTTTTCAGAATGAGTGAATGTATGAATGAGAGACAATTTAGCAAACACCAATAAGATATATATTTTTTTTTTGCTACATGCAGTCCTGCGGACTATTCTCACGGCTATTCACCTTTATGTCTGGATACAGAATCTATTAATTTAAAGCTTGCCATTCACAGCCGCATGTAAAAGTGTTTGTTATTCATGTTCAACTGCCACACTTATGCCGCTGCCATTACACGCCATCTTATTTCCACAGGTTTTTTACGGTTTTTTTTCCCCAGCCGATTTCCTCAAGCCTTTCTAATTTTCATGTTCAGAAATCACTTGTGCAGTAATAACATGCCTTTTGTGTAGATTATTTTTTAATGGTGGCGAAATAACAAGCCCGCGTCTAAAAACTCCTCACATTCCGTGTCTGCTTAATGACAGGTTGTTTTGACCGTCGTTTTTACAGTGGTCTCAGCCAATTATTTTGAGTTTGTGTTGTTACCGCATTTTGTGTTTGACCTTGTTCAAGTTGTGGTTGATATATTGAGGAATAACCGGAGCTCTGTATGCCTCCAAATTCATGCATTCAATTCATCATCCACCATCAAAGACCGTATATAGACCATACAGACTCTCTGAATCAAATACTGTATTGACGAGGGAGAAGAGTTGCCGTTGAATAAGACTCAAAGGGAGGCACTGAATAATTAATCAAATTGACATCTGACATCTCGTGGAAGGCAGAGGTTCAATGTCAGAGTCAGAGGAAGCAGCCGGCATTCACATTATTTTTGCTTTCTTCATAATCAGCAAGAGCAAAATGAGGTTTTAATTACTGAAGGTTAAAGATGACGAAATAGCACGACAGAATAGGGGGGGCTAAGAGTTTGGCCCATCTGGAATGACTATTGAGGGCCAACTTGTTAATCGCAATAGTGTTTCATATTTATTTTATGAATTTGTATATTCATGGTGTTTTTAGATGTCAATATCAAGAAAATTACAGCCACGTACTATTAACAACTTTAAGAGTGACAAAATCGAAATGTTATCGGGGCGGTATTGGCATAGAGGCCTCAGTATTGGTGTCAGTATCGGATATGAAAATGTGGTATCGGGCCATCCCTAGTTTAAATAAGATGCTACTTTTTACATGTTGTTATCCTGAAAAATTAAAATGCTTGAACAAAATATTCCGCAGTCATTAACATTATATGATCGTTATATCACCACGTAGGAGAATCCCCAAAAAACAATGTCTGTATGCATAATTTTCTCTATAGTTTTAAACAATGCGGACAGACTCAGATTAGCATTTTCCTTGTTGGAACTCACAAATTATCAGCCGGCAAAATCCGTGTTTACTCTCCAACATGCATGAAATAAGAATGTTACTAACTTGAGGACCACTGTCGTTTTTTCTTTTAAATAGTTGCTAGAGTGGTCTGAAAAGCGTCGCTCAAAGAAATGAAAACTGAACACTGAGGACACATACAAGTGGTCGCACTTTTTCACTTGGACAGCCCACACAGATCAAAATGAAAGGACCTCTTTCAAATTAAAAGGCTTTATTTTGACTTCATAACAACTGTGAGGGTTAGTCAGAGTTTGGACGGGCCAGTTGTGGTCCACGGGCACTATTTTTGCCCAGGTCTGCTCTACCCGGTAGCTAATTTAGAATCACATATTTAAATTCAGGATTATTGTCACTTGAGGCCGGGTTTGTACTGCTGTGATCATAAGCCACAGTATTTCAAACTGACTTTTTTTTAAATTAAAAGTTATTAATCAACGGTAACATTTTTTTTGGGTGGTTGAAAGATGATCAGTCTAAGGTGTGCTGCACCTCTTTCCTAAAGTCGGCACCAGTTCAATTCAGCTTTTCTGAAACCATGAAGCAAATGAAAGGAAATCACAGTTCAAATTTAGAGTGATAAATCTCTGGCCACAATTCATTGGGGAAACTTAAACCTCAGTGTAACCTACACCTAACTACAGAGCATTGATTTTCTTTTAAATGGATCACAATCGCTTTGATTTCCGCTGTTCATTGACCAGACTGTTAATGTGAAAGATTAATTCATGGAGGCATTTACCATCTTGTTAATACGAATCCTGAAGGTTTTTATGTCGGTGGCTTTTTTTGGTTTCGACGCAAAAGACAGCCACTGGTGTTTACTAATTAACCAAATACTCAACGTCCTCATAGGAGAATGATCCATGGTATATTAATCCCATTTTGGTCATTCTCCCCCCCCACAATACTCCCACATATGCATTAAAAAAAATAATGAAGACGTGTCGGCCAAACTGCAAATCATTTCTAATGACTCCCCAGACGTTGGAACTCCCCCATTAGGCCCACAAAGCATATTGGTCCAGAATATTGAAGCGTTGATGGGGGGCCAATGTTATTTGTTTTAATGGCGCTCAAAATGTCCAACTATTGCTTTATCGGTGTGACAGAATGTGGAACTCGAGGTGACACCATGAACATTAATGGACCGGCTTTTTTATTCACTGAAACCTGTGAAATCTGTTAGGTAGCAGCAGGAACTCACAAATTTTAGTTCTGAACTGACTCTTTAAGGCTTCAAGAGTCTCACAACGTGGTTTCTTTGTCCAGCACGATATCAAGTTATTCCATGTAACGATGCCACGTGGACGACTGAGGTGAGGTGTTGCTTCTTTTATGCAATTAGCTTTGTCTGAGATTCACTCAAACACAACAAATAACAAACCCAGGACCCTTTGCCAGATCTTCAGGGTCTCTCATTATGCATTTTGGGCAAAATAGAACCGTGGAGGCACTATTGACAGGAGACTCCACTGTTTTGTACGCCGCTAAGTCTGATTGATGTAGCGTTCCAAAGTTAGCGCTTCAGTTTCTATTAACCCAAAACCGTTTGGTCCATGCAGTGTCGACACAAACTGGCAGTTGTAGATAGGGTTAGTTGATGTTACAGATTCCGATGGTTTTGATGGCATGGTAAGTTCTAATATGGTGAAAGTACAGACTCAACTTAACTCCTCCCCAACGTACTTGGCTTGACTCTCAGTTGAGATGCATCACTTCCTTGACTATTTAGACATGGCTTTGGCAGGCTCTCGTGGTGTCTATGAGCAATGTACAAAGAGCAGAAAAAGTGAAAAAATCCAAATACTTGAATTTCTGTATTCTGAAAAGTCCTGATCTGACTTCTCTTCAACATCTGTGGAAGGAGCTGAAGCAGGTAGTCTGGAAAACACACCCTTTCAAACCTAAGAGAGCAAGAGTTTATGCTTGTGAATTTTAGGCCAAAAATACCTGTCCACAGGTGCACACGGTTTCATTGTCCTGATGCCTTAAAACATATGCAACAATATTAACATTTTTGGGTTAATTTTGGTCAAACCTGTTTCTTTTCTTTTCTGTCTGACCTTAAAAATAATGCATAGCCTGATAATGGAAACATCGGTTTGAAACTGGAATAATGTGGACAGAATCACAGTGTCAAGAGGTTCCAATGCGGTAACTATCGTAGCTCACCACAAAGATCGTGAGAATGGAATCTAGTAAAAACATTGAATTGGTAATTGAGTTTAAGTTATCTGTTATTCCACATCAGAGTACTTCTCAAAAGGTGTACCTTTCCATCCAGACTCACACAGCAGTCAATCTTTTCACATTAGGTGGCTGGCCTTAGCAGCACCCTAATGCTAGATTGAGTCAATTTCATGGAAAGATTGATGGAATAGTTTACGTCTTGGAGGAAAACATCAGGTGACAAGACCGAGAATGTAGAAGAACATAAGGACATGGTGGGAGCAAGAGCATGAATATTTAAATGTTTTAGATGTTTTCATTACATATGCTGGTAGAAAAATGATGGTAATAAAAACGCTGCTATGGACCTCGGATATTCACACTGGAAATGTCTCAAAAAGGTTTTATGTCTTACTCCGCAGTGGATTTAACTATTAATGCTGTTAAACCACAGCAAGTTAACATATCTGTCCTCTGTGGATACAGTTGTATGTTCAATTGTTCATGTTTAATAGGAGTGGAAACAAAGGGACACTATAGCACACGATCAGTAAAAGAAGCTCAAAGCATTTCCATTCACAACATAAATTGGGGAGATTCAATTTCACTGACCCACTGAGAACATTCTCGAAGAAAATGGTGTTGCCATTATTAGAGGAGGTTACATCTTCTGCAGCAAGTTATGGAGACACAATTGCAGCGGTCGCAAAAGTCATAACGCGATAAGGACATGTGGAATATGCTGATATGATAGAACATACATATTCAAGGTTATGAGTCCAAATCCACCGGGAAGACGGGACACATGAACCAAGGTGAATCCATGCGTGTCATTAAACCATACATTGAAGTCAAGAAATGAGACAAGACGGAGGCTAAACACACTCTGTTTAATGGCTTTTTTCCAAACTGCTGTGTGTTATGTTCAAAGAATTCATTACCACCCACAGATGACAAGGCCACATTTGAAAAATAAAGCCAGCAAATAAAGTGGGTTTTTGTTGAGAGGAGGGTGTTTATGGGGCTTTAAAAGAGTTGCAAAGCGAACAGTGGCTGTCCTTATCAAGAGTTTCTTTGCAAAACAAACACCTCAGGGGAACTGAGAGGCCCTCAAGGTTGTTTTGCTTAGCGCAAGCGTGTACATTGATCAGGAGTAATGTCATGATTGCATAAGGTGCTCTTATGGTTCTTTTTAAAAGAATGCAATTAAAAATCAATTCATTAATCAAGTGAATACAAACTGCATGACCCCCACCACATTGCCTCTCGCATATTACTTGGCAGAAATGATTCACGTCGTACAAAGGTGTCCCTAAATTGACAGCCATGTGGAGTCATTGCATTCACGTTAATACAAAAAAAAAAAAAAGTATCAACTTTCGTTTTATAAATGTTGACGTTAGATGTTAATCGGTTATCCTGATTCAAAAATAAATATTCTCTTTCTTTACACAGTTAACGCCCATGTACACGTGTTATTTAATTATTTAAAAAAAGACTTTCAATTTCCCCTGGGTGTGAAATGTAACATGGGACTTCAGTATCAGTTTTACTTTTGACCCATCCAACTGTCAGGGTCGCCGGTCGGCGAGGAGGGGGTTGGACCCAAAATGCGAGGAAGCAGGGATAAGGGTAACTTAAAGGGAATTTATTTACAAAACAAAACCAAAAGGCAAACAAGGTACTAGGACAAACAAACGTGGCAGGGTGCAAAATAACAAAGTCGAACTAAACGTGACTAAACAGAACAAAAACCGAGGAACGAAGACAGTGACAAAAACTAGGGACAAGAGCGGGAGCAAGAGCGGGAGCAAGAGCGGGAGCAAGAGCGGGAGCAAGAGCGGGAGCAAGAGCGGGAGCAAGAGCGGGAGCGAAGCGGGAGCGAAGCGGGAGCGAAGCGAGAGCGAGAACATGAGCGTGAACGAGATCGGGGAGCGGTCGTGACAGTCCAAATAGAGCAATGTTCCGACGCTGAGCTGTCGGGATGAGGTGTTCAAATAGTCCAGTGATTAGGGGCGCAGATGGGAGTCAGGTGTGCGAGTCTAACGGGGAACAGGTGCGTGGCTGGTGGGGACGGAGTGCTGAGTGGAAACGCCCCTACTCAGCTGACAAAACAAACAAGCACATGGCATGGGAGGTGAAGAACAACAAACAAAAACCCTGACATGACCGACACGGGTCATGACACAAACATTGAGACTTGGGGAATTTGATGGAATGTTTAAAAAGCGTGACAATGGAAAGCCAAAGAATAAAGATGTTCTAGTTGTATTTGTTAGTCTTCCATCTTCCCATAAACAGCCATACTTGGTCTAAAACACTCATTTGAAAGCTGAATGAAATGAAAACCAATCTTTTCGACCACTTTAGCCAGCTGATATCTCAAAATAATGAAACTCGTTGCACGTTATGGTATATTGTCATACAAGAATCGGATTCACAGCTGTAGGCAGATGTCAATGCATCACAAAGAGCCGAGTAATGCCAGTCACTTTGATTTCGTCGACTTTCAAAGCAAAACTTGCCATTGAGATCAATTATGGCCATATTCCTTGTATGCCTGCGCCACAGCTGAAGAAATGTGGTTTTAAATCTCAACTCATGCCTTTTATTTTTTAGACTTTGCATGTTTTCTTCTGCAGAACAACAACTTGCTTGTTGGATTAATTAATGAACCTCCGGGCGTACTCTTCAAACTTATTCGACATTTTGTAGCCGAGATCAGTCCACTTCTCTTCTAGAAGAGGTGGGAGTTGGCCCTGCACGAATGGTCATGCACACACGCGTAAAGCGTCGATGTGTCATGCAATTACTGTGATGCGATTGATCATGGACATTTATTCATTATAACTGTCACTTTGTATAATCTAGATGAATCTGACATTATAATTTAAGACTACGGCATGCTAGGTCACTCACAAGCTGATGTGTGACTCATGCAACGGTTCCCATCATCTGTTAATTATGATTATCAACAATAGAAACAAACAACACGAGGAAATGCCCCAAAGTTATGAAACATGAAGTGATAGCACAACTCAAGAGCAGTGTGAGAGTGGGCCGGCAGGGCAAAGGAGACTCGGGAGGTTCGAGTGGCAAAGCCTTCCTCTTAATTTGTCACGAGGTGTGAATGTGTATTTGTCGCTATGTGCCATGTGAGCATTGAGAGACCAGTCCACGGTTTTGACCATCCAAGTCTGCTGGGATATATTCCAACCAGGAAAATTATAGTCTAGGAATTTTAGTTAGTTAGTTTTTTTTTTTTCGTTTGGCCAGTTGTATTTATTTATTTCTTTTTTGTTTTATTTAGTTTTCAATTGTGCTTTGTTAGTTTTTATTAGTTTATTCAGAAACACGTTTTTGTTAGTTTTATTATTAGTTTTCGTTTTCTAAGTCTTTTACTTCTTGGCAAGATTGGACCATGTTCAGTATTGGGCAGTAAAAAGTCAACAAAAATATTCTTTTTGGAACATTACACAATACAGAGCACAGTTTAAAAAGTCCACTGACTTTGAATTAAAAGAAGTGCAGTTCATGTGAGATGCAGGAATACACCCTAATTATAATAAAACTAGGATGCCTTGTTTGCCAACTTCAACAGTGAATTTGTGGCTTGAATTATTGTTAATAAGTACTAAACCAGGTTATACAGCATATCAATCCATTACCCGATCTGTTTTTACATATTGTATTTTTTTCATTTATATATATATATATATATATATATATATTATATTTACAGACACCAAACCAAAAAAGGAGCACTTTTTACTTTGCAAAGCCACACAAGCGACGCCATTTGGTGGCACTTTTTTTTTTTTTTTTTTTTAATGGCTGCTGCATGATGATGTCGCTTCAGTGCGACAAATATGAACAAATCCCAGATAAATGTTGGACTTTCTCTTCTTCCAGCTTTACATTTAAAATCAACCCAAAGTGTTTCTGTATTTAATTAATTGCCAAAGACAAAAACAAAGGGAATTTTCATTATAATTCTTGTTAATTTTAGTTAGTTTTGCATACATAAAATGTAGTTCTTGTGAAACAGTGATATCCTCTGGAAGTACCCTTTCCCATTTCCTTGACCTGATTATACATGCCACTAGGACTAAGAAACGCTATCACTGTATGGAGATTTGCCTTTCTGAACAGACCCGTGTCTTCATTCAGTGCTCCTACTTGTCAAACAGATGGTTAATCAGAATGTTCATATTCACATTTTCACTTCCTGCAGGTGTAATGTCAATGCGTCACCCGACGTTTTATAGTGTTCATAATATATCAGAATTTGATTTATTTGTTTCATGCACTGAGCTGTTTTTTTTTTTTATTGGATTCATGTGCAAATCACAGCTAAAACCATCCCAGCCAAAGCCGTTTAATTTTGCTCCACCAAACACGAAGCTGAAACCAAGCGTGATGTATAGAACATCGTGAGCACTGCCAATGAATCAAGCAGAAAGACTGAGGCAGCTGAATACAAGGACACCACAGCACACGGGGCGCGTTCCTCCACAGTTGGCGCTTCCATGGCTCACGGCTCCAGCATACATCTGTTGAATGAATTAAGATCTAAAACGGAGCCAATTACCGCAGAGGAACACAGCCTCTGGTCAGTGTGTTCTCTGCCCATTTGTGGTCAGCTGCTGATGACTGCGGCTGGACTCCATCTCCCTGGCTCCTGCAGGCGTGATTGGCTGAGTCTGGTCCAAGGACGGCCATGTGTCGAGCGAGAGCAGCAATAAAAAGCCGACCTGACTGACTCATGCTGTTTATAAATGAATCCCTGTTCGTGTGGGTGTGAGGAGGTGGACCTCTTTGTTTTTGTGTGTTGATATTCTGGCACCTATTTAGCATCATCATATTCATAATCAAATATGTGCTTGCAACCACTGGGGTGCTTTAAGGATCTTTCCTCTTTTATAGGTAGCTTGATCTGGAAGGAAGAGGCAATTATTTTTGATTGGCCACAGATAAAGAGCTTTGCTGTGCGGCTACATTCCAGCGCTCCTCTGCAATGAAGTTGCAGCTTCCGTGGCATTCACACTTGACTGAAAGACAGCAGAACCTTAGATAAGTAAGGTAAGATAAGTTATGTAGTACATGTTCACCCACCCCTTTCAAATGCTTTAGAACAGTGACACAAATTCCTTTATTTTATTATTTTTTTGCTAGAGAAATTTAAGTTTGAAAAAAAAAAAAAAAAGAAACATAAGTGACAGGTGTGTCCTCCAGCAGTGATTATTCAGTCAACAAAAAAGTATGGGATGTGATAACTGCTACGGTGCAATTTTATAGCACGGCTGGTGAAAAAAGTGCAGCTCAATGGAGAAATCACAATGACCCATGGTTATGGATTTCTTCAGAACATTTCTGCATTCAAATTCAACCAGACAAAGGAAGGAATTCAGTGGCACAATCATAAATAGTTACTGTATTACATATATGGTCTTTGGCTGTTCATTTCTTCTGTATGACTTTGTTCATGCCACACCTCCTTGTCCTTTCCATGCTATGAAATGGCAGCACAGCCACTGACACTAGGTTGCAAAGGAAATCAAAGTGATCATATGACAACCAATTACTTTTTCACACCAGTAAAGAAACCCATCAACTTATTTTGTCATGCCACAAGTAGTTACTTTAAATGTGGCCATGAAAAAGAATCCAAGCAATTCTTGTCCCCTGTTGATGCTAGCTACACAGTAAAAGTAAAATAGTAATATATACTTTTACCATAAATCAGTCACATGCTGTATACACAGATGAAGACTATCCGAAATATTAATAGTTACAATGTGACCTCACTTGCCACAAGCATGGCATGATCATTACAGGATTTCGTGACCTGCCTGATGTGCCGCTCTATTTGTCTCTGCAGGCTGCTCCAACATCACGGCAGCAGAAATCTATGCTCGGGCCATCATGGGGCCACACTGCCTCACTTGATGCTTCTCAAAAGACAGCGCTGACTCAATTATGGGAAGACAGTGAAGGAAATAAACTCTAATGAGCTTGAATGGCTTTTGATCCAATAACCTTTACTTGGTGCTACACAAGTTCATACTCATTAACAAAAAAGTATAGCTTTGTCTTGTATTTAAAAAAACAACAAAAAAAACAATTCTGCTTTGACATTCAATATCTACCACAGCAAGTTTTAAAATACCTTAGCACTGTTAAGGTTTATCAATATATGTATTATTTGTTTCTTCCAATCCAATTAAAGATTTTCTTTTTTTTCTTTGTTTTTTTTTAAACAAATGATAATAATTTAGAGTTAGGGGGATAAGTTACGTATGATAATGGTAGTGATAACATTGTTATAAATTATTGCATAGGGCGATAAATATAACAGTCCCAGTTTTCAAACAGCACCAGCAATTACAATTTAGTAAACATTTACAAAACATACTAATTACTATGAAGTGTTTCCAAAAAGAGCAACCTAGAGCCAAAATGTAAATCAAGTTGTATTTTACACTGAATGTTGTAAGTTGATAGTGGTTGGGCTTTCTAATAATAATAGGACTTGAATACTTGAAAATACGTTTTTGTACAAAATCCTACGATATTCTTGGAAGTTCTTCAGAGTGTGGAAAAGACGGTGAGATGTTGTGTGAGTTGCTCCACTGACAGAGTAACACCTTTTGGTAAAGCCGGTGGGAGGGTGTTGGGTGGCATCTTAAACAATGGGAAGCCTCTCATTATTGAAGGCCATGTTAATCTAGAGCAGAGGTGGGCAAACCTTTTGATTGGCGGGCCACAATGGGTTCAAAAATTTGACAGAGGGGCCGGACCAGGAGCAGAAGGATGGAGTGTTTTGGTAACCTCACTTCATCTGAGAAAAAAAAAATTGAAAACATTAACAGGGTTTATTCATTTAATTTTTTTCAAGTCCGGCGGGCCGGATTAAAACGTTTAACGGGCCGCATGTGGCCCCCGGGCCGTAGTTTGCCCACGCCTGATCTAGAGGGACACCATGACGAGATTCGGGAACCGCTGGAAGGCCCAACTATTGATCAGATGAATACTTGTGGGATGAATTTGAGTGTGCTGTGACTGCATCGTTCTTTTGCATGTCACTGACACTACTGCTTGTTAAAAGAATAAAGAGCAAAATTAGCAATGTCTTGTTCTTCCTTAAAATTCCTCTTCCGCGAGGGCTGGTGTTCTGGCTGTTTTCCAATTGAATCAGGTGTGTTGCAGCAGGGAGAGATAGAAAACAGGCAGGACACCGGCCCTCAAGGAACAGGATTGAGGTCTCCTGTTTTAAATCATACACACTGAACTGGTTGACAGCCAAATGCAGGGAAAATATAAATTATAAATTACTATTCACACTCAAATTCACACCTAATATTTAGCCTTTCATTCACCTAAGATTTGTTTTCGAAATACGGGAGGACACAAGAAGACTCAGAGAAATCCAGTGTGAGGAGAGCATGCAAACTTCAAACAGCCTGGATTTGAACTGACAACGTCAGAACAGTCAGATGGATGTGCTAACCAATAGTCCACGTTCAGATTTGTTTTTCTTTTTTTTTTTATTGTATTGTATTGCTCGTGGTTCTTTTACTATAGATGACTATTGTGCTTAAAACTTGGAGCTGTAGCCTGTTACTGTACAGTTAATGTTACGCAATCATCACCAACAGCATTTTATCAGCACACGCACACGGCGTTCAAGAATCTTGAATTCAGTCATAGCCACTAAAGCCAAAATACTACACCAGAAAGTCATTTCACACCAATTAAAAGCCGCAACAATCTGTTATTGCAGACCCCGTTAATCCTGCCTGCAGCTCTGACAAGATGATGCATTGAGGTCAGTTGCATGCCTAGTGTCATGATCATAATGTCTGTGCTCGTTCCCCCCACTCATCCCACAAGATAAAAAGTAACATAACATGGTCAAACAACATTAGGAAAATCTACATGACAAAAGTGGGGAAATGGGAGGGGTGGAAAATAGAGCAGACAAGAGACTTGAGCAAAACAGCATAGCCTTCCTTCAAGTGTGAAGAGAAATAAACAAGAGAGCATCTGTTGAAAGCTGTTGGTTAGATAATTAAAACTGGCACAGTACCTGTCCTTGCCCCATTGGATTTTATGACCAGTGTTAAAGTGATAGATTATTTTTAATGGGAATTGGGTCGTCACTGCGAGCTGATGGCAAAATTAGCACAGGTCGGAAAAGCCAGCACATTTGCAGAGTCCAGTTCTATTATGGAAACCCTCGTTAAAACAAAATAAAAAAGACAAACAAACAACAAAAAGGAACATGAGGAAGGGATGTCTTCTATCAATGACTTGACAACTCCATAGGCTACTTTTTTCTTTTTGTCGCGTTCATCCAGTGGGACATGGTCTTTTATCAAATCGTTCATCCCATTGGACCTATTATAGGGGATTTTCTCGGTAGGAATCATATTATTAATGGTTTTCTCATTTGAATAATTTTTCAATAACGAGAAAATGAATTTCCGCGTCCCCAGACTGCTTGCATTCGTGAGGTCTTCCATTTTCTAATAGCTTGCCTGTGGTTGTTGTTGCATTATTCTGAGCGCAGTCTGGAATACTCAGTGAATTATGTCAACTTGAAGATAATCTTCACCGAATTTGTCACGATAAATTGGCCATTTTTTCCCCCTGTTACTAAATGAAACGTTGGTATTATGCTGTTAAAGCTAAAAAAAATCAGACACTGCACGTTTCCGCAGGCATAGTACCGGAGGTGGGCATTCCCTCACTCGAGACAGAAGGTCCATCACTGGCAGACGCCCAGTTTGCTGGGGAATGATGAATGATGCGTAACCTCAAAAAACTGACAGCCTAAGAACAGACGGAAGCAGGTTTCCGTCCGTTGGACTTTCTTACTCCAACACTAACGAACTCCTGTTTCGATGACGGCTGACATGCGCTGCGTGTCTCGCGTTTGTTTGTTCGCTGGGGTGAATACACCTGGATTGCTTCTAGCAGAACAGAGGAGGGGCTCCTTGTCCTCCCACTGAAAAGAAATGTGAGCATCACAAGTCAATCTGGTGAACTGTCTTGCTAAATCTTAGTTTCAAGCCTGCTCTTTTGTTTTTTTTTTTTAGGTCATCCCGGGCCGTAAAGGAAGCTGGCTGTGTGTGTGTGTATGTGTCTTATTTGTCTGTGCTGCGAATGCATGTGACGTAGTAAGTAGTATTGTTCATTCCCTACGTCGATTGGTTGTCATAGACATAGATTTCACGGTCCTAAGTGTTGGGGTGTGCTTTTCCAAAGTCGCTGGAAAAGCAATTTAGGGACTCCACAAACGCAGGCACAGAGAAGTGGGGTTCTTAATAAAAGGTATTTATTATTACAACAAAAATTCTTATGTACACTATAACTATAACTACAATCACGCGATACCGAAAGGTGCAACACAAAACACTGGTGGAAAACCGCACCAGGAAAATAACGACGAAACCAAAATCGCTTGCAAAAGGCAAGGAACAGAACGGAACAAAAATCGCTTACCACCAAAAGATAAGGAAAGCCAATCGAGGAACGGACGCGACCGAGAAGGACAAAGGCTGAGAGCGGAGTCATTAACCAGAATCGAGATCGAGAAATACGTGAGGCAAACAACGGGGAATCGAGAATCAACACTTGGGTTATGAACGTGAGCAAAGGAATAATCCGACGCTGAGACGTCAGCGCGGCGCATTTAAATAGCGTAGTAATCACTGAAGTCAATGGGCAACAGGTGCGTGGCAGGTGGGCGCGTCACTCCAGCCGTGACGACAAGACAGGAACAGGTGCTGGAGGGAACGCCCCCACGTCAGCTGAGCAGAAAATAACAAACACAAGGCATGACAAGACGGACCATGACACTAAGACAGAGTCTGGTGACCTATAATTTAGAGATGACAGAAGTGTGGTGAAAATAATGAGGACGGAGTGGCTGACGGTCCTAAAATGGAGGTGAGGCACTATAATGTAGAGCGATGGCAAAGTGAAAAATTGTCAGATTTGGTCGGCTTCAAATAATGATGGACTGACGATGACGGACGGGTGACTCGGCTGCTGACGAATGATGGACCAGCAAAATTTACTGACGAGCCCACATCTGCATAATACTCTATGACAGCCATCCCCAATTAGCTGCCTTTGGGCAGTAAAGCTAGCTACTAGCAGCCCCCGTGTCGACTCAGTGATACTTTTGGTATATTTGGTTTGACAAGTGGATAAATTGTCACAAAATGCTCAATGAGCCATCATGTATCCGCTCACACAGTCGTTGCCGTGATATTATAAGCAAACCATGTGATCATCGCTGCCATTTGAGCCATGGAAGCTAACGATAGCATTATGTTATGTTGACAAGTGACGAGCAAGTTGCTCGTTGCTAGGAAAGGATTAGCCATTGAAGCAAATGACAGCTTGCCTAACGCAGACGGTTTAAAAGCCACTCAGAGGGAAATGATTGAAAAGTGGTGGTTGTCATTCTCTGGAAGATTGTAAATTAAACATTTACAGAGAAAAGTGTGAGCAGGCAAAGTTATCCCGAATGGTAATGTTTTTTCATGGGAGTGTTAGCAACGGGCTAGCCTGCAGGCAAGTGAGTAAATGTTTCACGCTCCTGTCTCAAATCACCCACAGTTTTAAAGTTCTAAACTTGTCATAGAGGATTAAAAAAAGTGAAAGCTTTTTTGCAGTTTGACATCACGGGTCATCAGCGTTATAAACGCAATGCGTGTTAACACTAATGCTTCTGATTCCTACGATTCCAAGACCATCCATATTAAAAATTCATCAGACAGAAAACAGACCAGACAATATATAAAAATGCTGAACACCATTTTGATTTTTTGGCTTTCATTCTGGTGTTTCGTAGTTTATTGCTTAATTTGTCTTGACTTTTTACTGCGGGGAAAACTGCTAAACAATCTGCTTCAGTGTTATTGATATTGATAAGCAGGAATATTGCAGGTTTATGTCGAACATCTATCAGCCGTCTTTGCCCGAGTATATTCACTTTTACTCTTGTGCACCACTTGCTGTGTTTGTGTTTTATTGATCAAAGGAGTCAGAATTTGTTGATCAAAATATTCAACAGGAGCGTTCAAAAGTTAATTTATATTGGACTTATTTTCTTTCAACAAGTGGATTTTTTTTCTGTTGTCTATCCCTCACCACAGGCTATTATTGCAACTACTAAGCACTATCTGCTGCGACAACAAACCGTACTGCGAATCATAATACTATAATAATACATACTATAATATAATATAGTAATAGCTGTATAATAAACATAACAATAACATCTGTGTTCTGTACATAAAACAATATTTACTGGTCCAATGAGAGGGGGGACCTCACAGACAATTTGGCTAGCGTTTTCGCAACCTCGACAATTTGGCCCTCAGTGAAAATGAATTGGGGATCTATGACTTACAGTGGTACAGGTTAAAAAAATTTCAAGAAAACGAGGGTTTGATTTTCTGCAGTAGACATTTACAAAGAAAGTTGGGCGAGATGATAGAATTGGGTTCTGTATATAAGTAGAGTTAGTTGCTTGCCACATATAGACATAAATGAGTTACATTCAACTTATGAAAGATATAGACAATAGGAGATCAATAATCGAAAGAAGTGGCCCCAAAACAGAACCCTGGTGAACTACAGATGTGACAGGTATAGGGGTAATGGAAGGACTGAAAGTTTAATCAACGCGACTGGAGAGGTATGACTTAAAATGCGGAAGCCTATCAATGGGGATTTAGTAGGCTATCAAGAAAGGCAAAAAAGGAAAGAAGTCAATAATTTATTACCATAATGCGACCGATTTGCGACAGAAACCAGATTTGAGTTATTTGTACAGTTAAATGTCGGAGCAATGGTTGTGGAGCTGAAATGCAACAAAAATTATGATAATTTTGTTTGTGGCATCAGAGACTGCCAGTGAAGTTCATGTTGCTAGAGATCAGTACTATATTGTGGTTCTTTTTGCAAGTAAACCTTCCCTCCATGAAATGTCTCAGCTCTTTTCAGAAAATAAACATTTTGCTCAACTTTTGATGACTGTAAAATGCACCCGGCAAAAACTCTAAAAATGTCTGATCCTCTGTATTATTGTTACAAAGCCTTTTGGAAGTTGAGCAGAATTTGAAGAGAAAACACATTTCCTTAATTAACCAGACAAGGAAGGTGGGCTTCACATTTTGTCTGGCTTTGTTTGATCACTCCTGCTAGGTTGGAAGCACGTAGTTTTACAGCAAGTCACTCACGATGTATTTGTATTGGCTAATTAGATTTTGTCTCTTCTCTAATCACATGGAAACCGTTCGCACTTTTACAAGGTGTCCTCTCCCTCTTTGTCAAAGTTCTACCTGACTCTTCACTATTGATTCTCTTTTTTTCCCCCTCCACAATAACAACAGAGAAATCATCGAAACTAGCCGAACATTTGACAAAACTAATTTCAGGGTCTGTCAACATGCTGACTTGCGTGAAACAACATTGTGGATCAAGTCAGCACAAAATGACAGATAAGACTATTATCATGACCTTCTGTCTGGTCTATTTTTCTGCAGCGCGCAGGGAGCTGAATGAGTGTACACAAAGATTTGTTGTCTGGCTGTTTACGTGGGCTATTGACAAAGCTGCGGTTCAAGAAGGTGTCCATTAAAACACAACAGGCACTGCTCTTGTCATTGTTGA
Organism: Idiotropiscis lumnitzeri; assembly: GCF_059441095.1. NCBI lineage: Eukaryota > Metazoa > Chordata > Actinopteri > Syngnathiformes > Syngnathidae > Idiotropiscis > Idiotropiscis lumnitzeri. The sequence continues at coordinate 16,285,956 of NC_142393.1, forward strand.
GAGTCAAATCATTTATCCTTCTGATGTGGCAAGAGGACGGAATCAATGCAGGCTGAATGGCCGACATCACTGATCCAGCACAGTAATGCTTTATGATGTGTATCAAGGACAGACTAAAAATGTGTTTTGAACTGAGGGAAGAAACATGCTTGTACCAAGAATTGTCGTGATTGACCCAAAAATAATAAATCCACCATAAAAGCTGACCGTAAGAGTGTATAACACAAGTGAAGGTAGTTTCTAGGCTGAAGGTGAAACTAAAGTGCATCAACTTGATTTCTCTCAAATGGGAACCGATTGTGCCTTGATGTACGTCGAAGTTTCTTGGCATTGGTTTACTTGCCATTTTCAACGCAACTTCAAACTTTCAGAGACTGAATGACTATATCACAATAGTTGGGTCATAGCCTGGGTGGGTGTCCTTTCAGTTTAAGGAATTTTGAAAACATGTCTTCAGTTAAGTTATATTGACCCAAAAAAAAAAAAAAAACCCCCGAAACTATGAATACCGTTTCCACTGTATAAGACAAAATAGTTCGATAACCATATCCACAAACCAATGGGTGATGCAACACATGATTATTAACTGCTTCAGCTGCTGTGATCGCTTTCCAAAAAAAAAGAAAAAAATCACTGCTTTCAAATCATTTCAGTGCTGTATGACAAACACCAGAATTAATTTTCCTCAATGTTATGTACGATTTTAACTCTCTTAAAATATATATTTGCATAGATGGGCATTTCGTCTCTAAGACGGAACAATCCGTCCATCCGTCCTGGGCGAAAGTCTATTTTGGGGTGGAGGAGGGAGGACGAGAATTGCTTTTAAAAGGACGGACTAAACTAGGGCGGAAGGGTTTTTTTATCTGTCACTTTAATAGTCACTAACTGGGTCAAGTACTGCATGTACAGAATTCAAATATTTGTACTCGGAGCATAATGAAATCTTGTAATGCTGTTGCGTGTGCTGTCACCTTACGAGAGAGAGAGAAAGCAAGAGACCGAGAGAGAGAGAGAGAAAGAGAGAGAGAGAGAGACACATCATTGCGACTATGCAAAAACACATAAGCGATATGCATGGCTAAGTGAAGAAGCAATTAAGAGCCAAAATAAGCATCTTATCTTAAATTATGTTTCATTTGAGCAAAGTAACAAAGTGCAAATTGTTCGTGTTATTCAGTTTGCTGTTGTGTAATCATTTTAGTTAGTCAATGTACGTAAAATGCATCTGCTGCATCCAATAACATACAAATATTTGACCATTTAATAATATGAAGACACGCAGCCATTCGTCCAATGTGTGTTTTTATGCCTAAATTTAGCTGTTGGCTGTTAATCCGGTGATTTGTAGTGAATTATTATTGCACGGGTGGCGGAGGGTTAAATGCAAGGACGGAAGCGCTTTAAAAGGATGAAGACGGAGGGCGATTATTTTTATGTATAAGGACGAAAGTGTGAGGACGGAAGGATACAAAATAGGGTTAAGTGCCCATCTATGTATATTTGGACCAAGTTTTAATGGGCAGGGTTTTGTTAAGATTTTAATGCTATGTTATCCCAAGACCAAACTGCTAATATTAAATGCCTTGACTCAAAAATGAAATACTTCGATGCTCATGAATATTCCAACAAGGTTAGGTGGAGGTTTTGGAGCAGTCTTCCGCAGCTTCAAACTATTTTCACAAAGATCATATATACAACAGTCTCTCAGGAGCAAAGCAATAAAGAAATAGACATATCTTCAATAGGATTCCGTGCAAAAGTTGAATTCTCTGTGTGTACTTTGCTTTACGCTTGGATGTCTTCACAATGTAGCAACTCTAGACGAGTCACAGGGAAAACTTTGTTTCAGATTGAAGGAATAGAGAAATCGGTTGGAAATTTAATGCCATTTGTTTCATGTACAAGGTGTGTCAGAAATATTCCAGGACTAGTGTCACAAAAGATATACTTTAAATCCTAAGTTCAGCTCTGTTGTCAAGGTCTTCAAAACTGGTTCTCTTAATGACCCATTTGAGCTTTGCAGCGAGGGCAGAAAACCAATCACACAGAGCTACAATCGGTTCGGTGAGTATTAACGTTTATTGGTACAGTTCCAATTTGAACCGGTTCAGTTCCGATTCCCGATACAGGTACTCAAAGGTACCAGATTTCTGTACCTTTGCATGTGCGTTTATGGCTAGAAATGTGAAGCAGTGATTAATGTGCCATGCTTTGATCATGCACATTTGAAAGTAGCTATGACGCCAACATTGTATGTAGGATCATTACTTAACAATCATTACGTGCACATTTTAAGGCATATTCATTATTCTTGAGGGGAATTGTTTGTAGTCGTTCATTAGGAGTTCCCTGTTATTTTATATTGTTCTACATTTGTTGTGCTGTTTCATAAAATACAATAAAACTTCATTTATGTAGCGCATGTTCAAAGAAAATGTTTAATTACACTTTAATTATCTTTACAAATGCTTTAAAACTGGCAATTTAATATCAATGAAAAAAAATCATTTAAGAAAAAATCTGCTCTCGTGGCAATCTCTTTAGCGAAACATTTTTATTGCACACAAGTTGTTCGCGAGAGATCTGACCATGTGCAACTGAGGAGGCCAGTCATCGAACTTAACAGCATTGATCCAATCACATATAAGGATGACAATTCTGATATTTTGGTATTTTCTTATTGCTCATCTGTTTTGTGTGCCTGTTTCAGCTTTGGATAAAATCTGAAAAAAATGACAAGGAGATTTTTGGGGAAAGACGTCTGGAAAGCGGTAAATGAACGACTTAAAATGGGGCAGAAATGTTTTTCCTTTTCATGGTTTTCAGACTTTTTTGTGAGTCTATTCATGACATACGAAAATGTCATGATGCCAAGAGAAACAAAATTATGGGGTCTCCAAAAACAATTTTACTGATCGTTAATTTTGACTAGTATGAACACACCTGCAAAATCTGGTTACCATGACTTTTTTGTCTGGGTCAGCACTTAAAATAGATTTGAGCTAACATAAGGTCATGGAGACAACGTGATTGTGACTGGCTGGTGAACCGTCCACGGTGTACCCAACCTCTGACCCAAAGTCACCTGGGATAGAATCCAGCTCACCCGTGACCCTAATGAGGGCAAGCAAGCACTACAGAAAAATTGACGGAAACAAAACAACATATAAAGTGTTCAGCTATGCAACCATGTTAAACAGAAAACTCATTTTTAAGCTAGACTGGTTGCCACGGAGACATGCATGACGAAAGTATACATGTGACAACAACATACTTGCTGTAAGGTTCAGAAGTCCTTACACTGCCAAATGGATGGCCCTCTCACTCTGTTCACATTGTTGATTGATTATTGAACCAATCCCATGCTAGATAATTTGTTTACAGGTTGCTCAGGGCTTTAACCTTGATCGAGAAGAGAGGAAATGAAGTCAAATGGGGACATGGATTTAAAGTGGGGTGATTAGAAGTGTAAAGGAATAGAATCAATGTCACTCGCAGTAAAAGCGAGGTTTCCCCTCCAGATTTAAGACAAGTTCTGAGCCAAAACATACAAGATAAATCTTCTGACCTCTGGTGACAATGAAATATCTAGTGTCATCTCCTCAACCTCTGCACTGATGATTTGCTGCACAACAAGGTCACCATGGCGATATATCCGATAGGGAGCTTTAAACGTTTGCTGCTACCGGGTTGCGGTCTATACCATCATTCAAAGTTGAAACTCTGAAGCAGCTCCGAGGTACATGGAGTGAAAACTTACATGCTGTCTCTTAGTGGTGTAAATGAGTAGTAAGTATCTGACGAGAAATAATCAGTAAAACAAACAGCAATGTTGAAAAATGTTCATGGGGCATTGGTATTTAAATCTGAAACACTTAAATGTAGCCTTAAATCTTCCTCAGGTCTTGTGCAACTTAAAAAAAAAAAAAAGTCTTTTTGTCTTATTCAGAAGTGGACACATCATAATGGCCGCTCTCTTCTAAGTGAGCACACAACAGATATTCTTTTATAGATATTGCTCTCGGCCTGCCTGACCTGCGCAAAAATGACATGGTGGAACTCAGTCACACAGGGACGGTAATGAACATATTTAATCACAGCTTCCGGTTATTCTTAAAACAGCAGATGGTAATGTTATTAAAAACTGCTGGGTGGAGGGACGTCTGGAGGAATACGTTTAAAAATATCATTGTCAATTAAAACTCATGAGGGGGGTCACTAGCAACTTTCCCAAGCCAGGAAAAAAAAATGCCAATTCCTTTATGATATAGTTATCTTCTCCCTATCTGTATGCTGCAACAGTTCACTGTTTGTTTTCTCAACCAAAGTTTTGATGATCAATAGGTAACTAGCAGGGGCGTGGTGGCCATCGGGATTATCGGCAGATTCTTGAATGGCCGGTCCATTTCAGGATCCACCCTTCCAGGGTTGACCGTATATTCCCCTCTCACTAAATAAGAAGCACGTAAAGTTTTTAGTCATTCAAGTTTCATCGACCTGGGTGAATGCATTAAAACAAATCTATATTTCGATAAATAAAAAAGTCCATTAAATTACTATTTTGGACAATATGGCATGGGACGGTAAGATGCTTGATTTGTATGTTAATTTATGTACAATAATTGACACTTAAATCCTAAAATTGTAAAATGTGTACCTCTTCAAGAATTGCAATAAATCAGAAAGCCCTTTGTCTTCTGGACAAGAAATGTCAAGTAGTTTGCAGGCTTTTACTAAGATAACTACACGACAACAATCAAGTGAAAACTTAGCTTTTTGTTTTGGGAAAAATTTCAATAGCAGATGACAAGTGTCATAAATATGGTTGCTTTCCATGATTGAACATACTAGAGTTTGCGTGCCTTCAGCAGACATAAACTTGTATCAACCCTGAGGGAAATTCCAACTTTCATTTGTTTACACACCATACAATTAAGGTTAGCAAACAGGTTAGAAAATTAAATTTTTTGAGTTTGAACATAAGTAATAAAAAGAGCAGATGGTATTAAGGTGCAAATACCCATTCAGACTCTCTGTTCGTGCTACTAATGAAGTGACGATGATCAAGGACGTGTACAAGCCAGTGATGAGTTGTAAAGCTGTACAGCCAGGGAGAAAAAAAATAAATCAATTTGTGGAGGACGTTAGAGACTATAACATTCACACTAACTGCTTATTCTTCAGGTTATATTAAAAACGTATTGACATTTTTAACAGTCGTTTATTTTGATATATCTATTCAGGACACAACTGGGTCGAGAATTTGACTCAAGCAGCGTGCACACAAACATTCTAACCAATTTTGTGTGATGGACCCCACACTTGCGAGAAAAAAACAGCAAGTGTGTGCTTACTGCTTTCAAAGTGAGTTGTGTGTTGGAAATGACCAACAAAGCAAAAGACTGACTTGACTTGAAGAAGGACAGTTGAAAAATAAAAAGAGACTTATTTTCAAAAGTTTGTATTTTTAATCTCAAAGATAGCGTCATTATCTCAACAACTCTGTTCTGATAAGCAGCCCCTGAATTCAGCGATAGGGTGTGTTGGCTTAGTCTGCAACGAATGAGAAGCTTTACATCACTTTTATGTTCCAGAATATTTAATCAATAGCATTTAAATTATTTTGAGTTAAATTACGCAGGCAAATAGTCGATAACATCGGGACTGTTTACTATAGCTCATCACAGCGAAAGGCGATAGCTAAATCAATGAGCTTGTTTTCAGACAAAAAGATTTAGTAATTCCTATTGGAAAGCACAAATACTTTTAATGGTGTATGTATATTTACAGTATTTATAGGGTATGTAAAAATGGTTTAGGACTGCAATCTCAAAAGATTTCAAACACAAACTAAACTAAATCAGTCCAGACCTGATGATCAACAACCTTTTAAGCTACAAAGAGATGTTGTGTTATATGGTATGTTTTGGTTAACTGTGAGAGAAGAGGTGAGAGGGCAGGACAGCTCCGGGCTGCTTCACCATGACTATGCGCTCATAATGCACTGAGCATCTGACAGTTCCTGGCCTAAAAAAGATCATCATCGCGCACCCTTCACACCAGACCTGGCTCGGTATGCAACATCATACTGAATAAATTAAAACAGCAATGTCCAGTGTGAGTGTTAATTACAAAGTAAGATTGCTGGATAGGTATCAAATCAATTCCACCATTTGAACAGTTAACAATTTGTTTTAATAAGTAGGGGAGCTGGGATGTGCATATTTGGGTGGTGACTAAAATGAGTCAACATTCAGAAATGATTAAACACTACACAAGTGTCATAAAACGGCAGAATGCTCAAGGCCAATTTTGAATGACAGGAGAAACATGAGAACAGGGACGACTGGAGCAAGCTGTGACAGTTCACACTTATTTCGCATGAGTGTTGTATTTGAAGATCGTTTCTACATATCCAATTGGAAACACTTGGCATCCGCTAACAGGCCTCTAAATTGTGTTGTGAAACAGATCTGCCCACATCGCATGTAGAATATATTTTTATGATACTCCATATTAAGAGCAAGTGATCTGAATTGGACACCATTCATGGAATGAATTTGAGGTTGCCATTTTCAAATCCAATTATTGCATACTGTTGCTTGAAAGAGATCAAAGCTGTTGTTTTGGCCACTTGACCCAACTCTGAAACAATGTTAAAGCTCCACTTAGTTGTATTGCATAGAATTGGGGTGGTCAGGTTTCCACGTTCACGGCACAGCATGATAACGTGAATTGAACAAAGCTGGATGGAGCCTTGCAACCCGATTTGAAAGAATACATTTGATCATGCGGAATGAAAATGTTCCATATATGGTAAACCAGGCATCACCAAATGGCGGGATGATTCGGTCCGGACCCATGGCCAATCTATGATGATTTTTTTTCAGGGCGCATTCGCAAACGTTGGCGCTGCAATTCTAGTAAATACGGAAAAGGCGTCACTGATTTGAGCCAATCAAATCTTTTGTTTACGATCCACTGCCAATTGCGCAGCAGACCGGAAGAGAGTGCTGCTGACAGTATGCCTTGCTAAAAAGTTAGCGAGGTCGATGCGTCTTGTTTTAAATGAATGGACGGAGAAATTTAGTTTTGTTCTGGCTGCAGCCAATTCAAAACCAGTGTGCATCATATGCTCCGAAACCGTCGCAACATTTCGAAGCGCCACTACGAAACAAAGCACCGCCCTTTTGTGCACAGTTATCCGCTGAAGTTTGAGGTGAGCGCATGCAAAAACATTGAACTTCGAGTGCCGTGCAACAGATTTTTACATTTTCATATTCAGTAAAAGTATCATGGATTTTGGGGAAACATAAAAAAACAATCAGTGATGGAGAAGTTGTGAAGGAGTGCTTAAATGTGGTTGCACAAACATTATTTAAAGGAAAACACAAAGCCCAGATGTGTGAAATAATCTACAAAATCCCAATGGCCCTGACTCCGTTCCAACCCAGATTTAAGTCACTGGCAGGGCAGTCACAAACTCATTTTTCTCATTAAGAGAAGTTCAAAAAATATTCAAAAGAAAAAGTGGTGTCAAAGCTCATTTTGAATTAGTTTTTCATGAGGACAGCCGTTTTTATTGATTGTGTACTGAACATGTTGACCTGGTTTACTTGGATAATTAGGCTTTCCGTTTTTTTAGGTTGATAACTCTTTGATTTAAGAAAAAAAAAAGGCAAAAGATGTTAACTCAATGCTTAGCACTTGATATATTTCTGCAGGAGATATTTTACAGTTTTTTTCTGGAAGTGGCACCCTTAAATTCCTGGAGCCACATTTCTTGAATGTGAAATAAACGCCTTATATTTGTTTGACTGGCAAAGGTGTTTAATGGGAACATTGCTAAATATTTAGTACATAAGTGCGCTCTGTTGAAATTACTAAATATTGAAACTATATAAAAATGTGAACATAGGCTAGACATTTCGGGAAGTTGGACTTTGGTTCGGACCTTTTAATTGGAAGAAATTTTCGTCGTGGACCTCTGTGACTTTTAATTGAATACCTCTGTGGTAAACGGTAAATGGGCTTGCCCTTGTGGTATGCTCTTCCACCTACAGGGCGCTAAAATGGCGTCATATGGATTCTTTATTCACCGACTGATGACGCAGCATCAGGAGCAACTTTCTTGCTCAAGGACACTTCGACATGGTCAGGGGCAGGGGATCGAATTAACAACCTGGGGAGACGCCCGCTCTACCACTGACCCATACAAACACCTCAATCGGAATAAAAAGTCGGAATGGTAAACTGAAGTACATTCAGATTCACAAGGCCGGTATATTCCTCATACCAAAAGTATCACGCAATCATCGGGTGTCCAACTCTGGTCCTCGAGGGCACCTATCCAGTGTATTTTAGACGAGTCCCTCCTTCAACACACCTGATCAATAAAATGGTGAGATTATCAGCAAGCTCTGAGAAGACTGATAATGATCATTAAAGGCAGGTATGTTTGAGGAGGGAAACATCTAAAAAAGAGGTTGGATACCCCTGATGTAAACGGTTTAATCGGTCCAGTCTGCACAGGCTCTGTCGTCCTATACGGACTTTAAAATGGCATCAACATACCAGAGCTCTTCTGCGGTAAGAAAACTTGTTCTTCAGTATTTGTAACCTGTTTTTATCAAGATGTCGCTTTAGTATATGTATTAAAATAATCACAACTACTGTGCCAAAAAAGACAAATGATCTCCATCTTGACAAATCATTTGATGCCTTCATCAATCTGCGCGTGACACACGGCTGACATGATTAACGTTGTGGAGCATGTAATGAGCCGATCGCAATCAATCATGTCACATCTAAACAGGTGACCAGACATCTTCATTCAGAATGTTTTAAATTGAAATGACAAAAAATGACTCAGTGTGAACTAATGGTAGACAGCGGCCGGAATCGTCGTGCCCCTTTGAAATTCCATGAGAGAACTTTGCAAGATCTGAATGTGATGGGGGAAAAAAGGCCACATTCCCACACAGAGGAAACACGTATCGAGTTGAATGGTAGCCAACCAAAAGTGGAAAGCAGTGTGACACCAGAGAAGTAAATACAAGCAAACTGATGAGGCAACGATGTAAACCTGGACAAGACTCATTGGAGGTTGCTGATTGGTTGACACAATGGACCGGGCTGACAACGGGTGGGAACAAAAACGAGACAGACAAGACATGAAAAATGGGACTCAAGGAAAACAAGAAACAGAGTTAAATCTAATCAAAACAGAGTCAACACAACACAAAGAACACTCAATACCCCATAACTACATCAACCCAGTTGTTGCAATATTATTATTTTTCTGTTAAAGACCCATTTTGTTCCACCCGCTCAGGAACTGCCAAAATGATCATCAAACCATCTTTTTACCAGTGGCTACTCCACTCAACGGAGACCTCTACTCTCACATTCTATTATATTGTAGTTAAGCATGTTGAAATATGCATAGAAATGATTTGTTTCACTGCATGGACTTAAAAGTTCTGCGAAATTATGTAAACATCTTCAGCTCATTAGAGGTTATGGAACAAGAGCCAGTTGATGACTTCATAAGTCATTTGAAATGCACTCGAGGCGTCCAGCACACTTGTCGTGTGGTTCATTCTTCCTCATTGCGCTTCGCTTCTTCCAAATCAATCCGCCGGAATGCTGACAAGGACAAACGCATGGACTACACCCGCACATCAAACAATATGTCATCACTGTTATGGAGAAAGAATAGAACCTCTATTGTCTTATCATATATATCTTATATTTGTGACTAAATGCTCAATTCTGCCCTTTAAACAGCACAACCTCATCAATTGTGCAGTTTGTTCGCCCAAACAATCCCACGGTCCCGCTCATATTTGGGTTGTGTGAACAAGTAAATCAAATAAGACTGAAGGCCAAGGCAGTTGTATGTAGAGGCTTAACATCACATTTTGTGATTTATATCGTTTAGCCCCTTTGCCACACACTTCACTGTCTCTCTCTCTCTCCCTTCACAATTATCTCTTATGGCCTGTGAGGTGATTAATGGTTTTCATTTGATGTCCTTTCCTACCCTTCGCAGAGCACCAACAAATAAAACCATGGCCCAACAAACAAATTGTCCCTCAGAAGAGCCGTAAAACTGCTGCGGTGGTGGAGGGGGTAATACGGGGGCTGCGAAGACAATGAAGCGGCGCATTCTGGCCTTTGGAAAGAAAAGCGTTTGCCGAGGAATGGTCTGGAACGATTTCCTCTGTAGTCCCTCTCCCTGGAGAAATCCCCAACTGCTAATCTACAGTTATTGCTACCGCCAACGGCAGACTCCAAATTAAAGAAGGGGTGGGGGGTTAGAGGGAATGCTTGGACCTCACACGAGTTGTTACTGGAAACACGTTAGTGAAGTGGTGAACATTCCAGGTAGAAAGATTTGGTCTTTGAAAAGCACATTCTTCCCACTTGGCCTTGGAGTATAAAATAGAATAGACTAGATTATTACTTATTCAAAGAACTCAAAGATGTTGTCCCTTTTTAGTGATGCGGATGGTTTTACAAAGGCACCTACATTCTTTGAAAAGGAATCATTTAGCAGTTATTATAGTTGTACTAGCAACATTTTCTTGCATTGTGCATTGTTCACATTAAACATTATTTGTGAAGTATTGTGAGTACAATTCAAACACTTGAGCTCATACACAATTCCAGAAAAAAAGTACAAAACCTGCCTAAAATTTCAAACAGTACCATCCTCACAGAATTGACTCTTTGTTTTTGCTTTCCTTCACAACACACCAAATTAAGATGGACTGCTGTCATGAGGAATGTCAACAGTACCCTACAGACCTCAGAGCTTTGAAGGACTAACTCTTAGCTTTTGTTTTGACTTTTTTCAACACTTGTTCCAAAAGGACACGTCAGTACCGGCTAGCCTCCATTTTGAAAGTTTTTCCCTCAAATAAATATAGTACTGCAGGCGATGGCAATAACCAAGACAAATTGAAGATAATCAGTCAAGATGAAGTGTCAGGTTGTGGTTGAGATGGAGGAGCTAGGTAGGAGTAACTTAAAGGGGCATTTAGGGGAAAGAAAACAAAAAGGCAAACAAGGGACTTGGAATGAACAAAAATATCAAAGTGCAAAACAACAAGAAGCAAAGTAACAAAGACTACTGAAGGAAGAATTGGACTAGACTAACAAAAGTGACTTGACAAGGAAGTGACTTGAGGGAGACAAAAACAGAGGACACGCGGCAGCAGACAACAAACTGACAAGTACGGAAAGGAAGCAGGGAACTAAAAACAAACAAATTGACAAGATAATGAGGAACACTTGGACAAGACACAAACGGTTGGAAGGAGCTGATTGGTCAACACAAGGGAGGTAAACGAACACAGGTGGACACAATAATCATGACAAGACAACTATAGAAAAGGAACCTGAAACTAAAGTCCAAAACCAAAAACAACAAATGCAGACCATGTCATTACGCAGACTAAATAACAGCACTGGTGTAAAAAAAAAAAAAGAAGTCTCCTGTATATTTGACAGGTGTGTTTTATTTTTTTTGCCTTTCTTATCACGTGACAAATGTTACAATATTGTTGCGATGATGTATGTAATCAGTCTAATTCATGGATTCAACATATATATTTTCTACATTTTTTTTCTAGAGTCATGTTATGCCACATTTTTCATACATTCTGTCCGCTCATCTTATTAGAAGGGGGCAATGGATAACGTTCCAGTTTTCCAGATTGCATTATATCTACCCCCAATTGATCTTACACCATTTGTGTTCTGTCTCTTGCTCAAGGAGGATAGCTTCACAACATAAATGTTATTTAGTATTATGCTAGTGGCTATATGTATAGCTATAAGCGATATGTTTTTTTTTCAATACACAAAGTGTAATTGTTTTGTTTTTTTACGTTTAGTTTAATAGTAGCAATAAACAGCTTGAAACCTCCTTTTTTCCCAACAATTGTTCCCTCTTTGAAAATGTGCTGCTTAATGTGAAGTGAACTGTGTTGAGTTAACTGGCGCCATACAGCGCCTGTTGCTCAAGTCTGAGCTTGCAAGTGAAAGTCGAGTCACTCGTATCTCAAACAGCTACAGGGACAAGTTCATCTTCAATCCCCACATTCAGGAAAATGGGGTACCCCAAAAATTGAGAGTCAAACACAAAACATCTGGACTTTGAGGCAGACATGCTCAGACAGACCACGGACTGTGCTCCCGCCTTGTTTCACGCAATAACTCAACATCAGAATATTTAGCCACACATTAACTCGAAAAATACATATGCACTTAACACTTCATTAAATGTAGTCCCTGTCAAGTCAACAGCGTGAGCTTATTTCTATAAATCAGCCTGGAAGCATTTTTTGGAGCGTCATCTCTTTGTGGCTTTGGTTTGCCGCAGCCTCTCTGCTGGTCGCCGTCGCATAATAGTGTGCCACAGACAGCAGAAATTCTGATGATACCATGCTGACTCTTCATTTGTGGAAGTTTTGTTTTTGTGCAGGGAGGGACGTTACACAATTATGCGTTTAAATGTTTACCAGTTCTGTTTGTTTAATGCACCAAGGAAGTCGCATAGCGGTCTACGCCCACACCATTCCTTTGTATGTATATCTTCTCTTTGTAATCCGGATCACAACCTCCTTCAGCATGAACTGACCATCTCTGCACCGAGATGGGCCTTTCTTCTGTGCTTCAGGCCATTTCTGAAGCCTTGCCCACAAGGCGTGGTAGGAAATGCCAGCCAATGACATTCAGCTCAGAAAAGGCTACATCAGTCCATCTGCTCTTGTAGCTCGCAGCTGTCTGACCACTCACCAAACCCTGTCTAGGCATCATTACCGTATGTTCGCTGCCATTCAGACAAGTAGACCCCATGTGATAGAAATACAAAGGGATCCCCGAGGTCATCTCCAAGTGGATTTAGCGGAGAGGAAAAGGCCAAAACAAATGTGACGACACGGCAGGGTGGTTACTACTTGTGGCGATGCAAGTGTCCTTGCATGCCTGCAGCATGACATGTAATCATTTGTCTTTCCTGTGCTAAGGAATGATCAAATGGCCACTGGGAAGCAAACGTGATGCAGACTCTGTTAGGTTTTCTGCCAATTAGCAAAACGTGCAAATATATTCAGTCGCTCTCAAATCAGAAAAGCGGCACTCTTCCTCTGCCGTGTTGTATGTCGACAGGCCAACTAAGCAAGTAAAAGAGATTATAAATCATTCAAATCACTTGTCATGAAACATGAGGAATATATCAGCGGGTGTGGAATTGGAAGGTGGTGGCAAGATGGCAAAGGTTCCGGGTAAGCTCTATAAGCCTCTCAAACATCTTAATAAATTGGAGTCATAAAAAGCCAACTGATCTTAAATCAATGCATTCATGATTAATTTAGATGCCAAAGTGAGGGCGAGGAGTGAGCAATAAAAAAGAGAAAAAGCGTTGAACCTATATATAAAAAGTGGATAAAAGAACGTCTGTTAAAGGGGCGAGCGCTTGTCTAAAAATTGGAACGAAGATATCATTCACGTAGAATTCTTTCCTAAATTGCGCTTGATGATAGTGGAATGCTGGCCACTGGAAAGTGAATTGTCAAGCGAAATCCATTCCAGAAATGAAGTATTAAAATCAAGTCAGAAGATGTGAAATGCATGAACATTCATTTTTCCTTTATTCTGAAATACTCGTGTCTGTGTTTTCACATGAATTTAATTGTGATTTGGGTAAAAACTACAATGAGATTTGCCTAAAAAAAACACAGAACAAAACTGCCATCATTCAAAATGTCAACTGACACCCGAGCAGACCTGACAAAATTTCACTTGAATGAGAATCAAGATATTTCTCTTAAACGTTGAAGCTATTTACACAATTAGCACGTGGCATCTGCATAATCACGAGTTTTGCCATATTTTGTGGTCGTATGTTTCACAGCTTTAAGTCTCCCTTTTAGCTATTAAAATTTGCAGAAGACACAATAAAAAGGGATGGTCTGATCCATATGATTGAATTGGTAGAGGTTAGGGTTTTTATTTTCCCAAGGAAGTGGGTCTAGCTCCTGCCCAAGACTGGATTAAACTAATCTGATTTGAGCCTGTGATGAATTTTATTGGATTTGCGACCTTCATGTCACTGTCAGTGCCATAGCCCACAGACGCCGGGGAGTACTAAAGAGAAAAAAAGGTGTCGAGATGAGTGGCAAGACAAGCTCAAATAAATAACACAACCCCAAGTACCCCCCCCTCTCAATATCCAGCCACCATGTGAACCGAAACACCCACGTGAAAGAAACCGAAAAGGCAAATGATTATGTCGAGGAAAATCCTTTCAATTGCAGATAAAAGCTAGTGAAACCTATTAGGATCCACGTAATACGCTGGCGGGACACAAGTGTTTATCACAACACGCCATTGTTCAGCTTCTGGCAAACAATAGTTGTGCTGGGGTATTGCTGGATAATTTATGTTTGAGCTACATTTGCTTTAAGGGTCTCGCTCATTCCAAATGTCATATACGGTACTAATTGCATCATTTCTCATGTTTTACTCTCGTGCCAGGTGAACACTGAAAATGAAAAATTATTCTCAAATCTTAAATAGAGGAAATATATAAATATCCGCATCCTTGAGGAGAAGCGTAAAGTGGCTGTAAGTGTCTCAAATCCTTTTAATTTGCCCTAATTGACTTTTTCGGGGTAGGCCAAATTAATGTGTTTGCCTCAGTTTAAATTGTGCAACTTTTCGGTGTGTGGATTCTGGTTAGAATAAGGAATTTTAACTTTTTTTAATCCCTTTGTTGGTGTTGATACGCTGATAGTGCACTCCATTTTATTCACATTGGATTTTTCATCTGTTGGATTATGATGTCTTTTTGTGAGGGGAAGACTGACTGATGGACTAACCAACTGATCGCAGGTTAGTTCGCCTTGGAAAAAAATGTCGGACTGAAGAAAGACGAACGGGTACCAAGGGAGCTGATGCAAATTTTTGTAAAATGTCCACATATGATAGTTTGTCTAAATTTCCTTTGGATTGTGGATTTGTCAACATTCTGATTAATTAAATGGATGAGAGAATGATTTTCTGAATGTTCAGAATTCCTCTTTTGCGTATTTGACTTGACTTCCCAGAATTGATTTTATGCTATTCTTTCGCCTGCCGAGTAGATATGACTAAACAAATGGCTCTTCTACTGCTTGCCGCATAATTATGCATGATAATCCACTGATGATACTTTCATTTACTAGAACAGCACGTGTACAGTGCATCAGTCCATGTGGGTTGTATTCAAAAAGAGCCAATGCCATGTTCTGTACATTTAATCCATTTATCTGCCGCCTTTGCTGCCTCCCTCTCTCTTCATGGATACCTCGCTCTTGTTAATGCCAAAGTCAACCATGTGTGATATTGGCTTTGCCGACTTTCCAATAGTCATGATTCAACCTCTGCACTGCTCTTGTGTGTGGTGTCATCAACTGTAAGGAAACGGTAGGTAATCGACCTCAAATGGCTTCAAAAAGGGACAGGATTTGATCCAAAAGTGTATGTGGTGGGTGTGTGTGTCTTTGTATACTCTTGATGGAAGTACTGAATGCGATTGTGATTTTACCGGAAGGTAAGTGGGGCTGTGTCCCACCAAATACAGAAGATGGAGCGATAGTGTTTTGGGCCAATGGGTTTATACTGCATGTACTTGTCGTATGGTCATTCTATTTTCTTTTTTCAGCTACACTCTGACCGTGTTCTTGCCACATCTCTATTTGCTCTGTGTTACAGCGGAGCCCTCTTGAAGGCAGGAATGGCTTGTGGCAATTTTGCATTAATCAGTTTCGAGGACATATTAAATGTGCAACGCATATTCTGCCGAGCAACAAGTGGTTGCATGATGGTGATTCTCAATAAAAATCTGTATATAATTTATTTATTTATTTTTCAAAACAAGTTCTAGATAGAATCTAGTTCGTTCTAGAATACAAAATGAACAACAACTCGAACATTTTCTGATTGCTGATTTTGGGCACATATGACAAATGGAAAAAACAAATAGGAAGTTTCATCCAATTCTGACATTTTCATCTGCCACAAGTGGCATGAACTGGAGGGAAATTTGCAATGAAAGAGAGCGTTCACCTGACTCGCTTTGCTTATTTCTATTGAGATTTAGGCATCAGCACACTTTCAAAAATTAGAACCCGCTGACTTTTTAAGCTATATTCATGCATTTTGCTTTTGTTGCAAATGTCAGACATGAGGCTACAATTCTTTTCTCAAAGATTGTGACCTTTGAGCAAATGGTAAGTTGAAAGACAATCTCCAGTGATAGCAATGCTCGAAATAAGCTGTTTCGCATCACTCTTCGCTGGTCCAAAATAACTTTGCTGGGATCACATCACCTACCGCGGGTGGTCGGGAGGTCAAGGGAACCTCTGTGCTACTTACGCAGCAACAGCTTCGGCTCGCTCCTAGAGTGAATAAACACTAGTGTTGTTTTTGGAAGGCATGTTAGAAAACGCAAAAAGTTTTTAGTCTCGTTTTAGTCGACCGAATCTCCCCATAACTGTTCTCCAAATTACATGACAGCAGTGCTTTTTTCCCTTTAAATCAATTTAATTTTGCTTTGTTGTCAATTCCATATTGTGTCTCTTTGATAGTCTCCGTCTCTCCCTGCAGAAACTAATCCTCAGTGACTATTACCAATAACAGCCGAGGTTTTGATGCCGAGAGAATCACAATACTATGGCGTTTTCAAGCATTAATGTTTGTAATGTTTATTCAAAGTGTACGCTCCTCTCCAGTTCAAGTTTCCTTCCAGTTTATGCAATTTACGGCAGATGGAAATATCCGAATTTGGATGAAACACTCGCCCGTTATCAGTAGTTTTCCATTTTCTATTTGTGCACAGAATCCCAAGTGAGATAACGAGATGCTATCTGTTGTTTCATTTTGATGTTTGGAATGAATAATGAGAAAACAAGCCGGTAAGTTGTTTATTTGCAGTTTCTCTTTTGTTTTGAAAAAAAGAATATTAGGCTCATCGATGATTTAATTGTTACTGTGCTCCTCGATGCATCTCAATCAATCGAGTCTACATCGCGTTTTCAAGACAATCACACCCTCAAAAATGGAATAACTGCTTTAAGTTCTTCCCATCATCCATTGTTCCCTCAGCACCACAGCTGCAGCTTTAAGTTATGAATGTCTCAGTCTGTCAGTGTTATGCTTGTTTCCATAGCGATGACTCCTGTGCTCCCACGCGCTGTACTTCCAGGTTAGACTGCCTCAATGACAACACTTTATTTGAAAGATTTCTTGTCTTCCTAGCTCCTCTGCAAGACTGACGTTTAACTGTTGCCGGTTAAGTCAATCGTCCTTGAACATCCTCTGATTGTGTCAACAATAAGCGTAAAATAATGGCTTTGTGACTCTTATTGCCTGCAAAAAGGAATAGCAAGAGAGGATATCACAATAGGTTACTCTTGCCTTGGGATACAGTTCGGCGAAAATGACAAGATCTGATCAAGCACCAGTTTCTACAGTATAAACAAAATGTTCTTGTTTTGTCATTGTGTCATATCAAATAATTTTCCTTCAGTATGTTTCAATATGTGGCATCATTCTCTCCATTCTGCACGTTTAGCTACAGAACCATTTTGTTAGAATCCAGCCCACCACCATCAGCACAGCAAATTGAACATCCTTCAAGGACAGCTCCCCACATCAGCGCTCTCCTTCTTCCACGGGCACCGCTGAGCTGACGCAGCTCAAATTCTGACTGATTCATCCGGCTGTCTTTGTATGATTCAAGCAAATGACAAAACACAAGCGGCAGCAGCCCAGATCTGGAGTGAAGCACTGCAACGTTTAACAACATTTGAAGCTGTGCATTAGTGCTAAGCTCCTGATGCTGACTCCATAATTTGCTTTGAGAAAAAAATACTATTCGTGTGAAGCGAGGAGAATGAGACAGTTGAAAATAGACAAATCGAATGTTCCTTCTACTATCTAATGATGTACTTATCCAGTGTAGTTACACTCTTCCACTTACACTGCCTGTAGTAGAGTGGATTGATTTCATTAGTCACCTTTTCCCCACTTCAGTCAAATATATTCATACATGATGAAATAACCCAAATATACCCAGAGAATCACAATATTTATTTGCCACTTTCCTTTGTGGCATCCATTCAAATAATATCCGCTTCAGGGGTAAACACAGATACTTACTGAGACCTCTAGTAGTTTTGATATATAAAAATTGCCTAGAGACCAGTCCAGGGTGCTCCATCTTGGCCATCGTCAACTAGAATAGACTCCTGTACACCTGCCTCTGTGAGGCAGACGTGCTACCGCTAACACACTAGTGTGCACAACCCCTTAAGAAAAACATTCTCATTAAGATGAATTGCACAGGGAATGATGAGTTCCAGAGTCCACTAAGTGATTCTTCTTGAGAAACAGCACAAAAACGATTGACTCAAATGCATGACAGTTCTAAATTAAAGTCATTTGTTCGTAAGAATGGTCAATACCGGCCAACGACAAACAAAACTAGGAAGTAGAAAGCTACCTAAATCAAAATGGCAACAGTGCCAAACACTTAACAAGATCAACACATCTGCTCAGTCA
This sequence comes from Idiotropiscis lumnitzeri, assembly GCF_059441095.1. Lineage (NCBI taxonomy): Eukaryota > Metazoa > Chordata > Actinopteri > Syngnathiformes > Syngnathidae > Idiotropiscis > Idiotropiscis lumnitzeri. The sequence continues at coordinate 16,304,574 of NC_142393.1, forward strand.
TTATCTTGGCACTGACAAACTTGCTAACACTGGACAAAAGTACTTGGACACAACCATAGTCTTTACTTCTTGGAATGGCAGCTAACTTCAACAACTCTTCTTTTTTTCATTTTTGTATTTCCAGAATCCAGAACAAAGTGTTGCAAAAGACCCAAGGAAGAATAATATGCATGCACACAAGTGTGACCAAAAGTATCGATACCTTGAAAAGAGAGTATCGAATATTTTCCTGGATATCGATATGAAGTTTGAAATTTTAGCATTGCGTCATTCCTAATGCACACACACAGACACACACTGCCGAATCCATTTTCTGATTGTCTAATCTGACACCTCATGTGATATGACAAATTCCCTCAAAGATGTTTGACATTTAGAACATGTTTTACACCAGAACAACCTATACTCTGATTGTGATGCATTTTGATTCAGTTTCAGAATTCTTTCAAACTCCAAATGATACAACTTCAGAGCCATTGCATTTATGCTGTGCCCCACATTATTCACTTAGAATGCTTAGTAAAGTGTCCATTCACAAGCAGTGCTTTGCTGCACACAAACAAAAAAAAATTTTACCTTCAAGAAACAGTGTGTTTGCAAATACAGAATGTTACAATGCGGTGAATTTTATTAGTGTTAGGGGAGCCCAGGAGCCCAAAAATAAATACATAAATCAACGAATCAATACTGTTGCTTTGCTCTTGTGTCAGCCGTTCTGATTAAAGTAACATGCGGCAGAATAAAAACACTTGTTTGGTTCTCCTTCCAAAATTACATGCGGATGGATCCACGTGTTGGAGATTTATTAAAACAATCATTGTCTACGAATTAAAAAGGTTTCCTTGGCACTCCCCGAAAAATATAGGCATAGTGCCTTTGTGTGGGGGTCAATATTGAATACCATAACGCAATGGGTACACACATATTCATGCATTATGTATCTCGGTCCGAGCCGGACTCTTACAGATGAGCTCCGAGTTTAAAAGAGCCGAATGACAGTTAATCAGTGTTGTGGGCCCAAGCTCGGCCTCTAACAGCCGCCTTCCTCACACTTACTCACTACTCATTTGCTAACAGACAAATCATGTCGCACAAACAATGTCAAATGACTTGCTCTTAATGGCTTTAAATAGCTTTCTGAATATTGCATGTGATAAATGGAATATGGACTACCAATTCAGGGAATGAGAATTCTCTAAATGGATGTATTCGAGAGCTCAACAAAAGTAATGCTGAGTTTTTAATTTCCCAAAACACTGCGTCTTTGTATTGTTCAATCAAGAGGGCTTCAAGCATTTTCATGCCAACTCAAAATTGCAGAAAAAGGGATTGGCTCACTCTGATAATGAACTGGGACAATTTGTGCATTTAAGCCTTTTTAATTTCAATCTTTCATACTGTCATGGCAAGTAGAAAAAAAAGCCTACAATAAAAGCTCTGTAGTATGATCATAAGCTATACATTGAAAAATACATTCAAATTTCAGGAAAAAGGAGTGTTTAGCCAATGCGAGAACGTGCTGCACTTCAACATGTCAACATACAGCAATCTTTTAAGAAAAATAATCCGAATGACCTCTGCCAAGGTAGAGCAGTTCTAAACATGAACTGAATTTGACAGCAATACAAATGTAGGCATTCTGGATCATATTGGGATGAATATTGGTTTGACATTATTGATTTTGACATTGCAACAGAATAACACATGATAAGATTTTGACGTTTTGCCCACAGCAATTGTAATTTGTTTTTTGTGGCCTTGTCAATGTGTGGTAATCGCTCATAAATATAATAGCAACTTCCTTGGAATAAAACCAAACCGGCATAACAAAAAAGGTTTCTTTATCAAAAATATTACAAACAAACAAACCCAGGGCAAAGAAAACCCACTTGGCAGAGGTAATAATTCATGTGCCCGGGGAAACGGTAGCGTATTAACTGGCTTGGAAGAAATATATAAAAGAATGAATCAAAATAAAAGATGTCCTCAGAATAAAAGCTAGGCACTAAAATAACACTTCCCAACACTGGCAGCATGAGAAAAACTTGAAAATGCTCACACTTTCCAAATTTTCATCAGAGCCACAGGAGATGTACAACATGGTTTCATGTTTCACACCCATATCTTCATAACTTTTCAGGACGATGGCTTTATCTTCACCCTGCGCCCAGCGTGCTTGCTCCTCACATTCACTCCTTGTGATTCTGTCGCGTACATATCGTGTTTTCCAGAGGAACAAAATCTGTACAATAATACCTGTACCATCCATCCATCAATTATCGGATTCGCACACCAGCTTCCCCTCACATCTAACCCACGACCGCTGCACTGGGAGGCACATGTGCCAACCAGTCGCCCACCGTGGCGCCCTACCTTTAGCAATTACAATTAATAATGCTGCCTATTAAATTTAATAATTGTGCCAATGACATGATGATGAGCAACAGTGAGATATTTCTTAACTATTAATGGTTTACTATTTCTAAAATCAATGATAAGTGTTATGGTGTTGCGTTTAGCTAACAGTAGAAATGACTTTTCCCCTCATTCTAGTCAACACTTGGGCAGCAGCATTTTTTACTGCCTGGAGGATCTTTAGAATTATCTGGAACAGCCATTTCATGAAGATCGAGTTTTAATCATCAAGGCTTAAGGTCACAAAAGCTAAACAGCAAAACGTGGAGTAGGATTTCCAGCATACACAATTTCGTAAATTTTACATGAGTGGAACAAACCCCCACTGTCCTTAACATTTGTTGTATGTGGGGGTTGAAGGATACTGATCAAAGGTAACGCCAAGGTTCCTTACTGTGCCGCTGGAGGCAAGACACCTGGTACTCATGCACAAATGCAGCAGCTGGGAAAGGCCCTTGGCAACTCTTGTGAATGGCGTGTGTGCACGCATATATATATATATATATATATAAATTATATATATATATATATATATATATATTCTATATATATATAAATTATATATATATATATATATATATATATATATATATATATATAAATAGATGGATCGATAGATAGATGGGAAATGTACCTCGATTTACAAAAGGTTTTGAGTTACAAACGGAGTCATGGAACAAATTAAATTCATAAGTTGAGGAACCACTGTATACATATATTTACACATGTAAAAATATTGTAGATTTATATTAAAATCAGAATGCCCTTTATTGCAATTGTAAGAGATTAGATTTGAAAAAAAAAAAACATCCACGAGTACCATAATGTAAACTTTGGCAACGTAAATTGCTGTTAACTCTATCAATAAATGAGATAAAATGACAAGGACTAGCATGAGTAGCTTTTGTAACGAGAAGACAAGGCAGCTACGTCTCAGATGGTATACATGATGAGACGAAAAACACACATTGTGAGTGAAGGCAAGAGACAAAGTCTTGAGGGAATGTTAAAAAAAAAACAAAGCTCTTTATTATGAAGGAGTCTACAGCATCCAACTGTCACTAGAGTGTCTCTTAAAGGCGAGTGAGTGGGCAGCAGATGATGCAGGTAATGCCGTCTTGCTCTAATATAAAGCTCGAAGGAAGGAGCTACTCTGTCATGTTAAAGCGGTTCAAACGGAAAATATCCCTTTTAAAATGGATGTTGCTTTAGGGTCCAGTCAGTCTGCCCATTGGATAAAAATGTGAACAGATATTGAGCACACAGTTTGGCAAGAACGATTTAGTCATGGTCTCGGAATTAGCATTGTTTTTTTTATTTTTATTTAACATATTTGTTGTCACATTAGTTGTCTTTGTCAACAGATTTGTATTTTTTATTGAGCTAGAATTAAACACTATTTATTGTCGTAAACAAAATGGGTGAAACTGAACTTAATGTCTGTCTAGTTCTGCTACCTGGCAGGGGTGAAACATGACCTCCTTGGAAGGAATTAATAATGCTCCAAAATCAACAACCTTGTAAATGATGAGCGCATGAAAAATAAATCAGTGGTGTTTCCTCTATGCCTTTTTGTCGGAAATAAAAAAAGACAGATCCTCAAAGTTAACAGTAGAATATTCAGCCCAGCTGCCTCTGTAATGTTGTTGCTATGACAACATATCCGCTTTTTATGAAATGAGTAGTGTCAGACATAATGATATACAGCAAGCTTGATGTGGTGGAATGGGACTAGTGGAGGGATGTAGGCCTCATCTACAATCTTTTTAAATGTGAAATAATTTATTTTTTTTGAGTGTGCGTGCGCGCACGCGTGCGTGCGTGTGTGAAATAACTTCCTGTAAACTGTACCTTAAAACCAGTCTGCAACCCAATGTAAAATGAATACGTAATCACCATTCACTATTACCCCCCACCAAATAACAATCTGTTTGAGTTGCTTTAAAAATACTGTGATTTCTGTTCTAAATTTTTCTCAATCGTTGAACAATATCATAGTTAAAATTATAAGAAATAAATAAAAGCTGTCATATTAAATTTCTCCAAACTACGTGTGCTGTCCTCGCGACACGTGCCTAAGTGCAGTTAGACAGCCAGCGAACTACGGAAAAGGTGTACTTTTCTTGCTTTTATGAAGTTCTCTTCTCCTCACAGACAACAATTGTAAGGTATATTTGTAAATATAGTAATTGAAACAAAGAAGAAATAAAAATACAGTAGATTAATATAGTGCAGGTCTATACATGAGCAGTTAGCTTGATGCAATAACACATTACCATCCACCTGCATTCAAAATAAAGTACAGACTTGACCTAAAATATATGTTTGTGAAATTAGAAACACTCACAAAGACGTAGGTCTTCCAAGGATCAAGTGTTTTGGAGTACGTTTATCACGTCATGAGCTACTCTTGTGCAAATACGACGATATATTATCCTTTTTCTTCCGAGGTGAAATACGTCAAAGATCCACTACTGAAACAGATGCGCTAACGTCAACGAATTCGAAAAAGATCCACATAAGGAAGAGGTCTTACTCTTACACTTTTAATCAGTTAATCAGTAACAGTTTGCGCCAAGCAATCGAGAATAATACACTTCTTTTTGAAGAAATATAAACTTATTCAAAATCTTTGACTAACACAAGCTTGTGAAATATTAATGTATCTTCAAGACATGACACCATGACACACATAAAAAACCACCATCATTTGAAGTCGGTTATCAGCATGCAAACGATTTCTAAATGAGAGTTCAGAGATAAATAAATACTGTACCTTCTGCAAGAGCTGAGGTTCCTCAACTGTTGTGTGCAACCTCAGGCGTGTACAAGATTAAGTAACTTTTATTTGTAACGCCAACAAAGGCAGAAATATGAGAAAAGTGTGCAGCAAGCCTTCTGAATCGTTACAGAAACAATTAATTGAAAACATTATTATTATTACATCATCATATTATCTTCATTATAGACCTTTCAAATCATCCCGCTGGCGGCGGCACAGCTATGAAGGCCGAGGGATTGGGGCTGGGTACCGACGGACATTCCCATGGAGCCCCGCTTGCAGTTCCTCCTAAACTTTTTTCCGCGTTTTTATGTCAGGAATGCATTCCAGTAGTTCAATTCCTCCTTCCACCATGTCAAGGACTGTCAATGAGCGGAGCCGCTCTATTGGCAGTTAATCAAGACAGTGTGTGCACGCCCACAACAGCGCAAAACACCCTTTAAAACTTGCACTACCAATCAAAAATTATTTAAAAAATACAAATTTGATGTAGCATTTCTAGATGTGCAAAGAAACAATTCTCCCTACCAGATTCCACGTAACACTACAAACTACACCCAAAATGTTGCAAAGAGTGACTCACTGGAGTTTAGCAGATACAGAGCCATCTTCAAATCCCTCATCCTTTTAATTTGCACTGCCATGGTGGGGTGTTAATGACTTACACAACAGATGTTTGCTAGCGCGTGCTGTGTTTGGGTCCATGTGAACTGAAGTGTGTTGCCATCACACACGTTGACATACATGACAACCTGTGACCGTGTCTCTCAGGCTAAAATAAGCCTGTTAGCATTGCACAGCACTGGCTCTTTTTTTTTTTTTTTTGCCAGTCATGCAACATATTGACGTATCATGCTAAACGTTAGTGAGGAGGAGAGAGTGTGAATACGAAAGGGAAAAAAAGAGAAAGAGAATGACAGCTTTCATCTCCTGTGGAGCTAGAGATGATTTTTTTTTCGGAGATACCCACACAGAAATGAATCGGTAGGGAGCAAAGCCTCTAAGGCCCCTAAACAACTTTTTTCTAAAATAAAATTCCCCGTTAAAAAACAACCAAAACAAAAGGACATTTTTCTTTTTATTAAGTCTCAGGGATGAAATCAGTAGTGTTTGTATTTAAAAAAAAAAACTGGCATTGACACCAATGAGCAACTTTCTAACAGGCTTAAAAGTCCAGGCATTTTTTTAGGTCCAGTTTTAGAATTCTTAACGGTCTAAAAATTATTTTATCATTGATGGTTAAAAATGACTAACAATAACTAACTTTATTTCAAGAATAACACTTTTGGTGACATCTGAGTCCTACTGCTTTGCATGATGTAATATTTCCTATTTTTATTCTCATGCTCAAGCGCTCTCCCTCACTTAACAACCCAAAGGCAAGACCTGTACTTGGTTTGGTCACAAAGGCCACACCGCAGCTCAATTGTGTTTCTCATAGGTGACACATTTCAGATTTTTTTTATGACGCGTGAACAGTACTATTCCGATTTTTTTTTCTCAAATCCAACGTGGGCCTCTTTCTTATCCATCCATCCATCCATCCATTATCCGCCGCTTATCCGGGGTCGGGTCGAGGAAACTCATTTCGGCCGCTTGTATCCGAGATCTTGTTCTTTCGGTCACGACCCACAACTCGTGACCACAGGTGAGGGTAGGAACGTAGATCGACCGGTAAATCGAGAGCTTCGCCTTTTGGCTCAGCTCCCTCTTCACCACGACAGACCGATACAGCGTCCGCATCACAGCGGAGGCTGCACCAATCCGCCTGTCGATCTCTCGCTCCATCCTCCCCTCACTCGTAAACAAGACCCCAAGATACTTAAACTCCTCCACTTGGGGCAGGATCTCCTCCCCGACCAGAAGAGTGCACTCCACCCTTTTACGACTGAGAACCATGGTCTCAGATTTGGAGGTGCTGATCTTCATCCCAACCGCTTCACACTCGGCTGCGAACCGCTCCAGTGAGAGTTGGAGATCACGGCCTGAGGAAGCCAACAGTACCACATCATCTGCGAAAAGCAGAGATGAAATACTGAGGTCACCAAACCGGATCCCCTCATCGCCCTGACTGCGCCTAGAAATTCTGTCCATAAAAATTATGAACAGAATCGGTGACAAAGGGCAGCCTTGGTGGAGTCCAACCCTCTCTGGAAACAAATCCGACTTACTGCCGGCAATGCGGACCAAACTCTGACATCGGTGGTACAGGGTCCCAACTGCCCGTATCAAGGGGCTTGGTACCCCGTACCACGCTCCACAGAACTCCCCGCGGGACACGGTCGAACGCCTTCTCCAAGTCCACAAAACACATGTAGACTGGTTGGGCGAACTCCCATGCACCCTCAAGGACCCTGTAGAGAGTGTAGAGCTGGTCCACTGTTCCACGGCCAGGACAAAAACCGCACTGCTCCTCTTGGATCTGAGATTCAACCTCCCGACGGACCCTCCTCTCCAGTACCCCTGAGTAGACCTTTCCAGGGAGGCTGAGGAGTGTGATTCCTCTATAGTTGGAACACACCCTCCGATCCCCCTTCTTAAAAAGGGGGACCACCACCCCGGTCTGCCAATCCAGAGGCACTGTCCCCGATGTCCACGCAATGTTGTACAGGCGCGTCAACCATGACAGCCCCACAACATCCAGAGCCCTAACGAACTCCGGGCGGATCTCATCCACCCCCGGGGCCTTGCCACCGAGGAGCTTGTTAACCACCTCGGTTACTTCAACCCCCGAAATAGGTGAAGACTCCGTAGTCTTCAGGCTCTGCTTCCTCAAAGGAAGGCGTGTCGGTAGGATTGAGGAGGTCTTCGAAGTATTCTCCCCACCGACTCACAACGTCCCAAGTCGAGGTCAGCAGCACCCCATCTCCACTATAAATAGTGTTGGTGGTGCACTGCTTCCCTCTCCTGAGACGACGGATGGTGGATCAGAATTTCTTCGAAGCCGTCTGGAAGTCGTTTTCCATGTCCTCACCGAACTCCTCCCACGCCCGAGTTTTTGCTTCGACAACCACCGAAGCCGTATTCCGCTTGGCCAGTCGGTACCTGTCAGCTGCCTCCGGAGTCCCACAGGCCAGAAAGGCCCGATAGGACTCCTTCTTCAGCCTGACAGCATCCCTTACCGCCGGTCCTCTTTCTTATGTGGATAAAAATCACATATGTATGCAATACGCCTGCATTATGAAGACACATACACACCTGCCCTATATGTCATCAAAAGCCCAATATACGATCCGCGCAGGCGTGGGACAGCGCTCGAGAGACTAGTGACAATCGGCGGTGAATCTCCAAAGTTATTTTGAGCAACAGTGTTTGTTGTCTTTATAGTTGACTTTAATCCCACTTCAAACACGAAGCATAAAGTTGACATACTTTATGTGGTGATAATATTAATTCAGCCATGCAGAGGGTTAATTTATTATGCGCGACATTGACATCTCCATAAAATTAGGAGATCTAGGAGCGTTGCCTTATATCACACCTTGCTACTCTGGCGATATGAGATGAAAAATAATGAGCTTCTACACATGGGACCATATTTAATTCCTTAAACACTGTGGCAAGTGAGGTTTTTTTTTTTTTTTCATCGTGCTCTGTGCGCATGCGTGCCACATCATGGACGCATCACATTCACATTAGAAGTGACATTGTTTTTGTAATGTGAACTGTTACATGAAAAGATCAGATCTACCAAAAAATCTGACTTTGGGCATTAAAGGCTGCAGCGTACGGAGCCAAATAGCCATAAAAGCAAAAGACTTGCATCACTGAAATGTTACTATTAGGAGGTGTGATTTCCCCACACTGACTTCAAATTCTTTAGGTGCTTTTGATGTAAGAGGTGCCAATGTAAACTCCGCTTCTCAAAACATAAAAGCAATATTTACTCTACTCTGATTGTTTGTTGCCAAAAAGACAATAGAAAATATGTTTAATTGATCAAATGCAAAAAAAGCACTTCATCTGACGAAGTGGGTAAAATCTCTTTAATCATCATGACTTTGAAAATCATAGATAAATAAAGAGAAAATTCATCAATTTACAGTCAAAAAGAAGTTTATTTTAAATGCCGGTAATAAAGCTCAAGCTGAATCCATAATAATAATAATACGCCGAATCCAATGATAATCATACTACTAATAATGCATAAAACTGATACATTTCTACAATGATTCAGACGATTCAATGTACGCTGATGCCATATGCATGAAGAAAATAAGATGACATCCACCACACATAGCAGCGGAGCACAGTCTGTCAAATCCATCAAAATCGTATCACACCACCTTTATCACAACTTAAATCTGGTTTCACCTGGCCAAAAGAGTGCTCTACTTCCTGAGACAAAAAACTGTCGAATTCCAAAACACAATAAAGCAGAACAAAATTACGATGTGCCTGTATTTTCAAACCGAGCGCATCCGACTGTCCACAAAAATTGTCCCGTCTTTAATTAACCCAACATGCATGATGGGAGCCTAAGTACCCGTAGAAAACACACGCAAGCATGTGAAGAACATGCACTCTCCATAAAAAAAGTCTGTGTCCTGACCTTCTCCATTGCCATGCAATGTCCCATTAAATACAGCAGATTCTGCTTTTTTTCCCCTTTGTGTCTTTCATATTCAATAAAGAGCAGTGATGTCTCACAATCGTGTAGTGCTGTTTTCCCTTAGTGTGTATGTCAGCTCTCTGTCCTGGCCCAGCGCCGTGGCGAACATGTTGGTCTAAGCGACAGTTATACTGAGCCCTGTTAAGTCTGCTCGCAAATGTCGCCGTGAGAAATGCGATGTGACCAGGAACTTGAAATCCGAAAAATTCTGCTGATCTACTGCGCTGTGTGTGGCTTTCAGCTAAAATTTACTTTCAGTTGTAACGTTTTATGGCTTCATTAGCGGAGTAATTGTTATAGTTTTCCTATGAGGGGAGTACAGTTTACGAGTGATGAGCATGTCTACCACACAGGTCTGAGGTTTTGGGGTTCCAATCTCAACTGCGGCTGAACTCTGTGGAGTCTCCCCGTGCTTGCATAAAGGTTTTCTCTGAGTACTGCGACTTTCTTTTATATTGCAAAAACTTCCGGGCCCCCTGGGGGGGGGTTGCGTGTGACCCTGGGGAACATGCTTTTTTGCCGCCCTAACTAAAAGTGTCATTGCACATCCACTCCAGTAGTTGGCAGTGCCGCTCTCATTGCCTATTGAGCACAGCGAATATTAACTCAAGTTTGTAGGTTTGTTTCGTGACGGAAATGATATTATTTAAAGTGGGTGGTGGGGTGGGGGCGCGAATTGTTTTCTTTTTGCTAGGGGGGAGGCGCAACAGAAAATAACTCAGAAGCACTGATTTAAGTCTCTAAATTGTCTATAAAGTAGATGTGAACATGAGCTTGAATTGTTGTTTTTTTTAATGTCCTGTGCGATTGACCAGCGACCAATCCACGGTGTACACTAAAGGGGTATAGAACTGGATGGATGAATAGTTCCCCTGTGATGTGGTATGTGGTCGATTACCTAAAAAGAGACAAGAATTGGCAAACTATGATCTTATCCGATTTTCCTACTTTAATCGAAACTTAGTTGACTTTGATCGGAAAAGGGGTAATAATACGAGTCCCTTTCTTCATTACAGTATCACACAAACTCTCTGGCGTTTTTTTTTTTCTCCCAAATTTTGGACAAACTCCAAAGTGTACAATTACCGACGTGTTGAAACTGCAACATACCAGCTAGAAAATCTCAAGACAAGTCTAATCTATAATTGACGACGTTTTGTGCAAAAGCAAGCATCAACACAAGCATAAACTAACTGTGGTCTAAAAATGTAATATATTTGTTGAGGTAAAGGCTGGAGCAGTCGCAACGGCTAAAGCAGGTGTGATGCATTCACTGGTTTGACACTTTGACCTGGAGGTTTACAAGAAAGGCCGCCACGTTCTCTCTTGTTCTCACGCAAGAGTTGATCTTGTCATAGGTGATTTTTGTGTGCGAGTGTGTGAGGTAATGGATTTTGCCTACTGCTGACATCTTGTTGTACAGATATGTAAAAAAGCCTCCGGGGTGACAGTTTAATGCTGCATTCATGTCACGCGGGAAACAGAGTCGAATAAGTAACCCTCCCAACTTAAGTCCTCTTCACTTCAGCATTCCGTTGGTAAAGATTATGAGGAGGAAACAGCTTCCAACTCCGCTCAGACGTTGCGATGCTCAGCGTGATGTGATTAATTCTGATGTCTAAGTGTTCCTCAAGTCTGACATCACTACATATCCCGAGTAAACTCCATGTTACCCGTTTTCTTGATGCATTTTGTGCTCGCTCTTCTTGGCAGGCCTTTATTTTTAGCTATGGACCCACCAAAAGCTGCACAAAGTGGTGACCTTTGAAGCAGCGGAGGCCTCAACCTGCGTACAAATTATTCCTTGCACTTTTGAGTCCCACACTGACATTAACGGCTGCCGCCTTCTCTCGCTGACTCAGCTTTATTGTGAGCAAACAGCCAGCAAACAAACTGTGAATATTGGATTACATAATACTCATTATGTATTGAACCATCAAAAACCCAAAAGTGTCCATCTATGAGGTCTGTGGACAGACCGTACTTCTAATTTCATCAAACCCAACAGGAAGCGAGATCTTACATCCTAAATACAGATGTAATATAACCTACAACCTCTTAAATTCGAGGCAAATGTGGAAACCACTCGTACACCACGCTGCCCTCCAGACAGTCATTTACTACAAATTGAAGTGTTAAACCCCCAGGTCCTAAAATTTAAGCACCTGGAAATTGAGACACTTCACATAAATGTAATTATGAAAAGAGGTAAATGTCATAGTTTAGCGGCGTGTTTCTCAACTTTGGAGCCAAGGCACATATCCTACATTGGATACATTCCAGGCTTGTTTTGCGTAAATTAAATACAATTTATTTGAAGATTAAATTCCAGGTTTTGGACATGTGGAAGGCAATGCCAAAAATTTGTTTACAAGAATTTGTTCTATGCGGGCCCACTCCTCAAAACATGGCATTCTTATTGATATTGCGTTTGTGGATTTTGAGCTAAACAGTAAAATCCATCCATTTCAGGAGGTGTACATTTTGTCACTTCTGTCGACTGACAATGACAAGGCAGTTGCTCAGGGCTCAGATAACGACTAATCATGGCACAGCTTCAGAAAACAGGTGAGCCGTGATTGCTCGTTGTCCAGAGCAACTGTGATATTTTCAGTCGACAGACGTGACAAAATGGCCGCCTCCTGAAATGCATAAAAACAGATGGATTTTGCTGCTTAACTCATGTTCCACAAACGCACCTTAAATCCAAATGCTGTGTTTAAACTAGTGAAGGTGCAAAGAACATTTTATTTTAAAAAATATTTGAGTTTGACTTCCCTTTTTGAAAATATGAATAAAAATATTTAAAAACATTTCCAATTCCTGTCCATTCGGTGTGCAATAAATGAAGTTTGACTGAATTTTTGTGTCCAGTATTGCCATCAGGCATTCAATTATCTGGCTACTTATGCTTTACTGTCACTGTGTTTTGACTCAGCCAGAATTTGACAGTTTGGTTCGGTCCTCTGGCCACTACAGTGAGGAGTTGTATGTATGTGAGAGGATGAAAAAAAAAAAGAAGTAGCTCATCTGTTAGGATTTGGGCTATGGAACTGGAGGGTCACTGTTTGCATTCCGCTGCGACCAAAATGTGAAATGGCAAGTAGTTGTTGGAGGGATGCTAGTCTGCTTCCTGACTACTGTTGAGGTGCCCTTGAGCAAGGCACTGACCTCTCACCCAAACTCAAGCGGCGCAGCACTATTTGCATGCCCCTTTCGCTATGACATCTCTCCTTGCATGCCTGCACATGTTTGTTTGATTCTGTGTGGTGCGCCACACAAATATGCAGCATGTGAGTTGAATTTCTCCTCAATGTAAGACGAGTATAACAAATGTCACAAATTAAATTGGGAAAGAAATTAAAGGTGGTTGACCTCTGAACAATTCGCCCCCCTCCCTTTCTGAAATGATGGCTACGCCCCTGAGTACTACTTCATTAGTTCACACTACTGCCTCTTGCCTCGTTCAAAGTGACACTCATAAGCAAAGACAGAGCACGGAATCCAGGCATTGGACCTGATGCACAGCAACACATTAAGCATTTCCAGTGGAAATGCCAGATAGCGTATCAGTATGTCTGGTGGTGGTGGAGGTTGAAGGAAGAGGAGGACCCAAAAATGCAATGAAGCAAGGCACGTGTAACTTAAATGGCATTTAATTAAAAAAAAAAAAAATACAAAAGCACAAAATAAATGGGAGCAACAAAACACAACGACTTGACTTATCTGGAAATAAACCGAGACAGGCCGTAGGTACATGACCATTGACAAGGACAACTGACAAGGACAATGAATGCACGGACAAGAATTGAAAGAAAACAGGGAACTAAATACAAACAAATTGACGAGACAACGAGGAGCACCTGGACAAGACATGAAGCCTTGGAAGCACCTGATTGGTCAACACTGGGGCTTGGGTAGACAAACACAGGTGGACACAATGAACATGACGAGACACACAAAGCGCAAGGAAAAAAAACAGAAACTAAATACTAAATGGAAAACAATACAGAACAGTACGCTGAAGTTCAGAACAGCTTTTTTTTTGTTTGTTTAAATTGCAGAGCAATTTAAAATTATTAGTAACTTCATTTGAATCTGAATCAGAATGTCTTTCATTGTCTTTATACTGAGTATATAAGAATGGAGATCTCCCATCTTCAGTGCAAATATAAATAATAAAAACAAAATAACAATAAAGAGAATAAATAAAAAAAATAAACAACAGAGAGTATAGAAAAAGAGCACTGAGCGCCACATGATGTTATATTATATAAGACTGAGTGCACTTGAGGGGCAACTTTCTAATTTGGAGGATCCTTTTTTTGCAAGTTAATCAAAGAGACCTATGCAAGGGTTTAAACAACAAACAACAAAGATATGATAATATAACAAATGAAGTATTTTAAACAAAATGTGAATAGCAGCAAGCCGTTTATTGTTGTCTCAAAACAATTTCAAACGCAAATATAAGTATTTTTAAATGAGTTGTATGGTCCCTGTTATAAAGCTAAATTGATGGGGGGGCGGAAGAAGAAAAAAAAACGTAGGTCGACTGTAATGTACTCTACTCAAATGTATTTTTTAAAACATTTATAGTGCATGTGTCAAAGAAAACATTGCGAATACAGTCTCATACTTGCATTATATTCATATATTTTTAACCATGTAGGCCACAACACCTGCCTGATGTACGCCATACATTCATGGATTTCCGATTCCGGTCATGTCACACTCGTTATTGAGTACAATGTTTCCCTCTAGGACACTTAATAAATTGCTATTTTGCTGTTCACGATGACAACTGAGAGGCGACTCTGAAGTGTATTAACTACACTAGCTGGTGTGGCATGAGTAACACCAAGCGAGGATGGGTGTCCGTTGTTTTTTTTACACAAAATTCTTTAGATTTTATCTTTGTGGCGCGAACAACCGCCTTCTACTTCCCACGCAGAGGCACCGGAAGTGCATTGCACCACGTTGACACGGGGTTCGTTCAGCCCAGTATGTTTAATGGCACCCTCTTGTGAAAAATCTTAAAAATTGTTGATTCTCGGTTTTGCTTTTAAATGTATTTTAATGAAGCGCAAACAGCAAAGTTTGACTTGCAACTGTAATGTCAAAACACTTATTCCGAGCCTTAATGTTACAAGTTAATGGGATGCCCTTAGAATGAAAATTAACCTCTTCTAAAATGTGTGATAACCTGGTGTTGATTAATAGGTTTATTCAGTCGTTTGGCATCAAAAGTTTTTCGGAAAAAACTTCCAGCCAACACGGCTTACGTTCAGACCAGGAGTTCTTCACAACCTGTTCCACGCGAGCTGTTTTCCTAGATGTTTACCATCTCTCCCTGCTACAACACACCTGATTCAAATGATCAGGATGGTTATCCAGCTTCTGCAGACTTTGCTGATTACTGGATTAGATTACCAGGATCACTACGCAGCTTAATACTTCTTTTGCGCGCTGGAAAAGTCAAGGGGAGGCAGCTTTATTTTTCTGGCTTCATACGCGAGACAACTCAATGTGCTTCCACACAAGCAAAGACACAACACATGCAAGCATTTACAAACACAAGAGTGACGAGACATTCACAAGAAAATACAGAAACAACTAAATTAGATCACAAAAAATACTAAAACAACTTACATTGACAACATTCAAACTATTTAACAAAACACTTTTAAAATATTTAAAAGTAAAATAAAGAAATAAGATGAGGGTTCTAAATTAACTAAAACAAAACAAGGGTTTAAACATGTTTAGCGGACCTTGGTCAAAGATATAGGGGGGGTTTTGAACCTGGATTTAAATGCATTTACATTCTGGGAATCTTATTCCAATAGTGTGCAGCATAACAGCTAAATGCAGCTTCACCATGTTTACTAAGAAGTCTGGGCTAAAAACTACATGAGAACAACTTCCTAAGAAGACGAGTCGCTTTATTAATTGGAACGGCTGTGGACTTGTTAACTCCCAACCAGGCTTTTATGTCATTTGTTTAATAAAACATTTTGTAATCAATCCTGCTATTTTTTCTGACAATGGTCATTCTTGCTTGGGGGGCCCCAAGGAGTGAGGAAACGCCCCTCATGTGGCATGAGTGTGCGCTTTCATTTGACGTAACAGGACAGGCTCAGGCGCATGACATATTCGGCTGTAAAATGACGTCACGAAGGCGCGAGCCTCAGCAGGCAGCTCGTTTGTCAGCGGCAGAGAAGAAGACGAGCGGCGGGAGGAGACGGAGCTGCCTTTCTCTCTCTCTCTTTCTCTCCCCCCCTCTCTCTCCTCTCTCGCCCCATTTCTCCACTGACACGCTCTCATCCTCTTTCTCGCTCCAACTCCACCGAAACAACCGCAACCACCTCCTTCGTCACCCCTCTTTATTCTTTTTTTTGTTATTTTTGAATGTTTTTTTTCTCCCCTACCTTTCAATCAGAGATTTTACCCCAACCAGAGATGTTACGTCCTCTTTAGAGATGCGGGAGCCCCTAACTCGCGACGACTTCTCTCCAGCTGTATGTCAACATTTCTGGACGTTTATCAGCCTGACAACGATGTAGAAGAGAGCGCAGACGAAGATGCCGACGACATGTCTTGTTTTTTTTTTGTTCTCTCTTAGTCTTGTTCTCCCTGAGAGGGGGTGAAGAAATGAAGGCAAAGTTTGAGGGTTCGTTTTTTGGCTCCTGGTTCACCTGCCCACCTACACGCGCCCATTAACCCCCCACATTCCCCCCTCATCCCGTCTACTCTGAATATTATTACCAAGTAGAATAAGTTAGAGGGTGTTTTCTGGCATCGCTGGAGGAATTATTGCGTGCGCCACCAGACTGGATATGGTTTAAATGATGTTGGCGTCACCGTTAGATGGAGGAAAGTCCGTCACTTGAGTGTCATTAGTCACTGTCGACTTTGGTTGAACGCCAATCTAAATGGGAGGTTACCCGATGGACATTTGAGAAGGAGAACATGTGGATAAAACGGAGTGTCGCACGCAGGTAAGACTCGATTAAAAATAAATAAATAAACAAAGTATATGTGTTAATGTTTGGGTGGATTGGAAAATGTGCGTCGTGTTTCCGTCTTTTGCTGGATAACGCTTGTCACCTCAATTTAGGAGGAACTGATTCATGACAGGACTCTTTTAATCCATAAATCTTGTCAGCTACAGCTTTTTGAATCAATATTCTGGAATTATTTTATATCTTGTATGGCTGAAATGTATGTATTTAGAAGTATTATTTATTTTTTTATTATAATTTTATTTTTATTATTTTATTTTATTTTTTGAAGTCTTGTTTGAACAATTCATAATTTAAACGCTGGGGGTCGCCAATGTAACGGCGCAAGCAGCCCTCTAGACTCGAGGTTGGGTTTACTCTCCACCTGTGAGAGCACACGCAGTCCCACATACGCACAATTATCTGGCTAATTACCGGGTGAAAACAACAACACCCTTAATGGATGCTTTCTTTGTTGTCTAGAAAGAGCAACTATAGAAGGGGGGAAATGAAGACAAAACCACATACTTCTACTAAATGAAGTGTAATGTTGTTTTGGGTAACATTGGTTTACATGTAATACATGCGACTTACTAGCAGTTAGACACTTGCTCTCAGATCAAATAGCTGGTCATTAGCATGCATATATGGCATATTCTGAACATCTCAAGGGTGATCTCGCAGGGGAAATGGTGTTCGCTGGAGTCAAACATAAAATGCTTGTATAAAAAGTAGCATGCAAGTGCGATGGTTTTTAACAAACCAGTCAGAGGTGTAGATCTACCAGTTTTCATTTCATGAAAATGTTTCCATTATTTGGCGACTTGATAGGTCCTGTTAGACTGAACTCACTCACATTAACCTAGTTGTCTTCGTGATCATCAGACTTCAACGATTTCTTCAGTACTAGTCAGACAGCTGTCAATAACATTGCATCTGATAGTGAACATATTTAGTGAAGCAAATAAACTACTAGCTCCTTGTTCAAGACAGACAAAACGTAGGTGGTACCACAGCACTGTCATTAGCAAACATGGAGATGAGCATTAATATTCAAATGACAAAATTAATAAATAACATATGGAGTGCGGTCGATTAAGTTTTATCTGCATGATAATTTATATCAAACTCAGGGTCTTGATAACAAATGCGACGTAGTTTTAAGTCAGTACTGAAGCCATTCTCCAATGGGAAAAAAAGAAAGCAATTGCTTTCGTATTAAAGACAGAAGATATGCATTCAAAATGTGGGGTAGAAAAATGAGTCATTCGGGGATTGTTCTTGTAAAAAACAAAACACAGATTATATTCTTTCAATATATCAAAAATCGTTCTCTTCATTGTAAAGATCCAGAATAAAAAGAAAAATACCTCAACATATCAGGTGTAGAAACAATTGGGGGGAATCTGTGAGCGAGATTTTTACCAGCAGGGATTGAACCTTCATTAGTCATTATTAGCATTCTTCGGCACATTTCATGCTTATTTCACGGTCAACATTTCCCACACCAAGCTCTCCTCCCACCAAGCCACTGGAAAGAATAAACAGCACAACGCAACTGCAAAAAATATCATTGGCAGAGACACCAGTTGCCTTTCAAGTGGGCGCTGTAGGAGCTCTTCACATCAAAAGGATAGTTAAATATAGGAAAGCATTTAGTTCCAGATAAGAACAAAAGAACGTTGGTAGACTGAGATGAATAATTTGGGTGCTACTTTGAATAGAATCTCAGGTTGAACACAACTAGGAGGACTGATCAGCCACTTTTACCTCAAAAAGCAAGTAGGTTCTGGCTTCCTTCCAGCCTTCCTAAAAACTTCAAGTTGCCTGTTCTGATGGACAGATGATCATTGCAGGGTGCATATCCTGTGGATATACTCACTGTGTTTTTAAGCCCTTTACGAAACAATTAAAATTGATCTTATAGACTCACTCCAGTCAAAAGATATCATTTCCCATCAAGGCGGTTTCTGTAGTCAGAGATGAATGCTTTTGATACGGCCAGTTAAAAGTCTTCACAGGTGTCGAAGCGTAGAGGTGGCGTCACTGATATTATTCCTGCATTCATGTAATTTAGGTGCCACCCTAATAGCTTCTATGAGGGTTATTAGCAAGGCCTCTCTGGAGCATGATTAACCTCATTTGCAGTGAAATAGGCTGTGTTGCTTCTCTGAGATTCTATCCTCTGGAGACGTCTGTGCGTCTGTAAGCTCCAACGTCATAAATACCCAGTGCACAGCAGTCTGTTAAATCCAGAAGGACCAGAACTGGTTGTCCCTGTGAAAAAGCGTATGCCACAAGACGTGTATACTATTTCCTGCTGGAAAATTGTTGCCAAGCGCAGGAGTGGAGGAAAAACAACTTGTTTACTTGTACGGAAATAACAAAGCCACTCTTGGGTGTTGGATCATTACGTTTTGTACATAAATCCATTTTTAACAACCTCAGGAATACATTTGAAAGGTGTACAAAAAGGGCATTATAGGTTTTGGGGTTTTACAATTGTTGCATCAGATGCTAAGCATTTATTCATGTGTGCTCATTGACGCAGCTGTTGCAGTTTTGGACATGACGATAATTAGATGTGCGGCATTATCACTTTTGGTGACTCTGTGGTGTTTAAGTTCATTCCATGGCACGGTACATGCTAGTCGCCTCTGACACAAGTTCAGAAGCAGGCAAATTTGCAGGTTGATTTCAATCGACAGGAAACGGACACAAAACCTCTGTTGGAACTTTGAGCAAAGGATGACCATAATCTGTTACGGAATGCTGATACACCTCAGATTTGTCTTTTTATTTAAATGAAGTCGCCCATAATTAATTGTTGATTCCCGTGGCCAAAATAACATGCTTATCCACGAGCAACAAGTGTTGACAATAACAACAAAAACATGTTGAGTCGTTATCACCAAATATGATACCTTCATATAATGTGAATAGGTCAAAAAAAAAAATCATACTCCCACTGCTGCAGCGTGTACATTTTCCATGACACTTAACCAAATATACGCTCCTTGTAATAAGAAAAGAGCTCTTTCCCAAAAGGCTATGAATCCATCTTGATCATAAGAAAAAAAAATGTAACCACCACAGACCTGCAAATTTTATTCAGATAAATCATTTCAATGGCTTAGTCTGAACGTGTTCAACAAAAAGCTCTTGTTCATTTTGAGTTTCTCATTCTGGAAAATAACTTTGCTGATCCTGTTCAGAATCATGGCCTGCTGGATTTAGCCTATCCCAGTTAGTGAAAGAACACCATGAACTGGTTGGCAGCCAGTCGCAGGGCAAATATCGAGACAACAATTCAGACTCATATTCACATTCATGTCGCTGAGTGACAGCCTTTCCAATGACTTCAACCTTATTAAACATAATAAAAAAACAAAAAAAACAACACAATTTAGTACTTGAAATCATAACATTGGTCTCTGTGGCTCGCATGCCAACGGATGAGCTTGACCACCGACAGCATGTCCATTAAAGCGCAGTTGCGTGTAGTGTGGGTGATGCAAGTGTGCCGGACATCAGAGAGAGATCATTTCTACTCAGCAAGCACATATGCGGTGCCTCAGGCGAGGGGCCGTGACAACCTGGCATTCATGTGACTGCATACATGCAAATCTCAACGTCCAGGTTCTCACTATGTTGCAAGCAGTAGACCTGATTGTCTTAACGTACACGTCCAAATACCACGGGGGAAGAACCTAACAACACAGAGCCCCACCCAGATGAGTGTTTTTTTATTTTTAATTTTTTGGATCAATAACGACTCTCTAGCAGATCAGATTTACTATTTGTCATGGACCTTGCCACTAACTGTTTCTCTGTGCATTTGTCAGTGAGACACTTTTCACTAAAATAATTTATGAATGAAAAAAGGATCCCTGGCCCACAATGACAATAAAGGGATTTCTAATTCTAATTCTAATAGTGGTTATTGATGTGGATTGCGGCTTCGACTGCAATAAAAATTGAGATTTGACTGTGCTGCTCTGAGGTCATTGGAGAATTCTAGTGTTTTTTTTTTTTTGCTCCCGTGATCTTTGCAGCCTTGCTTATATTTTGGAGCATGAGGGTCATTTTAGCAAGGATATTATAATATAGGCGTGCAAAATCCTTAACTATCGCACCTGGAATTCTTTATAATACTGCATATTCTGCATCATGCTCATTTTTATTCTTTTTGTTTTCCCCACTTTGAATCGTAATTCAACTTCACAAGTGTAGCACGTCTCCTGTTGCACAGCGGGACCAGCAGTTGCCCAGCCTTACCAGTATCTATTTATTTATTTAGCGTATTTATTTATTTATTTTGTATTCAACATTCACTCCCCAGTGGCCTTCGACACAGAGGAAATCCAAATATCTCTGCAACTCTTTGTAGATCCAACATTTATCTCCTAATTACAAAATTTAGACTGTGGGGGCTTAACTTGACAACACTGAACCTGTTTTTCAAAGCAACAAAGCCACAGTTAAAAGGAGGGAAACAGATCAAATAATGGGGTAAATATATTTTGATAAAACCTGCAAAAAAAATCTTCTGTATGGAGGATTTTGAGGATTGGTTAAGAAACACGATAATAATTTAACAGATAGTAAAAATAAAAATTATAGACGGAGCTGGACCCAAAAGTGTGTTAAGCCAGATATTTTAAGAATGTGCTGAATTTTGGTAGCTGTCGCCCCTGTCCTGTTGGTGGCAGAAATGTGGTTCACATAAAACGCTGCATATTAAAAATAAATGAATAAATATAAAAATAATAATAAATAATAAATATATATATATATATATATATATATATATGAAAATATAGCTGCATCAATGGTTTTTGTCCAAAATGTTTCATGCAAATCGTGCAAGGCTAACATACAAGCTAACATGACCTCCTCTGTTGGCAGAAGTAGTAAGCAATTTTGTTCAATTGCGACTTGACATTCAAGCTCACAACCGCAGACGTTTGTGCGCTTGTATGAGTGTGTGCACTTACACATGCTGTGTTCTCTTCTCCCGGGTTGAACAGTCAGAGATCGAGCACGCAGGCCTCTTCAATTCCAATTTGCGACATCAGACATTGCACATTTTCAACAGGTTACCAACGGACCTGTATCACAGTTTCACATTTAGTGTGATGGTGAGATGACGCATTGAAGCTTGACGCTTCAATTGCTCTACTGCGCCTGCAAGTGGACAATAAATGTAAAATGGGGAGTGACTAACGACATCATGGCTTTGTTCATTTGCAACTCAATATTCAAGCTCACAACTGCAGAGACATTTGTGTGCCGGTATGCGTGTGTGCATTTATACATAGCTGGTTCTCCTGTTGCAGAGTCGGAGAGATATCTTTTAGGCATAGTAAACAGGCTACAACTGTGCATGTCTCCAAACTCCACCCTTTTATGCTGTTTTTCCCAACATTTCTTGAACCGAGGAGCACATTGAATTATATCTCACACCACACTACTGAGCACAAATGTATTATGTAACTTCGACCATCTAGTGCAGGGATGGGCAACCTTCGGAATGCGGCCCACAGCCACGGTCTTAGTGGCCTCTTGATTGATAAAAAAAAACAAACGTTTTCTTTTTTTTTTCTTCGTGGGGGTGGGAGGGTTATAAACATTTAATATTCATGTCACGTTTTCTAAAATTTAAATTAATCTCTCAAATCAACACTTGAATTTTGACAGCGCTATCTCTCTCTCTCTATATATATATATATATATTAGTGCTATCAAGTGATAAAAACTTCTATGATGCTTGTAACAGATATTTACTTTTCTGCATTCCCTGGGCTGACAAGTTTTCATGCGTGTTACAGACTTTATATATCTGGCACGCAAAAGAAGTGTGCTCTTTTCGTGACGTGATTGTTGCGCTGTCAGCTATACACCCATATAATTGCTTTGTTTTGTGGGGAATAAACGAGAGTTTACTGACTATAACGAGACTCCCACAATCTTTGGAAGACAATGTATTGTTTTTAAAAATCGAATTAGTATAAGCTATGGCCCAGGCAGAAGACCTCCATGTAATAATGTAGTAAAGGTTATTGTCTGCCGCAGCACCTCATTAGGCACGAAATTACTAAAAAAAAAAAATGGTCACGATATTCACAAACTGTAAATCATGTCATACTTGATGGACCATTTGAACATATTAAAAGATCGCAACCACGCTTACCCAACCAGCTGTGGTCAGAGAAGGTACATTGTGCAACCTCTTTATCTGAACATTTTGAGAAGATTTGGGAAAAAAAGAAACCACAGACCCTGATTTTAGACTGAAATTTGCAGGGTCACTACTGTATTGTATAAATATTGCCTACGACAAGATTCTTCAGCCATTTTGTTTCACACAATGCAAATTTTCCCCATCACGCTCTTGGTAAAAACCTATAAAATAGAGATGCAGATGTTTTTGGGTGCATCTGCCAAAGAGTATGGAGCATTTTGCAGAAAAAAAGCAAAAAACATGAACAAGTAAGCATGCTGCAGCAATTTATTTGACATTTTTCAATAATAACGTAATTTTTATAACTTATGTTACCGGTGGCGTTCATCCCACTCGGGATAGGATCCACTTTGACATCCATCACAACGGGAGCGGACAGTGCTAACCACTGAGCTAAAGCTGTGGTCAAAAAGTCGCCTTGTTACCATGGCAAGGGAAGGGAGGTGTCAGTGGATGTGGCCGCTCGTTACATTCAGTCATAGCTTGTCATTTTAAACTGTCAACAGTCGAGAGAGACTGGACTGTTGTGACGACAGCGAGACCACTCGCTTCTCTTTCTGCTGGACGCTCCATTTACACAAAGCGGTCGCATTTTCCCCTGTGTTTCTCCCTCGTTCATGTTGCTGTCATGATCGCAGAGTTTCCCGTTTACTGTTTTGTTGGCGCTCATCTATTGGTTACTGATTGTGTGTCACTTCACTTCTAAGACTGAAAGACTTACAATTATATGCGTATTAGGAAAAGACGGATCTAAAACGTCAGAGACCACTTAAAAATGAACGATCGAAATGACGGGAGCACGCAGAGACTCCTGTAAAACTCTAAAACTTCCTTTAGACTTCCTAATTTTAATAAAAATTTGATTGCAATGACTTTCGGGCTTTCCTCAATTGGCGTGCTGCCGACAGTAGGATCTTAATGGAATTTATAAATATTAATACACAATATGGAGACAATATAAGGAACAGTTATAATTAAAAAAATAATGAAGTATTGACAGATTCATTGGCAGATTCCGTGGCAGATGGGGAGGCAAAACTTTGGATGGGGTTGGCAGTTGGTGCCCCTCGGCACCCTGTAAAACCGCCATTTCAGACAATTGTCAATGAGTGAATTACTAACACTGTCCACTGATTATATTTACTGATTTTACATATGCTTTTAGACATCAATGAACTGTATTTTCCCCCCTAAGGGTAATACTTAACTGCCTCCTGTTCATTTAAAAGCAAGACATAATTTCTCCATTCAAAAAATGCCACTTTGTTAGTGTAATCAATTAAGATGATGACAACCTCAAATTTAAATTGCATAACAGGCTTCCGGTCTCTGCAAAGACAACCAGGTAGTAAATTAGGAGTGACTTAGCCGTCAACCAGACAATCATTATGGATGCCACCGTAAGTGCACAGTTAATTAAGAGCAATCACTACAAAAAAAGCATCTTTAAATCCCTTTCAACATACTAAGTACTTAAAAAGAACCTTTCCATTAATTTGGAGCATAACATTGTGCAACTGATATATGATTTTCGAATTGACGTGGCAATGTTACCCAAATGATTTAAATTCCAACTGTAAACAGAAAGATTTGTCTATGAGGTGACAGGAATATGTGTTCACCTTGGCAGCCCTGCAGTTATTTTGCGTTGGGCATTGTAGTAAAATTGACACCTCGTTAATCCGGTCTTGGAAGTAACTCCGGCCTAGTTTGTGACGAGACATTTGCACAAAGCGATGGAAAGGAACTTCTCTTGTCAAAAGAGCTTCATCTTCAACAAATGATGCCAAGTCATGACTGCCAGTCAGCTTGCCCGTTCGGCCATTTTTACCATTCCTCTGCTTCTTCTTTCATTTATTGGCGAATTCCGTTTTCTTCTACGTGCAAACCGAAGTTAGAAGCACGACTCTGATTGGCTGCAGTCACACTCGGTTTCCGCCGCATCTGATGGCGTTAATATGCCCACAGCTCGCAGCTGGTCACATAATAGCATAATTGTCAATCATATAATCGCCCAGTTCTACTCTACTACTTTGCCCTTCGGAATGTAATCGGCAGGTCTTGGGGCGTTGTAAGGGCTGATGCTCTGGAAAAAAAAATGTTGGTCTGTCTCTTTGAGACCTGATACCAAATTGGGGACCACCCAACAAATCTTTGTTCCATGTGGCTTATTACAGAATAATCACATGTAGAGATGAAGAACCTTTATTGAAACAATTAAAGATACAAATGGAAAACAGTTATAAAAAGTATCTGTAATAACATGGCTTGGAAAGTACATTTCTATTCTAACTCAATATTGTTGCATTCTTTTATTATTCAGAGTGTAAAACATATAGAACACTTGAGAGGATTGGCTAATGAGACTGAATACCAATTTCAGAAAGTGTTTGAGTAATTGTGTTTCTGTTTAATTGATGCCCACACATTTCCCTGACATCTCTTGAGATTTCAGGCACAACACAACATATCAATAATGCCTCCAGGTTCCCAGCTCAATAGTTTACTGAACAAGTTTCACAATTTTGAGCCAATATGGCATATTTTAAACAATTATAGTTAGCCAAAACAACAGTTCACATGTGAGTCCAAACCGGTTGACGTACGCACAATAAAGAAACTAGCGAGGACGGCAAAAGCGGATGGCTTTTAACTCCTATGTCTAATATTATGCCTGCGTTGGAGGGAGCAAAATGAATGTACTAGAAAAAATGTGAAAAGATGTTGTTCTCATTCACACATGCTGAAAAAAACTTGATTGCAGTCTCAAGCCCTGTTACCTTGATTATTGAGATTCGAGGTATGAATTTCCCGCCACCTCCCAATTCTATTTCCGTTTCTCTATGAATCTCGATGAATGGCTCTGAATGCGGGTATTTTCTTTCTTGCCACAATACGTGACTAGTTTTACTTGTAGTTTCTCTGACTTCAATTTACCATGACGAATGTGATAGCCGAAATAAAGGCATCGATTATTGATCATTCATTAAAACCAATCTGAAGCGCTGTACGACGTAACATTTGAATGATCAATTGATCGCATCTAATAATCGATTATTCCTCCCAACCCATATGGAAGCCCTAATTAGAATTTGTATTTAGTAAAATCCCATCTGTTATACAGTTCTTTTCTATAAAGAGACCATTAATCAAGCCTGAGTAAGCCAGGGTGTACCTCTTGACAAAGGTGATTATTCTGGGTCACGTTCCCTTCAAGCTGCTTTCCCAAATTAATAGCGTTGGGTAGGGCAGAGAGGCACGGCTTTGCCCTCATTTTGTTAACAGACTGGGTTTGAGGGTGAAAACAAATTCCCACGGCGCTTTTATAAAGGTCAGAATAATTTCTGCCTTATAGTGTATGTTTTCTATACAAAACAGGACAATTAAAGATTTTTATAATTAATCAATTAAGACTGATTTAAAAAGAATGCATGATTAATCCTTTAGTATTGTTTGTGATTGGCCATTGTGGTGTTTTTTTTTTTTGTTTTTTGTTTTTTAAGAGGAGATTAGGCAGTGTTTTATGTGCTTGTAATTTGACTGTGTTGTTATTAACAGAATGAATAGCATTATGCAAGACTACAGGTACGTCTGTTATAATAGTCGATAATTTATTGGTTCACCTGACCTGACAGTGATCTGCGGACTAGACGATGCATACATTTCCTGACAGTCCAAGTCCAGATATGCGCTTATTTCAGTCTCCAAACCCAGCAGTAAATGTCAGGTTGTCAGCATGTCTGCCCTTGTGATGGAGCAAACAATAGCACTATCACAGCCATGTAGTATTTACGGCAATTGAGCTGTCATTTTGGAGAACGAAAGGAAGGCCATCGTGACAGACGCAGGGATGGAAAAGAATGTAGTGCAATTTGTCATTTGAACTGAAATCAAATTAGTAATGGATCTATTCCGCCTGTTGAGGAAGGGCATAGTAATGAATTAATCGATTAGTCGAAACGCTACATTTTGGTTAATAATGCGTTTGTGGAATATGAGTTTAGCAGTAAAATCCGCCCGTTTTTCCTTGCTATCCACTGAAAATGACATTGCAGTTGTTCTGGGCTCAGATAACGACCAATCATGGCTCAGCTTCAGAAAACAGGTGAGCCCTGATGGTTCATTACCTGAGCCCTGAGCAAATGCGATGTCATTTTCTGTTGACAGAAAGAAACAAAATGGCCGCCCACCTGAGATTTTGTTGCTTAACTCATACTTCACATTCGCAAAATTAATCAAAATACCAATTTTTTAAGTGATTGTGTGTAATTATTTGTTGTCACCTCTTCAAGAAATTACAATCAAATGAGTGCAGTTGATTCTCAGTTGCATCACTTGTATAATTTGGAAGTAGTCATCACCGTAATTGATTTGAATGCAGTCCGTCAAACATCAATCCCGACTGTCTATGCTGCATGTTTCTGTTGGCCTGCCCTTAGATATATTTCATGTATTCACACTCATGGGGCCATTGTAATAATTTGATGAAGCAGTCAAATGCAGCTTTCTTAGCCGATAGGGTCCTATCTGCCCTCGGAGTGAGCTGTGAAAGGGGGAAGTGCCCTTGTTCCCTGGCCTGGATGCTATCAGAGAATTTTCACCCCCCAGAGGTGAAAGATAGCTGCCTCGCTCCTTCCCTGGTGCCTCTTTTCTTTTCTTTTTTCAATGTCTATTGCTCTCTTTGGGTAATATAAATGCATGGTCTCCATCCCTCTATTTTAAGTCTCCTCCCCAGTGTGAACTGGTTGTCCTCGAGGCTGGCAGAATTAGGGGAAGTGGAATGGATGGAACCACAATGTATGAGCTCTCAACAGCATCACTTTATTCTTCCTGTATACGCTCTCTTTCTTGATGAACCTTTTGAATTTGCTCAATCAAGCAACACAACTATCGGACGTACTTTGGAATATGTCTCGGAGTGTAAGACTTAAAAAGGAGCTATAATCCACACACTCATTCCCCTGAGGCATTTAAAGAGATCTGTGAGAGTGTCAAGGTTTTGCAGGGGGGGGGGGTGCGGGGATCTTCAAAACTTGTGGCTATAAATAAAATACTACGCAATCCTTTTCAATAGGAAAAATATCTGACACGCGGCAGAAAAAGATGATTGCCACATTTTTATAGATCGTCCTTCACTACAACGATATTGAGCCATAGTATTATTGTTCTAAATAAATATTATGCAGAGGAACCTCAAGGGCAGACCGTAGTCCAGTCATTACGGGATGAATTCCATTTCCTTTCTTCTCCATCCAACGATACTATATATGCATGAATCATTTTCTTTGCAACGTTACCACTGCTTCACACCAACTATTGATTCAAGTTCTGCGTACAGCGCAATCATCATATTGCTCACATGAACACCATCAGCTGGCATTGCGTTAATCCTCGGAATGATTACTGATATGAAGTCTCACAAGATAGGGCCCAACCAATAAATTATTATTTTTTTTGTCTGATTGCAGTTCAGATCTGGCAGGAAATCTTAATATCCGATTATCCAACTAATATAGAAGAACTGTATAAAGGATGAAATAATTTAGCGCTAACCCCAACCCAACAACAAATATTTTAATTAGAAGCAGAACATTTGTGTATTTTACGAATACAATGCTCAAAAGTAGTTTTTTAACAATAAATATATTTTTTAAAAACACACTTATTTTAAAAAAGACATCAACTGGTGAATTTATCTTTAGAGTATTCAAGCACCAACAGGAATTACTGTCAAAACTTTTATGCGCAATGCCCTTTGATGATAAATTACATTTCTTCTACTTAAAAAAAAAACCTTTCTCGTATGTGAATACATGTCATCTTTGACAGACTTGCATTTTAAATATAGGATGTACAGAGAGTTATACCGAAACGGTTAAACATTTTTTTCATTGTGTTTTTCAGGAAACTTTCCAGAAACAAAGTTTGCCAAAATGTAAAGTTATATTCAGTGGATTTTAAAACATGTGTTATGCACGGCTCTCTATCTCCATTTCTTGCAAAGCAGATTTAGCGATAAAAGCAATATCATGTTCAGGAGATTCTGCAGCACTAATATAACCGATAATCAGACATTGTTTCTGTAAATAACGGCCATATTCTCGCACAACTGCGCTCTAACTGGAACATTTGGGTCATTTGTCTCCTGAGATGCTTACTGGACTGAATGGAGTCCGAGATTCATCAAGAGGACAAATTATATCATTCGGAGTGATTTCTACACTGAATAACAACCGTTTCATGAGACAGTAAAAATGTGTTGGTTAATTGGTGAAACTCAGTCCGAGCAGGATTATTTTAAAAAGAGGTTTGAACTTTGGGGTTCGTGACACTTAGAGGCATTTTGAACATTTAGTTGAGCACCAAAATTTATTGAATTGAATTACAAATTTAAAACTTAAAACTCAAATGGTGAGCGCACGATCACAGTCAGATACTTTTTTAGTATACACAAATATTTTGTTAAAAAGTCTGACCTAATTGCTGCCCAACAAATGTTTGCGATAACGAGCTTTCTATTTTTCCTGCACTATGTTCAGAAAGTTCCCGTTACACCTTCTGCTGTCTTTGTTTGGATCCACCAGGGAAAACCACCCACTGTAGTTTGAAACTTCCTCAACCGAAGTAACTCTTTTTTTTTTTTCCAGTAACTTTTTTTTTTATACCAGTGACATTTGTGTGCGTAGATGCGAGAAAGTGAGGAAACACAGTTTAGCATGTAAACACACGATCAATTGACCGTGCAACCTTGAATAACACAACTAGTTGTTTAGTTTCCCTGAAATTTTAGCAAAGGCCTCCAAATAGGGCTGGGCGATAAACCGAAAATTTACCGTTACCGAAATTTAGTACAATGACCGAAATCATTTTGCCCATGTCGGTAAATTCGGTGAATAAAAAAAGAAAAAAGAAAAGCCGTTTCTGTCTGCGGCAATGTTCATGCCCCTTTAAGACCGCTACAGCGCCTCTAGTCACGTGACTCCACCCGTTTGATCGAGAAAGAAAACAGACGTCGCTGTCGTAGCTGGCGATTCAAATCCAGAAGCTTTTTCACCACCCACAACACAACCATGCTGTGCTGAAAGTTCAAAGTGAGAAGCAAGGTTCGACAAGTGACAACAGCCCATGAACGGAGGCGACACCATACGAGAGAATGTCTCAGAGGTGGACGCGATAGCCTAGCACATAGCTAAAGATAGAGCTCCTCTAGTTACAGTGGCGCGCACAGGATTTAAACGCTTCATGAAAGCCGTATTTCCCGATATGGACTACATCGGGCCGGGAGCTTAGACATGTCAAGCATTTTGCATCTCCATCCGACTTGTGGTCGGGTCGCAACATGGATCCCTGATTGAGCCTGACTGTGCATTACATAGACGTCAAGTGGCGACTGCGCACCGGAGTACTCGAGACGGCACATTTCCCCCGATGATGCACACTTGTTTATTTGGCTTGCATTGACATTTTCTTTCATTTTATTTAGCTTTTTTTTTGGCTTTATTTACATCATGCCAGCATCTTGGTGCAATCTATTTGAGGAAAAAGATTTTTCAAGAGGGACCCTTTTTCTTTGTGACATTGTTCAAGTCATCCAAAGCAAGCTATTTGGAATGTTTATTCAAATGATTTTTGTACTTTTATTTTTCATTGAAAGTAAAGTGTACCAGTTGGACAATAAAAAAACAGTCAATATGCAATTCCTGCATTTATTTTGATTTTAGTCCACGGGGGAATTTATCGTGCATTTATCGTTATCGAGGTAAAATTGCTCGATTTCTCGCGATATTGATTTGAGGTCATATCGCCCAGCCCTACCTCCAAACATACACTAAACCCGACATGGAAACAAACATTGAACCGTCGATTCAGTCTCAATCCTGTCTGGCAAAGAGAATCTGCTGCCACACTTGCCTTTTTACAAGATTGGAGTCACCTTCACCGAGGGACCTTTCAATGGCTGTGTGGGTTAGGAAATGATGTGTACTCAGTGGTGAGGCTGTCAAGGCCGTGCTGATAACATTTCTAGCGCCGACAGCCCTGGGATGCGAGGCGATGCGATGAAACAATGCATGCCTTTTTCACCTTCCCCAAATGCGAAGACCACCTATTGAAGCAGCACTTCAGACAAGTTCTAATTAAGACCTACATGACTTCACACAAGTGATCACGGTGTGATACCGACACTTGAAGTGGGCCAAGGATACAGTACAGAAGGCAATAATTAGGTGCCATATCTAATTAGCTGCGGAGATTATTGTTTACGGGATTTTATGTTACACAAAGAGTGAGTCCGAAAAAATGGAATTAGGTCAGATTGTCCCTGTTTCCGGTCAATTAAAAAAGGAAATGCAGTTGCATGCTTTTATGGTCATTTATGCAGACTCATGCCACGTGAGGACTCTGGGTGGAGAAACCCTAAAATGTTTTTTTTTATCCTGTCAAATGTAGTACTGCACATTAATGATTGCTTTTTACCGCGACCTTAAGGATTTTTCTTCTTCCACACACCAAAGACTTTTGTAAGTCCAGCGCCCCATGAAGGTGAAATGTGATACTGCGTGCTTTGATTCAGTCAACACACCTGGCGCGTACCACACACTACTACACTGCTGCATTGTGTCCTGACCACATTATTCCGATTGAAATGTCAAAATACGATATCCTATTAAATGACAAAAAATATTAGCGCCAGCAGGCTCTTTTCCACCTGGAGCTTTTTTGCTTCAAACAATCTACTTGTGTCTTTTTTATTTTTATTTTTGCAGGGTTGCCATTATCACAAAAACTGCAGTAATCGTAATGGCGCAATGGTGAGCAAACTATTGAATCCATTATTTATTTATTTTTTGCATCTTTGTTTATCCTCAACTATGTTAATGCAACTCACCCCACCTGTGACGCAAACACGTTTGGAAAGAGCTGCTTTGTAGCACAACAGGCGCACCGCACCCCCTTTTACATTGACGGACCTCCAAACCTGCATTCAGTCAAAAGCACGCTATTCTAATTCAATTACTTCCAGTGGATTAATTTCACACAGAGTAAAATCCATGCTCTTCTTGGAAATGTAGTGTGTTAGATCGTGCCACCTGCAATGACACATCCGCTATGTAAGGCATTTTCATATTTAAAGTGTGCGATATTTATCTGATGGATTACATTTGCAGGTCTCGGGAAAAACTCCATGCTCCGTGGTTAACAGCCAGTCTCAGACTTGGAGTCACACCTCTTTGGTTGTTCCCTGATTACGCCCTGTGGGTGCGTCAGAACTCTGGATGGGGGAATGCGTGTAGATCAGGTGTGGGCAAACTACGGCCCGGGGGCCACATGCGGCCTGTTAAACGTTTTAATCCGGCTTGCCGAATTTGAAAAAAATTGAAATGAATAAACCTTGTTAATGTTTTATTTTCTAAATACTGTGGTTTTTCAAAGATATGTATATTATAATGCTTTTGCTCACTTTCATTTAAAATTAAAAATTTTTTTCTCCGTTGAGGTGAGGTTATCAAAACACTCCATCCATCTGCTCCTTGTCCTCTGGAAAATTATAGAACCCATTGTGGCCCGCCAATCAAAAAGTTTGCCCACTCCTGGTAGATGAAAGATCCGCAAGCAGCCTACTCGGTACGCCGCTGCCTCTACAATGGTGAGCGCCTTGGTGTTAACGAACAGAAAACCGCTTCATCCATACAACACATAATCGCCATATTTGGTTTGTGATTGGAATAGCAAATTAGGCGCTGGGAGTGGAACGAGTGAGCTTGTGTTTTGACGTGTGATTGGTCGCCATCTCAGGGTGTACCCTGTCTTTTGTCTCAGTCAGCTGGGATATGGTCCAGTTTACCGCAACCCACATTTGACATCTTAGGAAAAGGATGGATAGGATTGTGAGTTGACTTGTGCAGGGTTGATGGAAGAGCAGTGACAAAAGGTTTTAAGACCAGGACATGTAAAAGTTGGATCAGAGAGGCATCAGGTGGTTGTGCAATTAATCTGAGCCGCTGTGTTGTGACAGTTCCAGGCCACAATTCTCTCTCTTCTATTGCTTTGGAAAAATACCAGTGTCAGTATATCATATCTATGGAAAAGAAATCTATGAGGTAATACTTCAAGTCATTTTCTTTCAAGTTTGTCAGTCCCCATATTTCCTAAACTCTCAACTTCCACTCTGGCTCATTTCAAACATAAAGAGAACAGATTAATACTCATACATTAAAAAAACAGATTACTGGGGCAACATTCTCTCGTGAAAAACAATCATTGTGTTAAAAGCTCAGTAATCAAAGAATGAAAATGTTCATACTCATCATTACTCTTCATTTTATTCAGGATTTTGTTGTGAAGCTCATTATAAAAACTCTTCTCGATTCATTTTGCTGACATTATGCGGGTCATTTGATGCTTCATGATGTTAGGAACTTGGGCCATTCAGTTAATTAGTCAGTGCTCACTTTTTGTGTTTGCAAAGCATCATGGACTGGGGGGGAAAAAAACAAACAGAAAATTATATTTTTGTTGGCACTACAAAATGTGATTTCATGTTGTAATAAAGCATTGATCAGGGCTGAAATGTTTCCAGCCTCGGCATTGCTCTATAGAATTACATGATAGTCTGGATATTGAAACTAAGAATGGCTAAATTACAAATGTATTATTGGAAAAGTATTAAATCAAGTTTCTCTGCTAAAGATAAGACATTAAACATGAAGATCAAAGCTGATCTTGGACTACGCGCCCCTCCCCTGTTATTTTACAGCTGTAACAACCGTTCTGTTCTTTTCTGCGGTCTTAGACTGCACTCATATAAACGGAGATTCTTGTCCCAGGTTTGTAGCTAGTAAAGTCACTCATAGGGCTCATGTTACACATAAAGTATCCTTTGGTCAACTTAAACCATCCCATTCTTGCTATTAACGTGAACGGGGAATTGTCACTGCTCCAACAGAGGTTCAAATTGTTGAGCGTTAAGCTCGAAATGTGGCTTTCAAATGAAAACCCATCTGTCTTTTTCTCTGTAGAGAGAGCATAAACTGTCAGAATGCTTTGTGACCCTGTGAGTCGAGTCAAAGAACATCACAATCTGCACTAAAGAGATTTCCAACCGTATTGTTTAGGCTTAACTTTTGGTAATGATGGTATGATGGAGCATGTGCTCCTAAAATAGGACACAAGGCAGCCATTTCCATCAGAAAGCAATCTGGCACGCTCACATCGCTAATACTGTTCTTTATCTTCCATCTGTGCTGCATACTTGTAAATTGTTTTTATATGGTGTGAAAATATTAGACCGGTTGTTAAATCATGAATCCATGATGCACGTTGAATCATGTATGAAGAGATCCAGGTTGCATGAATTTATTGGAGTGTGATGTGTGCACCTTGACCTTTTAGGACAGGTGTGGCCAAACTACGGCCCGGGGGCCACATACGGCCCATTAAACGTTTTAATCTGGCCCGCCGAACTTGAAAAAAATTTAATGAATAAACCTTGCTATGTTTTATTTTCTAAATACTGTGGTTTTTCAAAGACGTATATATATATATATATATATATATATATATATATTGTTCTAATGCTTTTATTCACCTTCATTTAAAATGAAATGTATTTTTTTTCTCCGATGAGGTGAGGTTACCAAAACATCCATCCATCTGCTCCTAGTCCGGCCCCCTTTAGAACCCATTGTGGGTTTGCCCACCCCTGTTTTAGGGGCAGCGTGGTGCTCACATGCAAATAACGCAACATCATCAGATAAAAGACCAGAAGCAAGTGGAGAGTGAACTGCATTGAATATAACATGCTTTTCAAATAGATACCTTTCAGTAGTGTCACATAACCTGGCAGTGTTTGGGTGTGATATTTGGAGCCATAAAAGTACGTATTATTAGGCGCTAGTTCTGTTAGCATGTCAACAGAGTTTTGCATTGAGTCTGTTAGCGTTGCTAGCATTGTTTTGAAAAGACTACTGGAACATGTTTTTTAGTCAACATCCACTGCAGTGTCAATAAACAAGCAAAGTTTGACTCTATTTTTATGAAAGAGAGCAAGAGAGAGATTATTGTTGGGATTGTGATAACGGTACAACTGGGAATAAAGATAACTAATTTTTACTTGAGCAGGTTAACTTGCTGAATATTAGTAGATTTACAATGAATACTGGTTGACTCGTCTGTTTAGATTCTCAGTCAACCAGGTCATGGTAATTCACAAATGTTTTAATCAGGGCAGCTGCTCTGTTGTTTGTTGAAGACATTTCACCTTGAAACCAAAACATTTCTTCAGCTCTCAATTTTTAGTGCGGATTTTGTCCATTTATGCCACAGTGGGAGTGTTCATAAATTGTTTTTTGTTGTTGCTCAGTGTGGTTAGTGAAACGACCGTCCTACATACCAATCAGTCAGCTAGTCAACATTTTATTTTTTAAATTATTCTTAAATGAGAGACTGTAAGAGCTCTGCAGTAACCTGTTTGTGCACTTTAGCGCGCTGTCTGTTTGGAATAATGTGTTGTTTTGAATAATGGAATGGAAATTTTTCAAAATGTTTGTTTTAGCCTATCAAGTGTATGTAACATTGATTGACACTGTCCTGGAAATATACAATGTTTTGTAAAAATGCACTTCCAGCCTTATATTATGCTCTGTGGTCAACTGTGAGCTGCATGCTTCAGAATTTAGCTCTCTTTTAGAAAGAGTGCAACATATTTTCTAAGATTAGCCACTGTATTTAACTTTGTTGTATCAGTTTTCTATGGCTCTTTATTGTAGCCACAGTCAGGAGCGGCAGTGCAAAGGCAATGAAGGTGCTTAACAAACAGCCATAAAAATAAGTCCAGACATCGCAATAATCTGGCCTGGAGTCACTTCCAGTGTGATGATTACCAGGATCTCATTAGAGGTCAGGGCTGAAGCTCTTGAAATACTAATTATAGCTGTCAATAATACGTCGACCTTGTCACTGCTGTGTCATGACAACATCATTTACCTTTTATGGCTTAATTAAAATGCCACCCTAAATTATTTATCAGCAAACATACTTGTGCTCTCCTCTCTACCCTTTATATTTGGGAGCAAGTTTCATGATCTCTCAATGTCAGTGAGTCCTACGGAGGCATGGATGTACCGAAAACAAGAGATACCAGGGAGGAAAAGTATTAACTTCCTTAAAGTGTCCAATAAAATCCATAAATGTCCAATGGGCAATAAAAAATAAAAAATATCGTTTAATTCAACCTCGTCATAGTTTTGCACTGCTTTGGCTTGGTAATTAGAATTGATGTGGTGATTCCAAATCAAATTCTCTGCATGCTTAAGCTGAAAAAAAAAAAAAAAACGTGGGGAAAAATGAGAAACCTTAAGAAGGGGCCACTGATGGAGGAATCCCTCTTTCAGGAAGACCAGGCTGCAATGGATGCTCAGTAGGCAGCAATTAACACAAATTATGATGCTACCCAATCTTCGTTCAAATAGTGTCAAATTCCATTCAGATGGAGCGTTGCCGAAAGACATCTTCTGTGAAGTGGGAAGCCCCCTTCCCAAACTGGGGAAAAGGGGACGGGAGAGAGAATACAAGCAGCAGTCAAACAGGCCAGCGTGTACTAAATACAAGAGTATTATAAATGATTCTTTAGTCGTGTTTTAAGCATTTCTACTCAGGCTTTAATATCCGTGGGTAGGGCATTCTAGAGGAAATGCTGTCGAACCTGCAGACTGCTTTTTGGCTCTTGGGATCAAGAAAAAGAACATATTGTAGAACTACATCAACCAGATAAAATTGGACGGATTTTAGCATGTTGGAACATTTGAGTAAAATTATAATGTATGATTTTGTTGTGAATTGGTATTTTAAATTTTTTTACATTAATCTGTGGAATCCATTAGTAGGAGTATTACGTAATTTTATCCTGCTAAAATATGTCCCCTTTTCTGTTGATTTGGTACGTTGCATTTCATGAGCGCAGGAGAAAAGAGAGAGAGGTGAATTAGAGAGAGCCTGGACATGAATGTAACAACCGTGCCGTGTCGCTTCTCTTTATCAGGGGAGACGCCAGAAGAAATACAAATAACTAAAACCTATACTGTGGCCCGCCACAGCCCCCAAAGACAAGGTAGCACTCTTTTTAAGGGTTTCAATATTCTTAATGTGCATATGAAGTGAGAGTTGAATCATATATAACACCAAGATTTTGTTTTGTTTTGCTGAATCACTTTGAGTATTCATACTTGAGTAATGGTACGTTGATCAAGAGCTCGGTTTTATCGGAGTTAAGAAACCCCCAAAAATTTAAAAACATCCATTGTTTAATCTCAGCAAGGCATGCCTCCAGATTACTGCAATTGTCCAGGTTTGTATTTTTCCAGCAGCATCTATAATTGGTTGTCATCAGCATAACAGTGAAAACTAATGTTATTGCTATGCATAATGTCACCAAGCAGAAACATGTAGATGCTAAACAATAGAGGGCCAAGTACAAATCTCTGTGGGACTCCACACGTTACGTTACAAAAATCAGAAGTTGCATTGTGATGAATTACTCGGTGTGTCCT
This sequence comes from Idiotropiscis lumnitzeri, assembly GCF_059441095.1. Classification (NCBI taxonomy): domain Eukaryota; kingdom Metazoa; phylum Chordata; class Actinopteri; order Syngnathiformes; family Syngnathidae; genus Idiotropiscis; species Idiotropiscis lumnitzeri. The sequence continues at coordinate 16,342,177 of NC_142393.1, forward strand.
CTCGGTTAGGGAAGAACTAAACCAGGAAAGTAAATTTCTGACAGGGACTAGTCAAGGCTGTCTACTGTTGGGGTTTTAAAAAAAATGCTAAATTTGTTGGTTAAAACATTATTGCAAACATCCATTTGGATCTAGATTTCTGTGACCTTCTCTGAACTTACTGATCGTAACAATTTCTATAGTATTATAATTAGCCTCTGGGAAACATGCTTTTGTGTCTGCAGTAACGAAAGCATGAAATGAGGATTAGGTAAAGGATGTCCCTGTGCGTTGCTTTCATTATCCCTGTCTTCGTATCCATCTGGAAATTAAAAGGCGTTCCAAATACAAAACGTAAAAGGAGAAAAGCCATCATCTTTCATGTTGTACATTCACTTTGTCTGACCTTTACACTTTAATTCAAGTGGGTTTTGGTGAAACTAATTATTATTACAGCTTAATTGAGTAGAAGTTGTGGAGTCAAACTTTGCCAAGAGTTTAAATGGAGGGTAAATACAGACGTTAATCTTAATGATAGACCCTTATCAAATTTGTATGGTTTGAATATGTAGCGCACTGCCTGAATCTAAAATGACTTTTTTCTTTTAATGTCTTCTTCTATCAGCAGTCCATCTGCTTTGAAGCCAGGCAGCTGTGTGGGGCACCGGATGTGGATTCTGCTGGCAATGACCCACATGACATTGGACTTCTCTGTCTGCAGCCCCCTCAGTCAAGGTTTGGCGCTCAAACTCATGCCGAAGCCGGTGCCTCGCGCAAGACCTCGCCTGCAGCCCATTTGGGACACACCGAACAAGATCTCCTGGAGAACAGTGAACCCTCTGGCACGTAGGCTTTTCAGCCCTATCCCTCCACCCCAAGACAGTAAATTAGGGATCGGGGCAAAACTTACAGTGCAAAAGCCTCGAAGGCCCCTGCACAAACGGCCGACTACATGTAAGGAATGCAGATTGGTCTACTCTGAAATGGAGATGGGCGAGCCAGTAAAAGCAGAATCTCCAGCAGCTTTTTCCAGAGGAAACAGGGGAGACAGAGCAAGGTTGCTCCTTAGAGCCAGAAGGCAGCTCAAATGGGAGAGCTTTGACAAGTCTCAGGAGGGCCGGACTACAACGGTGGCCGGATTTATCGACTGGGGACCCACAGGGACAGATAGTATAGATGAGAATGGTAGACAAGAGCCCAAAGTTAACCTGCCCACTCGGGTCTCAACTACCACAGTGGCCACAACCACTAGCACTACTACAAGGCTCTCCCAAAGGACGTTAATTATGGTGACTACACCGGAATCCAAGAGGCTAAGCACCACAAAGGCCACAAACAGCTTTGGGGAGACTGTCAAGCCACCAAAGCCATATGGGGATACATCAGGTAAGATATCTATTTGGTTATCTGTCTGTTTGTCACTGCCACCAAAATTTCACACATATCTAGTGGCCTGTTTTTTACATTTTTTTTTCCATCTTAATGCAACCAATACAATTAGAATGCTCAAAAGTCCGATATAATGGAGTGAAGCCAAGCATTTTTCAAAATAAAAGATTAAACCAATTGTGTTATGTGCATTGTTGTGTTAACAGTTGTGTTTTGCTGAGCTATGTCATTTCCAAAATTTCTGAATGCGTCACCCGACTCGTGGGACGGGAGGGTTGTGCGAGTGAGAGAAGGGAGCGAGCAGAGAGGGTGTGAGGAAGTCCCGTGTGATTCTTGACGAAAAACGGTTGTTGCTCTGTTGTTTGTGTCGGTTATGGCACACAGTAGTCGCGATGTAATAATTGAGAGAAATAACTAAACTAAACTTATACAAATTTTCAGCTTTGAATAATAAATAAACCGGAAGTATTGCACTTTTTTTCTGTCATTTATCTGTGCGGCTCGGACCAAACCCGGTGTTTGGAGACCACTGCCTTAGGGCACATATAAACCCTTCTTTAGAAATATTAGATGAAGAGTTCCCTTAAGCCCGAAAGAGGACTCAGCATGGACTAATTATACTTGTCATGTTGAACAACATTTGAACATGTGCTGTGGCTGCATGCCAGAAGGCAGTTGTCTTGTCAGCATTGTTTTGATCTCTCCATTTTCTCACGATTGGGAAGTTAGCCGTAGTTTTAAAAGTCTGGTTTGATATTAATAAAGTCAACAACTGTTCACTGAAAGCTAATGAGAGAAAAAAATAAAGGTCAGATTTTTCCGGTTGGGTGTGCATCACAACATCAATGGACAGACTCATCAGAAGAGATGAATAGAATCACTTTACATGGCAAGGCCCAGGTGCCTTACTGTTGTAAAAAAAACTTTGCTTTGCCTTCACAAAACATTAACGCATGTCTGCTGGTAGTGGCCCAGAGGTAAGATATAATTACCACACAGCAATCAATAGCACAGGATTGCTCATGAAATAAAATGTGGATGGGGACAGCGAAGTAAGTTCCACAAAAGAGCTGCATGAGGGCCACAGTTCACGACTACATATATAGTAAAAACAAAATCTATATATCCACAGATATTGATTATATCTAAGGTGGCACGGTGGATGACTGGTTAGCACGATGGCCTCACAGTGAGAGACAGCATCCATCCTGTGTGGAGTTTGCATGTTCCCCCCGTGCTTGCGTGGGTTTTCCCCGTGTACTCCGGTTACCTCCCACGTTCCAAAAACATGCATGATAGCTTGATTGGACACTCTAAATTGTCCCTAGGTGTGAGTGTGAGCGCGGATGGTTGTTCGTCTCTGTGTGCCCTGCGACCAGACTTGGCAACCAGTTCAGGGTGTACCCCGCCTACTGCCCGATTACGGCTGGGATCGGCTGCTTAATGTAACATTATTCATGTATAAAATCTTCCAAAGACACATTGCCACAGATTCAACTGATTATTGAAATTGAAAGCATTTGAAGAAACTGCAGTGGACTGTATAACTTTTTTTTAATACTTCTTATAACTTTACATAAGGCTCCTGTCACTGCAGATTAGGGGAAAAAGTACTTATCATAATTAGTCAGGCTCTCAGTAACTGTGAGATTACAGTATGTGCGCTCACCCTTGCACTAAATAATCTGCATGAGTAAAACCGACTCATGAATAACGTCAGCAGTCAGCACAAATGAAAGCCATTAATGTGCTTTGTTTCAGTGAATACGCACGCATGTAATATGACCGTAATTATCTCATGTGCGGTTCGAGTTATCGAGGATGTGTTTGGTGGGCGAGTGTTCGGTGCACAATCCCCAAATTCATTCCGAAAAATGCCCCTTTGACATTAAATTAGTTGGTGAGCAGTGGATGTGTTACCCGGTCTTCTCTTGAGTTCAATTTCCGCAGAGTAAAAATAATCACAATGACGTTTGAAATGCAAGCTTCTGAGCATGCTAAAAACACGGTCAAGATTTGTTGCCTCCCAAATGAAATATCTTCGTACATCACATCAGATGTTTTCGCTCTTCTGTAAATACACTGTAAGGGCAAATGTTCAATTCTCATTTGCAGCGGCGGTTTTGTCTCCCCCTTCGTGCAAATATAATCATTTCAACAAATCGACTTTTATTTATTTATTTTTTTGCATTGCTGTAATTCAGAGCTCTTTCCCGACCTAATAATGAGCTACATAACTCCGGCCTGTTTGCCATTGTGCAGACGAATACCACCCATAGCTAGCTCAGCTCTTAGGGTTGGAGAGTTTGAATAACAGCACATGAAATGTTACCATTTGCTTAAATAAAGAATTCAATAGTCTTTTGCAAATACATTCCGATCAATGTCTGTCACGGAATGCTGCTTGAAGGCCCTAAATGCTCTTAAAGAGCTCAATGCAGCCAGCAAACAGAGTAACTCAGCCAGGAATGAAACACTCACAAAATGCACATAAATGTGTGACAAAGAACATAGAAATGACAGAAAAAAAATGAAAATGAAGACGAATGCGACAGTTCATACATGACATCACGAGAGACCCCAAAGCATGTGTTTCGATGTCCTCGTATGGTTTCTGGTTATTCTCATTGGGTGCGTTCTTAAAATTGTCAGTGCACTGTATGCCGAAGACAGCGCAGTTGTCACCATTGGAGATAAGCGACGACTGAAAATGTAGTCAGTAAAAGTACTTCAGATAATTTGAGCCTTGCCAAATGCAAGATAAACGCTCATTTAAATGCAAATAAAAGCGTTATGTCTTACGGATTCGTTCAAACGGGCCGTTAGTAATATAATGTGGCCTTACACTTTTGTCCTTCAACGTTTAAGTATAGAGATGACATAGTAACTGGAGCGTTGAGTAAGTGAGTGCATTAAATACAATTTTTGGCAGTAAACATTTTGTCTATAATGAATTTGATCACGTCATCATTTTTCATGTATAATTAATACCTTTAAAAACACATTTTGCCAATTGCCAAGCTCCGGTAACAACCAATCACGGGTCAGGTGACCACGTTTACTGAGCATTGAAAGTTCGCATTTTGACCTGGGCTGAGACGTTTAAAGACATGCAACTAAGCCTCTTGAACAACAAAAGACAGAGAAAAAAACATGGAAACCACTTTAACTTCAGTTACCCTGGCAGTCCAATTCATTTCACCAAGATCACTATAGATAATTGAAAGTAGATGAAAATCAATCTCCTTCTCCCGGGTATTCAACGTAAGCTTAAATGCTGATGTCTGTTGACAGGCAAGGCGACTCACACCCCCCTTTTCCACGATTTACACCAGCCAAGAAGACATGAAGAGACGAGAGTGTGCAGATGCTTTCACTGTCTGCATGTCCTTTGCTCAGCAACTTTTTCATGGCTTTGACATATCCGCCTTAAGCAAGAGACGTCCGGATGCTGGCTATTTTTGATACCACTATTAGACAGGAAATACAGTCGTTTGGAATATTTGAGATGAATGGGCATTCAAATGTCTTTCTGCTAACCAGGGAGTTAAGATGATAATCGTGTAATAACAGAAACATGATATTGGTTCTAAATAACAGGTATGGAACATTAATTGTGGAGTCATCATATCTTGAAGCAGTTGAGGCAAGATTGGGTACGAGTAGAGTTGTATATTATGCACTAAAAGGAACAAGATGGTCAGTTTTGGAAGGTTATGCATCATCTATGTGAGGTGTGGGCAAACTACAGCCCGGGGGCCACATGCAGCCCGTTAAACGTTTTAATCCGGCCCGCCGAACTTTAAAAAAATTAAATGAATAAACCTTGGGAATGTTTTATTTTCTAAATACTGTGGTTTTTCATATACATAAATATTGTTGTAATGCTTTTATCCACTTTCATTTAAAATTAAATGTATTTTTTTTTTCTCTGATGAGCTGAGGTTACCAAAACATTCCATCTATCTGCTCCTGGTCCGGCCCCTCTGTCACACTTTAGAACCCATTGTGGCCCGCCACTCAAAATGTTTGCCCACACCTGATCGATGTCCTCTCTAGTAATTTCTTCTTGCAGCTTTATTCTGTCGGATACAACACTGCCATTAAAAAGGGAGTTCATATGTATGAAAATCGGAATAATTATTATAGACATTTTATGGATTGCTTGTTATATTAACCCTTAGTGCAGACAAACATTTGCTGGATGTGATGTATTTAATTAAACATGGGCGAGTACCAATTCTAGGATATTTTAAGGTATCGATACTTGTGGAGGCTACCGATACCACCCACCTATACTTAAGGTAAAACAAATTCAGATGTCGACGCTTGTTCACAATTTTTTGTTCTTGTGTTAAATGAAATTATAGATCAAAAGTACTATCGGTATCGGTGATCGGAATTGGTGAGTACTTAAAGAGTGCATACTCGTACTGGTATTGGTCTAAAAAAAAGTGGCTTCAAACATCCCAATATTTAATAAATGGACAGACATAATCCATCCACCACAGTAGCAATACACCCCAGCTTCTTAGTTTTTGGCCTCCTTTTTAGAATTTTCCATTCAGCCTGACTGAATTATTCAGTGATGTCTTTGACAATGAGAGCAACGCATTGTCGAGCAATTGTTTGTGATCTCCCCTTCAACCTTTCCCTCATTTCTCTCTGCCCCGCTCTCCACTTTGCCTCTCTCAGCACTCTGTCCTTCAGTAAGTGTTTTAGATTGCCTGGTGGCTCAGTGGAAATCAGTATAGATTGACACTTTGACACCAACGTTAATTGCCAATTCCTAACTATCAGCAGCCCGCCTTTGACGGAAGTCTTCCCCTCATCTGTCCTGACAAGGTTTCTGGTTGTGGCAGAGGTGAGCTTGGATAAGTTACAAAGTGTTCGGGTGAATTAAATATGTCTGTGTGACTCTCAGATGGTTGTGCGGTGGATGTATTTCTTTAAGCTCCATCAACATTTAAAATAGAATAGAAATCCCTTTATTGTCATTGTACTCAAGTGTGCAACGAGATTAGAGGTAGATAAGATAAGGGCGTTCCCCACATTATTCAAATGCTTTATGAGCAAGAGCCGCGTGGGTGTTGTCTCCATTAGCTCGAAATGTCTCTTATGACAATTGCCTGCAATTAGCGTACACACTGATAGGCAGGCAGACACACAAAATTAAAGCTGTTTGACACTTATAACTCATTTGCATCACAATTTCCTATTCACTCCTTGTCATGGGTCCATATATCCCCATTAATGTTATGTCTTACATTTTAGTAGATAAATAGCCTTCACATCCACATAATTTGCTCTCTCTGCAAACGTTTGAATTCATAGTTGTTTTGGTACGTATAATCTTTGGATCGTGTCCATACCCTGTTTTTAAAACACACGTGAGATCTCTACATCGACATAGATATTGATTCCCACAACATCATTAGGTGTGGGTGTGATGTTTTGATCCATCAATACAGATCATGGGGCCTGATGAGAGTTAGCCAGCATACGGTAACCATTTGCTTGCATAAATTGCCCTCTATCATAATTTGTACTATTTCTGGTTACTGACCACACAGGATTGCATTTCGTAAAACCATAACGGTTCCTCATTGGTCATGCAGATTTGTCATTGGGGAGGATAAGTGACAAGAAAGGTAAGCCAAAAAAACTAAAAATACGTCCACATTAGAAGTTAAGGGTCAAGCCCTGACTCAAATTGTGAAAATCCTCAAGTGATTGACTACTCCCCCCCAAAAAAAATATATCATTATTGCCTAAATTAAACATCCATCCCTCCATTATATCTGTACTGATTCCACTCACAAGGGTTGCAGGCTCAATTAAACATTTAATCCCTCAGTATTTTTCAAAGTGGGCGGAACGGTGATTGAGTGGCTAGCACATCGGCCTCACGGTACAGAGGTGCAGGGTTTGATCCTGGGCTTCAGCCTTCCTTTGTACCACTTGAACGTTCTCCCCGTGACTACGACGGTTTTCTCCAGGTCCTCCGGTTTCCTAGCACATCACAAAAATCTGCATGAAAGGTTAATTGAACTTGCTGAATTACCCCAAGGTGTGACCGTGAGTGTGAATGGTTGTTCATCTTTGTGTGCCCTGCGATTGGCTGGCAACCAGTTCAGGGTGTACCCGCCTCCTGACCGAAAACAGCTGTGATAGGCTCCAGCACCCCCTATAAGCGGTTCAGATAATGGATGGATATTTTCCAAACTGTGCACCCTGAACACAATAATATCAATTGAAACTCATCTAATATTATCATTAAATTCAATTAGTTCATTTGAGTCCTAAAAGTGCTCTAGATATGCAAGGACAATGACGTACATGTCGTCACATTGCAAACCGTAAAAAACCCAGTTACTATTTTTGTACAAGCCATTTTATTGTTTTTGATTCAGTAATTCAAGGAGATTAAAATTGTTAGAATGCATATATCATAAAGGCTTGTTTCTTCAGGTCAGTCTCCGATTACTGGCTGAACATCTGTTCACCCTTGTAGAAAATCTGAGCACTTCTCTGCATCTTCGTTCGCTGGCGTGAAGACCACTCGGAGCTACAGTGGAATGTTTCATTGCGCTGTCGCGGCTGTTCGCTTTTAACTTCTCTGCCACTAATATGGCACGATAGAAGGAGGTGGGCATTTGTTTGTTAACTAATTGTTCTTATAGGTTCCTCATAAAAAAAATACATGTTAGCAAGTGGTGAAATATTGACAATTACTGTACTCCACAGTCTCCCCTTTTATTTTTTTTTGCTAGCTATGAGGAAATTCTATTGGTTTATCCACTGTTTTGTTTCTTGTAATAGATAATGTATTTCAACAGTCATACAATCTGCACCGGTGTATTTTCCGATTACCTTTACATGCACATTTATTAACACTGCTCTGAATTTTTATATTAAGCTCCAGATCTCTTATTAAATTAAGTAGGAAGGGGGCATAATCCATTTCACCGCTATCCTTTGTCATGTACATCAAAGCATCATGAAGGCTTTAGTGGAGTCTGCAACGCTAGCTGCCCAGAGGTCTCTTCTGTACCCTTCATCTTTATCTACTGCATCATCTCTGCTGCCTTTTTTACTTGGCAGCAATTTGAACAAACTGGATATCTTTAAAGAAAGGTGCCTGCCAAAAGTCATTTTTCAACCTGACTGCCATTCACTGTGATATGATGCATACCCAGACCCAGGACAAATGGACCTTGTGTTTTCTCCGTTTCTTTGCGTTACTCCATTGTAGTATTTTAATTTTTTCCGTATTTTTGGTTACATTGGTTGTATTAAAGCAGGGGTGGGCAAACTTTTTGATTGGTGGGCCATAATGGGTTCTAAAATTTGACAGAGAGGCCGGGACCAGGAGCAGATGGATGGAGTGTTTTGGTAACTCACCTCATTGGTGAAAAAAAAATACATTTAATTTTAAAAGCAAAACAAAAGCATTACAAAAAATATCTGTATTTGGCACGCCACAGTATTTAGAAAATAAAACATTAACAAGGTTTATTCATATTTTTTTTTTCTAGTTCGGCGGGCCAGATTAAAACGTTTAATGGGCCACATGTGGCCCCCGGGCCGTAGTTTACCCACATCTGTATTAAAGCATATAATAACTTGCGGAACCTATTTGTCGAGATGCCATGACAGCCATACTACGGCGTTGAAAACCGTCTTGGCCCGGCCGTCTCTTCAATTCAATGCAGCATTTTCTTCATCATATAGATACATATCCAAGTCTCTATGCCTCGTTCGGGGCAAGAAAAAAAAAGACAAAACAGAGTTCCATCCACAGGCAAGTGATCTGGCGTATTGGACCACTCACTAGCAACTGGTGGGTGCTAGTCAACGTCTTGACGTTACAGCCGTTCGTAACATGGTGCCTTGCGTGAGAATTACCCAGGGGGATTGTTGTGGAGCGTCGACACAAAAAAAAAAAATGGGAACACCAGATATTAAACTTGACAATATTCCTCATCAATAACTCGAAATGGGCTGCCGGAGGTACACTTTAACACATTTATATTTGAACTTGTATTGTTTTATTTAAGCATCATTACACATTTACAGCTAGCTGTTTTCAAAGTCGTGTTCCCATATTGCCAGCCATTTAGGGCATTTGGTCTGATCTTCAAAGACTAACAGAACACTGTGTTCTTTGACAAAATACTGAAAGCACACAACTTACTAAAAAGGGTAGATTTCTTCTTCCCCCCCCCCCCAAAAAAAAAAAGTTGTAGCTTTTGCCGTTGTTTGATAATCAGCAGTAGAACATATGTTGGTCCCACCAAAAACAAATTTTTTTTTTCATCAATTTATTTCAAACATGCATAAAAATAAGACTTTATCACTACTATAACCCAGTAATGTGTGAGGGGAAAAAAACATCAAAATTGAAAAACATCAACAAATACGATTTAGCTGACAGGATAAATCCTCTCGTGCTCTCATTGGTCAATCTCGCTCTGTCAACCAATCACGTGCCTTGTATGAGTGCCTGTGAGTTTGTAAAACGCCTCCAAGTCAACTCATCTCTTCGAAACAACGCAATATGGCTGTGGATATGGCCGTATTTTATTCTATTCATATATCGATTTAATTAATGAATATTTGAGAAAACCCCGCAAGGCACTGAAGCCGCAAAACGTGAAGTACGAAGTGGCGAGGGAACTCCGTATTGGGAAATGCATCTTATAGCTTAATTTGCAAGAATAAATTGTTGTTTTACAAGGCGTCGTTTTACATTGACTCGATCGTGCCTGGGAGTGTAGCAGCACCTGCTACCATGACCACATATATAAAGTGAAGCTATTCTGGTCTGAAGGGACCTCAGCTATTGATCAAGGTCAGGGGCTTGCTCTATTATAGCTGAGCTTGAACAGATGTTATTTTATAAATGGCCACAGCCTTGACGTCAGTCACGGCCAGAGAGAGTATGAAGGAAATGCAAATGACTTGTCAGAAGTTAATCTGTCTTTTCTGTGGCAAAGGACTCCTGATTGCAGCTGAAAGTTAAGGCTTTCCCCTGCCAAGTATAGATATCATTTATCCAAGGTTGACTTGGACCAGAGAAGTTTATAATCCGAGAGGAGGCTGTCCAGCCAGGCAGCCGGCAGCTTTTCCAAAATGACTGAGCTGCACTTCCTTTTGAGCTTTCCAAAGACAAATTGGCTTGGATCAGTCCCACTAGACAGCTGGCTGATGGAGAGGTGAGATGTATAAGGCCCACCGAGGCCTTTTTATCATGACGGCTCCTCTTTTCCTCTTGAAGCCTGTCACCTGCTGCAATGTGTCATTGTGTCACTCACCCCCACATGTCATACTAAGATTAAAATATAAAACAATAAACTCATGTACAAATGATGAAGGAAGACATGAATGTCACATTTTTCTTTTTTCGTGGGGAAGGATTTTCATCTACATTAGTGTGGGGAAAAGAGAACTAATAAGTAGTGAGCACACATTTTTTAACTAAATGTTTGTTAAAGGTAATGTTAATTATTCAAATGTTTTTCATATTAAATTTAGTGAACAATAAGTGGGGCTGTGCAGTTATTCAATATAAAGGATTCAATGAGTTCTTGGGTCAGGCCATTTTATTTTCCTATTTTCCCAAAACCGCTTTTATTTTAATTAATGCTTCATTGTTTTTTTATTAATGTGCTGTTGTTAAACTATTGAAAATGTATGTTATAATAACAACATTATTTAATTGCTTGCTTTTAAAGAAACATTTTCGGCAAGAGGGAGCTCTTTTATTTTCCTTTGTTCGACAAAGAAATGGTCAAACAAAGCCAAATAAACAATGAAAAAAAAAAAAAGAGTGGACGTTTACACAAGAAAACGCTGGGGAAAAAAATGAAACCAGTGTTTTGTTTCAGGAGTAAATCAAATCCCATCAGAGTAAATAGTTTTGAATGTTTTTTTTTGTAAGTTTTAAAAAAAATTATTGGAGGAATTTTGTGGGGTAAATAAAATAAGGCCATATTATCCAACCCTAGCAACAACCCTTAGGATTTTATGTTTGCATTTTATTTTATTTAAGAAGTATTTGCCCAACTATTAATTTCAATTTTTGTGTTCTTGTTTTTTGACTGTATTTTAGGTTTGGCAGTTCACCAGATAATCACTATCACTGTGTCTCTCATTATGGTTATCGCAGCCTTGATCACAACACTCGTCCTTAAAAACTGGTAGGAAAGTCTCCTTTCTTATTCCTCATGACACGACAATGTATAGAAAGACTTCACTGGTTTCTTCCAATAGGTCGATAGAATCCTAAAGCACAAGGTATGATTTTATTTTGGTTTCTTGTCTTTGGTGCGTGTTTTTGTAGCTGTGCACAGTCAGGAAATGGCCGTCACAATAGCCATCAGCGCAAGATCCACCAGCAGGAAGAAAGCTGCCAAAACCTGACAGATTTCACCCCAGCCAGGGTTCCGAGCAAGGTGGATATCTTCACTGCCTACAACGACAGTCTGCAGTGCTCTCATGAGTGCGTTCGGACTGCTGTGCCCATCTACACCGATGAGATGATCCAGCAGACGCCCGTCTACAAGTCTGCTTACAACGGAAACAGGTACACAGAACCCATCTTACGTTAGTTATTCAAACAATCTTCTTGGCTTCATGTCAGAATTCTTCGGCAATTAATTTAATCCACAAGCCTTGGGGGTTGATTTTAAAAGCATTGATTTCGATATTCATGGCATGGCCGTTTCCCGGAAGATGAGAAGGTTGAACAGTCATCTGGGCGTTGTAGTCCATGCGTGCCTGCCGTCTAACTTTAGAAGCGGCATGTTTGGCACTTATTGTCTGTGGACTGTTAAAACCGTAAACTGTATCCTGTATTATCAAAAAGTTTTGAAATCATATTTTTGTTGAATTTTTACTCCACAATACTTACCATATTCTTTTACTTTTTTAAATCTTGATTACATGTAAAACGTGTTTACTTAAATTAAACAGTGTTTTTGAAAAAAAAAAAAAAACTAAAACTAATGAAAACTAATTAAAAACTAATTTAGTTTAATAAACAAAATGCAAAATAAAATAAAAAATAATTATAACTATAATTCCCAAACTATAATAACCCTCCACAAATGACAACCTTCCTGAATGATGGCAACAATTTGAACCAACAATGAATTATTTTTATTTCCTATGGCAAAAACTGTTCGGCCGTGAACCAGCGCAGATTTTGTTTGACATTAGCAGTTCCTATATCAATGATTTCGCTGCCTGTCTTTACAAACCATAAGCACAATTGTGTTTCCAGGGTGAAGACTATACGATTGTGTTCTCATTAACAATTAATGAAACACACTTTGTATGTGGGGTGAAGAACATGACAAGACATTCCCTCAATTGAAACCCAATTAACCAGTTATTACACATGTATTATATAACCCTAAAATGCCCATTTGCCATCTTAATCTTTGGGGAATCCTAGCTTTCGGTTCCATGACTGGTGCACTTCAATCTTGATATGAACTGATGCAAACCTGAAGCAACCTTGCCCCTTACAAATCCAGGAACCTAGAATGCTGGATCAACAGCACGCCCCGTACGTTCAATCGTATGACTGAAAATCTACCAGGGGCTGTTTGCCTCTGCTGTTATTGTGAATAATGAGTCGGCTCATAGATGTGGTGAAACACACTATGAAGTCTCTACAGGGATATTTTCTGCCTCAAATCGCAGACAGGTATATTATTTTGAAAAGTCAAGCTCACCTCCCAGAAGGCTCTCAGTGTAATATGTGACAAGTGCAATACGTCCGAATCGGTTTAATAAAGTACAGTCACCACTGCAACTTGACACTTAAATCCATGTTTACCTGTTTACCGTGGGGAGCTCCCACAACACAAACGCTGGTAAAGCATTGGTGCGGATGTATTTCACTCCAATTTAGAAATCATTTCACTTTGTGGATGAAGATGGCAGGCATGGGTAACATTAAAAAATTGCCTTTTGGAGTTTAATACCTTGAACATTGTATGTGTCGTGTGACGAGAAGCTTCTTTATTTTAACAGCATTCTCTGTCAGAGTGGATAACAGTTTCTGTCATCTGAGCTGCTGGGCATGCAAAGATGGTCACACTTACTTATTGTATCCAAAGCCTGCAACAGATTTATTATGCTGGCAGTGAGGGAAGAGTAATTCATCTGGTACAAACAGTCCAAAGTGTCTTCAATAATTAAACACGCCGCCTGCAAAATGTACTGCTGGTGAATATGTGCTCATAATTTTTTTTTTTGTTGGTTGTTGTGACTCATTCATTTGACTATTATTATAATTGTCCACCTATGTAGTCATAATGTTTGTGAGGACTCAATATGTATGCAGCATATTTCATTAAACATTGTAGCATCGCATTGAATATAAGATGAGGTGTTAACCTATTTCAACTCAACTCACAGGCCTTCCCCCTCTGAAAGACAACTGATTCCTGTCGCCTTTGTGTCAGAGAAATGGTTTGAGATCTCTTGTTGACAAGCTCAAGGCCTTGTTCACTTCCCTTTGGAGGAAGAGGGTTCAAGAATTCATGCTATGGTAGGTTCTGTGCTCTCACTGTCAAACTATGTATTGTATGTTTGATATTTTAGGATTGTGTGCTTCTTACTTTGCTCTCTCCTCTCAAAGGATGACTTAACATTCAGAGGTTGGCTTATCAAACGTTAGTTTGGTCTACGATGTGGACATGATTTTTGATTAAAAACATCCCTTGATGTCGCTCGAGCAAAATAGAGAGCACTGCTCGAGCGGAGGTGCAGCTTGGCGTCGAAAGAAGAGCATGCCGTAAACTATTACGGTCGGAATGCGCTGAATCTTCAACACGACAGCGACCGACCAAAATAAAATAAATTAAAGAGAAGTGTATGGAACAGAGGGAGCACAAGAACATAACCACAAAGGACTAACTGAAAAAAAAACTAAAGTGTTGATGTGATAAATACCCGCTCGACAGTAAACTAATTAATATAGAGTGACGGAGACACAACAGGAGATGGAAGATGCTTAAGTGAAAATAAGAACTTCATCTTTACTACACAAGAACTACAAAAGAAGGAATTTTATTCAACAAGAGAGACCACAAGGAATGCACGACGCCAGAGCGGCAAATTTAGCAAAACAAGCCAAGATTACCAAGCAGAGAGACTGGTAAATAGTGTCACATAGGCAAGAGTTAGGTATTTATTTCCTCGTTGTCCGAGCGCCTAGTTGATTGTCATGGAGATCAGCTGTGTGGCGCAGGCTCTGCACATGTGTAAACTACTCAGGTAAATGAGGAAGTAAAAAAAAAAAAAAACAGTCACATAAAGTCGACCATAGTTCGGATTATATCCAGTTTTATTGGGCACTAAACAGCACGAGCACCAAAACGGCAACATAAGAACATTAGGCATGATAGTTAAGGCATGAAAAAAAAACAAACAAGCTTAATCAAATAATTGTAGTATTGATATACATTTTGTACATGCTCATTCCATCTTTGTATTATTTATCAATAAATTTAAGTACATAAGTTAAATTACAAACAAATTATTTCTTTTCCCTGATAAATAAAAAAAATTAAAACAGACTGACTAGATATTGTTTTGAAGATTTGTAAAACTAAAGCAATACTGTCACTTTCACTTCACTTGACATCTTTATACACACTAATAATTGCCTGGATTTGAAATTCAAATTGTGAAAATTGACACATAATTGAAACTGAATAGATTTCCTGCAGGTTGTATTCAGGTCCTGGACATGCATTTGCAAGGTCTCCATGACGACGCTCTCGTTGCTACATTCGTTAAAGGCACTGGATTTCTTATTATCTTCGCAACGTCAGAGACATTACCCAAATGTAATGGAATGTACGATGTTTTGTGGCGCGGAAACGAACTAACGCCAACTAATCCGGTGTAATTATTTTGATCTTTGCATCTCTACAGGATCCAAATGGACGCAGCGGCTTCTTTTGTAAAGTAGTGTGATCTCTCTTTGGACGCTGGTGAAGATATTTATTTTTCTAGAGATGACAAACAGCAGTCACAGTGCATCCCGTCTCCATATTTCATCGTTGAGATGCTGACTATATAACGCATTGGTACATTCACAGGAAGTGTGGACGAGACTGTGAACATCACGGATATCGCGAATCACTGATACATATTTGACATTTGACAAAGGCACCCAAAGGGGCTTCTGCGGGTGGAAGATGAACTCAATTTCTGAACAATGTGCCAATAATGCCACTATGTGCCACAACCTGGATGGAAGGAAGTTGTAATGACAACAGATGGACGAAACAAAGAGAGCTATATTAACCTTGTATCAACATTGTTTTTTTTTGTTTGTTTTTTTTGGTTGTTGTTTTTTTTTTTTTAAGAAATGTGAAAATGCTACAATTGTATTTGGATATGTAGTTTTAAGAAATATTTTGAGAAAGGGTTATGAAGTTATTTATTTAAAATTCTAATAGACTGGGAAAATGGAACAAAAAAGATAATATAAAATCCCATTTAAAAAAAAAACAGAACAGTGCTATTTTTTTATAACGAACACCCTGCCACACCCCCTGACAACGGAGATCCAAATCCCCTTGGATTTGCCACGCTCATGAAAGACTTTTATCTGAGATTTCTTTTTCTCTGATTTCGATGATTGGGAAGTTCATAGTATTCTTTTTTTTTTTTTTTAAAGCAGATCTGTTTGCTGCAACATATCTCACAGCAGCCCACGTATGTATGGATTCAATGATACAACAAACTGCTTACAGCTGGACAGGACATTTATTTGCCTCAGGTCTGTCTAGCTTATTATATTTCACACAAAAAGCTGTTTTGGGATCAATATTATATTTGGTCATGATTCAGCAATCGATCAACGAGCCTCACAAGCAAATAACTGTTTGTATGTATGTGATTGTTCGCATGAATAGGAAAATATTACACGATGAAACCCCGACAATTCACAGTTTGTTCCATTTATGAGACCATAGTTTCATAGCCTATGACGCGAGTTAATGATCCGAAAATTTGAAGAAACAAAATGAGTTTGCCTTGAATAAAACATGACGTAATACAATATCATGAATACAAATCAAATAGTATGTGTCGATTAATTAATATGAGAAAAGGATATCTCAGGATCCAGGTCATCCGTGAAGAACCAAAAGTAGGCCTCAACAAGTTAGTAACGAGTCAGTACCACACACCTGAGATTTCTGGGCAAGATGCTAAGAGTGTTTTACACTTTTAAACCAAGTTCACAGGCACGAAAGACAGGAGGGTGTGCTTTCATACTTCTCTTTTTGTGGTCCAAAACAGCTGATGGCCCCGCCCCCCTTGTCTGGTTACTTTTTATAAAAAAATTAAAAAAAAACTCCAAGCGACCAAAAACGTGTCACAAAAAATACATCACATTGTTCACTTATCTAATTAGTCAATAACGGGCACAAGAATGTAAACAGGAACTAGAAAATAGCCGAGTGCACATGAAGACGACGTTG